>NC_134553.1:19232742-19877491 GCF_025594145.1 Primulina tabacum | reverse complement strand
CCTGGTCGAGCCTCAAGCCCCCATGCATAGGAACCGAACCCTTTGAATTTGCACAACCCATAACTCACGGTTCTCTTCTTTATGAAATTTCCTTGGGTTCCAGCTTACTATTCTCCATTATTTATCATGTTTTAGTCCATAATTAATTCATATTTTTATCATGTATTGGCAGCTTAACCCTTGGATTCGTAACATTTTTCGCATAACCGTGAAATCGTTAAAACTTTGAAAAAACGTATTCTACTGTAAAATAATCGAAAACCAATATTTTTCATGCATAATCAACAAACACACACCTATTATGATTTGTATGATGTTTAAAAAAGTTTAGGAAACGTGCCTTTGCATTTTAGAACGCTCGAATAAACGATCTTCGGCGAGGGTACGACGTTGGACGACCGGACGACGAAGAACACAAGCTTTTTCTTTCCTCCTATTTTTCGAAAATATTGTGAGTGTGTGCAAGGTGTTCTCGGCTGATGGAGGCTGAATTATGAGGTTTAGAAGACCTAAAACACTTATTTATAAATAAATTAACATGCTAATGGGCTTTGTTTTGGGCTTGCAAGTTTAAAGATAATTGGGCCTTCTTTAAATAATTAAATTGGGCCCAATAACACTTAATTAATTAAAACATAAAAATTATAAAATTAGTTTCTCAAAAATAATATTTTTGATCTTTTAAAACTCCTTGCTTGCCCAAAACCGGCTTCTCGGGAAAAATCGAGCTCGACTCGTAAAATAATTCGAACTCCACCATTTTTAGAAAAATTAAATCATTTTAAAATCATATTAGGAAGCCTTGCCATTGATTATTGAAAAATAAATATTCTTGTCTTGGTCGTCCTCCGGTCTTCTTTTCCCTGCCTACTATCGAATATTCGGGTAAAATCTTTAATTTCATGTAATTATGTCATATAATCATTTAATCATGCAATTATACATTTAATCATATCATAAATATCATGCTAGCATTTAAAATCAATTAATTAAAACAATTAAGAAATTAAAATAATTTTGCATGCATGTGGTTTACGTAGGTTAATTTTTCGGACGTTACAGGATCAAACTCTCAGCAGTAAAGGGATCGGTAGTGCCTGAAAATTTCTTCGGTCCTAGCGTCCGGAACTGATCATATATATCATGATGTGGCCTAGGTGGCTGCTGCAGCTGCATCTGCTGTAACTGCTGCTATAGCTGTTGCTGCTATAATTGCTGCTGCTGTATCTGTTGCTCGAAGAGACGAGCCATCCCTTCTAAAGCACGGGTAGCAGGATCCCATGGAGGAGGGGGTGGTGGCGCATTCCCTCGATGGTTAACACTGTTCTCGGCTTGATTTTCAATAACGGGGAGCACGTCTAGGAGGCATTTTATCTGAACGTTTTCCAAATTCTAACTGTAAAAAACATGCATTTAAATCTAAGTTCTCTAATCATGTGACATATCCTAACTCATTTAGCAATTTAAGCATGTACAGCATAATTATTCAAAAAGCTAGTAAACATGTAACGTAAACATATTATTCATGTCATCATGCAGGTAACAACATATTAAATCATATAAAGCATGTAAAACTTACAAATTGGGACTTGACGACTGATCTTTCTGGAGCTGATGGTGGCACAACCCCTTATAGGACCTTTGCTCTGATACCAACTGAAACATCTACTTATTCGTTTTCTAAAAAAGTACTAGAAAATTTTTTTTTCACATTTTCGGCCTATACATATGCATATGCATAAAATACTGTTGCACCATTTTTAAAATAAAACATCCAACTAGTACTTGAAAATCCAAGGGGAATAGTCAAACATGAAATCGTAAATCGTTTTACTAAATCTAAAAAGCAATAAATGTTGAAAAGTGTAGCCCATACTAAACCTCTCAAAATCTCTCAAAAAGCATAAATAAAATGTCGTAAAAATCTTTAACTTATAATCATAAACTAAAATGCGGAAATAGAAGCGCTGGTCCTCGGGTTATGTGCAGCGACAGTCCGGCAAGTCACTCGTCAAGACCTTCAATATCATAGTTATTTATATCACCTGCATCATACACACCTAGTGAGTCTAAAAACTCAACATGTCCCATCTTTGATAACAATTAATACGTAATACAGTTAACATATAACAGTGAAAAATACTTGTACTTAAAATATCATTTTCTTAATGATGCATAAACTTTAAACTTAAACATTTTCAAAAACATAAACATATCACATAAACATATTCATATTCATGTTCGTGTTTGTTGAATTCAGATCGTGATTGTGACTCGTATTCTTGATCGTATTGGGCGATGGATCCATCTAAAAAAAACCACAGTACTGGGCAGCGGGGGACACCAGCAACACTCTCACCGGTCAACTGGGCCCTGGTCTACGTATTAACATATTCGTATTCATATCCGTATCCAAGGAAACACGATCGTCGGGCTCCCACTGGGACCATAACCCTCACGATATTTCCAACATGTAGTAGTCACAATCCCTTCACGTCCTTCAACATGTTATCATTACTTAATAAAAACATGCATATAATATCATTTTTATTTTGAAACCAGGCATGCAACATATCTTTTAAATGTCCAATTTAACCCTTAATAATCCATGAACATTTAAAAATCATATTTCAACATGTAGGAATTCATAAACATGTTACATAATCATATTAGAATATAAAACAGCAAATAGGGCACTTCCATGACGTTTACTAATTTTTCGGTGTAAAAAGACCGTTTTACCCATGGACGTGACATTTTACGCTTTTGACGTTTTCTTGATTTTCTTGACTCTAACATGTCCCAAATAATTATTTAAGCCTAAATTAAAATTCCCATAATTTTATTTAGCTTAAAAACAAGGCTTTTAAATAAATTCGTAATTGGACGTTTTTTGAAGGCGTTTAAATTCCGAAAAATCCCAAACTTTAATATAAAATTCATAAATTCTAAATTTAGTCTTTTTATATTATTTTAGTCCCCATGAACCACGACTCGACCCCCGTGAACCGTTTTTCGAGCTTTTAAGTTTAGGAAACCCTAATATGACACAAAATCTTCGACCCCGAGCCACCTTCCGATTTTATCGAGTCACCCCCGAGCCATAATGAACCAGACCCTGAACAACATGTTAGAGCACCCTACTGGACCCAAGGATCCCACGGAAACACCCCAAACAGAAAAACGAAGCCCCCACTTCCCTAACCTAAGGTGGCTGAGAAGTCCATATTGGACAAGGACTCTTGTTCTAGCTTCCAGGCCCCTACCAACGAACCCAACCACTGAACCCACATGTTTTGCACCCACTAAGGACCCTAAGGACTCGATCTGACCCAGCCCAGGCCCCTTGGACTGAGCCCACAAGCCTGCACAAAACACAGAACTTGCGTGCCCCTCCTTAGCTTCTCTCGGGTAGGAGTCCTTGCTGTCAAGGACTCCTCCCAGCCCCTTAGCTCGAGTCCTAGCATGGCTAGGACTCTTCCCTTGACTCCCTCGTGACCTTGGCTAGCCCAGGACAGAAGCCATGACCAAGCCAAGCTGTAAGAACACATAACCGAGCCCCCTTGGTTCCCTTGACAGCAAGTTGCTTACAGATTGTGTCCAGGTTCGTGTGTGGTGTTTAGGTGATGTTTTAGGAGTCTTAATTCATGTAGAACAATGCTTGATCAATACCTACATCATGGCAGCCCTCAAAGCATATAAAAAACATGAATTTGGGAATCAAACCTTGCTTGAAATTTCATGATATACACAAAAACGAAAATACCAATAGGTAACACTTGTTTTTCCATGTTTTCATGCGTCAAAAAAATAATGTGGTGTGATGATGTTTTGAAGGAAAGAATAGGCGTATCTTTGCGTAATTTACGCACGAAAAACCGTTGACGATGACGAAGAACGAAGCAAGACCTTGGCTTTGAATTTCCCTTGAGCTTCTGCCGATTTTTGCCTTAAGAATTTGAGTGTGTGTGTTCGTGTATGAAGTGTTTTTGGGAGGCCAAATTTCAGAAAACTGGCGTGAACAATGTGTCAAGGGTTTGGGGGATGTAACATTTTATATACTAATTATTTCACTAAATAAGGTATTCTTCAATATTCAACTGACCCTGTCTCAAATTTGCAAACTCTACTTTGTTGCGTTTTGCTCCACACGTTGCCGAGAATGATGAAGTTGTTGCTGATCAGTTCATTAATGGACTAAATCCTGAGATTTTTACATTGGTAAACACTGGAAGACCGAATAATTTGGCTGACGCCCTGAACAGAGCAAAAGGAGCGGAAGCTGGCCTGATTAGGCAGAAAGGAGCTTCGTATGTTCCTCTAGTACCGAAACAGCAACCAACTTCTACTCAGTTCCACCAACCCCCTCCCAGATTTGAGAGTGACAGTAGTATCAGTGGGAAGAAAGATCAGTTGAAAGCCCGAGGAAAACAGTTTAAGAAGTCAGGGAGCAGTTCCTCCAGCTCCAGTGGTTCACGACAGAGCCAGAGTTTTACAGGGGCTTATTGTAGAACTTGCGGAGGGAGACATCCCACAGAGCAATGCCAAGGAGTATCTGGTAGTTGCAACATCTACAAACAGCAGGGACTATTTTGCTAGAGTATGTCCACAGAGAGGATCCCAAAGATCCCAGGGAGCAGAATCATCTGGATCAGTGGCTCAGACTGATAGGTGATCATCTGCTGTTCACTCTTTCCAGCCAGCACCTGCCCAGTCGCAGCCAAGGCCAGGAGGAAGTCAGATTGTTAGCCAGCCTCCTAGACAGCAAGCCAATGTATTTGCATTGACTGAAGAACAGGCACAGGAAGCACCAGATGATGTTGTTGCAGGTAACTGTTCTTTTTGTGATTATACTGCCTATGTATTGATTGATACGGGTGCATCCCATACATTTATTTCTGAGCGATTTGCATTGATTCATGCATTGCCTGTTGAGTTATTATCTACTGTAGTATCTATCTTTTCACCTTTGGGGAGAGGTCTTATATCAGTTAATTCTGTAAAACATTGTATGCTACAGTATGACGGGCATGAGATTGAGTTAGATTGTATTATACTTGGGTTGTCTGATTTTGACTGCATTATTGGTATCGATATGCTGACCAAGTACAGAGCTACCGTAGATTGTTTTCAGAAGATTGTAAGATTCAGACCTGAAATGGCTGATGAATGGAAATTTTACGGTAATGGTTGGAAATTTTACGGTAAGGGTTCTAGAGCTAGAATTTCTTTGATATCTGCATTATCTATGACTCGATTATTACAGAAAGGAGCAGAGGGTTTCCTTGTGTATTCAATAGACGTACTGAAATCGAGCCCATCATTGGCAGATTTGCCAGTGGTATGTGAGTTTGCTGATGTCTTCCTAGATGAGATTCCGGGTTTTCCTCCAGTTCGAGAGATAGACTTCAGCATTGAATTGGTACCAGGTACAGTTCCGATTTCTATAGTTCCGTACAGAATAGCACTGATTGAACTAAAAGAATTTAAAGATCAGTTGGAAGATTTAATGGCCGAGGGTTACATCAGACTGAGTGTTTCTCCTTGGGGTGCTCCAGTATTGTTTGTTAGAAAGAAGGACGGTTCAATGAGAATCTGCATTGACTACCGGCAACTGAACAAGGCTACGGTAAAGAACAAATATCATTTGCCTCGTATCGATGATTTATTTGATCAGTTGCAGGGTTTTTCTGTTTATTCCAAGATCGATCTGAGGTCTGGATATCATCAACTGAGAGTTAAAGTTTCTGATATATCGAAGACAGCTTTCAGAACCAGGTATGGCCGTTATGAGTTTATAGTTATGCCGTTTGGTTTAACGAATGCTCCTACTGTATTTATGGGTTTGATGAACCGTGTGTTTCAGAAGTATCTCGATGATTTTGTGATTATTTTTATCGATGATATTCTGATTTATTCCAAGAATATGATTGATCATGCTGAGCATTTGATAACTGTATTGAGAATTCTGAGGGCTGAGAAATTGTATGCAAAGCTGTTGAAATGTGAGTTTTGGCTGAGACAGGTTGTATTTCTGGGTCATAATATATCTGGAGATGGTATTTCTGTTGATCCTAGCAAAGTTGAGGCCGTGATAAATTGGCCTAGACCAACATCTGTGCCAGAGATACGCAATTTCATGGGTTTAGCAGGTTATTACAGACGATTTATCAAAGATTTCTCCAGTATTGCTAAACCGATTACGCAGCTGACTCAGAAGAATGCACCATTTGTTTGGTCAGAAGAGTGTGAGTCTAGTTTCCTTGAATTGAAGAAGACATTGACCAGTGCTCCGGTGTTGACTATTCCAGTCAGGTACTGGTGATTTTGTTTTGTATTGTGATGCTTCTCACAGAGGACTGGGTTGTGTTTTGATGCAGCGAGGACATGTTATTGCCTATGCCTCAAGACAATTGAAGACACATGAGACTCGCTACCCAATTCATGATCTTGAATTGGCGGCCATCGTATTTGCATTGAAAATTTGACGACATTATCTATATAGTGAGAAATTTGAGATTTATTCTGATCACAGGAGTCTGAAATATCTGTTTTCACATTCAGAACTGAATATGAGGCAATGAAGATGGCTTGATTTATTGAAAGATTTTGATTGTGAAATCAAATACTATCCGGGAAAATCTAATGGAGCAGCTGATGCACTGAGTCGAAAGGTATGTTCTTTATCCTTATCGAATATTGGTGTTTCAAATTTGATTGAAAATTGTTGTTTGTCTGGATTAATATTTGAAACAGATTGTAATTCGTTGAGACTCTATACTGTTCAAGTTGAACCAGAGCTGCTTTTGAAAATTAAAGAAGCACAGAAAGTTGATCAGAATGTTCAGAACACGATATCGATGGTCAGAGCAGGGCATCGATCAGAATATCAGGTTAGTGATGATGTATTATATGTGAGTAATCGTATTGTTGTGCCAGATGTTTCAGATTTGAAAAGACAGATATTGTCTGAAGTGCACAGTAGTCGATTTAGTATTCATCATGGAGGCAGAAAGATGTATAATGATTTGAAAAGACAGTTTTGGTGGAAACAGATGAAAGCAGACATTGCCGAATTTGTATCCAAGTGTCTGAATTGCCAACGGGTAAAAGCAGAAAGAAAGAAACCAGGAGATTTATTACACAGCTTGTCTATTCCAGAATGGAAATGGGATCACATTTTTATGGATTTTGTGACGAAGCTACCACGTTCTTCCCGAGGTTGTGATGCGATTTGGGTTGTGATTGACAGATTGACCAAATCAGCATGTTTTATTCCGTACAAGATGATGTACAGACATGACTAGATGGCAAAGATTTATGTCAGAGAAGTGGTCAGATTGCATGGAGTGCCGAAGTCGATTGTTTAAGACCATGATCCTCGCTTTACTTCGCATTTTTGGCACAGTTTGTAGCAAGCTCTAGGTACTAAATTGCACTTGAGTACTGCATATCATCCACAGACAGACGGACAGTCAAAGCGGACTATCCAGACATTGGAAGATATGCTTAGAGCTGTAGTGCTAGATTTTGGCACTAATTGACAAGATTCTTTGCCTCTTTGTGAGTTTTCGTACAACAACAGCTATCAGACGAATATAGAGATGGCTCCGTTTGAAGCGTTGTACGGCAGAAAGTGCAGATCCCCTCTTTATTGGGATGATATTTCTGAGGTACCTGAGATTGGGCCTGATATGATTCGAGATATGACTGAGAAAGTGAAGCTGGTTCGTCAGAGAATGAAAACAGCTCAAGACAGACAGACCAAATATGCCAATATACGTCATCGAACTCTAGTGTTTGAGGCAAGAGACAGAGTATTTTTGAAGATTTCTCCTTTCAGAGCTGTTGTTAGATTTGGCAAGAAAGGGAAGTTGTCCCCACGTTATATTGGGCCATATGAGATTCTAGAGAAGATAGGAGATTGTGCCTATCGACTCGCCCTACCGCCTTCGCTATCTAGAATACATGATGTCTTTCATGTATCTTTATTACGGAAGTATCTTCCTGATGCATCTCATATTCTTCAGCCAGACGAGGCAGAACTTGATGAGACTCTGAGTTATTTTGAAAAACTGATTCAGATTCTTGATCGTAAAGAAAAGCAACTCAGAACGAAGACTATTCCGCTTGTGAAAGTTCAGTGGAGTCGTCATGTCATTGAATAAGCTACCTGGGAAACTGAATCAGACATGAGACAGAAATTTACAGAGTTATTTCACTGATGTGAGTTTCCTATTTAGCTTGTGTTATACATTTCTTATCGTATCTGATTTGATTGCCCGTGATTTCGAGGACGAAATCAGATCTTAGTGGGGGGGAGAAATGTAATGCCCGAGATTTTATCACTGTAATCAGACATTAATTAATTGACAGAATTGAGATTTCAGGAGCGAAAGTAAGATGTGAGTGGAGAAGCCGAGCGCCAATGCACCATAAGTTAGTACTCGGACAAAACGTCTGGCGCCCGAGCGGTAGAAAATGACCGTCCGAGCACCAATGTACAACAAATTTAGCACTCGGACAGAACGTCTGGCGCCCGAGCGGTAGAAAATAACCGCCCGAGCGCTAGTGTACCACAAGTATAGTGCTCGGACAGAATGTTCCCCGCCCGAGCGGTAATTTCTAACCGCCCGAGCGCCGCTTGAGATACACGAAGAATGAGCCACATGACTTCTCATGCATATTAGTATATGCAAACTTATCAATTGCCTTAGACATGCAGAAAAGAAGAACGAGAAAAGCTCCATAGCCCCTCAAGCTTTTCATCCTTTAGAAATTGTGATTTACGCAAGATCCGCCCGTCCGATTTTCAATCCGATTTCATTACTGTACTTCTCTTGTCAAGAGCTTCGACAAGACGTAAGTTTATTTATGGTTTGATATGGTTCGAAATTCATGTGTTGGAGGAATCATGATTTGCTTACTATTCTGTGTTCCTGAGAATTTAGACATCGTATAATTGAAATCAGATCGAAAAAACGGATACCGTATGAAATTGTTATGATTTTTCAGAATTGATTTGATTGAGATTATACAGATTTGGTATCCGATTGAGTTTGTTATCGATTATGAGTTGTTGAGATTGATATCTGTTGATTTGTATTGCTGGGTATATCGAAATTGTGCAATTATGCCGTCGAAACAGAATTAGATTGAGTTCTGATTATATCCAGTATTGATTTGAGTTGTATATTGATATTGTACTCCTCAATAATGTCATTTCCAGATTGAGTATTGACAGCTTCGAATTTCAGACTTCGACTTCGTCAGAACTACGAAAAGAAAGGTATAAATCAATGTTGACCGGGAGATACGACTCGAGTTAGATTCGAATTGAGTTTTCCAAAACCACATACTTATTTGTTATTGCTTTGATACATTTGTAATTCCTGATATTGATATGCTTAGTCTATTGATTTATAGTCAAGCATGTGTTATGAGACGAGTCTTGGGCAGATGTACCTAGTCTTTGGCAGAACCGCCAGGTCACTGGACTTTTGGTGTATATCGATGTGCTTAGGAGTAGATCGACTTCTATTGCAGATATTCGATATAGATAGCCAAAGTCTGGGAATAAGAACATATCACCATCTAGCTGAGGAGAGTATGTATGAGACTGTTGCATTCTTATTCAACCGGGATCCCTAGATTAGATAAGAGTCGAGTCAGAGATTAAGAGTCACAGAGTGTGATTTACAGCTTTATATCGATTCATGTTTTCAGATTTTGATACATGTTCTTGATAACTGTTATATGCTTTTATATATGTTTATATGATTGCATGTATACGTTGTTTATACTGGGAATCATATTCTCACCGGAGTTATCCGGCTGTTGTTGTGTTTGTATGTGTGCATGACAACAGGTGGGACGGGATCAGGGTCAAGAAGAGATGAGAGTTCAAGATTAGCCTGGAGATCCGGACTTAGAAGTAGATTTGGCTTTCAACACTTGATGTATAATTGTTGAACCCTAGTTTGAGATGAATATATTTTGTACAAGACTTGTACTTTATTTTTGATGTTTATAAATGAAATAAGATTTATTTCATATGCTGCGCACTCATGTTTTTTTAAAAAAAAAAATTTAGACTCAGATTAATTAATTGATCCACTTAATCCCAGAAGACGAATTAGGTTCGGGTCCCCACAATAACATTAATTGTAAATTAAGGGGTAAAAAGAGAAAAAAAAGTTGGTGTCTTCCATTGAGCAGTTTTTATACATCTCTCAAATATTATAAAATGAAATAAAATAATAGAGAATAGTAAAGATAAAATAGTAGAGAAGTAGAGTCGTGAATAAATTTTAATATTAGAAAGAAAGCGAGACATAATGTGGAGGCAAAACTCCATAATGTGGAGGCAAAACTCCATTGATGAATGAGAAAAGCTCTTTCTCTGTATATCAGATTGTGATTTTGTAAAATGAAGTCTCGAAACTCAACTACCACAAGTCAACCTATTTATACCAACAGTAAAGAAGAACAAATGCGACTAATGATAAAACGTGTTTCATCAAATGACTTCTAATATTCCCCCTCAAGATGGGGAGTGAATATTTTCAATTCCCATCTTGACCATCAGTGCTCGAAGCTTTGTAGGAAGAAGAGCCTTAGTGAATATATCTCCAAGTTGCAAATGGGTGGCAACATGTAGTACTCGAATAATGCCTGATTGTATTCTTTCGCGCACAATGTGACTGTCAATTTCAATATGTTTTGTACGCTCATGAAATACATGGTTGGATTCTATATAAATGGCTGATTGGTTGTCACAAAACAGCGTCACTGGTACGTCAACCACCGTGCATAAATCTCTGAGCAATGAAATCATCCAGACGGCTTCACAAGTAGCATTTGCCCTGGACCTGTACTCGGCTTCAGCAGAAGATTTAGACACTGTTTTTTGCTTCTTTGATTTCCAGGAAATTAATGAGCTGCCCAGCATCACACAAAATCCAGTGACTGAGCGACGTGAATCAGGATACGCAGACCAATCAGAGTCCGAGAACACATGCAATTTGGCTTCGGTTTTCGAACTTTAGAACAAGCCCTGACCTGCTGTACCCTTCACATATCTTAGAACTGAATACACAGATTTCAAATGAGCAGTTCGTGGTGCCGAAACAAACAGACTAAGTCTGTTTACTAAATAGGCCAAGTCCGGACGTGTGATAGTGAGGTAAAGTAGCTTTCCTACAAGCCTACGATACATGGACGGGTCTGCTAATAACTCACCATCATCTTGACTGAGTTTCGAATTGGCATCCATGGGAGTTGTGCGAGGTTTACTCCCAATAAGTCCGGCTTCAGTGACTAACTGAAGTGCGTAATGACGCTGACATATGTATATACCTCGTTAAGATCTGGTTACCTCAATGCCCAAGAAATACTTCAAGTCGCCTAAGTCCTTTAACTTGAATTGCATGTTCAAGAAAGTTTCAAACTCTCAGCTTCAGTGTCATTATTTGTGGCGATTACTATGTCATCCACATATACCAACAAGGCCAAGAATACATCACCGTGTGTACGAACAAATAGGGAACTGTCCACATGGGATTGAACGAAGCCAATCTTGGGAAGAGTGGAAGAGAACTTAGCAAACCATTGCCGAGAGGCTTGTTTGAGTCCATATAAGGATTTTTGTAGCTTGCAAACAGCATTAGTGGCAATGATTCCCCCTTTCGTTCATATCCGGGAGGAAGTGACATGTAAACCTCCTCAAATAAGTCACCATGCAAAAATGCATTTTTTACATCAAGTTGCGTCAAGGACCATCCTCGAATGGCTGCTAAAGCTAATAAGGTTCGGACTGTGGTCAACTTAGCAACAGGAGAAAATGTCTCAAAATAATCCACCCCTTCTTGTTGTGTATATCCTTTTGCGACCAAGCGGGCCTTATATCGTTTGAGAGTCCCATCTGCTAGGAACTTGGCTTTGTAGACCCATTTGCAGCCAACGACGTGTTTACCAGTAGGCAAGGAAACAATGGTCCAAGTGTTATTGCTCTCTAAAGCACTCAGCTCATCAGTCATGGCCTGACACTACTCCGGGTGTTGAACCGCCTGAGAGAATGTGTTAGGCTCAGGAATGGATGAAATATTGTTGACAAAAGCTCGGTAGGAAGGTGAAATTCGATGAGTGCTAAGAACCAATGACAGGGGGTGAGCAGTAGACAGCTCGGGTGAGCATAAGGAAGTAGCAAAACAATGATAGTCACGGAGGTGACCAGGCTTGGTGGACACTCTTTTAGAATGAGATTGCGGTAGTGGGTCAGTAGCTGGTGATGGTAGATGAATATGTGTGGGAATGACATTTTCAGAAAAAAAATGAGAAGAAGAGTCGGGTGGAGATGATTGTTCTGCAAACGGGAAAATTTGCTCACGAAAAACAACATCCCGAGATATATAAACTTCATTGGTGTCAATGTTGAGAAGTATATAGGCTTTATAACCTGAGGGATATCCAAGAAATGCGGATTTGATGGCACGAGGAGAAAATTTGGAACGTTGGCTCAAAAGTGTAGAGCCATAGCAAAGACACCCGAACGACCTAAGGTGAGAGTAAGCTGGCAGCTTCTGAAACAACAACTCAAAGGGACTTTTATCAGAAAGACGTGAAGAAGGAGTTCAGTTGATGAGGTAGACTACAGTAGAGACACAATCACTCCAATAAACTAAAGGGACATGTGATTGAAACAACAAAGCTCGAGCTACATTCAAGATGTGTTGATGTTTTCGTTCCACAATGGAATTTTGTTGTGGTCGTTCAACACATGAATGATAAGATACAATTCCCTCGGCCTTGAAAAATTGGAGAAATTCAATTCTGGGGCATTGTCAGAACAAACAGATTTGACTTTGGAACCAAATTGTGTATCGACCATCTTGTAAAAATCAGGTACGATACACAAAACATCATATTTGGCTTTCATCAAATATATCCAAGTGTATCGTGTGTGATCATCAATAATGGTAAGAAAATACTTATATCCTTCAACACTCAAAGGATGAAATGGACCCCAAACATCAATGTGAATTAACTCAAAAGGAATATCACAAGTTAGATTGTTGGGAGAAAATGATAATCTATTTTGTTTAGCTAGGTGACAAATTGAACAGTCAAGTACATGACTTGGATTTATTGAACCATCATGAAATAACTGGCCTAATATAGACAATCTAGGCGAAGAGGGATACCCCATTCTATAATGCAATAATTGGCTATGAGTAAGAGAAACATTATAGACTGTAGGAAAAGTGTTGGATGGATTCAGAACATAAAGGTTACCAACGCGGCTACCCGTCCCAATCCTCCTTTCCTTGGTGATATCCTGAATGACACAAGAATCAGAAAAAAAGGACACATAACACTTTAGATGTTCGGTCAGAGAGCTAACAGAAACAAGATTGAATTGGAAGCTGCCAACAAAAAGCACAATCTCGAGTATCAAGTTAGGGGACAACAAAACAGATCCTATATGTGTTGCTTCCACTGTGGAATTGTCAAGTAGTGTGACTGTGGAATTTGTGGCTTTATAGGAATGAAAATACGCAAAAGAACAGAAAATATGATGTGTGGCTCCCGTGTCTAGGACCCAATGATTATTAAGGATAGAAGAATCATAAAAGGATAATGAAGAGATACCACTGAGACACGATGCAGATGCCTCAAGTTGCTTTGAATCCATAGTGGTGCCATAGCCAAGCTGCAGTTGAGTGCTCAAGAAGGCAAGGAGCTGCTTGCATTGGTCGGGACTTAGCGAATCAGGTGCACTGCTTGTTGGCTGTGAATTTGTTGGAGTATCAGCAACTGTAAGATGGTTTGCTCGAACTTTAGATGCATTACTGGTGGTTACAGAAATATTGCTTCGGCTTGTATTTGGGATGACTTGGTGGATATCCATGCAATTGGTAGCATTTATCACTGGTATGGCCTGGATAATGACAGTGAGAACAAGTTGGCAGATCTGATTTTCTACCTTTATCATATTTACCATATGAAGGTCCCTTGACAATCGCTATGCTCGGATGAGGGGACGAGTGTGAAGAGTGATCCAATGACGAACCAGAAATGTCAGAATGTATGGATCGTTGACGTTCTTCTTGAACCACCAATGAGAAGATCTTCGAAATTACAAGAATCGGATCCATCATTAGAACTTGGGCACGAATCTGAGCATATGACTCATTGAGTCCCATCAGAAATTGCATAACATAATCTTGATTTTGGTACTTCGCCCAATCCTTCATAGAACCACAATTACACACCGATACCGGCTGGAAATCCTTCAATTCATCCCACAAAGTTCTCAGACGAGTATAGTAAGTGCTAACATCCATTGAACCTTGTTGTAAACCAGTCAATAAACTTTTGATTTGAAAAATTCGAGGTGCATTACCTTGATTAAACCTTTCGCGGAGATCTATCCAAATATCATGTGCGGTAGCCATATACATGAGGCTATCAGCTATTTCTCGACTCACAGCATTAAGTAGCCATGAAATCACCATACTATTGCATCTAATCCAGGCACCATACAACAAATCTTCAGGAGAAGAACGCATGAACGTTCCATCAACGAAAACCAGCTTATTCTTAGCAGTAAGCGCCATAGACATCGCACGACTCCAGGTATTATAATTGTTACCTGCAAGGAAGTGAGATACAAGCACTAGACCAGGATGATCACCATTTTGGAGAAAATACGGGCTGCTCGAATCATCGATAATTCTCCCACTCTGTGAAGTCGTAGCTTGAAGATGTGGCGCATTAGCTTTCACCATGGCGAGAATAGAGGAGCAATCGGGTTCAATGCTCTGATACCATATTAGAAAGAAAGCGAGACATAATGTGGAGGCAAAACTCCATTGATGAATGAGAAAACTCTTTCTCCGTATATCAAATTATGATTTTGTGAAATGAAGTCTCAAAACTCAACTACCACAAATCAACTTATTTATACCAACAGTAAAGAAGAACAAATGCGGCCAATGATAAAACGTTTTAATCAAATGACTTCTAATATTTAAAAAAAAAATAGAGGAAGTTGATATCTGAGCTGACGAGAATTGGAAGCATTTCTTTGTAAATTCCGCCTTATATAAAATATAAACACAAACTCTGCTGGCTAATGCATGCACTTCTCCACCGCGGCCATCGATTGCCTCTCGATCTCATTCGCTTCAATCTCTCATCTCTATCCCCAATGAGTTCCTCTATTGTTCTACCTTCTATTTCTCTCAAGAAATGCACTTCTGGAGCTCCGGAATCTTGCAGAAGCTACAGTCCTCTGGGTTTCAGGAATGAAAGTCGGAGGATTTCTCGCTTGAATTTGGCAAAATCGAGGGTTTTCATGAGCGTAGCCGTCGGATCTCACACCGCTGTTGATGATGCGCTCTTCAGGGACTATAAGCCTTCTTCTGCTTTCCTCTTTCCTGGCCAGGTATGATTTCGATTACATTTTTGGACAATTTATAGGTTTTAATTCTAAATGTGGATCGAAGTTGCCTGTAGCATTGCACTTTATTGCGTTTTTATTGGTTAATTTTTATTCTGAAAGCTGGGAAAACCTTATCTTGCTAATTGAATAGTCTTTATTACTTTTTTGTACAATTGATGTTTGATTATGTGGCAAGTGCTGATCACGGAATGATGTTGAAGCTTTATATTTTTTTTCAATGTTTCTGATTCAATCGCAACTTTTATAGTGGATAAGCCAGAACATTCATGTTTTATTTTTTAATTTCTTTTATTTCTCAAGTTTGGAATTTGTTCGTTATAGAATGACTGGCTATTTCTGTTTAGCGCAAATGTTGTGGATAAAATGTTTTTATCCTTGTTGACGTAGGAAATGAAGTCCAGCTTAGTTGCTGACAATAAGGAAATTGGTGCACTTTATGATTCTGATCATTTACTTATAATTTATGAAAGAGTTTGATTCAAATGGGGAAAAAGATTAAGAACGTTTCATCTATTAGAACAGTGGAGTTTACAATTGTCAGTTACTCAGTTTTAAATTTGGAAATGTGCGAGTGTGTGTATTTTCTACTTGTAGATTGAACTCGAAGTTGACACCTAGTAAGATATAATAATTGATCGCACGACTGTAAGACTATATATATGATTTATTATATCTATATTTCATCTTTAAAGGGCGCACAAGCTGTTGGAATGGGCGTGGAGGCTCAGAAAGTGCCTGCTGTGGCTGAACTGTACAAAAGAGCCAATGATATTTTGGGGTATATCCAACTGCATGAGTATAAGAGCTAATTGCTTCTGATAGCCCTGCATATCATTAGGAGATCAAAGAATAACAGCTATTTAATCTTTCACAGTTTAACATCTTCAGCTCAATCTATTGTCTCTTTCCAACATATCTGCTCTCATCATGAATTTCCATTTGCAAGAGATGCATAGGTGGTAATAATACAGGGTGGCTTAAGCATAGCATTCACAGAATTCCTATAATCAGCTCGTGGAATTAATCTATACACCCAGGCTGTTTGGTTGTGATTAATCCTTTCATTTATGTATTTATAGCACCGTCTTTTTAAAGAGAAATTTCTATTGAATTAGTTGTTTATATGTTGTTTTAGTATACATGTTAATGAACTGTTATACTGTGTCAAGGTTCGACATTTTGGATATTTGCATTAATGGACCAAAGGAAAAGCTTGACAGCACCGTTCTAAGCCAGGTATGCCTCCATTATAGGAGTTTTCATGTTTTTCTAACAACCCTATCGTGCATTTTCAAAAAATGCAACATACAATAGAAAAACTCTTCCTGCATTTACAATTCTAAATTATAATGCAATCATCTTGAGTCACTTATTCATCACAAATTAAGGGAAAATGATGCCCTGAAACATTGGGTTTTAGTCGTAAAAGCAAAATGACATTTAATTGACATTTTTTGAAAGTAATGTTCTTATTCAGGATCATTTTTTCAAAAATTAGATACATGATATAGTCTCATATAATGTGATTTTTTAACCCTCTTCGTCTAATCACAATTCCGGTGCACTCTTGGGTGATCATAGATATTTTGCTTCGGAAATGCAGCCTTATAATTATTCTTGTCAACCTGTGGACATAATTCTGGTTATATAAAAGTTAAGTTATAACCGACTTATTTTTTGTTACCATTTCCTCAGCCAGCTATCTATGTGACAAGTTTAGCTGCAGTTGAGGTGCTCCGAGCTCGTCATGGTGGGCAGCAAATAATTGACTCTGTGGACGTGACATGTGGATTGAGTTTGGGAGAATACACTGCTCTTGCGTTTGCTGGGGCTTTCAGGTGCAATTTCTGAGGGAATGTTATGTTATAGCTCGAATTTGTGATGATTGCATTGTGAATACAAGCCTTGGATTGGGTTTCATATACTTTGTGGCAGCATGCACAAATGGATTTTTATCTGAGAGCTGAAAGTATAAAACTATATTTTTTTTATAAAAAAACCTTCATTCCAAAAAAGAAAAAAACATTCGCATTAACTTGTGACCAAGTTCAAGTTTATTTCTGATGGTTTGTTTTCATGATGCAGCTTCGAGGATGGGCTGAAACTGGTTAAATTAAGGGGTGAAACCATGCAGGTACTTCTAAACCTATCCCGTTAATGTATATGTTAACAAATGTATTAAAGAACTCTCTGAAATGCTATTTCTTTTGCTATCATCAGGATGCTTCTGATGCTGCTAAAAGTGCAATGGTTAGTATTATTGGTCTAGACTCTGCAAAGGTGCAAGAGCTTTGTGATGCTGCCAATGAGGAAGTACATGAAGCAAGCAAAGTTCAAATCGCAAATTTCTTGTGCACTGTTAGTTCGTATCCTCTTTTGGATCTCCAATAAGACTGCATATATTTGGCTATAATTTCAGCCAGTTATTTTTCTTAATTTGATCCTGTGGAATGTATTACATTGATCGATTAAGATGTATTGTCTTCATAGGGAAATTATGCTGTCTCTGGAGGACTTAAAGGAATTGAAGCTGTGGAAAAGAAAGCAAAATCATTCAAGGCTAGAATGACGGTAAATTCTTTCTTTTATTGCCTCTTGACATATTTTTTCTTTAGATAATAATTTTAGTCTTTCGATGTCTAACCACATAATTTTGCTTTAACAGGTCCGGTTAGCTGTAGCTGGTGCTTTCCACAGTAGTTTTATGGAACCAGCTGTATCAAGACTAGAAGCTGCTTTGGCGTCTACAGAAATTCGAAGTCCCAGAATACCAGTTATATCTAATGTTGACGCAGAACCACATGCGGATCCCGAAACTATAAAGAAAATACTTGCTCGTCAGGTAAACTGGCAACTTCAGAGATGGACCAATCCCTACTCAGTGAACAATTTTGTTTATTTTATTTAGAAGTAGTGCAGCTCATCCCTCGCCTTCCCCACTCCTCACATGCACAAAAGTATAAGATTGGTTTTGCACCTCTGGATATTGTTCTGTTGAGCCTAAGAGCTATGGATTATATCCTAATCATTCCTTTACTCTGCAACTTCAGGTGACTAATCCAGTTCAATGGGAGACGACAATGAAGACTCTATTAAGCAGAGGGTTGGCAAAGAGCTACGAATTAGGTCCTGGAAAGGTACGAGTCATTACCATGAAGAATTTTTTAAGTGCTAAAAAGCTCTTGATTTCTTCTGAGACATTTGTCCATAATGAGCAGGTTATAGCTGGTATAATGAAAAGGATGGATAAAGGTGCTTCCATTGAGAATATTAGTGCCTAATGGAATGCTGATGTTATTGTTAGAGTAGGTGCCTGTCGAGCCAAGTGTTGGCCGAAGGTTCATTTTTAAACTCTATTAATAAACAATCTTTATTTTAATAATATTTGAAATTATTGTTTTGGCATATCTTTATCTGTATACTCATGCTAGTTGCATAGATAAAGTCCTTAAATATACAAATAGTAGAAAGAATATAAGATGCTCATATGATGAGTATCATGAAACTCATATTTGCAATACTGTATATTCTAAACAGTTCCGAGTCGATTCAGCCGTCGCTAAGAAGGATATAGGCCGCTCGAGTTCGAGACTAGTATCTGCGATGTGAGTACCATGTTTCATTAGTAGGGGACATTATGATGTCCAAACATGCAGATAGGTGCTCCTTGTAGAGTGCACTGAATAACCCTCCATAAAGGACTTTCCAAGTGGTTCTCACTTATCGAGTGGTAACTTCCTAGTTTATGGTTGTACATCTTTAGTCCTTATGACCCGGGACAACATTGAGACTCTATATGCTAGCATTGCACTTTGACTTGTTTACCGACTCTCATGGGGTCATCAGGTGGTAAGGTTGGATATTTTGTCGAAACATATAGGAGTCGATGCATTGTAGTCCGGGATTCACTGCTTACCTTTGGGTATGGATATCCTATGTGATCACATGTATATGTAGTATGAAATATCTGATCAGAGTATGGTGGTAATTATGAAAGGGGTTTCATAGATTACACCATCGATGCAACTACGACATTACACATAGTATCGATTCATTGACAGCTGTCGATATACCAATGGTTGTCGAATCGGTCGGGATATATAAGATGAAAGGACCGTACTGTACGCTAACCATAATTGAATGGTTCTTACAGACACTATCATTTGATACCTAAGAAATTATGTAAACGATGCTGCTAGGCGTTTAACATGATTGGTTGGATACTATCAGACTTGAGTTCTGACGTTCTTATTATCAAGGAGTTGATAAGTAAGAATGGAGCAATTGAGGTACATGTTTAGTCCCGAATCACATGGAGATGTGAACCCACTGCTAGTTGTATCAATGAACCATTGAGTGCCACACAAGTACTAGCTTACTAGATCATGTTGAGAAGAAAAATAGTTCAATGTGTTGAACGTCTTATAAAGGAGTTTATAAGCGTAAATAAAATAAGAAGTATGACTTCTATAAGGAGAATGTAACTTTTAATTTGAGTAAGTGTTCATAAATTAAAAGTTGGCCAAACAAATAATGTATTTGAAAATTGTGATTTTCATAAAAATTATTATGGACTAAATTAAATTAATTTTAGTGTTGAATTAATTAAACACTAGTGGACCTAGTAGAGTCCAATAATTAAATTAATTCAAGTGTTTAATTAATTAAACAACATTGGGCCTTGTAGAGCCCAATTAGAAATAATTATTAAACTAGTGGGCTTGAGTAAATCAAGTAATGTTTAAATGGTCTCAAATATGTTTCAGACATTTAAATAAAAGTCCATGGACCTTGTAATTGTTACAAGTCCAAACAAATTGCATGCTTGGAAGGTGAAGGGTTGGAGGCAACTTTTGAGTTAATGGCATGACATGCACATGCAACTTTTTGCTTTTGTTTTTTGCACAACCAAGATAACTCATCCTCCCTTCACTCAAAAGTACCTCGGCCGAAATTTCCTTAAACACTCTCCTTCATTTTGGCTTCTTCAATTGTTGAGGAATCCTTACACGTCTCAAAAGAAAAATCATCTTATTTTTCTAGTGCAAAATAAGAGGGGTTCTAGCTTGCAAGTGGTGGGCCTAATTTTTGAGCAAGGAGTGCTCAAAGGAAAGCTTGAAGATTAGTCTACCATTCAAGAGCTAAGGTGTTTAACATCTTAGTTGGAGCCATCATCAATCTTACGAGATTGATAGGTAATTTCTTTAAAACACTCTATGTATAACATTTTATTGTTTTCGTATTTGCTACACTTAGTGGGTGCTCGGTTTTCATGTTCTTGTTGAAATAAATTTTAAACTTCAATTGCGCAACCGAGCACCGTAACCGATCCCCTTACAAGTGGTATCATGAGCTATAGTTACAATTTTGGTGTAGCAAATACATGATATTATGTTGAGGTCTATTTTTAATCACATGAGACAATCAAAACAACAAATCGATGGTCGGTTTTTGAGCGATTTTTGGGCAGCAAGGGCATCCCCTTGGGCTGCCCGAACAGCCCCATGTTTTAAATAAAAAAAATTTTGGTAAGTTTTCCGGAATCAGCGACGGAGCTCCGGCGATGGCGATGACGACTAGGGTTTCCAAAAATGTTTTGGAATATCAAAGTGTCATGGGCCTTGAAATTGTTGGGTCATTAGATGGCTAATACAATTTGTGATTTTAAATGGGCCAAAATATTTTTTTAATGAAAAATGATTTTTTGGGCCTTCAAGTTTAAATCCACAAAAGTTGTACATATTATCTCATAAAATAAATAATTGAAGTTGAACTTTAATTATTTATAGTAAATGGATGATTTACAAGAAATTCGATTATAAATAAATTAATTAGAAAGTAGACAAAGGAGTTTGTATACTTTATTAATTTAGTTTATAATCGTGGCGGTTAGTGATTGGATCAAGATATATAATATTGGATCAATTGATTATTGTGATAATTAATTGATGGTGTATGATATGTGATATTATGCAGGAAGGATGATCAAAAGCCCAAGTCCAATTTGCTAGGTATATGCTAGGATATTTTGTGTTGAATGATTGTAATAATTATCAATTTATAAAGTGGGCTTGGTTTATGGTCCGTTCCCACCCCCATGAGATGTATCCTTATTTGCCATGGATATTTATTTGTAAATATTAGTATAGTGGATGATCAAGATTGGAAGATGGTGGCCATGATGATTATGAAGATCGAAGACATGTAAATATTAGAAGCTAATGTAATAGTTGCATTTGCATCCCATGCATTTCCCTAGGATTGGACCTAAGCCCGTGTTTAGCTCACACGGACCATTAGTATTGGGGCGATTGATCATCCTTGTTTTGTTTACTGTTTATAATATATGATTGATATGTTATATATAATGAGTATGCACGTTATTATTATGATAATAACAAAGTTGCATGAATCCGGCAAACATACGATCAAACATGGCAAGCTTTTAAATAAAATTAATGATGAGATCTTTCCAAATTAAAAACCCTCATTTTGAATAAGATTCAAAATTAATATCAAGCCCGAAAAGGGGAATTATAAATTTGTTTATAATTTCCATGTCTTCCATCGACAATGGGTGCATGTTGAACGCTACCCGTGCTCGGGGCTCGGCTCATATTATTGGGGGGGCCCTGGGTGCCGGAAAGCTGTGACATCCATTGACATGGTGATGTGAACTACATAGAACTCCCATGATTTCGGCTCATATTATTGGGAAAACTCATGGCGACCATCCATTAAGGTTCAACATCGATGGGTAAGGCTTGACACGTGAAGATGAACGACGTCATATTATTGGGTCCTAATCAAACGTGAGACAAAAGTTTACGTAAAGGGTTGCATGGTGATGCAATTGGAAACTACCTTTTAGGGATTGTGATTGGCTGATATTATTCGGGATCATAGTTCGCTAATTGGACCTTGCGTACTTACTGAGGAAAGGAGTTTCCCGTTTTCACTAGAGGGTAGTGAAAATGTCAAAACAGTGGGAGCGAAAATTTATAAAGTAAAAAGTCCATACTTTATATCTTACTAAATATTTTAAAATAGTCATTAACATTTATCTGTTTTACTTTTCAGTACAAATTTGACAATGTCTTCGATTCGAAATCCGCTGTCTGTTATTCTCGAAAAACACGTATTAACCGGACCTAATTATCTCACTTGGCTAAGAAACCTGAAAATCGTCTTGAACTCGAAAAAGATTGCATACACACTGACTGAGTCGCCCCCTGTTGAGGCTCCGACTAGCTGCACTCCTGAGGAATTGCAGACTTACAAGGAATAGTGTGACCATGACTTGAAAGCCAGGTGTTATATGCAGGCTTCTATGAATGATGAGCTGCAGAGGCGTTTTGAGGATGCAAAGAATGCTGCTGACATTCATTTGCACCTCAAGGAGCTCTTTGGTGAGCAGACTCAGCCTCTTAGGCATGCTACAGTCAAGGAGCTGATCACTTTGCGCATGCGAGATGGGGCCTCGGTCCATGAGCATGGCCTGAAGATGATTGGGCTCGTGGACAAGCTCGTTGACATGGATTTGATGTTGCCTTCGGAGTTGACCACCGACGTATTGCTTTTGTCATTTCCTAGCTCATTTGATCCTTTTGTGGTGAACTTCAGCATGAACAAGAATGGAGCCGACCCTTGAGGAGTTGGTGAATATGCTTGTGACGTTTGAATCCACTATCAAGAAAGAGAAGCCGGTTCTTTATGTGGGTTCTTCATCTGGTACGAAGACCGATCCACGTGGGAAGGGAAAGAAGCGTTCTTTCCAACGTCCCAAGAAGAACGTGCCCTTGAAGAGGCAGACTCCGGGTCCCGTTGTGGCAGCCACACCAGTGAAGGCTGACAAGACTGTTGACATCTGTCATCACTGCAAGAAGCCTGGACATTGGAGGCGTAACTGCAGGGAATATCTTGCCCAGAAGAGTTCTGAAAACGGTATGTTCTATATTGAAGTAAACATTTCAATTAACTCTACTTCTTGGGTATAGGATACCGGCTGTGGCTCACATCTCTGTAATGATTTGCAGGCGATGGCAAGAAGTAGGAGGCTCAGGGAAGGTGAGACCTTCTTGAGGATGGGCAATGGAGCAAGGGTTGCTGCTAAGGCCATAGGAGATGTTTGCTTGTATTTGAACAATGATTTTAAGTTAATGTTAAGAGATGTTTTGTTTGTACCTGAATTGGTGAAAAACATTATTTCCATTTCTATACTTGATAAAGATGGATTTTCTTGTTTATTTAGCAAACGTGTTTGCAATATTTACAAGAATGAATGTTTAATTGGTACTGGAGAACTTGAAAACGATCTCTACACCTTAAAATTGAAAGGATATTCCACTAAACATTGTCCAAGCTATAACAACAACAAACAAGCGCAAACAAGATACTCTAAATTCGGCACAGTTATGGCATGCTCGATTAGGACATATTTCTCTAAGAAGGATGAACAAGTTAGTGGGAGTAGGCATGTTTGATATGTCTGATATTAATGCTCTCACGACTTGTGAATCCTGTCTAAAAGGAAAGATGACCAAAATTCCCTTTAAGGGCCATGTGGAGCGAGCCAAAGGGTTATTGGATTTGATCCATACCGATGTGTGCGGTCCGCTTAGCATCACCACTAAGCATGAACATGCCTACTTCATCACCTTTACCAATGACTTTTCGAGATATGGGTATGTGTATTTGATTAAATACAAGTCTGAAGCCTTTGAAAGGTTCAAAGAATTCAGAAGTGAAGTAGAGAAACAGTTGGGACGAAGCATCAAGACACTTCGATCGGATCGAGGTGGTGAGTACTTGAGTGCTGAGTTCCAAGAGTATCTTAGGGAGAATGGGATTCTCTTGCAGTGGACTCCACCCGCTACACCACAGTTGAATGGTGTTTTGGAGCGTCGTAATCGGACTTTGATGGACAAGGTTCGGTCTATGATGGGGTTCACGGAGTTGCCGCCATCCTTTTGGGGATATGCGCTTGAGACAGCGGCACCGTTGTTGAACAATGTCCATAGAAAGGCAATTGATAAGACACCATATGAGATATGGATGGGTAAGCCTCCCAAATATTCTTATCTTAGAATATGGGGGTGCCCTGCTTATGTGAAGCAGGTAGTGAGAGATAAATTGGATAGTCGATCTATTTTATGTTACTTTGTGGGATATCCAAAGAATTCGGTTGGATACTACTTCTATCATCCCCAAGAAACAAAAGTGTTTGTTTCTAGGAATGAAATCTTTTTAAAAAAGGAATTTCTATTGGATAGAAAAGGGAGATGATAGAACTCGAAGAGGTTCGAGAGACACCCACAATTATAGAACCCACACCCGAAGAGCCAAGAGAGGAGATACAAGCTCCTAGAAGATCCGAAAGAGTCTCGAGACCACCTATGAGGTATGGTCTGCTTCTTGAAGAAGTCCATGATGAGCCTAACCAAGGATGTGATCCAAGAACCTTCAAGGAAGCGTTATCTGATGCCGATTCATCCAAGTGGCTTGAAACAATGGAATCTGAGATGAATTCCATGCATTCGAACCAAGTGTGGAATCTCGTGGATCCACATGAGGGAATTGTTCCAATAGGGTGTAAATTGATTTACAAGAGGAAACTTGGGGCGGATGGGAAGCTATTGACCTTTAAGGCGCGATTGGTGGCAAAAGGATATACTCAAAGACAAGGAGTTGACTTTGAGGAAACTTTTTTCCAGTTGCAATGTTCAAGTCTATAAGGATATTGCTGGTCATAGCTGCATGGTATGACTATGAGATATGGCAGATGGATGTCAAGACAGCCTTTCTTAATGGGGATATTAAGGAAGAGATTTACATGTCTCAACCTGAAGGGTTTACATCTATCGGAAGTGAGCATATGGTATGCAAACTTCAGAGATTTATTTATTGTCTAAAGCAGGCATCTAGGACTTGGAACCTTAGATTCGATAGTACAATCAAAGAGTTTGGTTTTCCCTAGAATCCTGAGGAACCCTGTGTGTATAAGAAGGTCAGTGGGAGTGCTGTGACATTCCTTAGTGCTGTATGTTGATGACATTCTACTCATTGGGAATGATGTAAGAATGTTGCAATCAACTAAGATATGGTTAGCGAGTAAGTTCTCGATGCAGGACTTGGGTGAAGCATCTTTTGTATTAGGAATACAGATCTATAGAGATAGATCAAGAAGATTGCTTGGTCTCACCCAGTCCACATACATTGATACCATCGTGAAGAGGTTCTCGATGGATGAGTCCAAGAGAGGACATCTACCAATGTGTCATGGCGTGTCCCTATCCAAGTCTATGTCTCCCAAGACTGATGCAGAGATAGAGGCGATGACACGCATTCTGTATGCATCTGCGATTGGTAGCATCATGTATGAGATGATATCTACACATCCTGACGTGGCTTTCGCACTAAGTGTAGTGAGTAGATATCAATCGAACCCCGGTCTTCCACATTGGAAACCTGTGAAAGACATCCTCAAGTATTTGAGAAGGACCAATAAGTTGTTCTTGGTCTATGGGGGTGGGGAACTGAAATTTGAAGGCTATACCGACTCTAGCTTCCAAAGCGATATCGATGACTCGAAGTCAACCTCTAGATTCATATTCATGCTCAATGCTGCTGCTGTCTCTTGGAAGAGTTCCAAACAAGACAGTACAGCGGATTCCACCACTGAGGCAGAATATATTGCTGCATCAGCTGCAGCAAAGAAGGCTGTTTGGATAAGGAATTTCGTCCAAGAGTTGGGCGTCATTCCTAATGGAGTTGCTCCTGTCCCGGTGTTTTGTGACAACACGGGAGCCATTGCTCAAGCAAAGGAGCCGAGGTCTCATCACAAGTCCAAACACGTATTGAGAAAGTACCACATCCTCCGAGAGATCGTGGAAAGAGGAGACGTCACGATTGACAAAGTCGGCTCCGCAGATAATGTTGCTGATCCGCTAACTAAGCCTTTACCTGGACCATTATTCGAGAAGCATCGCGAATCGATGGGTTTGAAGCATATGGGTCGTTGGCTCTAGTGCAAGTGGGAGATTGTTAGAGTAGGTGCCCGTCGAGCCAAGTGTTGGCCGAGGGTTCATGTTTAAACTCTATGTATGAACAGTCTTTATTTTAATAATATTTTAATTTATTGTTTTGGCACTTCTTTATCTGTATACCCATGCTAGTTGCAAAGATAAAGTTCTTGAATATACAAATAGTAGAAAGAATATGAGATGCTCATATGATGAGTATCATGAAACTCATATTTGGAATACTGTATATTCTAAACAGTTCCTAGTCGATTCAGCCGCCGCTAAGAAGGATATAGGCCGCTCGAGTTCGAGACTAGTAACTACGATGTGAGTACCATGTTTCATTGGTAGGGGACATTGTGATGTCTGAGCATGCAGATAGGTGCTCCTTGTAGAGTGCACTGAACAACCCTCCATAAAGGACTTTCCAAGTGGTTCTCACTTATCGAGTGGAAAAGTCCTAGTTTATGGTTGTACACCATTTGTCCTTATGACCCGGGACAACATTGAGACTCTATGTGCTAGAATTACACTTTGACTTGTTTACCGACTCTCAAGGGGTCATCAGGTGGCAAGGTTGGGTGTTCTGTCGAAACATATAGGAGTCGATGCATTGTAGTCGGGGATTCACCGCTTACCTTCGGGTATGGATATCCTATGTGTTCTCATGCATGTGTAGTATGAAATCTCTGATCAGGGTATGGTGGTAATTATGAAAGGGGTTTCATATATTACATCATCGATGCAACTACGACATGACACATAGTATCGATTCATTGACAACTCTCGATATACCAATGGTTGTCGAATCGGTCGGGATATATGAGTTGAAGGGACCGTATTGTACGCTAACCATAATTGAATGGTTCTTGCAGGCACTATCATTTGATACCTAGGGAATCATGTAAGCGATGCTGCTAGGCGTTTAACATGATTGGTTGGGTACTATCAGACTTGAGTTCTAACATTCTTGTTATCAAGGAGTTGATAAGTAAGAATGGAGCAATTGGGGTATGCTCGTATAAGGACATGTTTAGTCCGAATCACATGGAGATGTGAACCCACGGCTAGTTGTATCAATGAACCATTGAGGGCCACACAATTACTAGCTTTTTAGATCCCGTTGAGAAGTAAAATAGTTCAATGTGTTGAACGGCTTATAAATGAGTTTATAAGCGTAAGCAAAAATAGAAGTATGACTTCTATGAGGGAAATGTAATTTTAATTTATGAATGTGTTCCTAGATTAAGAGTTGGCCAAAGAAATTATGTATTTGGAAATTGTGATTTTCATAAACATTATTATGGACTAAATTAAATTAATTCAAGTGTTGAATTAATTTAACACTAGTGGGCCTAATAGAGTCCAAATAATTAAATTAATTCAAGTGTTGAATTAATTAAATAACATTGAGCCTTGTAGAACCTAATTTGAAATAATTATTTAACTAGTGGGCTTGAGTAAAATCATGTAAAGTTTAATTGGGCTCAAATATGTTTGAGACAATTAAATTAAAGTCCATGGGCCTTGTAATTGTTACAAGCCCACTCAAATTGCATGCTTGGGAGGTGAAGAGTTGGGGAATACTTTTCATTAAAAAAAATTGTATGGCATGCAACTTTTGCTTTTAGCTTTTTGCAACCCTAAGGCAACTCATCCTCCCTTGTCTAGACAAGAAGTGGCCGAAACTTGAGCTTGTTTTTCTTCCAATTTTTCTCTCATTTTTGTTCTTCAATTGTTGGAGAAACAATTCACTTCTCAAAGAAAAATCCTCATATTTTTCTAGTGCAAAATATGAAGGGATCTTCCTAGTTGGTGGTGGGCTTGATTTTTGAACAATGATTGTTCAAAGGAGAGCTTGTAGAAGGTCATCCCATCAAGAGCTAAGGTGTTTACACCTTAGTTGGAGCCATTATCAATCCATTGTGATTGATAGGTAAATCTTGAAAACATCCTATGTATGACATTTTGTGTTTTTATATTTGCTACGCACCTAGTACATGTGGTGCTCGAATTTCTCTTGCAAAAAAACCGAAATTTTGAGCTTCCGTTGCGTTTCGAGCACCTAAACCGATTGTAAAGGCCCGTATTTCGTATTGCGAAATTATTAAAAATTTTCTAAATAAATAATTATTTTGCCTCAGTTTATAAAATAAACATGTAAATAATTTTAACTTTAAAATAACAGCGGAAGTAAATAATATTTTCAAGTAACAATTTAAAAATAATCCAACGTAAACAACAATTTAAAAATAATCCAACGTATTAAAGCTGAGTTTGAATGATAAAAGATGCATAAACTAAAACATGAGGTCCTCGGGTTTTCTACTGCTGCCACAAGATAGCTCACTGGTCTACGCCCTCCGTCTCGACCTCATCCGTACCTACAACAATCAAGTCTAGTAAGTCTAAAGACTCAACATGTATATATCGTGAATAACAAGTAATATATATCATAAAATCGCATGCAACGTAAAAATATGGTATCGTAAAGCGCATGGTAAAAATCGTATCATGAATAATTATAATTACGTGCATATCTGAAAATCATACGTAAAAGCTTTGCTCAATAGAGATCTGTCATGTCATATCATAATTTTCTGGTAGAGATAATGTTTCTAAGCTAGTGGCCCATAACATAACGTGAGCGCCTGATCAGAATAAACCACAGTATACTGGGCGGTAGAGATCAATCACAGCCCTTGGACTGGATGTCCTTACCCATACATAATCATAAACCGGTCGTAAGTCACCGGGTGGAGAGGTCCTCGGTTGCGCCTACCTGACTTCCAAACCCATAACATAAGGTGGCCACAAGACATATCGCATATATCTCAAAAATAAACATTTTATATTTTTATGCACGTAATATAATTATAACCTTATTTTTACCGGATGAGTTGGATCGTTCCCAGGCTTGCTGCGACTTAATTCTAATATGTGACACATGCAATAAATCTTAACTTGACGAAAACTTAACCAAAAATGAGACTATTAGGACCAACCAGTTGAATTTTAATCATGGTATCGTACCAACCCGAACCAACATTAAACCGACGTTTAACCATGATTAAAAATACCCCAAACATACTGAAAAATATGCATAATAACTGTAAAACACGAAAATAGGTGAAAGGAATCCAAAAACATAAGACACTCTTTCGAGAGTCATTTTGGCACCTTTCACCGTAAATTCTCGTACGACCTCTAACTCGACCAAATCATGAACGGCCAAAAACGTGACTTTCCTAACTCATTGAGGTACTGTCCAGTCCAAGTCCATGGGCTAAAAGCCAACCAAGAACTCAAAAAAGCACCAAAACCGAAGATGAAAGTTGCTGTCAAAAAATCCAGCAGTGGCAACTTGTGTGTTTGTGGTGTAAACTCTGAAATCTATTGACCAATGGCTTGAACCACCACCCAAGGACTCTTACCAACATTCTAAGGCATGGCTTGGACCATGACTAAGGGCTAAAAGCCAACCACAAACCAAGCAACTGCCTAGAACAACCACATCATACCAACCGAAAGCATCACTTGATGTGTAGTGAGTTGTATTGAACCATTTTACTGTCTTGTCTCGTTCCAAGGGCCATTTTATCGACCATGGCTCGATCTAGACATGATGGAGTCTTGTATGAACCATGGTTATGTGCTACAAGTCAACTACAATCCATTCAACAATCAAAAACCGAAACCATACTCCTACAGAATTTCAAAATCTTAAAACCGAAGAGCTCATGTCTTGTTTATGTAGAAATCTTAAAGATCCGTGAACCAAGCTTGGAAAGGACACCTTGGTCACATCCTAGACATGATAAGGAAGGGTTCTAACCGTGGCTACAGTCCCTAGGACAGCCATGATTCGAACTCACTCCTTAACCAACCAAGAGAAAAAAAATGTGATTCAATTCTGCACCTATGAAGAACTTGCTGTCATTTCTTTGTTCTTGAGTGTATGGACCGAAACAATTGAACCAAAAGTACTCTAACACATTCTAAATTATGCCTAGAAGCAGCCTTGGGTGCCTGCAAATGAAACAACTCCTGAAACCAGCAAAAAATACAGCAACCGTGAAGCACAATCAAAAGCCGAGGCGCTGTACAGATTTTTCGAATACTTTCTGTCCAAATTTCGTTTTTGCCTCATAAATCCTGAGTATGCAATGTTTTAAAATATCTATAGGACTTGATTGAAGAGAAAAAAAACCATATATATATACCTAGAATTTGTTTTGACAAAAACAAATCAATACGACAGTACGACGCGACGGAACGAAGTTGGATTTCCTTCTTGTTTCAGCTGTTGCTATCACGATTCAAAGCTGCTATCTTTCTGGTGTTTTCGAGTATATGAGTGTAGGAAGTGTAAAGGATGAAGGTGAATGATATAGGAGGTGTTAAGGGTTAATACTATGCATTTAGTTAGGAGTTACAAGTGAGAATTTGAATTGTTTCTTCCACCTTGTTGTATTTGATTTTATTCTTCCATTCTTGCTGCTAATTCACGATTTCAGTAGCCTATTTCTGATATTTTTCAAAGGTGAAAACGTGGGTTTGCTGGACAATAAAGGTGAGTGTTATAAGGGGTGATAAAGGTGTAATAATATACATTAAGGTGGGAGGTTACAATTGAAGGAGTTGAATAGCATTTGAATTGTTTCTCCTTCTCCTAACTGCCTTCGGTTTATTCTCCATTCTTTGCTGTAGCTTCCCGTTAGTTTGCTTGGTTAATTAGTTGAGGAAAAGTTATGTGAATTATTGTATTTGAATGTACTAATAACTAGTGAATTAAAGGTGGAGAATTATATTTTCTTTAAAGACTAATGAGGTGATTTGAATGAAATTTACTACACCTAAGATATGTTTTGACTGAAATTGTTACTCATTTGCATGATATATTTTTATTTAAACTTTGCATTTTTCTTGTTTAAGATTTTAAACCTTCATTATGTATATTTTAATGCATTAACAAATTAATTTAGTTTAAAATCTTGCTTAGAATTTTGTATGGCATGCTTGACCTCAATTTAAGTATTTAAATGTTATGTTTAATTTCTTGAATATATTATACCTAGATTAATTCATCCTCAATTGTTTACACATTTTAAATTAAGCTTTAATTAAATATTGAACATAAAAGAATTTATTTACCAACTTAGTTCTAATTAATTAAATAAATTTTAAAACATTCTATTTCCTTAAATTAAATTATTCCTTGACTTAAATTAAATTTAGGAATATTTCCTTATTATTATTCTTATCTCTAATCTCCAAACTCCGGTCCGACCTCACGTATTTATCCTGAAAAGATAAAACTAAACATCTGCTTTTAAAATAATTAAAACACTTCATATTTATATAAAATATTCATTTTTAATTTAAATAGTAGCAATTATGCATGGCTTATACGTAATCTGATTTTCGGGTTCTACGACTCTACCCCCCTTAGAAGAAATTTCGTCCCCGAAATTAAAACTTACCGAATAACTCGGGATAACGACTCCTCATCTCCGGCTCAGATTCCCACGTAGCTTCCTCCTCCGAATGATTGAGCCATTTAACTTTCACTAACTTGACCATTTTGTTTCGAAGCCTTTTCTCTTGGCTGTCTAGGATTTGCACTGGTCTTTCCTCATAAGACAAGTTCGGAGTGAGCTGCAACGGTTCAAAGTTCAGGACATGCGATGGATTCGCCATATACTTCCTCAACATGGAGACGTGAAACACGTTGTGTACTCCGGCCAGATTCGGCGGAAGAGCAACACGATAAGCTAATGTCCCAACTCTGTCGAGGATCTCAAATGGCCCAATGAATCTCGGACTAGGCTTTCCTTTCTTCCCAAACCGCATAACACCTTTCATCGGTGCTATCTTCACGAAAACATGGTCACCAACAGCGAACTCTAAATCTTTCCTTCTCTGATCCGCATAACTCTTCTGTCTACTCTGAGCAGCCCTCATTCTATCACGGATCTTGACTACTACATCAGCAGCCTGCTGCACAATCTCCGGACCCAATTCTGCTCTCTCCCCTACTTCATCCCAATGAATAGGCGATCTACACTTACGACCGTACAGTGCTTGATATGGAGCCATACCTATAGACGACTGAAAACTGTTGTTATAGGTAAACTCCACCAATGGTAACTTTGATTCACAACTCCCGGAGAAATCAAGAACACATGCACGAAGAAGATCCTCCAAAATCTGGATAACTCTCTCGGACTGACCATCTGTCTGTGGGTGAAAAGCTGTGCTAAACAACAATTTCGTACCCATAGCTGAATGTAGACTCTTCCAAAATGATGAAGTGAATCTAGGATCTCGGTCAGACACTATAGAAACGGGAATACCATGGAGTCTAACGATCTCCCGGATATATAACTCTGCATACTGGATCATGGAGAAAGTCGTCTTAATAGACAAGAAATGAGCTGATTTCGTAAGACGATCAACAATCACCCATATAGCATTCGACCCTCTGACTGACTTCGGCAGACCGACAACGAAGTCCATGGTGATATTCTCCCACTTCCATTCGGGAATAGGAAGAGGCTTGAGCATGTCTGCTGGTCTCTGATGCTCTGCTTTCACTAGTTGACATGTCAGACACTCGGACACAAAACGTCTGATATCCCTCTTTATTCCTGGCCACCAATATAATAACTGCAGGTCTTTGTACATCTTCGTACTCCTAGGATGAATAGAGTACGACGACATATGGGCCTCAGATAAGATATCCTCTCGAATAGAATCGCCGCTAGGAACCCACATTCTGTCTCGATATCTGACAATACCGTCTCTAACTGTGTACAAGATACTGCCCTTGGCTTCATCTCTTTGTCTCCACTTAGCCAATTGCTCGTCTGCTAACTGCCCACTGCGAATATGGTCTAGAAGAGAAGACTGAATAGTCAAAGTAGATAGACGAGGAACTCTACCTCGAGGATATGTCTCTAGATCAAACCTCTGCATCTCAAACTGAAGAGGTCTCGAAACCACCAAATGAGCCATCCCTGCGACTTTCCTGCTCAACGCATCCGCAACTACATTAGCTTTGCCAGGATGATAGCTAATGTCACAGTCATAGTCCTTCACTAGCTCCAACCAACGCCTCTGTCGCATATTCAACTCTTTCTGTGTAAAGAAGTATTTGAGACTTTTGTGGTCGGTAAAGATCTGGCACTTCTCTCCATACAAATAATGCCTCCAAATCTTCAATGCAAATACTACGGCTGCCAACTCTAGATCATGGGTAGGATAATTCTTCTCATGAATCTTCAACTGACGAGAAGCATATGCTATCACCTCCCCATGCTGCATCAATACTGCGCCTAACCCGAGTTTTGAAGCATCGGTGTACAGAACAAAATCTCCGGGTCCTGAAGGCATGGCCAACACTGACGCTGAAATAAGAGCTTGCTTCAAGGTATCGAAGCTCTTCTGACATTCCTCGCTCCACACATACTTAACATTCTTCTTCGTCAATGATGTGAGTGGAACTGCGATGGAGGAGAATCCCCGAATAAACTTCCGATAGTATCCTGCTAGCCCAAGGAAACTACGGATCTCTGATGCATTTTGCGGCACAACCCAATCTCTGATTGCTGCAACTTTCACCGGGGCTACCTCGATCCCACTACTAGAAACGACGTGGCCTAAGAACGCCACTTTCTCTAACCAGAACTCACATTTACTGAACTTCGCGAATAGCTTATGCTTTTGTAAGGTCTGCAATACTGTGGTCAGATGTCTGCTGTGATCCTCTTGATTCTTTGAGTAGATGAGGATATCATCTATGAATACTATCACGAACTGATCAAGATATGGCTGAAATACGCGATTCATGAGATCCATGAAAATCGCTGGCGCATTCCGTCAAACCGAACGGCATCACAAGGAACTCGAAGTGGCCATAACGAGTCCTAAAAGCAGTCTTGAGAACATCGGTGTCTTTCACTCTCAGCTGATGATAACCAGAACGCAGATCAATCTTGGAGAATACTGAAGCTCCCTGCAACTGGTCAAATAAATCTTCAATCCTCGGGAGTGGGTATTTGTTCTTTACTGTAACTCTATTCAACTCCTGGTAATCAATGCAGAGCCTCATCGAACCATCCTTTTTCTTCACAAACAAGACCGGTGCGCCCCATGGCGAAAAGCTCGGGCGAATGAACTCCTTGTCAAGAAGTTCCTGAATCTGTTTCTTGAGTTCTGCCATCTCTGTCGGTGCTAATCGGTATAGTGCTTTCGATATCGGTGTGGTACCTAGAATAAGCTCAATAGAAAATTCCACCTCTCGCACCGGTGGTAAACCAGAGACATCATCAGGGAAAACGTCTAGAAAGTCTCGGACAATAGGAACATCGGATGCTGACTATTTGGGCGTCTCGGGAACAGATACAAGAGTAGCTAAAAATGATCGGCACCCTCGATGCATGAGTTTCCTAGCCTGGACATAAGGTATTATACGCGGTAAATTAAAATACCTGTCTGGTTCGAATAAGAATTGTTCCATCCCAGGCGGTCGGACGAGAACAGATCTCCGCTGGAAATCAATCAAAACTTTGTTCCTCAATAGCCAGTCCATCCCTAGAATTATATCAAATTCTGGCATCGGCAAAACTATAAGATCCGCATACACGAGATTACCATGAAGTTCAAGGTCTATATCTCGGATCACATTAGTAGCTGTCATCTCTTCTCCAGAAGGTAATGCTACTGAATACGCTATGTCTAGCCCAATTGTCTTGATCTTGAGAGAATTTGCAAAGTTTCTGAAATGAATGAATGAGTAGCCCCTGAATCTATCAAGGCTTTCGTAGCTGAACCGGCTATAAAGATTCTCCCTGAAAGATTGGAATATCATGCTAAACCCAATAGTTTTACAAGAACTATGCTTATAGACATGCAAAGGTCAAATTTCTTTTAACCTAAATTCCCGTAGCTAACACTGCTTAGAACATGCAATCCTATCATAAATTCTAAGTTCAAAATCTTAACCCAAAACATTAAACTTCAAATAAAATTTAAAGATTTAGGATACCTGTCATGAGCATCGTCTCCGGGTTAGTCTCCGTAGCATGGAGAGCAAAAACTCTGCCTTGGGTAGGCAGATTCTTCTGAGGGCAATTCTTCAATATGTGGTCAGTACTACCACATTTGTAACACTTTCCCGAACCATACATACAAGTCCCAGCATGACGACGTGAGCAATTGGCACAGACTGGATACTCCACTGCCCTCGGAACTGCTCGTCCCTGCTGTTGCTGCTGCGGCCCTCTGTTCCTGGGTGAACCGTGGAAAGGTCTCTTATTCTGATGCTGCGGCTGAGGGGGACGGTGTGGTACCTGAAATGGTCGTTTACCCTGGCGATCGCGCTCAATATCATTCTGGTCTTGCTCTGCCGCTAGCGCTCTGGAAACAGCAACATCATAGGTAGTAGGGCCAGCCACCCTAACATCACGGCGTAAGATCGGACCGTAGAGCATTCAGAAAATGCCTCAATTTGGCTCCAGCATCGTTAGCAATTAGGGGTACAAAATGACATCCCCTCTCGAACTTACGGATGAACTCCGTAACAGTCAAGTCTCCCTGCCTCAGGGTCATGAACTCCGTGGTCAACCTCGAACGCACCTGTTCAGTAAAATATTTAGAGTATAATACCTCTGTGAAGTGCGCCCAGCTCAAAGTAGTCAAATCCAAAGCCACTGATGCTCCTTCCCACCATAGGCGAGCGTCTCCTCCGAACAGATAGGTCGCACATCGAACCCTATCTCCATTTTCAAGCCCCATAAACTCAAAAATAACCTCGAGGGACTTAATCCAGCCCTCGGCAGCCATAGGATCTGACGTCCCTAAAAATTCCTTCGGTCGCATCTTCATGAACCGCTCATAGATAGCCTCCGGCCCCGTCTGTCTGGCTCCCACTGCATTGTTCCCCGCAAACTGTGCGAAGAACTGAGTCATCCCAGCTAGCATCTAGGCATTCATATCTGGTGGAGGGGGTGGTGGTAAATCTCTCTCCTCGTTCTCCTGACGATGCTCATCACCTCCCGTATCAATAATGCGTCTAGGAGGCATGCTGTTCCATAATTATAACCTATTCGTAACCAACATGCATAATTCCACTATTTCTTTAAATTTAAATAAATAATGCATAATTGTAATCTTGACATAAAATCTTTCATGCAATCATGATGTAAAAATATTTCAAGCTTTAAAATAAATGTGTAATCGTAAAACTTACAGACCGAAGACGTGATTTCATGAGCTTCTCGAGAGCAGTAGTAGTACAACCCTTTACAAGATCATAGGCTCTGATACCAACTGTAAAGGCCCGTATTTCGTATTGCGAAATTATTAAAAATTTTCTAAATAAATAATTATTTTGCCTCATTTATAAAATAAACATGTAAATAATTTTAACTTTAAAATAACAGCGGAAGTAAATAATATTTTCAAGCAACAATTTAAAAATAATCCAACGTAAACAACAATTTAAAAATAATCCAACGTATTAAAACTGAGTTTGAATGATAAAAGATGCATAAACTAAAACATGAGGTCCTCGGGTTTTCTACTGCTGCCACAAGATAGCTCACTGGTCTACGCCCTCCGTCTCGACCTCATCCGTACCTACAACAATCAAGTCTAGTGAGTCTAAATACTCAACATGTATATATCGTGAATAAAAAGTAATATATATCATAAAATCGCATGCAACGTAAAAATATGGTATCGTAAAGCGCATGGTGAAAATCGTATCATGAGTAATTATAATTACGTGCATATCTGAAAATCATACGTAAAAGCTTTGCTCAATAGAGATCTGTCATGTCATATCATAATTTTCTGGTAGTGATAATGTTTCTAAGCTAGTGGCCCATAACATAACGTGAGCGCCTGATCAGACTAAACCACAGTATACTGGACGGTAGAGATCAATCACTGCCCTTGGACTGGATGTCCATACCCATACATAATCATAAACCGGTCGTAAGTCACCGGGTGGAGAGGTCCTCGGTTGCGCCTACCGACTTCCAAACTCATAACATAAGGTGTCCACAAGACATATCGCATATATCTCAAAAATAAACATTTTATATTTTTATGCACGTAATATAATTATAACCTTATTTTTATCGGATGAGTTAGATCGTTCCCAGGCTTGCTGCAACTTAATTCTAATATGTGAAACATGCAATAAATCTTAACTTGACGAAAACTTAACCAAAAATGAGACTATTAGGACCAACCAGTTGAATTTTAATCATGGTATCGTACCAACCCGAACCAACATTAAACCGACGTTTAACCATGATTAAAAATACCCCAAACATACTGAAAAATATGCATAATAACTGTAAAACACGAAAATAGGTGAAAGGAATCCAAAAACATAAGACACTCTTTCGAGAGTCATTTTGGCACCTTTCACCGTAAATTCTTGTACGATCTCTAAACTCGACCAAATCATGAACGGCCAAAAACGTGACTTTCCTAACTCATTTAGGTATTGTCCAGTCCAAGTTCATGGGCTAAAAGCCAACCAAGAACTCAAAAAAGCACCAAAACCAAAGATGAAAGTCGCTGTCAAAAAATCCAGCAGTGGCAACTTGTGTGTTTGTGGTGTAAACTCTGAAATCTATTGACCAATGGCTTGAACCACCACCCAAGGACTCTTACCAACATTCTAAGACATGGCTTGGACCATTACTAAGGGCTAAAAGCCAACCACAAACCAAGCAACTGCCTAGAACAACCACAGCATACCAACCGAAAGCATCACTTGATGTGTAGTGAGTTGTATTGAACCATTTTACTGTCTTGTCTCGTTCCAAGGGCCATTTTATCGACCATGGCTCGATCTAGACATGATGAATTGTTGTATGAACCATGGTTATGGGCTACAAGTCAACTACAATCAATTCAACAATCAAAAACCGAAACCATACTCCTACAGAATTTCAAAATCTTAAAATCGAAGAGCTCATGTCTTGTTAATGTAGAAATCTTAAAGATCTGTGAACCAAGCTTGAAAGGACACCTTGGTCACGTCCTAGACATGATAAGGAAGGGTTCTAACCGTGGCTACAGTCCCTAGGACAGCCATGATTCGAACTCACTCCTTAACCAACCAAGAGAAAAAAAAAAGTGATTCAATTATGCACCTATGAAGAACTTGCTGTCATTTCTTTGTTCTTGAGTGTATGGACCGAAACAATTGAACCAAAAGCATTCTAACACATTCTAAATTATGCCTAGAATCATCCTTGGGTACCTGGAAACGAAACAACTCCTGAAACCAACAAAAAATACAGCAACCGTGAAGCACAATCAAAAGCCGAGGCGCTGTACAGATTTTTCGAATACTTGCTGGCCAAATTTCAGTTTTTGCCTCATAAATCCTGAGTATGCAATGTTTTGAAATATCTATAGGACTTGATTGAAGAGAAAAGAAACCATATGTACATGCCTGGAATTTGTTTTGACAAAAACAAATCAATACGACAATAAAACGCGACGGAACGGAGTTGGATTTCCTTCTTGTTTCAGCTGTTGCTATCACGATTCAAACTGCTATCTTTCTGGTGTTTTCGAGTATATTAGTGTAGGAAGTGTAAAGGATGAAGGTGAATGATATAGGAGGTGTGAAGGGTTAATACTATGCATTTAGTTAGGAGTTACAAGTGAGAATTTGAATTGTTTCTTCCACCTTGTTGTATTTGATTTTATTCTTCCATTCTTGCTGCTAATTCACGATTTCAGTAGCTTATTTCTGATATTTTTCAAAGGTGAAAACGTGGATTTGCTGGAAAATAAAGGTGAGTGTTATAGGGGTGATAAAGGTGTAATAATATACATTAAGGTGGGAGGTTACAATTGAAGGAGTTGAATAGAATTTGAATTGTTTCTCCTTCTCCTAACTGCCTTCGGTTTATTCTCCATTCTTTGCTGTAGCTTCCCGTTAGTTTGCTTGGTTAATTAGTTGAGGAAAAGTTATGTGAATTATAGGATTTGAATGTACTAATAACTAGTGAATTAAAGGTGGAGAATTATATTTTCTTTAAAGACTAATGAGGTGATTTGAATGAAATTTACTACACCTAAGAAATGTTTTGACCAAAATTGTTACTCATTTGCATGGTATATTTTTATTTAAACTTTGCATTTTTCTTGTTTAAGATTTTAAACCTTCATTATGTATATTTTAATGCATTAACAAATTAATTTAGTTTAAAATCTTGCTTAGAATTTTGTATGGCATGCTTGACCTCAATTTAAGTATTTAAATGTTATGTTTAATTTCTTGAATATATTATACCTAGATTAATTCATCCTCAATTGTTTACACATTTTAATTTAAGCTTTAATTAAATATTGAACTTAAAAGAATTTATTTACCAACTTAGCTCTAATTAATTAAATAAATTCTAAAACATTATATTTCTTTAAATTAAATTATTCCTTGACTTAAATTAAATTTAGGAATATTTCCTTATTATTAATCTTATCTCTAATCTCCAAACTCCGGTCCGACCTCGCGTATTTATCCTGAAAAGATAAAACTAAACATCTACTTTTAAAATAATTAAAACACTTCATATTTATATAAAATATTCATTTTAATTTAAATAGTAGCAATTATGCATGGCTTATACGTAATCTGATTTTTGGGTTCTACACCGATCCTCTTTCAAGATGCATCACAATAAACCACAAAATCACCAGTACTTGATGGGATAGTCAGTATCGGTGCACTGGTCAGTCTTTTGTTCAATTCAAGAAAGCTGGTCTCACATTCCTCAGACCAAACAAATGGAGCATTTTTCTGAGTCAATTGAGTAATAGGCTTGGCAATACTCGAGAAATATTTAATAAATCGACGATAATATCCTGCCAAACACATAAAACTACGAATTTCGGGTACTGAAGTCGGTCTCGGGCAAGAAATCACTGCCTCAACCTTACTGGGATCAACAGATATACCGTCTCCAGATATAATATGCCCCAGAAATACAACCTGTCTCAACCAAAACTCGCATTTCGACACTTTAGCATACAGTTTCTCAGTCCTCAGAATTTTCAATACAGTTCTCAAATGCTCGGCATGATCAATCATATTATTCGAATAAATCAAGATATCATCAATGAATATAATAACAAAATCATCAAGATACCTCTGGAATATGCGGTTCATCAGACCCATAAACACAGCTGGAGCATTCGTCAACCCAAACGGCATGACAATAAATTCATAGTGTCCATACCTGGTTCTAAATGATGTCTTTGAGATATCAGAATCCCTGACTCTCAGCTGATGGTATCCAGATCTCAGATCGATCTTGGAATATACTGAAGAATCCTGCAACTGATCAAACAAATCATCAATGCGAGGCAAGGGATATTTATTCTTTACCGTTGCTTGGTTCAGTTGCCGGTAGTCGATATAGGAGTCTCATAGAACCGTCTTTCTTTCTCACAAATAGTACTAGAGCACCCCAAGGAGACACACTCGGTCTGATATACCCCTTTGGCCAATAAATACTCCAACTGTTCTTTCAACTTTTCAACTCAATCGGTGCCATTCTGTACGGAGCCCTCGAAATCGGAACTGTACCTGACATCAACTCAATACTGAAGTCTATCTCTCGAATCGGAGCCAATCCAGGAATCTCATCTGGGAAGACATCAGCAAACTCACACACCACTGGCAAATCCGCCAATGATGGACTCGATTTCAGTAAATCAACTGAATAGACAAGAAATCCCTCCGCTCATTTCTGTAACAATCGAGTCATAGACAATACGAATATCAAAGGAATTCTAGATCGAGAACCCTTACCGTAGAATTTTCACTCATCAGCCATATCCGGTCCGAATCTCACAATCTTGTGGAAACAATCAACAGTAGCTCTGTACTTGGTTAACATATCGATACCGATAATACAGTCAAAATCAGACAACCCAAGCAAAATATAGTCTAACTCAATCTCATGCCCATCATACTGTAGCATACAATGTTTCACAGACTTCACTGATATCAAACATGTCCCCAAAGGAGAAGAGACAGACACTACAGCAGATAATGACTCAATAGGCAGAGAATGCATCAAAGCAAATCGCTCAGATATGAATGTATGCGATGCACCAGTATCTATCAATACATATGCAGGATAACCAGAAATAAAACAATTACCTGCAACAACATCGTCAGGTGCCTCCTGAGCCTGCTCTTCTGTCAAAGCAAATACTCGGGCCTGCTGTCTAGGAGGCTGGCTCACTGTCTGGCTACCTCCTGGCCTTTGCTGTGACTGAGATGGTGCTGGCTGGAACGAATGAATAGCGGCTGATCGTCTATCAGTCTGTGCCGCTGATCCAAATGATTCGGCACCCTGTGATCTCTGCGAATATCTTTGTGGGCAAACTCTAGCAAAATGTCCCTGCTGCCTACAAATACGACAACTGCCAAACACTCCTCGGCACTGCTCTGTGGAATGCTTCCCTCCACAAGTGCTGCAATAAGGTCCTGTATAACTCTGGCCCTGACCGGTCTGTCTCGAGCCACTAGAACTGGATGAACTGCTTCCAGATCTCTTAAACTGCTTCTCTCTAGCTTTCAGGAAGTCTTTCTTTCCCCCACTGCTGCTGCCACTCTCAAATTGGGGAGGTGGTTGATGTGGTCTCGGTGCTGGAGGTACAAATGAAGCTCCTCTCTGTCTCATCAGACCAGCTTCAGCTCCCTTAGCTCTGTTCAAAGCATCGGTAAAATTATTCGGTCTCCCGGTATTCACCAAGGTAAAGATTTCCGGATTCAGGCCATTAATGAACTGATCAGCAACGGCTTCGTCATTCTCGGCCACATGTGGAGCAAATCGTAGCAGTGTAGAGAACTTGGCCACATATTCCTCGATGTTTAGCTGACCCTATCTCAAGTTTGCAAATTTTGCTCTTTTATCCTTCCTATACGACACTGGAAAGAACCTTTGATAAAATTCAGTTCTAAAGACATTCCAGGTAATAGTCATACCTCGATACTCCAAGGCCTGCTTTGTTGTAATCCACCAGTTCTTTGCAACATCATGTAACTGGTGCCCAATCAGTTTCCCTCTCCGCTCATTTGTGTAATCCAAGGACTCAAACAACATCTCAATATCGTCTAACCAACTCTCTCAATCAGTAACAAATATCAGTAATATGTATCAAATCTGAAAACATAATCAATATAAAACTGTCAATCAGACTCGTGACTCTACGTCTCAGACTAGACTCATTCCTAGTCTAGGGATCCCTGTTTCCAGACGTTGGCATTCCTATATCGAATTCAGTAATAGAAGAAACTCCAATTCTATTCAATCGATATAACCAAACATCCGGTGTATTGACCTATCCGTCACAGACTGTGGCACTATCGCCAATTCACTATCTTGTGACAATGTGCAATGTGCCAGTGACGATTCCATCACTATCGGCACTTATGTCACAAGATCACTCGTCTAATACTCATCTAATACATGCTTCTATAAATCAATAGAACAAGCATATCAATTCAAATCATTGCAAATAATAACAATAAGTATGTGATTTAGGGAAACTCAAGTATATCCTACTCGAGTCGTTCTCCCGGTACCACATTGACTTATACCTTTCTTTTATTGTAGTTCGGACGTCGTTCCTGTCTTGAATTCAAAATCTGTCAACCCTCAATCTGGCAATAATAATATCAATAGTACCATATCAATATACTACTCCAATCAATACCGATTCTGATCAATCTGGATTTAATTCAAAATCAATGGCATAACGGACCAATCTGAATATCCCCGTCAATACAATATCCACAGATAATAATTACAATCCATAAGTGATATCCAACACAATCTGTAATCAATCCATAATTCAAATCTGTCCAATATCAATCGATATATTCTGAAAAATCATAACAATTCCATAATCAATCTGTTTCTCAATCTGATTTCGATTCTACGATGTCTAACATGCCAAGAACATCATATATGAAGTGTATTCGATTCCAACAATATCATAATTTCAAATCTAAACAAAACGTAACAAAACTTACGTCCAGTTGAAGCCTGCGTCGATAGGAACTCGGTACTGAAGTCAGATTGAAAATCTAACGGGCGGATTTCTCTTAACTCACAAATTTATATTATGAACTTGAAGTTTCCCTCGGCTTCTTCCGTTTTCTTTTCCCTTTCTATCTGAGAAGAAAAGGCTGATTTATATATATATTGCATGTCCAAGGCCAAGTGGCCACTTCTTCAAGTTTCACGTCTCGCGCTCGGCGGACATAAATTTCCGCCCGGGCTCGGAACTCTCGGCCTTTACATTTTATACAATCGCGCTTGGGCGGTTAAAAACTTCCGCCCGGGCGCAAGGTGTTCGACTTTCTTGCATTATTCAATGGCGCTCGGGCAGTCAAAAACTTCCGCCCGGGCACCAAACCTTCGGCCCAAAATTTGTGCATTTCATATACTTTGTCCAGTCTGGTCTCGGAATGGCCCGGATATAATAACATCAGTTCATAATCCATAATCTCATATTAACAGAATCAAAATCTCGGGCATTACAGACATGGTGATGTGAACTACGTGGAACTCCCATGATTTCGGCTCATATTATTGAGGGAACTCATGGCGACCGTCCATTAAGGTTCAACATCGATGGGTAAGGCTTGACACGTAAAGATGAATGACGTCATATTATTGGGTCCTAATCAAACGTGAGACAAAATTTTACGTAGAGGGTTGCATAGTGATGCAATTGGAAACTATCTTTTAGGAATTATGATTGGCTCATATTATTCGGGATCATAATTTGCTAATTGGACCTTACGTACCTACTGAGGAAAAGAGTTTTCCGTTTTCACTAGAGGGTAGTGAAAAATGTCAAAACAGTGGGAGCAAAAATTTATGAAGCAAAAGTCCATACTTTATATCTTACTAAATATTTTAAAATAGGCATTAACATTTATCTGTTTTACTTTTCAGTACAATTTTTGACAATGTCTTCGATTCGCAATCCGCTACGTGCAATACTCGAAAAACACGTATTAACCGAACCTAATTACCTCAACTGGCTAAGAAACTTAAAAATCGTCTTGAATTCGGAAAGGATATCATATACACTGACTGAGTCGTCCCCTGTTGAGGCTCCGACTAACTGCACTCCTGAGGAATTGCAGACTACAAGGAATGGTGTGACCATGACTTAAAAGCTAGATGTTATATGCAGGCTTCTATGAATGATGAGCTGCAGAGGCATTTTGAGGATGCAAAGAGTGATGCTGACATTCATTTGCATCTCAAAGAGCTCTTTGGTGAGCAAACACGGCCTCTTAGGCATGCTACCGTCAAGGAGCCGATCACTTTGCGCATGCGAGATGGGGCCTCGGTCCATGAGCATGGCCTAAAGTTGTTTGGGCTCGTGGATAAGCTCGTTGGTATGGATCTTACGTTGCCTTCGGAGTTGACCACCGACGTGTTGCTCTTGTCACTGCCTAGCTCATTTGATCCTTTTGTGGTGAATTTCAATATGAACAAGTTGGAGCCGAACCTTGAGGAGTTGGTGAACATGCTTGTTACATTTGAGTCCACCATCAAGAAAGAGAAGTCGGTTCTTTATGTGGGCTCTTCATATGGTACGAAGACTGGTCCACCTAGGAAGGGAAAGAAGCGTTCTTTCCGATGTCCCAAGAAGAATGTGCCCTTGAAGAGGCAATATCCGAGTCCCGCTGTGGCAGCCATACCAGTGAAGGCTGACAAGACTGTTGACATTTGTCATCACTGCAAGAAGCCTGGACATTGGAGGCGTAACTGCAGAGAATATCTTGCCCAGAAGAGTTCTGGAAACAGTATGTTCTATATTGAAGTAAAAATTTCAATTAACTCTACTTCTTGGGTATTGGATACCGGCTGTGGCTCACATCTCTGTAATGATTTGCAGGTGATGGAAAGAAGTAGAAGGCTTAGGGAATGTGATACCTTCTTGAGGATGGGCAATGGAACAAGAGTTGCTGCCAAGGCCATAGGAGATTTTTACTTGCTTTTGAATAATGATTTTAAGTTAATTTTAAGAGATGTTTTGTTTGTACCGGATTTGATGAAAAACATTGTTTCCATTTCTATGCTTGATAAAGATGGATTTTCTTGTTTAATTAGCAAAGGTGTTTGCAACATTTACAAGAATGAATGTTTAATTGATACTGGAGAACTTGAAAACAATCTCTACAACTTAAAATTGAAAGATATTCTACTAAACAATGTCCAAGCTATAACAACAACAAACAAGCGAAAACAAGATACTCTAAATTCGGCACAATTGTGGCATGCTCGATTAGAACATATTTCCTTAAGAAGGATCAACAAGCTAGTGGGAGTAGACATGTTTGATATGTCTGATATTAATGCTCTCACTACTTGTGAATCCTGTCTAAAACGAAAGATGACCAAAATTCACTTTAAGGGCCATGTGGAGCGAGCCAAAGGGTTATTGGATTTGATCCATATCAATGTGTGCAGTCTGCTTAGCATCACCACTAAGCATGGACATGCCTACTTCATCACCTTTACCTATGACTTTTCGAGGTATGGGTATGTGTATTTGATGAAATACAAGTCTGAAGCTTTTGAAAGGTTCAAAGAGTTCAGAAGTGAAGTAGAGAAACAGTTGGGACGAAGCATCAAGACACTTCGATCGGATCGAGGTGGTGAGTACTTGAGTGCCGAGTTCCAAAAGTATCTTAGGGAGAATGGGATTCTCTCGCAATGGACTCCGCCTGCTACACCACATTTGAATGGTGTTTCGGATCGTCGTAACTGGACTTTGATGGACATGGTTTGGTCTATGATGGGGTTCACGGAGTTGCCGCTATCTTTTTGGAGATATGCGCTTGAGACAGCGGCACTATTGTTGAACAATATCCATTCAAAGGCAGTTGATAAGACACCATATGATATATAGATGGGTAAGCCTCCCAAATATTCTTATCTTAGAATATGGGGATGCCCTGCTTATGTGAAGCAGTCAGTGGGAGATAAATGGGGAAATCGGCCACATTAAAATTACCTTCTGACAGTCAAGTGAAATCCAATCCACGAAATAATTTGATCTTTCGTTTTTTTCATATGAATGCCATTTCCAAGGAAAAACACTCCGATCTCCTATCATAAAAATTCCCAATTCGCCTTTTGGTGCTGAGCTAACCCCAAAAACCCGTCCTCAGTTCGGATTGATTAGATAGTCGATCCATTTTATGTTACTTTGTGGGATATTCAAGGAATTCAGTTGGATATTATTTCTATCATCTCCAATAAACAAATGTGTTTGTTTCTAGGAATGCAACCTTTTTGGAAAAGGAATTTTTATTTGATAGAAAAGGAGAGATGATAGAACTCGAAAAGGTTTGAGAAACACCCACAATTGAAGAACCCACACCCGAAGAGCCAAGAGGAGATACAAGCTCCTAGAAGATCCGAGAGAGTCTCGAGACCACCTATGAGGTATGGTCTGCTTCTTGAAGAGGGCCATGATGAGCTTAACCATGGATGTGATCCAAGGACCTTCAAGGAAGCGTTATCTAATGCTGATTCATCCAAGTGGCTTGAAGCTATGGAATATGAGATGAATTCCATGCATTCGAACCAAGTGTGGAATCTCGTGGATCCACCTGAGGGAATTGTTCCAATAGGGTGTAAATTGATTTACAAGAGGAAACTTGGGGCGGATGGGAAGCTATTGACCTTTAAGGCGCGATTGGTGGCAAAAGGATATACTCAAAGACAAGGAGTTGACTTTGAGGAAACTTTTTTCCAGTTGCAATGTTCAAGTCTATAAGGATATTGCTGGCCATAGCTGCATGGTATGACTATGAGATATGGCAGATGGATGTCAAGACAGCCTTTCTTAATGGGGATATTAAGGAAGAGATTTACATGTCTCAACCTGAAGGGTTTACATCTATCGGAAGTGAGCATATGGTATGCAAACTTCAGAGATCTATTTATGGTCTAAAGCAGGCATCTAGGAGTTAGAACCTCAAATTCGATAGTACAATCAAAGAGTTTGGTTTTGCTAAGAATCCTGAGGAACCCTGTGTGTACAAGAAGTTCAGTGGGAGTGCTGTGACATTCCTGGTGCTTTATGTTGATGACATTCTACTCATTGGGAATGATGTAGGAATGTTGCAATCGACTAAAATATGGTTAGCGAGTAAGTTCTCGATGCAGGACTTGGGTGAAGCATCTTTTGTATTGGGAATACAGATCTATAGAGATAGATCGAGAAGATTGCTTGGTCCCACTCAGTCCACATACATTGATACCATCGTGAAACGGTTCTCGATGGATGAGTCCAAGAGAGGACATCTACCAATGTGTCATGGCGTGTCCTTATCCAAGTCTATGTCTCCCAAGACTGATGCAGAGATAGCGGCGATGACACGCATTCCGTATGCATCTGCAATTGGTAGCTTCATGTATGAGATGATATCTACACATCCTGACGTGGCTTTCGCACTAAGTGTAGTGAGTAGATATCAATCGAACCCTGGTCTTCCACATTGAAAAGCTGTGAAAGCCATCATCAAGTATTTGAGAAGGACCAATAAGTTGTTCTTGGTCTATGGGGGTGGGGAACTGAAATTGGAAGGCTATACCGAATCTAGCTTCCAAAACGATATCGATGACTCGAAGTCAACCTCTGGGTTCATATTCATCCTTAATGGTGCTGCTGTCTCTTAGGAAGAGTTCCAAGCAAGACAGTACAGCGGATTCCACCACGGAGGCAGAATACATTGCTGCATCAGCTGCAGCAAAGGAGGCTGTTTGGATAAGGAATTTCGTCCAAGAGTTGGGAGTCATTCTTAATGGAGTTGATCATGTCCCGGTGTTTTGTGACAACATGGGAGCCATTGCTCAAGCAAAGGAGCCAAGGTCTCATCAGAAGACCAAACATGTATTGATAAAGTACCACATCCTCCGAGAGATTGTGGAAAGAGGAGACGTGTCGATTGACAAAGTCGGATCCACAGATAATGTTGATGATCTGCTAACTAAGCCTTTACCTGGACCATTATTCGAGAAGCATCGCGAATCGATGGGTTTGAAGCATATGGGTAGTTGGCTCTAGTGCAAGTGAGAGATTGTTAGAGTAGGTGTCCATCAAGCCAAGTGTTGGCTGAGGGTTCATGTTTAAACTATATGTATAAACAATCTTTATTTTAATAATATTTGAAATTATGGTTTTGGCATATCTTTATCTGTATATCCATGCTAGTTGCATAGATAAAGTCCTTGAATATACAAATAGTAGAAAGAATATGAGATGCTCATATGATGAGTATCATGAAACTCATATTTGCAATGCTATATATTCTAAACAGTTCCTATTCAATTCAGCCGTCGCTAAGAAGGATATAGGCCGCTCGAGTTCGAGACTAGTATCTGCGATGTGAGTACCATGTTTCATTGGTTGGGGACATTGTGATGTCCGAACATGCAGATAGGTCCCCTTGTAGAGTGCACTGAACAACCCGCCATAAAAGACTTTCCAAGTGGTTCTCACTTATCGAGTGGAAACGTCCTAGTTTATGGTTGTACATCATTAGTCCTTATGACCCGGGACAATATTGAGACTCTATATGCTAGCATTGCACATTGACTTGTTTACCGACTCTCATGGGGTCATCAGGTGGCAAGGTTGGATGTTTTGTCGAAACATATAGGAGTCGATGCATCGTAGTCGGGGATTCACCGCTTACCTTCGGGTATGGATATCCTATGTGATCACATGTATATGTAGCATGAAATCTCTGATCAGAGTATGGTGGTAATTATGAAAGGGGTTTCATAGATTACACCATCGATGCAACTACGACATGACATATAGTATCGATTCATTGACAACTCTCGATATACCAATGGTTGTCGAATCGGTCGGGATATATGAGATGAATGGACCGTACTGTATGCTAACCATAATTGAATGGTTCTTGCAGGCACTATCATTTGATACCTAGGAAATCATGTAAGCGATGCTGCTAGGCGTTTAACATGATTGGTTGGATAATATCAGACTTGAGTTCTGACGTTCTTATTATCAAGGAGTTGATAAGTAAGAATGAAGCAATTGAGGTATGCTCATATAAGGACATGTTTAGTCCCGAATCAAATGGAGATATGAACCCACTGCTAGTTATATCAATGAACCATTGAGGGCCACACAAGTACTAGCTTACTAGATCCCGTTGAGAAGAAAAATAGTTTAATGTGTTGAACGGCTTATAAAGGAGTTTATAAGCGTAAATAAAATTAGAAGTATAGCTTCTATAAGGAGAATGTAACTTTTAATTTGAGTAAGTGTTCCTAAATTAAAAGTTGGCCAAACAAATAATGTATTTGAAAATTGTGATTTTCATAAACATTATTATGGACTAAATTAAATTAATTCAAGTGTTGAATTAATTAAATACTAGTGGACCTAGTAGAGTCCAAATAATTAAATTAATTCAAGTGTTGAATTAATTAAACAACATTGGGCCTTGTAGAGCCCAATTAGAAATAATTATTAAACTAATGGGCTTGAGTAAAATCAAGTAATGTTTAAATGGTCTCAAATAAGTTTGAGACATTTAAATAAAACTCCATGGGCCTTGTAATTGTTACAAGCCCAAACAAATAGCATGCTTGGAAGGTGAAGAGTTGGAGGTAACTTTTGAGTAATGGCATGACATGCACATGCGACTTTTTGCTTTTGCTTTTTGCACAACCAAGACAACTCGTCCTCCCTTCACTCAAAAGTACCTTGGCCGAAATTTCCTTAAACACTCTCCTTCATTTTGGCTTCTTCAATTGTTGAGGAATCCTTACACTTCTCAAAAGAAAAATCCTCTTATTTCTCTAGTGCAAAATAAAAGGGGTTCTAGCTTGCAAGTGGTGGGCCTAATTTTTGAGCAAGAAGTGCTCAAAAGAAAGCTTGAAGATTAGTCTACCATTCAAGAGCTAAGGTGTTTAACATCTTAGTTGGAGTCATCATCAATCTTACGAGATTGATAGATAATTTCTTTAAAACACTCTATGTATGACATTTTGTTGTTTTCGTATATGCTACACACTTAGTGGGTGCTTGGTTTTCATGTTCTTGTTAAAATAAATTTTAAACTTCCGTTGCGCAACCGGGCACTGTAACCGATCCCCTGCTTACACGTAATTTGATTTTTCAGGTTCTACAGTGAAGCCATTTGGGAGTTTGAAGAGAAAATACGCAAACAATATCCCTACCTGTTTGAAAACACATCAAACTCAAGTTTCGAGGATAAAACTTCCAATATGGAGGGAGTGATGTGAGAACCCAAAATTTTGGGAATGTAATTTTTTTAAATATAGATATATATATAAGAATTTATTTCCGAGTTATGGTATTATTTTAAAAATAATAAATTCAAAAATATTAAATAATACATTGTATTGAAAATTCCAAGACGGTAAATAAATAGAATTCAAAATCTAGTACAAGAAATATATTTATTTCGAAATTAAGGCTAGGATATCCATCAAATTTGGAAGAAAATATTACATACAAAAGCATATTTTTTCAATAAGAAAGCTATTAAATTTTAAGTACAGTGTAGGTACATTATGAATCTGTACAAGAAAGCAGTCCACATTCAATCATTCAGTCCAATGCATAATTTCGAAATTTTGATACTTGGTGGCCAAGTTTTTTTTTTTTTTCAAAATTTGGTAATGTATTATTTATAGAATAATCATCTCGAAATTATGAGAGAAGCATCACGAGATTATGGAAAAAATATCATCCAAAATATGGTAAGATTTTCACTTCACCACCTATAAAATATCACACCTTTGTCATTCAAAATTTACATCATTCAATCACTCTATATTTTCAAAAATTTGCACCGTCTTATATCAGTTAATCAGTTTACGCAAGTTAAAATCTTTAAACTGATTAGCTTTCTTAACGAAAGATTATTTCGAGTATTTTCAGATTGTTTAAAATCAAATTCGATCTAATTCATCGGTGTTTACAATCTTAACACGAGCTATTGCAGCTCATTGAGGTTTTATTGTGTTTGAAGCACCATCGCAGGTGTTATAATCGATCCATCACTTATATAAAGGTCTCACCTATGAAAGGTGTCGCTAGATTGAGTAAAGCTGCAAAACTGAATCCCTAGTACGTAGGACCATTCGAAATTTTAGAAAGACCGGACACTTTGGCTTCAAGGCTAGCATTGCCACCAAATATTTCTAGAATCCACAATGTATTCCACGTGTACCAACTAAGGAAATACATCTCGTACCCAAGCCATGTGTTGGAAGTGGTACCATTCATGATTGAATATAACATGGGAGAAGAGATGAAATATCAAGAAATCCTTATTCGGATTGTGGAAACCAAGGACCAAGTACTAAGACGACGTATCATTTCCTACGTCAAGGTGCAATGGTCCAATCACATAGGACGTGAAGCCATTTGGGAGTTTGAAGAGAAAATATGCAAACAATATCCCTACCTGTTTGAAGATCTATCCAACTCAAGTTTTAAGGATAAAATTTCAAATAAGGAGGGAGTGATGTGAAAACCAAAATTTTGGGAATGTAATTTTTTTAAATATAGATATCAATAAGAATTTATTTCCGAGTTATGGTATTACTGTAAAAAATAATAAATTCGAAAATATTAAATAATACATTGTATTGAAAATTCCAAGACAATAAATAAATAGAATTCGAAATCTAGTACAAGAAATATATTTATTTCGAAATTAAGGCTTAGATATCCATCAAATTTGGAAAAAAAATATTACATAAAAAAGCACATTTTTTAATAAGGAAGCTATCAAATTTTTAGTACAATCTAGATACATTATGAATCTGTACAAGAAAGCAGTCCACATTCAATCATTCAGTCAAATGCATAATTTCGAAATTTTGATACTTGGTGGCCAAGTTTTTTTTTTTCAAAAATTTGGTATCGTATTATTTATAGAATAAGCATCTCGAAATTATGGAAGAAGCATCACGAGATTATGGAAAGAATATCATCCAAATTATGGTAAGATTTTCACTTCAACACCTATAAAATATCACACCTATGTCATTCAAAATTTATATCATTCCATCACTCTATATTTTAAAAAATTTGCTCTCCAAGTGCTGCTGAATTTTAGAATTTTTGCTCCTCATCTTCTATCGAGTAGCGAAGCTCTACCACAGTCCAGATCCAAGGAGAATTCGAAAATCCTAACCAAGAAACAGTGCCCTTCACGTTTTTTAGCATTAAATATCGAAGATAAGTGAGCTTGTTTTAAAATATGTTTGGTATGAGTTATTTCGTTTTTGAAAGTTTCAATCGAGCACCGTTATTCTGTTTCTACCTCTTATTGATCTGATTATCGATTGGCACTGTGATGATTCAACTAGATATGAGTTGAATCCCAATATGAGATATGTTTATGGCCCTTACGCGGTGGGATTTTAACCATTATACGGCATCGTCCTCTCCTAGGAGAAAAAATTAGAGATTGATATCAGTATATCCTGGAAAGTTTATGAATCTCAGTGCTTAAGCAAAGATATGCTTATGTCTATATTGATGATATGAACTATGTTATGCATGGTATGTTTTTATTCGAAAATCATATATATTTGTTATGTATGTGCTCGAACGATCACCACTTGCTGAGTGATGATCATATCACTCAACTTTTACCCTATCTCCCTAGATAAGCCTAAAGATCATATAGATGAAGAAGAACATAAACAGTTTTGGGATGGTTTGGTCAAATTTAGTATAGATTTATGTTCGTTTAGGTTCTAATTGTTTGTCCGTTGCAAACGCTTCCGCATAATTTTTATCGTTTTAGAATTTACATTGTAAATACAATTTTACATTTGATTATGACTTATAAATTGGTTTTTTGGTTATATTGTACTACGAGGCTTGTTGCTTTCAATTGTGTGATGATAAAACAACTGCTGATGTCGACTAATTACGGTCTCGTGATGTGACATGGACGATCCATTCTCAATGCACAAATCGTTTGGCTTCCTCTAGTGCGATCCAAGCAAGGAACACAGTCTCTGATCGTGGACCGGATTTGATTATCAAGAGGATGAAGATCTGTTCGTAAGGATATACAAGAAGAGTCATCTTCTCTAACCTCGGATTGGTTTGGGTCTAGCGTTATATACACACAGGTATAGAAACTAAAATACCCTATGAATGTTAAATAAACATACGACTGTCAAGGACAGTTTCGAATGTCGAAACAAAAATTTAAAACTTTCGTTGCACCTTGGGTGTGAGAAAACAGTACACCAACAACAAACGCCCAAAAAATACACATTTCTTCAAGATCACCATAGCACAAACATATGGAAGATAATAACATGTGATATAAAATCAAAGCGATCATGATGGTAAATCCTCTAATATACAACATGATTAGTCCAATCCAAGACCATATAACTTACTTCACAAAGTAAGGAAGATCAAGAACATAGAGTAGAAAATAAGCCCAAAGGACGCCAGAAATCCCACCAAAGAAGAATCCACCACTAAACTGAGCCCACCCCTCTGCAGTCTGCAACTTGTCTGCCTCCTTCTTTCTCCCAGTTAGAGTCAAAGTTGGTGCAATTGACGGCTCACCTTCTTTAAATGAAGCAATCCCATACATTGTCAGGCAAATGCTAAGGATAGTCACTAGGCCACCTGCTGCAAGTGAACCTGCTGCACCATGATAGGCTGTGTTCCGTAGCGGGCCCGTGACAGCGAATGGCCCGACCAAGAGGTATCCGTGGGCCAGCCCCACTTCGATACCACGGAGGAGCGGGCTTACGGCCGTCCGGTAGGCGGGGAGGTTGGACAGATACCAGGCTATCAATGGGCTCGAGGTGATCGGGGTCTCCAGGCTTCCGATGAAGGGGTCCCCATTGATGGGCTGGATCACTTGGTACGTGGGCTGCAAGTGAATCACTAAGAGATAAATAAAAAAAATTGTATATGTAAAAAGAAGAAATAAAAACAAATGAAATTTCTAGGAGCATGCATAATATATAGGCGATTTGAGTTTTACATGTATGTTATAAAAAATATATATTTTACGTTTTTTCTGACTTTTCTGAATTTAATTATTGCATATTAGTGAGCTAGAAGCTCTGATATTCATTAGCATCATCCACTATTTACATTAATAATTGTAATTTGCTACGTTTCATATAGTAAAATATATATGAATTTTTTGTCAATTATGATCGAGTTTTAATTACATTCAATTATGATCGAGTTTTGATGGGAAATTTAAAATTAATAGTTTCTAGCATTTTCCCAACAATTTACGTCTTTCTTAAATATAATCAAGCCTATATCACAACTTTCATTTCCATTTCCTTAAAATACATTGTCGTTCCATTTTATACTTTCCAACATTATCGATACTTTAATTACAATGTTCATAATTATTCTCCAATAAAATTTTATTTGCATATTATAGTTAACTTATAGTATTTATTCAAATTTAACATGTATATTTACACATATACTAATGTACAATTAAAAAACATAACTTTTCAAAATATTTTATCAAAATACTCACAAACATTACCTCAATTAGCTTTTAGCAAGAAGCTCCAAGAATCGATCAACTAATATTAATAGTAGAAAAAATAAAATTAATATGGAACATATGCACACACTTTCAATTCTAAACTAACTTGGTACGTTGAAGAAAATCAAATTAATTTTATAAATAAATAAATCAATTCCAACACAACATTCCGAGTAAAAACTCGAAATTCAGAGAATTCAAACCTTTTCGGCCTGGATAGCCTTGACGGCGAAGGATCTCTTGGTGGAGGGCGAAATTCTGAAGTGAGATCCCGGAACACCCTTGGGAGGAGCTAGTAATCCCCTCGTACCAAAGGTGGTACTCTTCAGTTGGACAGCCATTGTTGAAGCCATTTTTCTCAAAAAAAAAAATTAATTTTATTTTATAAAAAATGTGACGGTGGAAACTATATAATCGGAATTGCAGTATATATATCTTTTGCATAAAAATTTGTGGTAAACATTTGGACATTGCTACGCTTTCATTGGGTACTGCCCACTTGTAACCTTATCCCTTATCCACATTATACGTGGGATTCCTTTATTGTCCGTAAGGAATTTATTTGGATATACAAAGAAGAGTAGGTCTCTACAAGTTTATATTTTTAAGATAGGTCGGCTGAGGTGGCAAAAAAAAAAAAAGAAGAAGATAGGTCGGCTGAGTCTAATTTAACTATTAAAAAAAATATTTAAAGTATAAAAAGAACACTTTTTCATAAATTTGAACAAATTAGAGATTTATATCACGAAATTAATATTCTTTCATTTAACTAATGAAAACAATCAGAGTATTGCACACTAACAAGGGATAACATACTTAGATAGGTACAACATACTATGGGAGCGATGATTTAGGTTTTACGGATAATTTTAGCGTTTTAAAAGTGATTTTGCAAAACATTTGAGTTTATCGTGCGACAAGATAAACGTAAAAGAAAGCAAAGGCATAATAAGTAATTATTTTAAACGTTCCATGGGTTTTTTTAATAATTATATTAAAAATAAAAAAATATTTCAAAAATAATTCAAAAAAATTTATTTTGCAAAATTACTTTAGTCCGCGCTTACAAAGCGCGGACGCTCGTCCACGTAAGCACGTATATAAGTATATTTTTATTATTATTTATAATTTTTAATAATTAATTTAATTCGAATGAAAAATATAAAATATAAATATTTATAATATATGTTAATTATTAAATATTTTGTATTATTTGGTTGGGTGATTGAAAAATTAGAGATATGAGAGGATTGAGGGGAAAACGTACATAAAAATATGAGAGGATTGAAAAATATTTATTGTTCCATTTTAAAAATATGAGAGGATTGAAACAATATTTATTGTTCCATTTTAAAAATATGAGAGGATTAAAAATATGAGATGATTGAAAAATATTTTTTATTTTTAAATTATTGTTCCATTTTAAATTATTGTTCCAAGAAAACGTACATAAAATCAATTGGTCAAAATGATATTTTAGGAAGACTCATTTCGAATTCTCTCAAAATTATATAAACACTTATTTCATAAAAAAAATTCATTGTAAAACATATAATTATATGTAATGGGTTTATTATTATTAATAGATTTATTAAATAAATCAATCTATAAAAATGAGAAGGCCAACAGTGAAGGAAGCAAGCAAGCATTAATAATTACTTGTATAATATATTAATATTGTATTTTTATGTTGTGATTAATATTTTAATTTAATGTTGTGATTGAAATTCAATTAATAATAATAGTTTAATTAGAAAATAAACAATGTAAATTTAATAATAGAATGAAAATATTATAATACAGCGTAAGTTTTATCGATACTATATGCTAAAGTTAAACCTCTTATTGGTATATTGGTGAAAGACTACTATTTTTATTCTCCTTAATTTTCTCCCTTCAATCATTTATATCTCTTTAATTTTCTCATTTCAATCCTTTCATGTCTCTAATTTTTCAATCACCCAACCAAATAATACAAAATATTTAATAATTAACATATATTATAAATATTTATATTTTATATTTTTAATTCGAATTAAATTAATTATTAAAAATTATAATAATTAATAATAATAATAATAATACGTGCTTACGTGGACACGTGGAGCGTCCGCGCTTTGTAAGCATGGATTAAAGTAATTTTGCAAAATAATTTTTTTTGAATTATTTTTGAAATATTTTTAATTTTTAAAATAATTATTAAAACAAAACCCTTCCTCCATAATGTTACTTCAACCCTTTTTTATTACTATAACTTTATTAATCAATAGATTCACTAAAATTTAATTCCGTACTTGTGGGGATCCGGACGCTAATCATCTTCTTAATCGTCATTGGGATAAATGAATCAATTAATTAATCTGGGTCTAAATTTTTTTTAAAATTTGCGGAACGTAATGTAATTCAATCTAATATACATATCAGTATAAAAGTACAAGTCTTGTACAACAAACATCAAACTCAAACTAAGGTTCAACAACTAAATGTCAAGTGCTGAATCCTATTACAGCAACGTCAAAGTCCGTAGTCTCTACTCTAATCACCATCTCTCATCATCTCCTCGACCCAGATCCTTCCCACCTGTTGCCATGCACACATACAAACACGACAACAGCCGGATAACTCCGGTGAGAATAAAATCCCAGTATAAGCAATGTATACATGCGATGCATAAAATCATATACAAAAGCATAAATCATGTATTAAGAACATGAATCATAATTTATGACACATTAGTGAATATAGATAAAACTCTCTAACTCATCATCTCCGACTCGACTCATCTCTAATCTAGTGATCCCGATTCCTGGACATTAACACATATATCGAATCTAAGCGATAGGAGTCGATCCGCCCCTAAGCCAAATCGTTATAAGTCAAATAATCCAGTGTCTTGGCATATCCGCCACAGACTTGGCATATCCGCCAAAGCTATCCTATGACAATGTGCAATGGGCCAATGACCACTCTATCACTGTCTAGCCCTTCTGTCAATGACTCTCGCTCAATAGTTATCGGTTATTCTCTACTTTCTATAAATCAATAGATTAATCATATCAATGTCAAACAATTGCAATAAAATAAAGTATGTGGTTTTAGGGAAACTAGAGTCCAATCTGACTCAAGTTAATCTCCCGGTTAACATCGACTTATACCTTTCGTTCGTAGTCTCGGTCTGAAGAATTGAAAATTCTGAATTCAAGACTGTCTCTGTCAATCTAAAATGACATATCGAGAATAGTAATATCAACATTCCATTCCCAATTCAATACGAAATCCGATCAATCTGAATCTAATTCAAAATTAACAGCATAACGGCACAATCCCGATATCACCGTCAATACAATATCAACAGATATCAATTACAAATCATAACCAATACCCGATACAATCCAGAATCAATCAATAATCCAAATCTAGTTCAATTTCCAATTAATATAATCAGAAAATTATAACAATTCCATAATCAATATGTTCTTCGATCTGACTTCGATTCTACGATGTCTAACATATCCAGAACACCATATAATGATCAAATAATAATTCCTCCAATACATGAATTTCGAAACACGTCAAAAATCGATGAAACTTACATCCTTGAGTAGCTCTTGAAGAGAGGATCACATAACTGTGTTCAGATTCAACTCCTGGTAACTGGATTGCATAAAATCACAATCTAGTGTAAAGTGAAGCTTGAGGGAAATTGTAATGGCAACTCTCGGTTTTCCTTCTGAAAGTCCCAAAGAAATGAAATTTATTTATATATCAAATTCATGGTGAAGACAAGTGTCCCACTCAATCCCATTAATTGCACTTTAGCCCCTAAAATCTTCACTATTTGCAATTTGGTCCTCACAACTCTTTTTAATTCAATTTCAATCCTAATTAATTACAAAAACCGTGGAACCTAATTCATCATTCCAAAATTCATAAATTAAATAATCTCGGATTAAAATCATAACATCTCGGGCCTTACAATTCTCCCCCTCTGAGACATGATTTCGTCCTCGAAATCGCAGGCAATCAGATCACATAAGATAAGCAGATATAACATAAGCTAAAATAAAAGACTCACATCAGTGAAATAACTCTGGGAATTCCTGTCTCATATCTGATTCAGTCTCCTAGGTAGCTTCCTTAATGCCATGACGACTCCACTGGACTTTCACAAGCGGAATAGTCTTCGTTCTGAGCTGCTTTTCTTTACGATCAAGAATCTGAATAGGTTTCTCAACCTAACTCAGACTTTCATCGAGTTCGGCCTCGTCTGGCTGAATAATATGAGAACCATCAGGGAGATATTTCCGCAGCATAGATACATGAAAGACATCATGTATTACAGATAGAGAAGGCGGAAGAGCAAGTCGATAAGCACGAGTACCAATCTTCTCCAGAATCTCGTACGGCCCAATATATCGTGGAGACAGCTTCCCTTTCTTGCCAAATCTGACAACTCCTCTGAAAGGTGAAATCTTTAAAAATACTCGATCTCCTGCCTCAAATACCAACGGTCTACGTCGAACATTGGCATATTTGGCTTGTCTGTCTTGAGCTGTCTTCATTCTTTTCTGAATCAGCTTAACTTTCTCAGTCATATCTCTAATCATATCGGGTCCAAACTCAGGTACCTCAGAGATATCATCCCAATAGAGAGGGGATCTGCACTTCTTGCCATACAACGCTTCAAACGGTGTCATCTCTATACTCGTCTGATAGCTGTTGTTATAAGAAAACTCACAAAGTGGCAAAGAATCTTGCCAACTAGTGCTAAAATCTAGTACTACAGCTCTAAGCATATCTTCCAGTGTCTGGATAGTCCGCTCTGACTGTCCGTCGGTCTGTGGATGATATGCGGTACTCAAATGTAACTTTGTACCTTGAGCCTGCTGCAAACTCTGCCAAAAGTGCGAAGTAAACCGAGGATCACTGTCTGATAAAATCAACTTCGGCACTCCGTGCAATCTGACCACTTCTCTGACATAAATTTCTGCCATTTGGTCATATCTGTACGTCATCTGAGACGGAATGAAGCATGCTGATTTGGTCAATTTGTCAATCACGACCTAAATCGCATCACAACCTCTGAAGGAACGTGGTAACTACGTCACGAAGTCCATGGAAATGTGATCCCATTTTCATTCAGGAATCAATAAACTGTGCAGTAGACCTCCTGGTTTCGTTCTTTCCGCTTTCACCTGTTGGAAATTCAGACACTTGGAAACAAATTCTGCAACATCAGTCTTCATCTGTTTCCACAAAAACTGTCCTTTCAAATAATTGTACATCTTTCTGCCACCAGGATGAATGCTAAAACGACTGCTGTGCGCTTCTGCCAGTATCCGCTGTCTCAATTCTGAAACATTCGGCACAACAATACGATTATTCACATACAGTACATCATCACGAACCTGATATTCTGATTGATGACCTGATCTGACCATCAACATCGAGTTTTGAACATTCTGATCCACTTTCTGTGCTTCTTTGATTCTAACAATCAGTTCTGGCTCAGCTTGAATAGCATACAATCTCAAAGGTTGACAATCGGTCTCAAATACTAATCCAGAAAGACAACAATCTTCAATCAAATTTGAAACACCAATAGTCGATAAGGACAAAGAACATACCTTTCAACTCAGTGCATCAGCTGCTGCATTCGATTTTCCCGGGTAGTATTTGATTTCACAATCAAAGTCTTTCAATAAATCAAGACATATTCTTTGTCTCATATTCAATTAAGACTGTGAAAACAGATATTTCAAGCTTTTATGATCAGAATAGATTTCGAATTTCTCACCGTACAGGTAATGTCACCAAATCTTCAATGCAAAGACAATAGCCGTCAATTCAAGATCATGAGTTGGATAGTGAGTCTCATGTGTCTTCAACTGTCTCGAAGCATAGGCAATGACATGCCCTCGCTGCATCAACACACAACCCAACCCTCTGTGAGAAGCGTCACAATATACAACAAAATCACCAGTACCTGACGGAATAGTCAACACCGGAGCACTGATCAATCTCTTCTTTAACTCAACAAAACTGGACTCACACACCTCAGACCAGACAAATAGAGCATTCTTCTGAGTTAACTGCGTAATAGGTTTAGCAATACTCGAGAAATCTTTAATGAATCGACGATAATATCCTGCCAAATCCATAAAGCTGCGTATCTCTGGTACAGATGTCGGTCTCGGCCAACTGATCACAGCCTCAACCTTACTAGGATCAACTGAAATTCCCTCACCAGATATGATGTGACCCAGAAATACAACCTGTCTCAGCCAAACTCACATTTCGACAGTTTGACATACAATTTCTCAGCCCTCAAAATTTTCAACACAGTTCTTAGATGTTCAGCATGTTCTATCATATTCTTCGAATAAATCAAAATATCATCGATGAATATAATCACAAAATCATCAAGATATTTCTGAAACACACGGTTCATTAATCCCATAAACACAGCTGGAGCATTTGTTAAACCGAAAGGCATGACAATAAACTCATAATTTCCATACCTGGTTCTAAACGCTGTCTTCGAGATATCAGAATCCCTGACTCTCAGCCGATGATATCCAGATCTCAGGTCGATCTTGGAATATACATAAGAACCCTGCAACTGATCAAACAAATCATCAATGCGAGGCAAGGGATATTTATTCTTTACCGTTGCTTTGTTCAGTTGCCGGTAGTCGATAAAGAGTCTCATTGAACCTTCTTTCTTTCTGACAAACAGTATTGGAGCACCCCAAGGAGAAACACTCGGTCTGATGTACCCCTTGGCCAGTAATTCCTCCAACTGATCTTTCAATTCTTTCAATTCTATCGGTGCCATTTGTACGGAGCCCTCGAAATCGGAACTGTATCTGGCATCAACTCAATACTGAAGTCTATCTCTCGAATCGGAGGCAATCCCGGAATCTCGTCGGGAAAAAAATTTGCAAACTCGCATACCACTGGCAAATCAGCCAATGATGGGCTCGATTTCAGTAAATCAACTAAATAGACAAGGAATCCCTCCGCTCTTTTCTGCAATAATCGAGTCATAGACATAGCAGATATCAAAGGAATCCTAGATCTAGAACCCTTACCGTAGAATTTCCACTCATTAGCCATATCCGGTCTGAATTTCACAATCTTGTGGAAACAAATAACAGTGGCTCTGTACTTGGTTAACATATCGATACCGATAATACAGTCAAAATCATACAATCCAAGCACAATACAGTCTAACTCAATCTCATGCCCATCATACTGTAGCATACAATGTTTCATAGACTTCACTAATATCAAACCTGTCCCCAAAGGAGAAGAGATAGACACTACAGTAGATAATGACTTAATAAGCAAAGAATGCATCAATGAAAATCACTCAGATATAAATGTATGCGATGCACCAGTATCTATCAATACATATGCAGGATAACCAGAAATAGAACAGTTACCTGCAACAACATCATCTGGTGCATCCTGAGCCTGCTCCTCTGTCAAAGCAAATACTCTGGCCTGCTGTCTAGGAGGCTGACTAACTGTCTGACTACCTCCTGGCCTCTGCTTTGACTGAGATGATGCTGGCTGGAATGAATGAACAGCAGCCGATCGTCTATCAGTCCTGTGCCGCTGATCCAGATGATTCGACACCCTGTGACCTCTGAGAATCTCTATGTGGGCAGACTCTAGCAAAATGTCCCTGCTATCTGCAGATACGGCAACTTCCAAACACTCCTCGGCACTGCTCTATGACATGTTTTCCTCCACAAGTGCTGCAGTAGGCTCCTATATAACTTTGGCCCTGACCGATTTGTTTCGAGCCACTAGAACTGGATGAACTGCTTCCAGATCTCTTAAACTTCTTTCCTCTGGCTTTCAGGAAATCTTTCTTTCCCCCTCTGCTGCTGCCACTCTCAAATTGGGGAGGTGGTTGTTGTGGTATCGGTGCTGAAGGCACAAACGAAGCTCCATTCTGTCTCATCAGATCGGCTTCGGCTCCCTTGGACCTGTTCAAGGCATCAGTAAAATTGTTCGGTCGCCCCGTATTCACCAATCTAAATATTTCAGGATTCAGGCCATTAATAAACATATCAGCAACAGCTTCATCATTCTCGGCCACATGTGGAGCAAATAGCAATAATGTAGAGAACTTGGCCACATATTCCTCAATGTTTAGCTGACCCTGTCTCAAGTTTGCAAATTCTGCACATTTGTCCTTCGTATACGACACTGGAAAGAACCTTTGATAAAATTCAGTTCTAAAGACATTCCAGGTAATAGTCGTACCTCGATGCTCCAATGCTTTCTTCGTCGTAATCCACCAGTTCTTTGCAACATCATGCAACTGGTGCCCGATCAGTTTCATTCTCCGCTCATCGGTGTAATCCAAGGACTACAAACAGCATCTCAATGTCATCTAGCCAACTCTCACAATCCACTGAAGTCTCAGTACCTTTCAGAGTCGGTGGATGGAACGACTGAAATCTCTTCAGAAATGTTTCCATCGGTGTTGCTGTCACATCCATTGGAGTATTCGAAGTGATACCCTGTTCTGGTATTCTTCGAGGAGACATATCTGATTATCAAAAGGGTTAGCAAGCAAATCTGACAATATATATATCCGTTCCCTAGTAAATCTGATTCAATCTCAATAAGACACATTACCATATCAAAGTCAGATAATCAGGTAAACATGTATTAAAGCAGTAAATCATGCTAGCAATCAAAAACAAGGAAGGAAAACTCAATCTACCCCGCTCACTAGCTTCTATCTCAATCTAGAGGATCTATCGCTCTGATACCATCTGTTGTGGGGATCCGGACGCTAATCATCTTCTTAATCGTCATGAGATAAATGAATCAATTAATTAATCTGGGTCTAAATTTTTTTTAAAATTTGCGGAACGTAATGTAATTCAATCTAATATACATATCAGTATAAAAGTACAAGTCTTGTACAACAAACATCAAACTCAAACTAAGGTTCAACAACTAAATGTCAAGTGCTGAATCCTATTACAGCAACGTCAAAGTCTGTAGTCTCCACTCTAATCACCATCTCTCATCATCTCCTCGACCTTGATCATGTCCACCTGTTGCCATGCACACATACAAACACGACAACAGCCGGATAACTCCGGTGAGAATAAAATCCCAGTATAAGCAATGTATACATGCGATGCATAAAATCATATACAAAAGCATAAACCATGTATTAAGAACATGAATCATAATTTATGACACATTAGTGAATATAAATAAAACTCTTTAACTCATCATCTCCTGACTCGACTCATCTCTAATCTAGTGATCCTGGTTCCTGGACATTAACACATATATCGAATCTCAGCGATAGGAGTCGATCCGCCCCTAAGCCAAATCGTTATAAGTCAATAATCCAGTGTCTTGGCATATCCGCCACAGACTTGGCATATCCGCCAAAGCTATCCTATGACAATGTGCAATGGGCCAATGACCACTCTATCACTGTCTAGCCCTTCTGTCAATGACTCTCGCTCAATAGCTATCAGTTATTCTCTACTTTCTATATATCAATAGATTAATCATATCAATGTCAAACAATTTCAATAAAATAAAGTATGTGGTTTTAGGGAAACTAGAGTCCAATCTGACTCAAGTTAATCTCCCGGTTAACATCGACTTATACCTTTCGTTCGTAGTCTCGGTCTGAAGAATTGAAAATTCTGAATTCAAGACTGTCTCTGTCAATCTAAAATGACATATCGAGAATAGTAATATCAATATTCCATTCCCAATTCAATACAAAATCCGATCAATCTGAATCTAATTCAAAATTAACAGCATAACGGCACAATCTCGATATCACCGTCAATACAATATCAACAGATATCAATTACAAATCATAACCAATACCCGATACAATCCAGAATCAATCAATAATCCAAATCTGTTCAATTTCCAATTAATATAATCAGAAAATCATAACAATTCCATAATCAATATGTTCTTCGATCTGACTTCGATTCTACGATGTCTAACATATCCAGAACACCATATAATGATCAAATAATAATTCCTCCAATACATGAATTTCGAAACACATCAAAAATCGATGAAACTTACATCCTTGAGTAGCTCTTGAAGAGAGGATCACATAACTGTGTTCGGATTCAACTCCTGGTAACTGGATTGCATAAAATCACAATCTAGTGTAAAGTGAAGCTTGAAGGAAATTGTAATGGCAACTCTCGGTTTTCCTTCTGAAAGTCCCAAAGAAATGAAATTTATTTATATATCAAATTCATGGTGAAGACAAGTGTCCCACTCAATCCCATTAATTGCACTTTAGCCCCTTAAATCTTCACTATTTGCAATTTGGTCCTCACAACTCTTTTTAATTCAATTTCAATCCTAATTAATTACAAAAACCATGGTACCTAATTCATCATTCCAAAATTCATAAATTAAATAATATCGGATTAAAATCATAACATCTCGGGCCTTACAGTACTCCAATATAATCACAGTTCACGCATATTATTAGTAAATTCTCAATCTTATAGGGTGCAAGTTTAGCCACTTGGGATTGCACCAAATTTACTAGCAAGTGACTTTACACAATTTTTCAACTTGCATGATAACTTGCAATAATATGGTTAAGGGTCTAATTGCATGATTTTATGAAAGTTGCAGATTTTACTCGAATATTCGATAATAGGCTGAGGAATGGAGACCAAAGACGACCAAGATAAAATAAATTTTTCAATAAATAATTTCAAGGCTTATTAACATGATTAAATATTATTATTAATTTTTAAAAATGACAGAGTTAAAATTATTTTACGAGATGAGCTCGATTTTATCTGAGAAGCCGGTTTTGGGCAAACGAGGGATTTCCAAAGATCAAAGTATTATTTTTGAAAACTAATTTTTATAAACTTTTATTTTTCAATTAAATTGCTGTTATTGGGCCTAAATTACCTAAGATTAGTAGGCTCAATTGATCTTAAACTCAAAGGCCCAAAATCTAAGCTCATTAACATGCAAATTAAAATATATGAAAAAGAAATCCTAGGTCTTTTTGAGAGCCATTCAGCCGTGCACTTCACACACCATATTTCGAAAACTTGAGGAGGAGAAAGCAAGGATTCATAGTTCGCCCGTTCGTCCTTCTCCGCGCCCCCACGCCACCTATCGTATATTCGAGCATTCTAAAACGCAAAGGCATGTTTCTAAACTCCTTTAACACATCATTCAAACCATATTATGCATTTTTTTTATTTTAGCATGAAAAATAATTGAGTAAAAGTCGCTTAACGTATTGACGAATATTTTCAAAGTTTTGATACTTTTATACGTGTATAATTCGTGTTATGATTCTCAAGGGTGATGCTGCCAAAATAAGATGTTAAAGGGCTAGGAAAAAGTGTCATTTAAGGGACAACACGAGGGCTAAACCCGAACAAGAGGGGGCCGTGCATGGTTAGGGGTAGATTCCTAGGGTTTTCATGGAATTTTGGCATGTAAAGATTCGCCTAGGGGAAAGAGGGCGTTCGGCTCGACCTAGGCCTAGGCAGGGGTCGTGCTGGATGTGGCTTGATGTTAGGAAGAGTCCTAGCATGGCCAGAACTCATTGACAGCAGCTAAGGAGGAGTCCTAGCCCTATTAGATTCCTCTCATGCGTGCGTATGGCTGCCTTCGCACACCTGCAGGCGGTTCAACTCTGGATTAGGCTAGCGATCAGTGGTTGGAACATGGTCCTGGGATGGCTAGGGCACGAGAGGGTCAGTGGTTTAGTAGATGGAAGAGCCCTAGTCTAGATAGGATCCTAATTAAGCGATGAGGCGGCATCGGCTCTTGTTCATGTGCGCAAAGACTGTTACATGGGCCAGGGACTGGTCAGCTAGGTAGGCGTGGTCAGTAAGGTCCCTAGGGGGTCTGGTCAGGGCTCAGCCAAGGTGGCTCGGCAATGGCTCGGGAAATAGGGGGTTGGCTTGGTGCAAACGAGCAAGGGTTTGAACTTATGGTTTAAGAGAAAAGGGTTTGAACCATGGGCCAGGGGGGTCAATTCATGGTTCATGAGGGTAGTTTAGGTATAAAAAGTTTATGTTTGGAGTTTGGGAAGAAAATATTAAAGTTGAGATTAATTCGGGATTAAAACTCTTTACAGTTTAGTAAATAAGGAATTAAATTAAAATCTCGGTTTTACGTCAAATAAAAAATTAAAATTAAATTTAAGCTTAAATAATTATTTAGGATAATTTTGAGTCAATAAAAGTGTGAAAAAAAAGAGTCAAAATCGAGAATTTAAAGTCCAGGGGCAAAATGGGTATTTTACACCTGAGTCGTACAAAAAAGTCTGACAGTGTCCCGAAGAATCATAACGCGTGCTAAATGAAATTTTAAAACATTTTTGACGAAAATATGAGATTTTACGATTTATGGTGAAAGCTGTGCAATTTTTACTGTTAAAAAAGTTATTTTACAAATATGAAAAGAACACGATATTTATAAATAAAAAGAAAAGAAAATTATTTTAAAGGATGTGAATTGAATGTGACAAAAAAGATATGATATATGATTATTAGGAATATCGTGAGGGAGAAGGCCCCAGAGGGAGCCCGTTAATGGGAGAAGGCCCTAGAGGGAGCCTAACGATCATATTTCTATTTTACGTCGGTGTCTAGTGCCCGTCCCCATGCGCAATGGTGAGCTAATACAGATCAGTCGACAAGAGGATAAAAGCTAGTCACTTTCAAGGATCAAACTTCACCCAAAATGATAAATGATTGAAAGCTTTATGATTTGATGATTTATGATTAAATTATGCTTACAAATTTACGATAGCTTATTTTGAATAAAAGTATTATTTTAATGCATGTACTTGTATTTGTATTATTTGCTACTCATGTTTAGAACGTGTTGAATCATTAGACTCATTAGGTTTGAATGTTGCAGGTGATGATGATATTGAGGGAGGTGCTGACGCTTAAGTGGATCGAGTCCGGCAGTACACTCCCGAGAGACTTTATTTTCCGCATTAGCTTGATAGTCAAAGTTTTAAAGGATTTTGTTAATGAGTTAATTATAGATTTTTATGTTTAATTTTCAAGTTTGTTTTGATCATGTTAAAGGTTAAAGTCGAATGTTGATGATTTAAGAATTTTTACGCACTTGAGATTTTAAATGTTAAATTATTTTTATTTATGGAAATGTTAAGTTATTTTAAATGGTGAAATTCGAGAGTTTGTATGAATGATAAAAAAATAATTTAGTAGGAATTTAAAATTAAAAAGTAGGGGACGTTTGAGTTGATATCAGAGCGAAGGATCTCAAAGGGTTGAGTTACTGCTACTCCGAGAAGTTCAAGAAGTCACAACTCAAGTATGTGAGTTTTTACTGCTTTAGATTTTATATGCTGAACTTTAAATGCTTTTATGATACATGATATAGAGGTTAAATGCACATTTCAATTAAAATGTTAAATGCATGTTGGTTACGTGGTATGGACGATTTTTACATAGATGCCTCCTAGACGGGTTCTTCGTAGTAATAATGAGGATAGGCGGGAGGAGGAGATTCTACAGCCTCCACCTAATCAGGATGCTATTGCCGGTGTACTAGCCGGTATGACTCGTTTACTAGAGCAGCACGTGGGAAATGGTGCAAGGGTCCGACGGGAAGCTGTCTATGAGCGATTTAGGATGATGGATCCTGCAGATTTTTCTGGCACTACTGATCCATTCGTGACTGAGGGATGGATTAGATCTTTAGAGGTGATCTTCCGTTATATGGATATGACGGACGCTGATCGAGTTTGTTATACCATCTATATGCTGAAGGGCGAGGCTTCCTTATGGTGGGAGGGAGCGGAACGATGAGTGAATTTAGCGACACTGTCATGGGAGGGTTTCAAGAGGTTGTTCTATGATAAATATTTCACTACCGACGTTCGTTCGAGGTTGAAGAGAGAGTTTATAAGTCTCCGCTAGGGGGACTTATCTGTTGCTGAGTTTGTGCAGAAGTTTGTTAAGAGCTATCATTTTGTGCTCTTGGTTGCTAATGATGCTGCGGAGAAGTTACGACACTTCTTGGATGGATTGAGGTCGATGATCTGTCGCGATGTGATGCTCACTGATCCTATTGACTATACTACTGCCGTTGGTAAAGCTTTTCGATCCTAGCAATCACTTAAGGATATTGATTAGGAGATGCAGCGTAAGAGAAATCGCGCCCAGCAAGCTAGTCAGCATAATAAGAAACCATTCACGGGACCAGCTAAGCGATCGGGACGGCCAAAACCACAAGGACAATCACCTGAAGAAAACGTCCTGAAAACTGCTGAGAAGCCACTTTGCAAGGAGTGTGATCGCCATCACTATGGCAAGTTCATGTGGGGCACCTACAAGTGATTCAAGTGCGGATGAATGAGGCATAAGGCTGGTGATTGCTTAAAGCTCAAGCAACCCACGACTGGAAGGGTTTACGTGATGCATGCTGAGCAAGCGGAGCCAGACACTACGCTTATTACATGACGAATTTTGTTAGCGGGCGTAGCTACTTACGCTTTGCTAGATTCTGGAGCTACGCATTTTTTCATATCAGAATCCTTCGTGAAACAAATTGAAATCTTACTAGTGGATGTGGAGTCTGTAACGACCCATAGGCCCAGTGGAGTGATACCTCCCCAAGTCTCGAACCCATGACGTCCTGGCATAAGTACATAGTATCCCAACTGGTACCAAGTCTCTTTGAACTATGTACTTATGCCAAGAGGTCATGGGTTCGAAACTTGGGGAGGTATCACTCCACCAACCTGGTGTGGAGAGTCTATGAGTAACCCGTACGACGCCTATGGAAAGCCCGTGAGGGAAAAGGCCCCTTTGAGGGAGCCCAAGATCGGGATAGCCTTGGGTCGATCGGGGCAGTGGAACGTATGGGCGGTCCACTGGGCCTGTAATGGATCGTTACAATAAAAGGCAATATCCAAGCTTGGTGAACTGTACGGTTTAAGATTTCTTATGTTTATGGACTATTCGGTTAAGTTTAAGTATAGTTTTGATGTTAAGAGTTGTGATCTATGATTTATGGTGTTGTGACTATAGATGATGTGTGGTGATATTGTAGCGTCGTTGCGATTAAATTTATGATAATTTGTATGTTGAGCCAATTGGTATGAGGCCAATTGGAGTGGTTAGATAAGACATAGAGGTGCAACTTTCATGTTGAGAGCGTTGCCGAAATATGAGGAGAAGCGATGTTGCGATTCGATTTTTAGTAGCAAAGTTTATTGTTGGCTTCAAGGTGACAGTGCACCCGCACTGAAAAAGGTACCACACCCGTGGTGATGGGACAGTATGGTTAGTGCACCCGCGGTATAAAAGTTAGTGCACCCGCAGTCGACTGTTTCGGATTTTTGGATGAGGTGCAGTAGGCGTAGCGCACCCGCGGTACAAGGACTAGCTCACCCGCGGTGCGTGAACAGTAAAGTCGTGTTTTCGAGATTTAAGTGATTAAATACAAGAGTTGGTTCACTTCTCTCTCATTTCTCTCCTCTACTTCTCGATTTCTTCAGCAAGGGAGACTAGGGTTCCTACCTTTCCATCTTTGATCCTTTGATTCAAGCTTATTGTTGGATTATTGAAGTGAGAACAAGGTTCTTGTGGGTTCAAGGATCTAAGGTAAGCTTGTGGTTTAGTTATTCTTGGATTATGGTGTTGGAGAAATCATGGAATGATTGATTGTGTTGGTTTTATGGGTTTTATATTATGAGTTTGTGATTATTGAGTTGTTGATGGTTCTATTCATGGTTTATTGTTGTAGGTTTTGTACCAAGAGATTAGATTCAAGCTTTTCTATTGGTTGTAAGTGGAATTCATTTTTTGTGCTCACATGAAGTATATGTATTGTATTTCAATGGTTTTAATATGGTATTCCCTTCCATTTGATTCATGTTATGTATTGATACACTTTGTTGTATATTAGAGGCATTTTTATGTCTCAATTATGTAAAGGGAATACAAAATAATGGAGTATTGAAACTGTTTGATTTAATGCCAAAGAGAGAGTTCAAATTGATTTATTGGATTGATAAAGAGATAGTCAGAGATTGCATGCAATTAGTGATCAACGACCATAGGCTTATATCCCAACAGATTGAAATATCAATCCACCAGAGAAAAGAGAAATACCATCGTTATTGCTATGTTCTACTATATTATTCAATGTTACAAGAGTTAGATGGTATTTTATGATTTCAAAGTTATGTTTTACAGAGTATGATATGTATACATTGTTATGTAAAAGTTCCACTTGCTGAGTTTTATACGCATTCCAGTTGTTTCATGTGATGCAGATAAGAGTGACGGGCCAGGACGTTGATTGGAGCCGAAGTCATATGCAGAGAAGATGGAATGAAGAAGGCTATTTTGTTAGCATTGTTGGACATGATCAAAATGATATTTTGTATTTTGATGCAACACTTATTTGATCATGTATATACTTTTGATTGTATATATTGAAAATGTGTTTATGTCAAGAAAATTTTAAATCCTTCCTCCCTTCAAGTAAATTTTTAATATTCGGCTGTGTTATTTTATAAAATCGGTCAGAGTTATTACATTTAGTGGTATCAGAGCTACGTTCTTCGGACCAATGCATATGACTTCGTCTACTTTCAACTGTCCGGGTATGTCTTCTTCTACATCTCTTTATTGTTATCAGTTAATATGTATTATGTGAGCACATTGTAGGATTTAATGCCTCCTAAGAGAAAGGCTTCAGAGGGTGAGGATAGCTCGTCATCGAGAGTTGTCGACGAGTTCGACAAATTACTGAAAGAGCAAGCCAAGGTTAACAGTGAACAGATTCAGCAGTTGCTCCGTTTGCAAGGTACAGGTCAAGGTAGAGGCCAAATGGCTCAAGCGGTTGGGACTGATGGAATCTTTACTGCTTTTAAGAGGATGGATCCGCCTGAGTTTGCAGGAAGCACTGATCCATTGGTGGCTGTAGAGTGGATTAAAGCACTTGAGGCGATATTTGATCATCTTAGGTATGAAGATAAAGACAGAATTGGTTGTGCAGTATTCATGCTAGTCAAAGCTGCACGTATTTGGTGGAATTCTACCAAGGTAGGTGTTGATGTTCCGGCATTGAAGTGGCAAGATTTCACGGATCTGTTCTACGACAAGTATTTCCCTGATGCACTTCGAGCTCGGAAGGTGACTGAGTTTTTAGAGCTTCGTCAAGGAAGTATGAATGTTGACGAGTGCATTTTGAAGTTTGAGGAGGGCTGTCTGTTTGCCCCATATATTGCCTTCAATGACAAAGATAAGAGTGCTCATTTCATTAGAGGACTTCGAGCAGAGATCAAAAGGGACATCAATATGTTTAAGGCGGTGACATTTAAAGAGATTGTGGCTAAGGCTTTGCTAGCCGAGCAAGATGAGAAGGACATTGCTAGAGAGAGACAGGCGAGGCAGCAGGCTATTGCTCAAAGAGGTCAAGGTTTGAGCCCAAGAGGAAAAAGGCAATTTCAAGGGGAAAGGCAAGATAGAGCCGAGTTCTAAAGCACCGACAGTTCTATTTGATCTTGAGAAGCCGTTGTGTCCCAAGTGCAGTAGGCATCATAGGGGAGAGTGCAGATTTGGTACTCACACTTGCTACCGTTGTGGTAATGCAGGCCATATTGCCAAGGACTGTCCGAGAGGATCGAGTAAAGAGAAGGTGCAGGGTCGCATCTTCACCATGACGAAGGAAGGTATAAACCATGATTCTTCTGTGATCTCTAGCACTATTTTAATTTCAGACAGAGTAGCTACGACATTGATTGATACAGGTGCTACTCATTCTTTTATGTCTGAACTATTTTTGAGATCTTTGGGTTTAGTTCCTTCTGTACTTCCCATCCAGTTTAATGTTGTATTGCCTTCTGGAGATGTGTTATGCCCGACGTCTATTGTGTATGCGTGTTTGTTCAAATTGATGAACGAGTGGTTTATGCCGATCTGATTGTTATTCCGATGGTTGCGTTTGATATTATACTTGACATGGATTGGCTATCAACCTACCGTGCAGTGATTGATTGTGTTGCTAAGATGGTGAAATTTTCAGATGATGGAAATAAGGAAGGTATGCTCGCCAGTGCAGGTACTTCGCTGGTCCTTCCTTTTATTTCATGTCTTGAGGCTAAGAAGTTGTTGTGTAGAGGTTGTGATGGGTTTTTGGCTTCGATTGTGGATATGGATAGAATGGTGAAGTTGAACATTGATGATATTAATGTGGTGAGAGAGTTCCCTGATGTATTTGAGGATGATGTGTCGGGTTTACCGCCGGACAGAGATGTAGAGTTTGTGATTGATTTAGTCCCCGGGACGGTTCCTATTTCTAAGGCTCCGTATAGAATGGCCCCGACAGAGATGAAAGAGTTGAAGACGCAGTTGCAGGATCTATTGGATAAAGGTTTTATTCGGCCGAGTTCTTCGCCTTGGGGAGCTCCGGTTCTTTTCGTCAAGAAGAAAGATGGGTCTTTGCGGCTGTGCATTGACTACAGAGAAATCAACAAAGTGACGATTAAGAATAAATATCCGTTGCCACGAATAGACGATCTTTTTTATCAGCTGCAAGGAGCTACAGTGTTTTCGAAGATTGATCTGCGATCTGGCTATTATCAGTTGAAAGTTAGGGAGTTTGATATCCCTAAGACGGCGTTCCAGACCAGGTATGGTCATTACGAATTTCTTGTGATGTCGTTCGCTTTGACTAATGCTCCGTCAGTCTTCATGAATCTTATGAACCGGGTGTTCAAGCCGTATTTGGATAGCTTTGACATTGTTTTCATCGATGATATATTGATTTATTCCAAGACCAGAGAGCTTCACACAGAGCACCTAAGAATTGTTCTTCAATTGTTGAGAGAGAAGAGGTTGTATGCTAAGTTGAAGAAATGTGAGTTCTGGTTGGAGCAGATTTCTTTCTTAGGCCATGTTGTCTCGAAGGATGGTTTAGCTGTTGATCCAGCAAAAATCGAGGGGATACAGAAGTGGCCTATCCCTACCACTGTATCAGAGGTACGCAGTTTTCTTGGTTTGGCGGGTTATTATCGTCATTTTATTTCAGATTTTTCCAAGATTGCCCTGCTGTTAACCAATCTGACGAGGAAGACTGTGAAGTTTGAGTGGTCCAATGAATGCCAAAGTGGATTTCAAGAGTTGAAAGATAGGTTGACGATAGCTCCGGAACTTGCATTGCCCAGTGGTTCAGAGGACTTTGTTGTTTATACCGATGCGTCGAAGAAGGGCCTCGGTGCAGTGCTGATGCAACGTGGAAAGGTTATAGCCTATGCTTCTCGTCAGTTGAAGGACTACGAGAAAAATTATCTTACGCATGATCTGGAACTGGCAGCTGTGGTTTTCGCCCTGAAAATTTGGAGACACTATTTATATGGCGAAAAGTGTGAAATCTTCACGGACCACGAGAGTTTAAAGGGGGTGTATTCATTCTAAACTTTTAATGATTTTTGATGACTTTTTTTAAAAGGTGGACTTTTGTGGAGTTGATGGATTTTGATTGACTTTTATAGAATCTCATGGAATTGTAAACCATATTTCATAGATTCTTATAGACCTTTTTTCAAGATTTTTGTAGACTTTTGTAAACTTTTATAACTGTGATTTATTTTTTTATTGATTTCTTTTAAATAATTATTGAACATGTATAACCTATTCAATTTTAAATTTTTTTTATTTATGAAAATGTAAATGAATTTTACTTACTTAAAGGTTAAATAAATTTAATTTGTGAAAAACGACAAATGAACTATCCAATTTATTGAAATCAAAATTTCAATTTTTTATGTCAATTCAACATATTAATGAACAATATTTTTATAAGTTCATAATAAAATTTTATTAAAATGAACAATCAAAATAATAATTAGACTTTTACATAAAAAAAATCTAATCATTATTGACAATTTGATCAACATCGCTCCACATTCCATTGGCTATGGTATCCCTCCATGCATTAGCTCTTGCTCGTTGTTGTTCTTGAGTATCAAATAACTGATCAAAGTTGTCATCTCCATAAACTTGTGCCGATGAAGACAATTGAGCTTCATTATCTGGTTCAATTTGAAATTCATCACATCGACACTCCTTTCGAAGAAAATTGTGTAATCCAGCACAAGCCAATACAAGCTCTGTTTGGGTCGTATATGGAAATGGAGGGGCCATCTTGAATATTTTGAACCGTGATTTAAATATACCAAATGTCCGCTATATAACATTCCTCAAAGAAGCATGACGAAGATTGAACAACTCTTTAGCATCTTCAGGGTGACGACCTTGACCTGTGAATTCTTGAAGATGATAACGTACACCTCGAAAAGGAGCCAAGAATTGACGTCGATTTGGATATCCACCATCCACTAAAAAATATTTACCTATCAAATCATATTTGTAAAGTTAATTAACTAATGAATAATATACATAATCTTTGAAAGTTACAAAAAATATAAATAGTCATGTTATATATAGAAAACAAATACATACCTTGTGGCACTTTAAGTCCATTATTTCTTGATAAAGCATCAGCCAACACGTGTGAATCATGAGCAGATCCCTCCCATCCGCTGAGTACGTAAATGAATTCTAAATCAAAGTTACAAGCTGCCAAAACATTTTGAGAAATTACTCCGTGGCGATTACGGTAACTGTTATTGTCACGCCCATACACTGTCGCTGGAATATGAATTTCATCAATAGCTCCAATGCAATCCTGCACCAACAACATGACTAGCAATAACAATAATTACAACAATAAAAACAACAACAAAAAATAATATAAGAATTTCATTACTTACTTTAAAGTAAGGGTAGAATCTTGTACTCTCTCTTATTCTTTCTGGTACAGCTGATCCAGGTTTAGCCATCATATCTACTGCAATACTGTTTAATGCTCTCAACATCTTGTTGAAGTTTTGACCAGTATTGTAGTATTTTCAACCAAATGTTTTACGAATCAAGCAATATCGAGTATTTTGACCAACAATAAGTAAAAACATGGCAAGCATTTCTTCAACACAAATGTATCTTGTGTCTTGTAAGAGTGTTCTTTCTCTAAGAATGGTGCATAATTTTAAAAAAATATCGGGGTACATTCTGTAAATTTCTCGAAAATTTGTTGGATCCTCTTTTAATATTCTATGAATATAATCGTATCCACTTGTAGTTGTTGATTGTCTAGTTAAGGGAGGATGGACACGTTCTCTATGAATGTTAATTATGTGCTCATTTAGCATGTGGGGACCCGGACGCTAATCATCATCTTAATCATCTTTGGGATTTAATTATCAATTAAGATAAACAGGGTCTAAAATTTTTTTCTTTAAAATGCGGAAGGTAATGGAATCAATCTATTATACAAACCAGTATAATAATACAAATCTTGTACAACATGCTTCTAGTTCAAACTAATCTAAGGTTTAACTACTAAATTTCAAGTATTAAACCAAGTCTACATCCAAGTCCGGAATCACCACTCTAATCTCGATCTCTCATCATCTTCTTGACCCCGATCTTGTCCCACCTGTTGTCATACACACATACAAACAAGACAACAGCCGGATACTCCGGTGAGAATAAATCCCAGTATAAATAATGTATACATGCAGTTAAATAAATTAACATAAAAGCATGAATTATATCTTATCACATGTAGCATAATCAAACAACATGTATCAATACCAGTCTCTAAATAAAACATGAATCGTAATCTACGAAACATAAATCAATACGAATCTGTAAATCAAGTTCTAGTCTCGATATCTAAGACTCGACTCATCTCTCATTCTAATCTAGTCTAAGGATCCCGGTGAATAAGAACGTAACAAGTCTCCCACCTACTACTACCAGTCGCTGTGGCGGTACGTTCTTATTTCTGGACTTTGGTCTAATCTATATCGAATAGAATGCTATCTGTATCTGAAGCATAATGATATACCAAACGTCCAGTGCCTTGGCGTATCTACCAAGACTAAGCCTATTCTGACAATGTGCAATGGGTCAGTGACAAGTCTATCATAATCTCACCCCTCTGTCAGTGACTCTTGCTTAATAGCTCTCTGCTTTCTACTTCTAATTCAATCGAATAAGCACAATCATTTAAAGAAAGCATAAAGGTACAACAGAAACAATACCATGCAAGTATGTGGTTTAGGGAAACTCGAGTTAAATCTAACTCAAGTCGATCTCCCAATTAACATCGATTTATACCTTTCTCTTCTCGGTCTGATGACGAAGTCTTGTATTCCAATCTGTCCATATCCAAATCTGATAATGACAATCATATAAATACCATATCAGTATATAACTCAATTCAAGACCTGTTCTGATCAATACTCAAATCGGTATATAATCTGATCCATATCTGAATAAGGTACAATCTAATTCATATCAATGATATCACGATACAATCGAAATCATTACTGAATCTGATCAATATCAATCTACTGATGTTTCGACGGCATAACAATACAGTCACGATAACCCCGTCTATCTCAACATCACAGAGATACTACCAGAATTCATAATCAGTATCAATACAATTCATAATCTCAATATCGGTACACTTAAAATCAGTAACAATTGCATACACAGTCTGTTCTGCGATCTGACTTCAATTATGCGATGCCTACAATATTCAAATCGAACAATATCATGTTTCCAAATCATCTCAAAACTTAATAAAACTTACGTCCTTGTATAACTCGTAGCGAGAGGAGTACGATACTGCGTTCGGATTCGACTTCTGATACACGGATATCTCAAAATCACTATTTGAAGATATGAAAAGCTTTAAGGGATTTGTTGAAGGAAAACCCACAATTTCTTCTGCTGAAATCGTGAGAATCAATACATATATATATATATCTCTCAATTGCATGTCAAACAAATGGCTAAACCTTCATACTGTACGTCGCACCGCGGGTGCGCTCACTTTTGCACCGCGGGTGCGCTCCATGTATTGATATGCATCAACTTTCCCCGAAGCTTGGACCGCGGGTGCGCTCTGTCTTTTAACGCGGGTGCGCTGACCCTACTGGTACAACACCGGGGGTGCGGTCTGTCTAGCACCGCGGGTGCGCTCAATCTCCAGTAGCAACTTTCATACCCTACTGTCCTTGCACCGCGGGTGCGGTACTTCTTCACCGCGGGTGCGGTGTCACTTCTGTAAATAATCTCCAACTCTCTGTCCATCACTCGCGAGTGCGGTCTTGTTCGTAGCGCGGGTGCGGTCTAGACTTTATGCAACCCTTCATAATCTCATTCAGTGCCTCTCATTACATGTCATGCATGCTCATATCTTCCGAATATCACATCAATGAAGACTAATAAATCTCGAGCCTTACATTTCTCCCCCTCTTAGATTTGAGTTCGTCCTCGAACTCGCAAGTAATCAATTCAGATATATCAGAAGGAATGTATACAAAGTTTAAATCAAAACTCATCTCAATGAATCCATTCTGAAATCTTAATCTCATGACAAATTCTGTCTTTCAGATAGTCTCTTTGAGGCCCTGTCAACTTACTGTATTTTCAACAATAGAATAGTCTTTATTCTGAAATATCTTTCTTGTATGGATCTGTGATTCTAAATTAGAATAATAATTCAAGAGCATAATATCATAATACCCTTCGAAATAACTCTGACAGAATCAATCTCACAATATTGGCTATACAACATCCGTATATACCAATCAACGGCTAATACCAAATCAATATCATCAGCTGTTATCAAATCTGTTTATCCCAGTCAAGGATATATTCAATCTTCGGCCCCAAATACCAATCGTCACCATCCGACGTCGGCATATTAAATTTGTCTGGTCTGAGCTATCTTCATTCTCTTCTGAATTAGCTACATTTCCTTTTTCATATCTTTGACCGTATCAGCTCCTATCTCAGGTATCTTCGAGATATTATTCTTATACCAAAGAAATCTGCAGTACTCACTGTACAATATATTGTCTGTAACTATTTCATTATCCATCTGGTTATCTGATAACTATGATCGTACAATAATTCACACAGCGACAATATGTCATATCAACTGGTGCTAGCATCCAGCACTGCCATTCCCTGGATATCTCTCAATATGCGGATAGTACACTCTGGCTATCTGTCAGTCGGTGGATAATATATGAATGAGTTCATGGTATATTCTGCCACAATTACAAACTCAATCAAAATCCAAAATCTGATATAATCTACTCCCACATTCTGAACAATCTGACCATTTCTTTGACATCGATCTTTGTCATCTGGTCATGTTTGTACGTCATCTTGTACAAACTAATAGATATAGATTGAACAATCTGTCAATCACAATCATATCATATCACAATCTAGAAAGTATTATAGTGGTCTTATTACGAAATTCATCAAAATATACTCCCCATGTCTAGTCAAGAATATACAAATTCTGTAATAAATCTTCTGATCTCTATCTTTCTATCTTCATTTATTGGCGGTTCAAACATTTCAGTACAATTCTGCCAACATTTCAGCATAAATTCTGTCACAACTGGTTTAATCTGTCCAGGTCAGAACTATCTGTCCGAATATCATTCATTCTCAGTCACCAAAATGAAAACTGAATCCACTACGGTACGCTTCTGACCCTATCTGTCATTTCCAATTCGAACTATTTGGTATAAACAATCAGTTAATAATATAAATTAAAGAAAAATACCTACCTGGTATTCGGTTCTGATTGTCAATATCAAATTCTGTTGTACAATTCTGACACATTTGACATCACAAGATAATCATTCTCATACCGTAAAATCACATATCTGTCACTCTGATCGATGCTCTGTTCTGATTATTGAAATTAAGCTCTGAACATTCTGATTATATTTCTGATCTACTGAAATTCTCGAATCCAACTCTGATTCGGATTGAACTGTATATAATCTCAACGGTTCACATTGATCTGTATCACATACGACTGTAGAAATATAACAATACTTAGGCAGATACAAAATAACAATCGTATACGAAAATCTGTCAATTCAGACCAAACATAAATTTCTGACATTTCTGACATTTCTGCTCTTTCTGATATCGGTATTATTCTTATCTACTGATCATGATCTCAACTGTGTCAAAATCAATCGGTATACTAACTTCAGATATCACATATTCTGAATACAATCTGTTTCAAGCAGGATTCATATCTGAATAATTTCTGTATACAATAATCACAGTTCTCAGAGTATTCAATACAATCTTCAGATATTCGATTCAGTCAATCAGATGCTGTAAATATATCAAAACATCATAGATACAACGAGCATAAAATCATCATAATATCTCTGAACATACTGAAACATGCCAAAGAGAAACATTAAATCAGATGTAACTCCTGGTCGGTACTCTTCCTACTGATCTTTCAATTCTTTCAACTTACTCTATGTCATTTTGTACATTCAATATCATTCTGTACTGAATTCTAATAAAACAAACAGTACCTGATCTCATTTCAATTCTGAAGTCTATCTTTCAATCAGAAGCAAATCCGAAATCTCATCTGGAAAATATCAGCAACTCATACATTATTGGCAAATCTGCCAATTCTAGGCTCGATTTCAGTGCGTCTACTGAATACATAAGGATGCCATCTGCTCCTTTCTGTAATAATCGAGTCATAGACAATCTAAATATCAAAGGAATTCTAGATCTAGAATCCTTACCGAGGAATTTCTACTCATCAGCCCTATCTGGTCTGAATCTTATATTTTTCTGGCAGGAATCTACAATAGTTCTGTACTTGTTCATCATATTAATATCAATAATGCGGTCAAATCAGAAACACAAGTACATCATAATCTAACTCGACCTCATTCTCATCTTACTTTAGTATACAATATTTCACAGAAATCTCTGATATCAATCTTTCTTTCCCAACAAGTAAGAGAATCAATACTACAGTACAATCAAACTCAACAGATACAGCATATCTCAATGCAACTCATTCAAAGATAATCGTAGGGAATGCATTAGTATATATCAATACCTATGCAATATAATCATAAAAAAAAAATAGTACCTGCCACTATATCATCAGGTGTGTCCTGTGTCTGTTCCTCGGTCTTTTGCTTCCTAAAATCTTCGGGAACTTCTCTGAGGACAAACTCTAGCAAGGTGTCCCGGCTGTCTACAAATATGGCAACTACCAGTCACTCCCTGGCATTGCTCTGTGGAATGTCTCCCTCCGCAAGTTCTGCAATATACTCCAGTACAACTCGGGCTGGAACCACTGGAGCTAGACGAACCACTCAGTCCGCTCCCTAACTTCTTGAATGGCTTCTTTCGAGTTTTCAGCAAATCTTGCTTTCCACTCGTACTGCCGCGATCAAATCAGAGAGGGGATTGCTGTGTCTGGGGTTGCATCTCACACACCCTTTTTAGTTGTCTAATCAGACTCGCCTCCGCTCTCTTCGCTCTACTCAAGGCATCCGCAAAATGATAAGGTCGCTGCATATTCATCAATGCAACTATCTCCGAGTTCAATCCTCTGATGAACTGATCCGCTACAGCTTCATCATTTCCAATCACATGAGGGGCAAAACGGATTAGAGTAGAGAATTTAGCAACATATCCTTCAATATTCAGTTGACCTTGTCTCAAATTCTCAAACTCTGCTTTCTTGTCCTCTCGGTACGAAATTGAGAAAAATCTTCGATAAAATTCAGTTCTGAATATTTCCCACGAAATCACTGTACCTCTCTGTTCAAGCATTCTTTTACTTGTAATCCACCAACTTCTGGCAGTCTCTCGTAACTGGTGGAATATCAGTTTAATTCTCTGCTCATCTGAATAATCAAGTAAATCAAACAGTATTTCTATGTCATCAAACCAGTTCTCACAATCTTCAGACGTCTCGACCCCACTCAGAATCGGCGGCTGAAATAACTGAAATTCTTCCAACTGTATTTCCATCTGAATTTCTGATACATCTATCTGTTCAGTCAAAGCACTACCCCTTTCTGGAATTCTCCGTGGAGGTATATCTGCTTATCAAAACTTTAGTACTCAAATACTACAAATCTGTTCCAATCTTTCTCTGATCATCTTACTGCTGATCAAGAATCAAATCTGATTCATACTCAATAATACATATTACCAATTCAAATCAGATAATTAGATAACATGTATTTTAAAGCAGTAAAGCATAATGTCATGCTAGCACACACAATGTAAGTCAACATTAAAATAAATCTCATGCTAGCAATCACATGCAAGGAAAGAAAACTCACTCTACCCCGCTCATTCTCTTCTATCTCAGTCTAAAGGATCTATCGCTCTGATACCACCTGTTGTGGGGACCCGGACGCTAATCATCATCTTAATCATCTTTGGGATTTAATTATCAATTAAGATAAACAGGGTCTAAAATTTTTTTCTTTAAAATGCGGAAGGTAATGGAATCAATCTATTATACAAACCAGTATAATAATACAAATCTTGTACAACATGCTTCTAGTTCAAACTAATCTAAAGTTTAACTACTAAATTTCAAGTATTAAACCAAGTCTACATCCAAGTCCGGAATCACCACTCTAATCTCGATCTCTCATCATCTTCTTGACCCCGATCTTGTCCCACCTGTTGTCATGCACACATACAAACAAGACAACAGCCGGATACTCCGGTGAGAATAAATCCCAGTATAAATAATGTATACATGCAGTTAACTAAATTAACATAAAAGCATGAATTATATCTTATCACATGTAGTATAATCAAACAACATGTATCAATACTAGTCTGTAAATAAAACATGAATCGTAATCTACGAAACATAAATCAATACGAATCTGTAAATCAAGTTCTAGTCTCGATATCTAAGACTCGACTCATCTCTCATTCTAATCTGGTCTAGGGATCCCGGTGAATAAGAACGTAACAAGTCTCCCACCTACTACTACCAGTCGCGGTGGCGGTACGTTCTTATTTCTGGACTTTGGTCTAATCTATATCGAATAGAATGCTATCTGTATCTGAAGCATGACGATATACCAAATGTCCAGTGCCTTGGCGTATCTACCAAGACTAAGCCTATTCTGACAATGTGCAATGGGTCAGTGACAAGTCTGTCATAATCTCACCCATCTGTCAGTGACTCTTACTTAATAGCTCTCTGCTTTCTACTTATAATTCAATCGAATAAGCACAATCATTTAAAGAAAGCATAAAGGTACAACAGAAACAATACCATGCAAGTATGTGGTTTAGGGAAACTCGAGTTAAATCTAATTCAACTCGATCTCCCAATTAACATCGATTTATACCTTTCTCTTCTCGGTCTGATGAAGACGAAGTCTTGTATTCCAATCTGTCCATATCCAAATCTGATAATGACAATCATATAAATACCATATCAGTATATAACTCAATTCAAGACCTGTTCTGATCAATACTCAAATCGGTATATAATCTAATCCATATCTGAACAAGGTACAATCTAATTCATATCAATGATATCACGATACAATCGAAATCATTACTGAATCTGATCAATATCGATCTACTGATGTTTCGACGGCATAACAATACAGTCACGATAACCCCGTCTATCTCAACATCACAGAGATACTACCAGAATTCATAATCAGTATCAATACAATTCATAATCTCAATATCGGTACACTTAAAATCAGTAACAATTGCATACACAGTCTGTTCTGCGATCTGACTTCAATTATGCGGCGCCTACTATATCAGAAACACCATATCTGGTTCATATTCAAATCGAACAATATCATGTTTCCAAATCATCTCAAAACTTAATAAAACTTACGTCCTTGTATAACTCGTAGCGAGAGGAGTACGATACTTGCGTTCGGATTCGACTTCTGATACACGGATATCTCAAAATCACTATTTGAAGATATGAAAAGCTTTACGGGATTTGTCGAAAGAAAACCCACGATTTCTTCTGCTGAAATCGTGAGAATCAATACATATATATATATATATCTCAATTGCATGTCAAACAAATGGCTAAACCTTCATACTGCACGTCGCAACGCGGGTGCGCTCCATGTATTGATATGCATCAACTTTCCCCGAAGCTTGGACCGCGGGTGCGCTCTGTCTTTTAACGCGGGTGCGCTGACCCTACTGATACAACACCGCGGGTGCGGTCTGTCTATCACCGCGGGTGCGCTCAATCTCCAGTAGCAACTTTCATACCCTACTGTCCATGCACCGCGGGTGCGGTACTTCTTCACCGCGGGTGCGGTGTCACTTCTGTAAATAATCTCCAACTCTCTGTCCATCAACCGCGGGTGCGGTCTTGTTCGTAGCGCGGGTGCGGTCTAGACTTTATGCAACCCTTCATAATCTCATTCAGTGCCTCTCATTACATGTCATGCATACTCATATCTTCCGAATATCACATCAATGAAGACTAATAAATCTCGAGCCTTACATAGCACATATAGGATCTCAAAAATTTGGATCAACAAATACTCAAAAGTTTCATGTAATTCTTCTCCCAGTTCTTCTTCTTCCATTTGTTCATCTACATTGTGCACATTGATATTTGACATTTAAATTAACCACCTGACATAAAATAAGTAACGAAAATAAAAAAAGCTATGAATCCATGAAAAAAAACCATATGTCTAACCAAAACAAGATATGTTCAATAAAAAAAATGGAGTAATTATAGAATAGAAATAATCCAAAAGTTTAAATTCGATATCAGTTCAATAATTAAAAAGAAATTCAAAAAAATATTAGTAAACATTTTAACACAATGTTTATCACTCATTTATGCCACCAAGAATCAATAATTCATTTAACTTATAGTCTATCCATTCCAACCGCTCTTCGATTGTCCTTTTTAGGAAAGCCATCTTCTTTGATCTAGTATTAAGTAAGTCAAGCACCTTGTACCGAGTACGATTCTCCAAGTTTGGGACTTCCTTAATAGCATCCCAACAATTATCATCTACATCACCAATTGATTCAATCTTAGAAGCTACCTTCTCAAGGTTGTAAGAGAGCTTATGCATAATATCTTGGTCAGGATTCTTTGATGTGCTCGATTTTGTTTCAAACTCTATCCTATCTCGTTTCCTAGTGGCTGATGGAACCTCTGAACTCATTGGTTGACAAGGTAATGGAGAAGTAAAGTCCTAATGAAGTGGAGGCTGATATGAAGATTCTTGCCTTTCACTTTGAATGAATTCACCACTATCGTAATCAAACATGTAATCATCTATTAAACTAGTACTTTTATTTTGTTCAGTCTCAAATGTTCTCGCATTAGTGTCATCTCCTAATCCAATTGAACACTTTCCTGTGGCTGTTCCATTCCCAACTGCAATTCTCAAATCTTCATAATGTTCAAAAGTGCTTGTCCGATAATGTTCATGTTTAGGATGAGACTGTCAAAGAACAAAAAGCAACAAGTGTTAATTTTAATTGAAAATTGTAAATCTTATTATTCTAATATGAGATTCTCACCTTAAAATATTCATCCCATACTTCATCATTAGCCGTGAATTTCTTCGTCTCAGGATCCCATCCAAACCCAGAACTATGACGTGTAAGCTTAGAATAATTATTGTATCGTTGTTTGAACCATTTCAAACGACTTTGATATTGTGCGAAAGTTTTTTCACACCCCAGTTTTCCATTAAGAGTAGGAAGTATATTTTTTTCCACTGTTCTTTTGTTCAGCATCCCATTCTTATCACGCCATCCTCTCATGGCAGCATCGACCATGAGTTTTAATAATTCATTGCTCTCCTCAGTCGTCCACAAATTATATTTTGTTTGTGAATCGCCCATTTATAATTTCTTAAGAAAAGGTACAAGTTAAATATCTCAATAAGTATATTAAAATATAAGCATGGAGTTCTTAAATTTTTTGTCAAACATGTTAGAACATTAAATATGCATCAGTCTACACGTGTAAAAAAGCATCATACCTTCATAGTATATATATTGAAATAAAAATGAATACTTGCAAGAAAATAAAAGGGTTCACAGTCGAGAAGGAAAAATTACTATCCTCCTAACTCTTCTATTCCTAACAGCTGAAAAATGGCGTTATCTTCCCACGCTCATTGAAGCAAACAAAGAAACATTGTATAATATGTGGTAATACAATTCAAAGGAGTGTCGATGTGATGAGATGGCTTGTTCAATAATCATAATCATTTTTTCCCACTGTTATTAGGACCTCGGCGAGGTTCTCGCCCCTTGGATTTTTCATCTGCCATTGGATATGGCCTGAGAATCCAGGACAATGATTATGAAATAAAAAAATATTTTTTTCCTTGAATAAATCAATACAATGTTTATGCGAGCGTGGGGAATATGTAATTGGTAGGTAATATGGTAAAGCCAATTCTCGTGTAATATGGTAAAGCCAATTTTCGTTGAAAAAAATTTAGTTGGAATTGGTAGGTCTAATCTTAAAGCTTGAACAGTCCCGATGACTAAGCAGCTAGCAATATGAGATAGACAAGTGGACCTCAACCGGCGGCAAAATCATCTCCGAACAAAAACACAATGTAAAAATGAAATAATTGAACTCTTCCATGTCAAATATGTTTTGTGCCAAGAATTCATTCACGGACCCATGATCATTAGTTTTTTTAAAAAAATTAAAATAAAAAATCGACAATTTATATTGTCCACACAGGCCAAGAAAAAACGTCAAGTAATCATGTCGATGTGATGAATTTCAAATCGACACTCCTTTGGTATACAATAATCATAATGATTCAAGAAAAAACACAATTCATCACATGTCGGATCATTCATCGTTTTTATGAGATGAAAGAAAATTTATGAAATACAATAATCATAATGATTCAAGAAAAAAACAACAATTCATCTACTTTTACACATAAATATTGGCAATATAAAAAATTCAAGAATGACCAATCATACCTTTGAATAGAAGAAATTTTTTTGAGAGAGTGAAGAACCCTAGAGATGGCTTGAGATAGAAGAGAGCTAGCGTATTTTTCAAAAAAGAAAATCCATCAAAATCTTTGGTATAGGTGGAAGAATATTTTAGATTTTCTGTAATTGTACATAAGACTTCAAGGTTTGTACATGAATAATAAAATAAGAATCCTTGAAAATCTATGGATTTTTTGAATACCTCTTGACTTATGGAGAGTTTTAAAAAGTCAAGTTTGAATACCACATGACTTTTTAAAACTCTACCAAAATCCATGTTGAATACCACTAAACATATATAGAGTATATAAAAGTTTAAATTGAATACCTCTAAATTTTAAAATTTCATAAAAGTCATTAAAAGTTTAGATTGAATACACCCCCCTAAGGTACTTATTTTCTCATAAAGAACTCAATATGCGACAGAGACGGTGGTTAGAGCTTGTCAAAGATTATGAGGTGACGATTAGTTACCACCCAGGGAAGGCGAATGTTGTAGCGGATGCATTGAGCCGTAAGTCGAGTTACTCTTTGAGTTCTATAATCCAGAGACCGTTGTTGTTAGACTTGCAACGAGAAGAGATAATTTTGGTAGTACCAGGAACCATTGCTCGCTTTTCAGCGTTGATCATTCGGGCTACATTGACGGACAGAATCCGTATAGAGCAGGTCAATGATGCATAATTGACAGAGATGAGAGCCAGAGCAGAAGAGAGAGGTAATTCAGAGTTTGGGATAAATAAAGATGGTTTGATGACATTCAGAGGTCGTATATGTATTCCTAATGGCGATGATATTCGGCAAGACGTCTTGACAGAGGCACATACCGCGCCATATTCGATACATCCAGGTAGTACCAAAATGTATCAGGATCTTTGTAGAATCTATTAGTGGCTAGGTATGAAGAAGGATATTGCCATGTTTATTTCTCAGTGTCTCTTGTCAGCAGGTGAAAATCGAACACCAGAAACCTGCTAGGACATTGCAGTCATTGCCGATTCCTCAATGGAAATGGGAGCACATTACGATGGATTTCGTGGTTGGTATTCCTAGAACGCAGAAAGGTTATAACTCTATTTGGGTTATTGTTGATGGATTGACCAAGTCAGCGCATTTTCTTCCAGTCAAGACAACGTATTCCATGAACCAGTATGCCGAAGAGTACATAGCAGAGATAGACTTCATGGTGTTCCTGTGTCGATCGTGTCTGATCGTGACCCTAGATTTACTTCAGAGTTTTGGAAGAATTTGAATAGAGCCTTGGGTACACGGTTAGCATTCAGTACAGCATATCACCCCCAGAGCGACGGTCAATCAGAGATAGTTATTCAGATTTTAGAGGATATGCTCAGAGCTTGTACTATCGACTATCCTAGTAGTTGGGATTCCAAATTGCCTCTTGTTGAGTTCATGTACAATAATAGTTACCAAGAGACGATTGGCATGGCACCGTATGAAGCACTTTATGGCAGAAAATGTAGATCTCCCTTATATTAGGACGAGATTGGTGAGAGGAAGATGTTGGGTTCAGAGTTGGTCCAACAGACAGCTGATGTTATTGCTGTTATTCGAGAGAGGATGAAGACAGCACAGTCGAGACAGAAGAGTTATGCTGATGTGAGACGAAGGTCGTTGCAGTTTGAGGTTGGCGATCACGTGTTCTTGAAGATTGCACCTCTTAAAGGTGTGATGCGGTTTGGTAAAAAGGGAAAGTTGAGTCCAAGGTTTATAGGCCCATTTGAGATATTGGACATAGTTGGTGATCGAGCTTACAAGTTAGCCTTACCACCAAATCTCTTGATAGAGTTCACAATTTTTTTCATGTCTCCATGCTCAGGAAGTATATTGCGAATTCTTCCCATGTTCTTCGTCACGAGCCATTGGATTTGACGTCGAATTTGACGTACCAAGAGATTCCAATCCAGATTCTGGATCGCAAAGTTAAAGTATTGAGAAACAAAGAGATCGACATTGTTAAAGTCCTTTGGAGAAATCAATTGATTGAAGAAGCCACGTGGGAACCAGAGGATGAGATGAGAGTAAAGTATCCTGAGTTGTTTGCGTAGTAACGTCAATTTCGGGGACAAAATTCCTTTAAGGAGGGGAGATTGTAATATCCAAGCTTGGTGAACTGTACGGTTTAAGATTTCTTATGTTTATGGACTATTCGGTTAAGTTTAAGTATAGTTTTGATGTTAAGAGTTGTGATCTATGATTTATGGTGTTGTGACTATAGATGATGTGTGGTGATATTGTAGTGTCGTTGCGATTAAATTTATGATAATTTGTATGTTGAGCCAATTGGTATGAGGCCAATTGGAGTGGTTAGATAAGACACAAAGGTGCAACTTTCATGTTGAGAGCGTTGCCGAAATATGAGGAGAAGCGACGTTGCGATTCGATTTTTAGTAGCAAAGTTTATTGTTGGCTTCAGGTGACAGTGCACCCGCACTGAAAAAGGTACCGTACCCGCGGTGATGGGACAGTATGGTTAGTGCACCCGCGGTATAAAACTTAGTGCACCCGCGGTCGGCTAGTGCACCCGCAGTATAAAAGTTAGTGCACCCGCGGTCGACTGTTTCGGATTTGTGGATGAGGTGCAGTAAGCGTAGCGCACCCGGGGTACAAGGACTAGCGCACCCGCGGTGCGTGAACAGTAAAGTCGTGTTTTCGATATTTAAGTGATTAAATACAAGAGTTGGTTCACTTCTCTCTCATTTCTCTCCTCTACTTCTCGATTTCTTCAGCAAGGGAGACTAGGGTTCCTACCTTTCCATCTTTGATCCTTTGATTCAAGCTTATTATTGGATTATTGAAGTGAGAACAAGGTTCTTGTGGGTTCATGGAGCTAAGGTAAGCTTGTGGTTTAGTTATTCTTGGATTATGGTGTTGGAGAAATCATGGAATGATTGATTGTGTTGGTTTTATGTGTTTTATGGTATGAGTTTATGATTATTGAGTTGTTGATGGTTCTATTCATGGTTTATTGTTGTAGGTTTTGTACCAAGAGATTAGATTCAAGCTTTCCTATTGGTTGTAAGTGAAATTCATTTCTTGTGCTCACCTGAAGTATATGTATTGTATTTCAATAGTTTTAATATGGTATTCTCTCCCATTTGATTCATGTTATGTATTGATACACTTTGTTGTATATTAGAGGCATTTTTATGTCTCAATTATGTAAAGAGAATACAAAAGAATAGAGTATTCAAAGTGTTTGATTTAATGCCAAAGAGAGAGTTCAAATTGATTTATTGGATTGATGAAGAGATAGTCAGAGATTGCATGCAATTAGTGATCAACGACCATAGGCTTATATCCCAACAGAGTAATCGATTTACATCGATGGGATATAGGTACAGAGGCAGAGATACTATTGAAATATCAATCCACCAGAGAAAAGAGAAATATCATCGTTATTATTATGTTCTACTATATTATTCATGTTACAAGAGTTAGATGGTATTTTATGATTTCAAAGTCATGTTTTACAGAGTATGATATGTATACATTGTTATGTAAGAGTTCCACTTGCTGAGTTTTATACTCATTCCAGTTATTTCATGTGATGCAGATAAGAGTGACGGGCCAGGACGTTGATTGGAGCCGAGGTCATTGCATAGAAGATGGAAGGAAGAAGGCTATTTTGTTAGCATTGTTGGACATGATCAAAATGATATTTTGTATTTTGATGCAACACTTATTTGATTATGTATATACTTTTGATTGTATATACTGAAAATGTGTTTATGTCAAGAAAATTTTAAATCCTTCCTCCCTTCAAGTAAATTTTTAATATTCCGCTGTGTTATTTTATAAAATCGGTCAAAGGTGTTACAGAGTCGGGATTCAGAGTTACAATGCCTTTTGGCGAACAAATGGTCTCTAGTAGCATGGTTAAGGATGTGGAACTTAAATTGCAAAAGAATATTATACGAGCGGACCTTATAGTACTACCCATGCCTGAGTTTGACATTATTTTTGGGATCGTTTGGCTCTCACTGAATGGGGCTATTATTGATAAACATAAAAAATTGTACATTAATTAAATGTTTTATAATAGACATTTATAGTTTTTGTTTTATTAAATGTTTAAATATTATATGTTTTATAATAAATTGTATAAAATATAAGTTGATGTTAATATCTACAATATTGATGGCAAGCATGTGATAAAAATCTCTCACAGTTGGTTGCAAATTAAGCAACAAATAAAGTTACCAAAGGAGTGGCAGTTTTACATGCTCTAGCATTTTGACCATATCTCTCAAATTACTTGGTCAAAAATTAAAAAAAAATACTAAAATTCAAACAACTCAATTATCTACATGTTTTGTTTTATGTGGAAAAGAAAATTCGGATGGAAAGATTTTCAAAAGTGATGTGTATGATGACATAATTTCTTGGAATACCAATGAAAACTTATGTGTAAAAAATAATATTTTAGTTGTGGTTGTCTCCCCAAATTTGGCTATAAGTAGGGGTGAATTGTAATGTATTGAGACATCCCTCATTCTATGAACAAACATCTGAGTTCATAACATTTCTCTCTTTGTTTTTCTTTATTTTTTATTTAAATATAATTAACATGTTAATTTCATATTCAAAGTTTTATAATTTGAATAATGAATAGCTAATTTTCCAAAGTTGAGATGAAAAAGTGAAGCTCTTGGTATGATAATAAGATTATTAAAAGGTAATAATCTATGTTTTATATTATTTAATCATTATTTATTGTTTATGTTATATTTATTTCTTTAAGTATTATTATACCCTACTTATAAGTGGGAGTTTTGATTTTATTGTTGCTATATGTTACACTAAATTCTTGAAACCATTTAAATGTTAGTTTGGTATTATCAACCATTTAAAGTACATGCCTTGATGTATTATATATGAATATATCATAATATTAATTTCTTAGTACCATTTAAATGTTAGTTTGGTATTATCAACAATTTAGAGTATGAACCTTGATTTAGTGTTTACAAATATATATAGCACAATAAATACTTAACAACATTATAAGTTTTGGTATAAATTATATACTTATAAGAAAATAAATTTGAATTAAATATAAAGTTTTAATGAAAATTATGACGCATGAATATGAGAGTGTCTTTTGGCTCTCCATATTTTTTAGTTAGTTGTGGCTCATTATTGTAGAAGTGTCTTTTGAGTTTTCACATTCTTGAATTAATTGGAGACTCTTGGTTCTCCATAATTTTGAATTAATTGCAAGATTAATTGATAATCTTGCATGAATTTTTATGTGCATTTTGGAGTAAATAGTTTGTCAATTTTCTTTACCCATATAATTTTTTTTAACAAACACACTCAAGATCTCACTCAATCATTCTATTGTATTTCATATTGCTAGCTTTTTATTTGATATCCATTAAATTTTAATGATAAAGTGAAGGTACGTTTTCAGTTCGTCGGTGTACTTAGTTCGTGCAGAGTTGCTACAAGGTCTTGTCATTGTATACTGGGAAACAGTTGTCCGTCCTGATCCTCGAATAACTGTCAGAGGGGACAAATCTGTTTTAAAGGAAACTGTATTTCGTACATCTCTCAGTTTGATTTACCTGCTTCCTACTGTTTTACAGGATCAATATTTGTACTTTTAATAACATATTGCTTTTGTCTAGTGCTTTGTCTGTATCTATATGATACTATTTTCGTCTACTGATATATAATTGTTGTTTTCGTACTTGAGATTTTAGCATTTTGGCTGGCAAAAGGATATGCAATCAGTTGGTGATGTAATCGTTCCACCATCGTGGTTTGTTACGCCTTGTAGATTCTAGCTGTTGGATTCCTTCCTCCTCTTCTCCGTGTGTGGTAGTATCTGGTTTGGGCTCTTCTTCTGGGCTCTCTATTCCAAGTTGCTCTTGGGCTTGGGCTTTATTTATGACCCTTTTTCAAGCCCACTCTTAAAGAAGTCGGTCCGGTCCACCTTCTTAGTGTCCAGGATAATGAGGATGGCTCAGTCTCCCCTTTCTCCAGAGCTTCAGATTACGGAGATGCAAAAATGGCAGTGAAGCAGTTTCTGCAACTTCCCGTATCACGAATTTGTACATTGAGTAACAAAATTGTATTCACCCTCTTCTCTATCAAATTCATTCCACACTCTCCACAGCTTTGGGGTAACTTCTTCTCTGATACATCATTTTCTTGTAAAAACTTAACAACGTTAGCTCATTCGAGTTATCGTGTAGAAATTGGAAGAATATGTAATAAAGGGCTAGTCTTAATATGTGGAACTGCAGTTTTCCGAATCTTGAATTGTTCTTTCATAACGTTTGCGTTGTATCTTCTTGTATCGGAACTTATTTTAGACTATTTGGTCACTGATTTTTTAATTATTTACCCTTTTTTTTGTCAGCGAGATGGGTCAGGGCCTGCGTGCTACAGCCTGACAGAAGTTTTACTGCATTAAGTTTGGTGAAAACTGAAGTGAAGAAAAAGTTATTACAACTTCGTTCTGTTTACTCTGCTCTTTTTCGGATATTGAATGTGAATTGATAGTTGATGCTACCAAGAAACTGTTTTTGTTTAATTTAAGTAATGTTATTCATGTCTTCATCACATTTTATAGGAAAAGGAGACTGGACGAGATATGTCTTGAAAGATTTGAGCAGTATAGTCGAACGTTCATTCAGTCTTGGATCACTCAAGGTATGCTTCTCTTGAAGATGTTGGAGTTACAAAAACATTGTTAATTTTCTTTGACTATTTAAAAAACTGAGATTTATGTATTTAGTCCTTGGAAATATAAAGTCTCACAGAGAGGTTGAAGTTCTTGCAATAGCAATGACGTACTTCTTGTGCTAAATCATACAGAGTCGGAAGAAAAGATACGAAAAGAAGTATTCTTAGACATAGTAGGTGATTTAAAGAGAAAATTTAAGAAGTATTCTTATTTTTTTCATTAGAAACATTAAATTGAGTCAAATCTTTGGTTGATCTTATAATGGGTTTGTATTATGATTTTCAATATCTAGCAAGCCATTGCATCCTGAGAATTTTATACAGATGCTATTTCTGTCCGAAAATGTTTGTTCTAAATCTTGCTCTAGAGTTAGTATCAATTGCTTTTAGCTCTGCGTTGTGGAAGTTGAACATCCCCAAAGAAAAAAAACCTATGTTCTTGTGTTATATTCTTCTTTTCTTTTCACAGGCAAGGTAACCGTTGATGGTAGAGTGGTTAACAAATGTGGGACTCCCATCTCTGTTAGATCTATCGTGGAGATCAAGGCTGAAGTTCCTAAATATGTGTGTAGGTGATAATTCTCTCATAACAACCTATAGCTTGACATTTATTTATGCATTGTTTATGTTAGACATATTTGTAAGGTCGTTGAAACTTCTATCTTTCTATCTATTCGTACCCTAGAGCTGGGCACAAGTTGGAGGCTGCCATTGAACAACTAGAGATCGATGTTACTGGAAAAGTTATTCTTGATTCAGGACTTTCTACTGGAGGGTTTACCGATTGCTTGCTTCAATATGGTGCTTCATTTGTTTATGGTGTTGATGTGGGTTATGGACAGGTAATAATTCAGACTAAAGATTTTTAACCAAAGGCTATTGAATTTCTCCTTTTGCATATTCTATGAAGATGCATTCTTTGAAGTACTTGTTCTATTTTTTATTTGGTTATGTATAAATGCAAAGCATGTATGGAAAATATTTCAAGGGGCTATTTCATTTTTTTTGCCTATTGTACCAATAATCAAATTAATATGGAAGTGCTTGTTCTATTTTTTTTATTTGATTACGTGAAGATGGGAAGAAGTTAGGGAATGTTCCGCATCACTTAGTTTATCCCTTAACACATTAGGGATCAATGATATGTTGTCCGGATGATATTCGTTCGATCTATGTCGGTGGTTTATGGTTTCCTGACTGTGGCTGAATTTGAAGAATTGTGATAGAACCTAAAAATTAAATATAAAATTGGCATTTCAAGCTGCCTTACTCCAGAGAATCAAGGGAAGAAGAGATGCATTTTTTAGCATAATCTTTAGGTGCTCTAGTTTTGTCATCGTGCTTGGTTTGCACTAATTAAATAACGGATCGCTATTTTTGTTTAGGTGGCTGACAAAATACGAAGAGATGGACGTGTGAGTGTTATAGAACGGACCAATTTGCGATATCTTACTGAACTGCCGCAGAAGGTTGATTTGGTTACTTTGGACCTTTCCTTCATTTCTTCACTGACGGTACGATTTCCTTGAATGCTGTTATATTTATTTCCTGCATTGTTTTCCACCTGAGTTGTTTTACACAATGTATGCTTCTTTTTGCATACAAAAAATTTCTTGTTAAATTTGCAGGTCATGCCTGCTGTTATCAGCTTAATGAAAGATGGCGGAACGATGGTTTCACTAATAAAACCTCAATTTGAGGCACACCGATCACAAGTATGTGCAAACTTCATGTTTCTAGCTATGTTTATGTTTTTCATGCTTATGGTTTATATCACAAGACTAGAGTGAAGGCACAATATAAAATTTATTTGTCTGGTATTGCATAAAAATGATTTGAGTCTTAATTTTGGCAAAATTGGTCACTTTTGATCAATGGGCTAAGTTAATTGGATGCTCCAAATGATGCTCTGTGTATAATATTGAAAGAACGTATCTTTAGAATTTTTTATCCACGTTCACACCAATTAAAGTTTCCGCTTGTTTGATTGAAGTCTAAATTTCAACTGTCTTTCAGGTGGGAGGTGGTGGGATTGTGAGAGATCCCTTAGTCCATCAAGAGGTAGTTTTTGTGTAACTTAATATTTGGAATTTAGCAAGCTGGATTTGTGCAAATGCTTTTTTCCCCATTTTGATTTCATTTTCTTACCCTTTAGCAGCATAAGCCTTTGATCCCATTGGTCCCTTTTAATTTAAACCTTGATGTTGACTGAGATGTGAACTTTCCTACATTATTCTAGTCGTACATGCAAATTTGTGTCAAGAATCCACACACACTTCCGGACCTTTCTGGTTGGTTTCCATGCATTTTCTTTTGTTCATTGTTCATCAAATCTTGGAGGCTTTTGGTTCGTCGATTATCCTATTTATGGACGAGTATTATTATATGGTGGAAGTCGAAAATACTATCAAATAGAAATGATGTTGCCATCAAGGCATAGGCTAGAGGTAACGGTTGTGTTTTATTTTCTTGTAAACAACCACCAACTTCTATTTTCCAACACTTAGGTTCTTGCAAAGATCATAAATGGTGTACAAAAGCTGGGATTCGAATGCAGAGGATGGATAGAGTCTCCCTTAAAGGGTGCTGACGGAAACAAAGAGTTTCTTGCTTGCTTCGATCGAAAACCTATGAAATATGATGCACTTGTATCGCTTGGTGAGGCAGATATTTACAAATTGTACCGACCCATGAGACAAGAAACGTGATTTGAGCTGGGATCTTCAACTTCTGACGGAAAAGTATTACAGACTTGGTATAAATTGTAGCATACACCAGTGGAACTTCTTGTTGGTACTTATGATCAAACGGCATATGTGCGTGCTAATATTTTTTAATAGATAGAATTAAGATATACATATTTCACAAAATGAAATATCTCATTTTCATTATATATGGCATTTGAAATGTTTAATTGTGTTTTATGTAACTTGTTGATCTTATACACATATAAACGCAGTTTAAGTGTCAACTTTAAACTTTGAACTCTACATTCCCGAAAAAGATGAGAATATCATTACAATTTTTGTTACAAGTGGTGGGGTTTAAAGTTAAGAAAATTGATAGAAGTCGCAAAATGAACATGAAAACTGATAAAATAATTTAGCAGCGGGATATACTTATGTCAAACACAAAACGGAAAATTCCTTTGAAAAAAATATATTACAACCCCAAATTACAGTAACTTGCGAATGTCAACTACTAAAACCTGGAATTTTCTATTTTGGCAATGTTTTAATAAGGGCCTTCTGATTCTGTCATTATCTTATGTAACTTACTTTTATCTGATTTTGGAGCACAATTGTAGGAGGGCATTTGACTTTTCTTACAATGATGCTCACCAACATGATAACGCAAATTACCACAAAAACATTGAAAAGTCTCGAGGCCTTTGAAATCCGGTGAAAAGTACTAGTCTACCAACCGGTCTCTGTGGATCTTTTTAGCCTTCCAGCAAATGTTTCTGCCACAAGGAGAGGGAAGGCAATGGTTGCATCGCAGTGCACCTGCAAATCCAGCTAGGATTATAGTTTGCTACAAATAATGTCTACCAACATAATTCAACCAGCAGAAAGTCACTGCTAACTGATGAGTCCACTAAGAGAATCAAGTGACCAAGGAGTGGAATTTAAAAGAATTAATTCAAAAGGGAATTATTAAACCTTTACTGTCTTGGCAGACCCTCGAATTTTGCCCCAGGACACGGCTTCGTCTGGACGGGCACCTGAATCACTTCCATCATATTCTTGTGCAGTGTTGATGAATACAGCGAAGTCAGCGCCATTGCGCATCATGTTCGCATTGCAAATATGATGCTTAGGCAACCCTCCTCCAAGAATTATAATCCCAGTTTTCCTAAGACCAGCGTGGACAGCCTCACCATTCATGGCCCTAATATCTGTTTAATACCATAAGCCACTCCCTTAACCTAGAACATAGACTGGAACAAGATGATTAAGAGAATTTAATTACCTTGCACAATGTCTATCACTAGACCAGGCTCACTCTTAAATGAGTGGAAGTATAACATATCACCCAAGGAACCGTCAGTTAAGCCCGGGCAGAAAACTGGAATGTTGTTCTGCAGCAAGAGAAAATGGTAGAGATTCTACAGAATTCGCATACTTAACACTGTTACGAATATAAAGAAGTCAACAAAGCCATGATAGATAATACAATAACTGAAGAATTCCCCAAATACAGATCCGTCTATTTAACTAGTCAAGGTATACTGCTTAGTTACTGCTATATTCACATATATTAGAAGGAGTGAGTTATAAACACAATCAATCGTCCGTCCGTCAACTTCCAAGAAAAATCCATATCCGGATCTGCTGCAAACCAAAACTCAACAAATCCGACTTGGTAGTCCTCTCTCAACCTTCATATTTAAGGAATAAAATTTGACTTTCTAGTTATTTACATTTTAACATCTGTCAAAATAATTATCACCTTTTGGTTGAGATTTTTTCCTTCCCCAAACCAAAGATATCATATTATTTTATGCTATATAATATAACAATATATTTTAAATTCATTAAAATACCCATATTGTATTAAAACATCAGGTTCTAGATAAAAACGGAGTTTACCGGTACAGTAAATTTTGTTTTTCCTACCAAACATACAGTAAATATCTTTGGCAACTTAAACTCAAAATTGTGACATATTGTTGTCCTGACATATCCTCAAAGTAAATATCATTTTGTAAAAAGATTTTTCATTTTTGCCAACCAGACATCATTGATGAACGTCCATAAAAAAAATTAGACGAAGTAAAAAATATAAATATTAAAACACTTGCATGAACATCTACCTTGTATGCCCAATACAAGTACGAGCTCTTGTCATTGATTTCTTTCCCAAGCCGAGCAATCACTTTTGATGGGGTCCAAAGTACATTCTGGAAAAATACATGGAACATGGTTATAAAACCAAAAATTAAGACTTGTTTGGGTTCTATAACATGAAGAAATTTTAATATAAAAAGAGGCTGAAGCCACGCTAGGAAAGGAGAAAAGTGTGGTGGCTTGTGCTAGAAAATGCAATTTTTTCCATACAAAATCACATAATGTGGGATTGAGCTAGTAGATCTACAGCAAGGAGAAATATCGTGGTAGCATGTAAATATGGAACAATTGTTAGCATAAGGAGCTTAGGGAGTGTTAGCAAAATTTTATGCTTTAAAATAAGTGGTTAAATTTATATTTATTGATTGTGAAAACCATATTTGGGTAAGAATGTCTAGAAAATTTCCTTTTTTTCCAAAATATCAGAATCACATTTGAAGAATCAGAATCAGCACGAGGCCAGCTTTTGAATTTGAGGCCAGCTTTTGGATTTGATTAAAATAAGTAGAACCTGAATTTTGGGTTAAAAAAACACAAAAAAACTGATATTTTATAAATGCATTGTGAAAAATCACTTTGTTTTAGGGGTTGCAAACACTTCCTCGATCCAATAAAAATTTGAACATTTGAATACACTTCAAATAAAAGCGTGAGAAATTTCAATCTAGTGGTAAGCTTCAGTATAAAATATTTTATTCATATGGACCATATCAAGGAATCTGATTATCCAAGAAGGTTAACATAGTTACCAAATTATCTTTTGGCAAGACGAAAGGACAATGTCCTAAAGAATACCTGCAAATTTTGTTCATGTAACATCTGATCGAAAATTGGAACGATCCAATCCTCAAATTTACAGTAGTTGTCATTAGGAACCAACAAATTACCAATGCGATTCAAGCCCTTTGAGCGGAGAACAGCTCCAGGAAGATCAAAGTCACCTTTGTATGTGGGAGAAAGGCACTTCACAAGGTCCTCCTCTATGCCACCAGCCGTAGTCACCACCACATCAACCTACAGACGCATTGAATAAATTTACACCAGACTTCAGCACTCGCTAACTGAACTTTGAGCGACACCACATTTTAAGAAATTTTGGTGATATTACATTATATGAAATTGTTCACACTTGCCATAGTATTAGATAAAAACATTTGTGATTTCCCATGTTTGAGGGTGAAAAACCACTCAAAGTGATTGGCACAACCACCACAAAGTTCTGCCCCACCAACCCTGTGGTGGTAACCCAACTTTAAAAATCAAACAGGTCCAGTTGCCAGTCATTCCTATCCAAACTCAAGTATCACAGATCTAACATACTTTGAAGAGACATAAAGAGTTCACTTCTTTAAATTTCATAACTTAAGTTCCAGTTTCTGAAAAAGGGACAAAAGTGAAGCATTATAGTTAGTAAAATAAAAGGGGGAACTACAGATTGGTAAAGCTGACAGGCTCCTCTCACATAAGTCATTCTACAAAGATTCATGAAATCCTTCAAGAGAGCTAGTGTTAAAGTCACTCACCATGCGATGCTGAAGAAGATATCGAATTATGTCCCGAACGCCAGACGAGATGAGATTTGACGTAAAACCAAGAAACACCTTACACTTCACAGATTCTCTGAAAGCTAGGTTTTTTTCCTCTTCGCTGCAATCCTCAGCCGGACTCTCATCCGAGAGCCTCCAATCTAACTTCAACCACAACAAAAAAATAACAATAACAATAACCAATCTGAAGCATAATTCAACATCATTCTAGAGATAAACGAGATAAAATCGACAAACCATTTCATTGACAATTTGAATGGCGTCACCAAGATTAGATGCTTGAAAGCCCGTGGAAGACATGGATTTGAGCAACGCGTGATAGTCGACGCCATTATTGAAATCGTAGCCCTCGATTCTGGGTGATGCGCCATCCAGAGAAACCGAGTTTTTGAACGCCGCCTCGCGCGCAGATTCCATAAGAGTCTCCTCCACAGCTTCACCACCGAGACAGAAATCAGAGGACGCAGCTTTGTATGTATAGTATTTATTACTATCTTGATAGATCATATCAACATAAATAGATATAGGTCAAACTTAAATTTAAATTTACTTTTTATATTAAAAAACTTTGGTTCTACCCTAAAAGTATTTAAAAAATAAATAAAAATATCTTTATTGGTCAATATATGTGATAAATTCAAATGACTGGATTTTCTGGTCCGAAAATCGTATCAGAGCCTTGAGTAAATTATTTCAGACATACAGATTTATTATTACTAAAATAAGTAAATGTTTGAAGAGGAGAATTTTTTCAAATTACATGAATCCGAACTCAGATTCGAGATTAATTCTTTGTAGGAGTTATTCAAAATTTTTGAAATATTTGAAACAAAAAGATCTAACCAAGGTTAAATATCAAGAAAAAAGAGAAACTTATCAGAGTTCTGAGTTAAACTTATGATTCAAAATAATAGGTTTTTAGAAATAATACCAGATTCCTCTAAGATCTAAGGAGAATTGAAAGAAATCCAAAAGATAGTACAAAATTATGGCAGTATGCTATATTATGTACCTCAAAAGGTGGAGAAGATCCTTGAAAATCAGGAAGAAATTCTTGAAATATTGAAGGAGATTCAAATTAGAATTCAAAACCTAGAACAAAACTCAAGTTCTAGTAAAAGAACTTCATAAGGAAGGTTACCAACATCCTTTGATACTGAACCTCTGTCACATCAACGAGGAAAGGGTAAAGTAATGCCAAACTTTTAACTGAAAAAGAGAAAATGATTTAGTCTCAGAAAAGAAATTAATCTGATGATAACTTTAGAAAAGATTGGTCCCGAGGATCTCCAAAACCTTGCAGCATCATTTGCAAACCTCAAGATCGTAGATCTGAAGATGAACACCACAGGAGGTGAACCATCTTTCATAACCTGGTCATCTTCTCAGGAACCACCAAGCGAAAGTGTAGGATCTCAACATATAAATATGAGAGAATCTCAACCCGATTTCCATACCGGTGACGAGTCACACCTATCAGGGAAAATGTCAAGGAAGAGTTAAATTCCTTTGCACCAAACACCCTATGGGAAATTTGTTTTGGAACATATACATCTTTATGGGGTAATGTAAGGTCCAAAATTAAGACGACGTAATCCAACTGCATGCGAATCTAGGAAATTATGAAAAATTCAGTAATTAATTGATTTTAGTTGCTAATTAATTATGTGACATACTTGTTTATATGCTGAATTAGACTTTTATTATCATCATGCATTTAGTGGTATTTTTAGGAATATTCAAGTGACGATCGAGGAACGGGGACCGAGGGCTGAAAATGAAAAATGATTTTATTAAATGATTATTTTTAATTATTTAAAATATGGCCGCTGCTTGTCAGTATTTTCGAAAATAAGGGTTTTGAGGTGATTTTATACGCCGGGACGTAAATTTTATCGGTGTTGGTTTTTCAACTAAAATACGAGCTTTTTGACAACCCGGCTAATAAATTCACATTTTAATTAAAGAAAGACTTTGCTAGTATTTTATTTAAATCTTAATTTAACTAATGGGCTTAATTCTATGGCTTAATAGGCCTAAAGCCTACTTAGTGATTAGATTATTATTTAATGTGTTAATTAAAACAAAACCCTAGTCTACCTTTGAATCAAGAGATCGGCCACCCCATTTAAAATTCTGAAAACTCCTCTCCCCTCTCTAAAACTCACGGCTGCACACACTTGGGCATTATGAAGGACTTTTCGAAAGGCAGCAAGCCAAGTGGAAGCCATCGTCGCGTCCCGTTCTTCATCGTCAACGTAAATTCGAGCGTATACTACGCAAAGGCACACCCTAATCTCCCTTTTCTCATCCATCATATCATATTAATGTTTAAATTATTGGATGCATGAAAAACATGAAAGAAAAACAAGTGCCACTTTTCTAAATTTTCGTTTTGGATCATAGCATGATATGTTAAGCAAGGTTTTTGATTCTTAAATCATGATTGTATGTTGTTTAAGGACTGCCATGATCTAGGCCATGATTTACAAGGGTTTGCACGTGAGTTAGGGTCCTGTAAGCGCACCACACACGCTGGAAATTGAAGATCACCAAATAAAACGTAAGTTGCTGTCATGGGAAGAACATGGGTTCGGTTAGGGGTCCTCACGGCCGGGCTTGGTGCGGCTCTTGTCCAAGGGCTAGCCAGGGGCGTGGGGGAGACCAGGGAAGAGTCCTAGCTCTGCTAGGACTCGAGTTGAGAGGCGGCGAGGAGTCCTTTGCATGAGGGACTCCTACTCGAGAATCCAGGAAATCGCGTGCAGGGTTCTGCACTTCACACCAGCTTGGGCGCGCGGTTCAGGGGGTCTGGGCTGGGTCAGGTCTGGTCCTTAGGGTCCTTAGGGGGTGCACATCAGGTTGGTTTGTGACTAGAGTCATCGGCTAGGTCCCTGCACGCGTAAATCTTAGAGTCCATGCATACCCAAATTCTCGGCCAGCATAGGTGTGTGTAGAGGGTCCACGTTTTTGGCATTAGAATGGTTTTCCTTGATGAAGTTAGGGTCCAGTAAGTTAATTTAAGATGTTGGGCAAGTTTCGGACCAACATGGTTCGGGGGTAACTCGTGAAAATCGGAATGTTGGCTCGGGGTCGAAGTTTAGGTGTCAAATAGGGTTTTTAAAAAGAAGAAAAAAAATTGGAAAACGACTCACGGGGGTTGAGTCGTGGTCCATAAGGGCTAAAATAATATAAAAAGACTAAATTTAGAATTTAGGAATTTTATATTAAAGTTTGGTATTTTTCGGGATTAAAACACCGTTAAAACAATTAAGTAAAGATAATTGAGAAGTCTAAGTTTTAAGCTAAATAAAATTATGGAAAAATTCATGTAGGCTTAAATAATTATTTGGGACATGTTAGAGTCAATGAATTAAGAAAAAGTCAAATTCGAGGAATTTTATGTCTAGGGGTAAAACGGTCTTTTTACACCTAGAAATTAGTATACGTCATGGCAGTGCCCTAAATACTGTTTTTATGATATTATGACTATTTTTAAATGTTTATGAAATGTTCATGATTAAATTATGATTTTTTAAAATGTCTATTTGATTGTTATGATTTAAGGAAGACATTTAAAAGACATGTTGCATGCTTGATTTCAAAAACAAAATGTTATGTTATGCATGATTTTTATAAAGTGATGAGAATGTAAATGTTGAAGGAAGTGAAGTGATTGTGACTAATTCGTTAATGTTGGCAACGTCGTGAGGGTTATGGTCCCAGTGGGAGCCCGACGATCGTGTTTCCTATCATTGCGAATATGTGGTAACGGTCATGTGGTAACAGTAAGAATGGGAATGTCGTGAGGGGAAAAGGCCCCAGAGGGAACCCATTTATGGGAAAAGGCCCCCGAGGGAACCCCGACGAGCGTATTTCTATTCGATCATGATAGGCCAGGGCCCAGTTGACCGGTGAGAGTGTTGCTGGTGTCCCCCGCCGCCCAGTACTGAGGTTTCACGTAGATGAATCCATCGTCATGTCAGGAAAGTTACAATTAACGATCTGAATTCAACAAAGGAAAAAAAAAGGAAATGTTCATGATTATGTTTAAGGTTTTATGTCATGTCATGTTGAGGAAAAGGAAATTCATGTTTGCATGTCATGAAAATGTTTATGTTTAAAGTTTTATGCATCATGAAAATGTTTACGAAAATGTTTATGTTTATGCATCTTCATGAAAATGATATTTTAAGTACAAATATTTTTCACCGTTATATGTTGACTGTATTACGTATTACTCGTTATAAAGATTATGGTGTGTTGAGTCTTTATACTCACTAGGTATGATGGATGCAGGTGGTATTGAGGGAGGACTTGATGAGTGATTTGACTGGACTGAAGGTGCACAAAACCCGAGTACCAGCGCTTCTACTTTTTCCACATTATGACTTTTGACTTATGCTTTATGATTAAAGATTTTTAAGTTTATTTATTTATGCATTTGAGAGATTTTTGAGAGGTTTAGTATGAGCTATTCTTTTCAAATTATTGCTTTTTAGGTTTGGTAAAATGTTTGACGATTTTATGCTTTAAAATATTTTCCTTTGGATTTTTAAATAGCAGTGGATGGTTATTTTTAAAATGATGTCAAAAATATTTTATGGTTCGGCCGATGCTAAGTGAGGTTTAAAAAAAAAAAAAATTCTAGTACTTTTAAAGCAATAAAAAGGACAGGACGTTTCAGGTAATGCTTAACCTAGATGTATCAGATTTCAAAAACATAGAAGATCTCATAGATGATTGGACATCTGCTATGAGAATCGCAGCAGGTACACTCGATCTCAATAGAGAAGGATTCATTTAACTTCTAGAAATGAGTCTTATGGGACATGAATTTGGTAGAAACCAAATAATCAGTTCTAGCCGGAGAATCTCTTAGCGAGGTACCCGGAAGAATGACTATCATTTTTAAAGCACAATTTATAGGGGTTGACTATTTTAACAGTCAAGATACAGTGAAAAAAAAGAAATATACTCAAGTTTTGTATAGTCTTGAATTACATGATATATGTTTAGTGGATGAATATATTATGTTGTTCACTAAATATAGAGCATCTTTTCTCAAAGGAAAATTGGCAGAATGATGTCATCTGACAGCATTGCAAAAGAATTACAAACGATAAGGGGTATTAACAAACGTACTTCTTTGTGTTGTAAAGAAAATGATCTTCCAACAATTATTGGAAGTAAACTACAAAGGCAGAAGAGGAAGAGTTTTAGAACTCATCCTTATGCTAGAAGTTGAAGAATTTCTTGAAAACCAATAACAGTTTGGTTCAGACAAAAGTTCAGATTTTATAAATCTGGGCAAAGAAGTGAACCATCAAAAATTAAGATATCATCTCAAGCATCGAGTATCTCTCGAAGCACAGGAAGAACACCTACAAAGAAAACTTTCAGAAGTGCTCACAATAGAGCTAATGAAATTTTTAAGGACTGCAATTGCTGGACATGTGGAGCAAGATGTCATATTTCGACCAACTGTCTAGAAAATGAAAAAAAAGGAATAAAATGCTTCGATCCAGCCCCAGATATTGAAAAAGCAGTTTATTATAAGAATCTTCTTAAGGTATACCGATTTGAGGATATTGCCTCATATTAAAGTTGTAGAACCCGAAAATAAGATTACGTATAAGCCATGCATAATTGCCATTATTTATATTAAAAATGAATTTTTATAAATATATGAAGTGTTCAATCCATTTCTATAATTGTTAAGCCATTTGGTGATTTCGAGACCTCTTTAGTTTGAGATGCAGAAGTTTGATCTAGAGACATATCCTCGAGATAGAGTTCCTCGTCTATCTACTTTGACGATTCAGTCTTCTCTTCTAGACCGTATTCGCAGTGGACAGTTAGCAGACGAACAATTGGCAAAGTGGAGGCAGAGAGATGAGGCAAAGGGCAGTATCTTGTACACAGTAAGAGACGGTATTGTGAGATATCGAGACAGAATGTGGGTTCCTAGCAGCGATTCTATTCGAGCAGATATTTTAGCTGAGGCCCATATGTCGCCGTACTCTATTCATCCAGGGAGTACGAAGATGTACAAAGATCTGCAGTTATTATATTGGTGGCCTGGAATGAAGAAGGATATCAGACGTTTTGTGTCCGAGTGTCTGACTTGCCAGCTAGTGAAGACGGAGCATCAGAGACCAGCAGGTTTGCTCAAGTCTCTTCCTATTCCCGAGTGGAAGTGGGAGAATGTCACCATGGACTTCGTTGTCAGTCTGCCGAAGTCAGTCAGAGGGTCGAATGCTATATGGGTGATTGTAGATCGTCTTACGAAATCAGCTCATTTCTTGCCTATTAAGACGACTTTCTCCATGATCCAGTATGCAGAGTTATATATCCAGGAGATCGTTAGACTTCATGGCATTCCCGTTTCGATAGTATCTGACCGAGATCCTAAGTTCACTTCTTCATTTTGGAAGAGTCTACATTCAGCTATGGGTACGAAGTTGTTGTTTAGCACAGCTTTCCACCCACAGACAGATGGTCAGTCCGAGAGAGTTATCCAGATTTTGGAAGATCTTCTTCGAGCATGTGTCCTAGATTTCTCAGGGAGTTGGGAATCAAAGCTACCTTTGGTGGAGTTTACCTATAACAACAGTTTTCAGTCGTCTATAGGTATGGCTCCATATGAAGCACTGTACGGTTGTAAGTGTAGATCGCCTGTTCATTGGGATGAAGTAGGGGAGAGATCAGAATTGGGCCCGGAGATTGTGCAGCAAGCTGCTGATATAGTAGTCAAGATCCGTGATAGGATGAGGACTACTCAGAGTAGACAGAAGAGTTATGCAGATCAGAGGAGGAAAGATCTGGAGTTTGCTGTTGGTGACCATGTTTTCGTGAAGATAGCACCGATGAAAGGTGTTATGCGGTTCGGGAAGAAAGGAAAGCTCAGTTCGAGATTCATCGGACCATTTGAGATCCTCGACAGATTTGGGACGTTAGCTTATCGTGTTGCTCTTCCGCCGAATCTGGCCGGAGTACACAACGTGTTTCACGTCTCTATGTTGAGGAAGTATATGGCAAATCCATCGCATGTCTTGAAATTTGAAACTTTGCAGCTCACTCCGAACTTGTCTTATGAGGAAAGACCAGTACAAATCTTATATAGGCAAGAGAAAAAGCTTCGGAACAAATTGGTCAAGCTAGTGAAAGTCAAATGGCTTAATCATTCGGAGGAGGAAGCTACGTGGGAATCCGAGCCAGAGATGAAAAGTCGTTATCCCGAGTTATTCGGTAAGTTATAATTTCGGGGACGAAATTTCTTTAAGGGGGGGAGAGTTGTAGAACCCGAAAATCAGATTACGTATAAGCCATGCATAATTGCCATTATTTATATTAAAAATGAATTTTTATAAATATATGAAATGTTTAATCCATTTCTATAATTGTTAAGCCATGATTATTTATTTTAAAGATAGATGTTTAGTTTTTCAGGATAAATACGCGAGGCCGGACCGGAGTTTGGAGATTAGAGTAAGACTAATATTAAGAAAAGTATTCCTAAATTTAATTTAAGGCAAGGAATGATTTAATTTAAAGAAATAGAATGTTTTAGGATTTATTAAATTAATTAGAGCTAAATTATTAAATAAGTTCTTTTAGATTCAATATTTAATTAAAGTTTAAATTAAAATATGTAAAAAAATGGGGATAAATTAATTTAGGTATAATATATTCAATAAATTAAACATAGCATTTAAATACTTAAAAGTTAAACCATGCAACGTTCTATTCTAAATTGTTAATTTACTAAAATATATAATGAGTGTGTTAAACTTTAAGTAATTAAAATACAAGAATTTAAAACACTATTAGACCATGCAAGAATTGGTGACAACTTTCAGTCAAATACTACACATTCAAATGGTTAGTAACTCCCCATTCAAGGCACTTCTAAATGGACATCAAGGTGAATTCATTCCCTCATTTTAATTCGTTAATTAGTAATAAAATTCAAACACAATAATACACCTTAATTCTTTCTCAATTCAATGTGTTAACAAATAAAAGAGAACATGCAACAAAAGTGAGAAAAAGAATCGGCAGCAAGGAGAATAAGGAAACAATTCAAATCCATTCCACTCCTTCACTTGTAACCTCCCACCTTAATGCATATTATTACACATTTAACACCTCCTATAACACTCATATTCATTGTATAGCAAACCCATACTCTCCACTTCGAAAAAACAGCAAAAAAACAGCAGCTTAGAACCGAGACTCAGCAGCAGAAATAAGAAGAGAAAACCAACTCCGATTCCGCCGCTCGTATTCGTCGTATTGATTTGTTTTTGTCAAAACAAATTCCAGGCATGTACATATTATTCCTTTGCTCTTCAATCAAGTCATATTAAGTATTTTAAATCAGTATATGTTCAGGAATCAAGTGACAACACGAAATTTACAGCAACTTATTCAAAACTCAGGACATACACCTCGGCTTTTTGATTGTGCTTCACGGTTGCTAAGTTTTTGTTGATTTCAGGATGATGTTCGGTTCCAGGCACTCAAGGCTGCTTCTAGGCATAATTTAGAATGTGTTAGGGTGTTTTTGGTTCAATGGTTCGAGTCCATACACACACCAACAAAGAAATGACAGCAACTTTTCCTTGAGTGCAGAATTTGGGTCAAAGTTTTATCATTTGTGTGTTTAGGGTGTTGGTTCGAATCTTGGCTGTCCTAGGGACTGTAGCCATGGTTAGAACCCTCCCTTATCATGTCTAGGACGTGAACAAGTCAGTCTTTCCATGTTTGGTTCATGGCTCATCAGATTTTTACTGCAACATAGCATACGTCCCACAGTTTTCAAAATTCTGAATTTTTGGGTGAGTACACTTCGGTTTTGGTGTGTTGTTTGAATTATGGTTGGCATCTAGCCCATAGCCATGGTTCATACAACACTTCATCATGTCTAGATTGAGCCATGGTTGATCACGTAACCACTGGAACGATCTAAGATGACAAAACAATGCAATACATCCCACTGCACAGAATTGGTGCTCTCGGTAGAAGCTTGGTATTGTCCTAGGTGGTTGCTTGGGTTGTGACTGGCTTTTAGCCCTTATCCATGGTCCATGCTATGCCTTAGGATGTTGGTAAGAGTCTTTGGTCGGTGGTTCAAGCCAATGGTCATTAATTTCAGAGTTTACACCACAAACACACAAGCTGCTGCTGCTGTATTTTGACAGCAGCTTTGGGTCTCGGTTTTGGTGGTGGTTTGAGTTCTTGGTTGGCTTTTAGCCTATGTCCCTGGACTGTACAATACCTTAATGACTTAGTAAAGTCATGTTTTTGGCCGTTTGTGATTCGGTTGAGTCTAGAGGTCGTACGAGAATTTACGGTGCAATGTGCCAAAATGACTCTCGAAAGAGTGTTTTATGTTTTTGGATTCCATTCACCAATTTTCGTGTACAGCTATCATCATGAACATTTTTCAGTATGTTAGGGGTATTTTTAATCATGGTTAAACATCGGTTTAATGTTGGTTCGGTTTGGTACGAAGCCATGATTGAAAAATTAAGTTGTTGGTCCTAATCGTCTCGTTTTTGATTCAATTATCAAGTTTTGGTCAAGATAAGATTATTTGCATGTGTCACATATTAGAATTAAGTCGCAGCAAGCCTGGGAGCGATCCAACTCATCCGGTAAAAACAAGGTTATAATTATATTACGTGCATAAAAATATAAAATGTTTATTTTTGAGATATATGCGATATGTCTTGTGGCCACCTTACGTTTATGGGTTTGGAAGTCGGTAGGGGCAACCGAGGACCTCTCCACCCGGTGACTTACGACCGGTTTACGATTATGTATGGGTACGGATATCCAGTCCAAGGGCTGTGGTGATCTCTACCGCCCAGTATACTGTGGTTTAGTCTGATCAGACGTTCATGTTATGTTATGGGCCACTTGCTTAGAAACGTTATCTCTACCAGAAAAATTATGATATGATATGACAGAGCTCTATCGAGCAAAGCTTTTACGTATGATTTTCAAATATGCACGTATTTATAATTACTCATGATACGATTTTTACCGTACGCTTCATGATATTATATTTTTACGTTGCATGCGATTTTATGATATAATTACTTGTTATTCACGATATATACATGTTGAGTCTTTAGACCCACTAGACATGATTGTTGTAGGTACTGATGAGGTTGAGGTCGAGGGTGGAGACCAGTGAGTTGGCTTGGGTCAGCGGTAGTAGGAACCCGAGAACCTCATATTTTAGTTTACGCATTTTCTTATGTTCAAACTCAGTTTTAATACGTTGGATACATTTTTAAGTTGTTGTTTGAAAACAATATTTGTTTCCGCTGATATTTTAAAGTTAAAATTATTCACATGTTTATTTTATAAATGAGGCAAGATAATTATTTATTTAGAAAAATTTTAATACTTACGCTAAAATATGAATACGAAATACGGGCCTTTACAGTTGGTATTAGAGCCTATGATCTTGTAAAGGGTTGTACTACTACTGCTCTCGAGAAGCTCATGAAGTCACGTCTTCGGTCTGTAAGTTTTACGATTACGCATTTCGTTTAAAGCATGAAATATTTTTTTTCATCATGATTGCATGAAATATTGTATGTCAAGATTACGATTATGCAGTATTTATTTAAATTTAAAGAAAATAGTGGGATTATGCATGTTGGTTACGTATGGGTTATAATTACGGAACAGCATGCCTCCTAGAGGCATTATTGATTGCACGGGAGGTGATGAACATCGTCATGAGAACGAGGAGAGAGATTTACCACCACCCCCTCCACCAGACATGAATTCCCATATGCTAGCTGGGATGACTCAGTTCTTTGCACAGTTTGCGGGGAACAATGCAGTGGGAGCTAGACAGACGGGGCCGGAGGCTATCTATGAGCGGTTCCTGAATATGCAACCGAAGGAGTTCTTAGGGATGTCAGATCCTATGGCTGCCGAGGGCTGGATTAAGTCCCTTGAGGTTATTTTCGAGTTCATGGGGCTCGAAGATGGAGATAGGGTTCGTTGTGTGACTTATCTGTTTGGAGGAGACGCTCACCTGTGGTGGGAAGGAGCATCTGTAGCTTTGGATTTGGCTACTTTGAGCTGGACGCGTTTCACTGAGGTATTCTACTCTAAATATTTTACTGAAGAGGTGCGTTCCAGGTTGACCACGGAGTTCATGACCCTGAGGCAGGGAGACTTGACTGTTACGAAGTTCATCCGTAAGTTCGAGAGGGCATGTCATTTTGTAGCCCTAATTGCTAATTATGCTGGATCCAAATTGAGGCATTTTCTGAATGGTCTGCGGCCGATCTTACGCCGCGATGTTAGGGCGGCTGGCCCTACTACCTATGATGTTGCTGTTTCCAGAGCTCTAGCGGCAGAGGAAGACCAGAATGATATTGAGCGCGATCGCCAGGGTAAACGACCATTTCAGGCACCATACCGTCCTCCTCAGCAGCAGCATCCGAGTAAGATACATTTCCACGGTCCACCCAGGAACAGAGGACAGCAGCAGCAGCAGCAGGGACGGACAATCCCGAGGACAGTGGAGTATCCAGTTTGTGCCAAGTGCTCACGTCGTCATGCTGGGACTTGTATGTATGGTTCGGGAAAGTGTTACAAATGTGGTAGTGCTGACCACATATTGAAGAATTGCCCTCAGAAGAATCTGCCTACCCAAGGCAGAGTTTTTGCTCTCCATGCAGCGGAGACTAACACGGAGACGATGCTCATGACAGGTATCCTAAAGCTCTTAGTTCGTATTTGAAATGTAATGTTTTAAGAGTTTGAGTTAAGATTTTTTTTTACTTAGAATTTGTTATAGGATTGCATGTTCTAATCAGGGTTATTTTCGGGAATTTAGGTTAGAAAAACTTTGACCTTTGCATGTCTAAAAGCTTAGTTCTGGTAAAACTATTGGGTTTAGCATGATATTCCAATCTTTCAGGGAGAATCTTTATAGCCGGTTCAGCTACAAAAGCCTTGATAGATTTAGGGGCTACTCATTCATTCATTTCAGAAACCTTTGCAAATTCTCTCAAGATCAAGACAATTGGGCTAGACATAGCGTATTCAGTAGCATTGCCTTCTGGAGAGGAGATGACAGCTACTAATGTGATCCGGTATATAGACCTCGAACTTCATGGTAATCATGCGTATGCGGATCTTATCGTTCTGCCGATGCCAGAATTTGATATCATTCTAGGGATGGACTGGCTATTGAGGAACAGAGTTTTGATTGATTTCCAGTGGAGATCTGTTCCAGTCCGACCGCCTGGGATGGAGCAATTCTTATTCGAGCCAGACAGGTATTTTAATTTACCGCGTATAATACCTTATGTCCAGGCTAGGAAACTCATGCATCGAGGGTGCCGAGCATTTTTAGCTACTCTTGTATCTGTTCCCAAGACACCCAAACAGTCAGCATCCGATGTTCCAATTGTCCGGGATTTTCTAGACGTTTTTCTTGATGACGTCACTCGTTTGCCACCGGTGCGAGAGGTGGAATTTTCTATTGAGCTTATGCCCGGTACTGCACCGATCTCCAAAGCACCGTCCCGATTGGCACTGACGGAGATGGCAGAACTCAAGAAACAGATTCAGGAACTTCTTGACAAGGAATTTATTCTCCCGAGTTTTTCGCCATGGGGCGCGCCAATCTTATTTGTGAAGAAGAAGGATGGTTCGATGAGGCCCTGCATTGATTACCGGGAGCTGAACAGAGTTACAATGAAGAACAAATACCCACTTCCGAGGATTGAAGATTTATTTGATCAGTTGCAGGGAGCTTCAGTATTCTCCAAGATTGATCTGCGTTCTGGTTATCATCAGTTGCGGGTGAAAGACGCCGATATTCTCAAGACTGCTTTTAGGACTCGATATGGCCACTTCGAGTTTCTTGTGATGCCGTTCGGTTTGACGAATGCGCCAGCGATCTTCATGGATCTCATGAATTGCGTATTTTAGCCGTATCTTGATCAGTTCGTGATAGTATTCATAGACGATATTCTCGTCTACTCAAAGAATCAAGAGGATCACAGCAGACATCTAACCACAGTACTGCAATCCTTGCAAAAGCACAAGTTATTCGCGAAGTTCAGTAAGTGCGAGTTCTGGTTAGAGAAGGTGGCGTTCTTAGGCCACGTCATGTCTAGCAGCGGTATTGAGGTAGACCCGGTGAAAGTTGCAGCAGTCAGAGATTGGGTTGTGCCGCAAAATGCATCAGAGATCCGTAGTTTCCTTGGGCTAGCAGGATACCATCGGAAGTTTATTCAGGGATTCTCCTCCATCGCAATTCCACTCACATCATTGACGAAGAAGAATGTTAAGTATGTGTGGAGCGAAGAATGTCAGAAGAGCTTCGATACACTGAAGCAAGTTCTTATTTCAGCGCCAGTATTGGCCATGCCTCCAGGGCCTGGAGATTTTGTTCTGTATACCGATGCTTCGAAACTCGGGTTAGGCGCAGTATTGATGCAGTATGGGAAGGTGATAGCATATGCTTCTCGTCAGTTGAAGATTCTTGAGAAGAATTATCCTACCCATGATCTAGAGTTGGCAGCCGTAGTATTTTCATTGAAGATTTGGAGGCATTATTTGTACGGAGAGAAGTGCCAGATCTTTACCGACCACAAAATTCTCAAATACTTCTTTACACGGAAAGAGTTGAATATGCGTCAGAGGCATTGGTTGGAGCTAGTGAAGGACTACGACTGTGACATTAGCTATCATCCTGGAAAAGCTAATGTAGTTGCGGATGCGTTGAGCAGGAAAGTCGCAGTGATGGCTCATTTGGTGATTTCGAGACCTCTTCAGTTTGAGATTCAGAGGTTTGATCTAGAGACATATCCTCGAGGTAGAGTTCCTCGTCTATCTACTTTGAGGATTCAGTCTTCTCTTCTAGACCGTATTCACAGTGGACAGTTAGCAGACGAACAATTGGCAAAGTGGAGGCAGAGAGATGAGGCCAAGGGCAGTATCTTGTACACAGTAAGAGACGGTATTGTGAGATATCGAGACAGAATGTGGGTTCCTAGTAGTGATTCTATTCGAGCAGATATTTTAGCTGAGGCCCATATGTCGCTGTAATCTATTCATCCAGGGAGTACGAAGATGTACAAAGATCTGCAGTTATTATATTGGTGGCCTGGAATGAAGAAGGATATCAGACGTTTTGTGTCCGAGTGTCTGACTTGCCAGCTAGTGAAGACGGAGCATAAGAGACCAGCATGTTTACTCAAGCCTCTTCCTATTCCCGAGTGGAAGTGAGAGAATGTCACCATGGACTTCGTTGTCGGTCTGCCGAAGTCAGTCAGAGGGTCGAATTCTATATGTGTGATTGTAGATCGTCTTACGAAATCAGCTCATTTCTTGCCTATTAAGACGACTTTCTCCATGATCCAGCAGAGTTATATATCCGGGAGATCGTTAGACTTCATGGCATTCCCGTTTCGTTAGTATCTGATCGAGATCCTAAGTTCACTTCCTCATTTTGGAAGAGTCTACATTCAGCTGTGGGTACGAAGTTGTTGTTTAGCACAACTTTCCACCCACAGACAGATGGTCAGTCCGAGAGAGTTATCCAGATTTTGGAAGATCTTCTTCGAGCATGTGTCCTAGATTTCTCAGGGAGTTGGGAATCAAAGCTACCTTTGGTGGAGTTTACCTATAACAACAGTTTTCAGTCGTCTATAGGTATGGCTCCATATGAAGCACTGTACGATCGTAAGTGTAGATCGTCTATTCATTGGGATGAAGTAGGGGAGAGATCATAATTGGGCCCGGAGATTGTACAGCAGGCTGCTGATATAGTAGTCAAGATCTGTGATAGGATGAGGACTGCTCAGAGTAGACAGAAGAGTTATGCAGATCAGAGGAGGAGAGATCTGTAGTTTTCTGTTGGTGACCATGCTTTCGTGAAGATAGCACCGATGAAAGGTGTTATGCGGTTCGGGAAGAAAGGAAAGCTCAGTTCGAGATTCATCGGACCATTTGAGATCCTCGACAGAGTTGGGACGTTAGCTTATCGTGTTGCTCTTCCGCCGAATCTGGCCGGAGTACACAACGTGTTTCACGTCTCTATGTTGAGGAAGTATATGGCAAATCCATCGCATGTCTTGAATTTTGAACCTTTGCAGCTCACTCCGAACTTGTCTTATGAGGAAAGACCAGTACAAATCTTAGATAGGCAAGAGAAAAAGCTTCGGAACAAATTGGTCAAGCTAGTGAAAGTCAAATGGCTTAATCATTCGGAGGAGGAAGCTACGTGGGAATCCGAGCCAGAGATGAAGAGTCGTTATCCCTAGTTATTCGGTAAGTTATAATTTCGGGGACGAAATTTCTTTAAGGGGGGGAGAGTTGTAGAACCCGAAAATCAGATTACGTATAAGCCATGCATAATTGCCATTATTTATATTAAAAATGAATTTTTATAAATATATGAAGTGTTTAATCCATTTCTATAATTGTTAAGCCATGATTATTTATTTTAAAGATAGATGTTTAGTTTTACAGGATAAGTACGCGAAGCCGGACCGGAGTTTGGAAATTAGAGTAAGACTAATAATAAGAAAAGTATTCCTAAATTTAATTTAAGGCAAGGAATGATTTAATTTAAAGAAATAGAATGTTTTAGGATTTATTAAATTAATTGGAGCTAAATTATTAGATAAGTTCTTTTAGATTAAATATTTAATTAAAGTTTAAATTAAAATATGTAAACAAATGGGGATAAATTAATTTAGGTATAATATATTCAAGAAATTAAACATATCATTTAAATACTTAAAAGTTAAACCATGCAACGTTCTATTCTAAATTGTTAATTTACTAAAATATATAATGAGTGTGTTAAACTTTAAGTAATTAAAATACAAGAATTTAAAACACTATTATACCATGCAAGAATTGGTGACAACTTTCAGTCAAATATTAGACACATTCAAATGGTTAGTAACTCCCCATTCAAGGCACTTCTAAATGGACATTAAGATGAATTCATTCCCTCATTTTAATTCGTTAATTTTAGTAATAAAATTCAAACACAATAATACACCTTAATTCTTTCTCAATTCAATGTGTTAACAAATAAAAGAGAACATGCAACAAAAATGAGAAAAAGAATCGGCAACAAGGAGAATAAGGAAACAATTCAAATCCATTCCACTCCTTCACTTGTAACCTCCCACCTTAATGCATATTATTACACCTTTAACACCTCCTATAAAACTCATCTTCATTGTATAGCAAACCCATACTCTCCCCTTCGAAAAAACAGCAGAAAAACAACAGCTTAGAACCGAGACTCAGCAACAGAAATAAGAAGAGAAAACCAACTCCGATTCCGCCGCTCGTATTCGTCGTATTGATTTGTTTTTGTCAAAACAAATTCTAGGCATGTACATATTATTCCTTTGCTCTTCAATCAAGTCATATTAAGTATTTTAAATCAGTATATGTTCAGGAATCAAGTGACAACACGAAATTTACAGCAACTTATTCAAAACTCAGGACATACACCTCGGCTTTTTGATTGTGCTTCACGGTTGCTATGTTTTTGTTGATTTCAGGATGATGTTTGGTTCCAGGCACTCAGGGCTGCTTCTAGGCATAACTTAGAATGTGTTAGGGTGTTTTTGGTTCAATGGTTCGAGTCCATACACACACCAACAAAGAAATGACAGAAACTTTTCCTTGAGTGCAGAATTTGGGTCAAAGTTTTATCATTTGTGTGTTTAGGGTGTGGGTTCGAATCTTGGCTATCCTAGGGACTGTTGCCACGGTTAGAACCCTCCCTTATCATGTCTAGGACGTGACCAAGTCAGTCTTTCCATGTTTGGTTCATGGCTCATCAGATTTTTACAGCAACATAGCATACGTCCCACAGTTTTCAAAATTCTGAATTTTTGGGTGAGTACACTTCGGTTTTGGTGTGTTGTTTGAATTATGGTTGGCATATAGCCCATAGCCATGGTTCATACAACACTTCATCATGTCTAGATCGAGTCATGGTTGATCACGTAACCACTGGAATGATCTAAGATGACAAAACAATGCAATACATCCCACTGCACAGAATTGGTGCTCTCGGTAGAAGCTTGGTATTGTCCTAGGTGGTTGCTTGGGTTGTGACTGGCTTTTAGCCCTTAGCCATGGTCCATGCCATGCCTTAGGATGTTGGTAAGAGTCTTTGGTCGGTGATTCAAGCCAATGGTCATTAATTTCAGAGTTTACACCACAAACACACAAGCTGCTGCTGCTGTATTTTGACAGCAGCTTTGGGTCTCGGGTTTGGTGGTGGTTTGAGTTCTTGGTTGGATTTTAGCCTATGGCCTTGGAATGGACAGTACCTTAATGACTTAGGAAAGTCATGTTTTTGGCCGTTTGTGATTCGGTTGAGTCTAGAGGTCGTACGAGAATTTACGGTGCAATGTGCCAAAATGACTCTCGAAAGAGTGTTTTATGTTTTTGGATTCCATTCACCAATTTTCGTGTACAGCTATCATCATGAACATTTTTCAGTATGTTAGGGGTATTTTTAATCATGGTTAAACGTCGGTTTAATGTTGGTTCGGTTTGGTACGAAGCCATGATTGAAAAATTAAGTTGTTGGTCCTAATCGTCTCGTTTTTGATTCAATTGTCAAGTTTTGGTCAAGATAAGATTATTTGCATGTGTCACATATTAGAATTAAGTCGCAGCAAGCCTAGGAGCGATCCAACTCATCCGGTAAAAACAAGGTTATAATTTTATTACGTGCATAAAAATATAAAATGTTTATTTTTGAGATATATGCGATATGTCTTGTGGCCACCTTACGTTTATGGGTTTGGAAGTCGGTAGGCGCAACCGAGGACCTCTCCACCCGGTGACTTACGACCGGTTTACGATTATGTATGGGTACGGATATCCAGTCCAAGGGCTGTGGTGATCTCTACCGCCCAGTATACTGTGGTTTAGTCTGATCAGGCGTTCATGTTATGTTATGGGCCACTTGCTTAGAAACGTTATCTCTACCAGAAAAATTATGATATGATATGACAGAGCTCTATCGAGCAAAGCTTTTACGTATGATTTTCAAATATGCACGTATTTATAATTACTCATGATACGATTTTTACCGTACGCTTCATGATATTATATTTTTACGTTGCATGCGATTTTATGATATAATTACTTGTTATTCACGATATATACATGTTGAGTCTTTAGACCCACTAGACATGATTGTTGTAGGTACTGATGAGGTTGAGGTCGAGGGTGGAGACCAGTGAGTTGGCTTGGGTCAGCGGTAGTAGGAACCCGAGAACCTCATATTTTAGTTTACGCATTTTCTTATGTTCAAACTCAGTTTTAATACGTTGGATACATTTTTAAGTTGTTGTTTGAAAACAATATTTGCTTCCGCTGATATTTTAAAGTTAAAATTATTCACATGTTTACTTTATAAATGAGGCAAGATAATTATTTATTTAGAAAAATTTTAATAATTCCGCTAAAATATGAATACGAAATACGGGCCTTTACAAAAGTATATATGAAGAAGAAGAAGTCTTAAGTCAGGAAGGATTTGATTGATCGGAATCAGAATCTGATTGAAGACGAGGTGTTTCGACAAGAAACAAATGAGGATTTGTCTGGTTTCTTTAGCCAGACAACAACATCTCATAACATGGTCCAAAGGATCATGAGAGAAAACCCTAGTCTTCAGAGATATCAGGGATTCTCTGTAGGGCAGGTAGAAAAATTCTTAGAAAATCTTGGCCTAAGAAATAGAAAGCATCATCAAATCTATAAAGTTTCTAGAAGAGAAATGACAATCCCAATGGAACTTACAAGAAATAGAATAGAGATGCAGTGATATAAATCTAGGCAAAAAAGTGGACCATCAAGAATTAAGATATCATCTCAAGCATCGAGTACCTCTCGAAGCATAAGAAGAACACCTACAAAGAAAACTTTCAGAAGAGCTCACAATAGAGCTAATGAAATTTTTAAGGATTGCAATTGTGGAGCAAGATGTCATATCTCGACCAACTGTCCAGAAAATGGAAAAAAAGAATAAAATGCTTCGATCCAACCTCAGTTATTGAAGAAGCAGTTTATTATAAGGATCTTCTTTAGGTATACCGATTTGAGGATATTGCCTCAGATGAAAGTATATATGAAGAAGAAGAAGTCTTAAGTCAGTAAGGATCTGATGGATCAGAATCAAAATCCGACTTAAGACGAGGTGTTTCGACAAGAAACATATGAGGATTTGTCTGGTTTATTTAGCCAGACAACAACATCTCATAACATGGTCCAAAGGATCATGCGAGAAAACCCTAGTCTTCAGAGGTATCAGAGATTCTTTGCAGGACAGGTAGAAAAATTCTTAGAAAATCTTGGCCTAAGAAATAGAAAGCATCATCAAATCTATAAAGTTTCTAGAAGGAAAATGGCAATCCCAATGGAACTTACAGGAAATAGAATAGAGATGCAGTTATATCTTTATGAAGAAATTAAGGAGGAATTACAAAAACTCAAGATAGAAGTAGCACGAACCATGTCATGGATCCATATTTGAGCAATCCAAATCATGATAAATGATAATTTTAAAGAAGAAATAGATTTAAATATTGATATCGCCATATGAGATAAAATAATGGGTAGCCTTCAAGATTCGTTACTTGGAACAATCTCAAGAAATCTACGAGCAGGTAAAATTGGAGTCAACCAGTCAACAGGTATTCGAATTTAGTTCAACTGACTTCACACGAGATGAACTTATTTCTGCTCTTCATGACATGTTCAATGAGTATCACAAGCTTGCCCTATCTTTTGAGAAGGTCAGAGCAAAGAAAACTGATACCAAAGACGATAAAACTGAAACTGATGAATCAGTTGATCTGTTGAGTCTTAAATGTGAGATTGCTGAGCTGAATGCTGAAAGAAGCAAGAATCAATCTATGATTCAGCAGTTAATGTTTGAAAATTCAAAGCAAACTGAACTTATTAATGCATGAAATAAATCATCTGTTGCACTAGCTGAAATACAAGATAAGCAAAAATCAGTTACTGATAAAACTGGTTGAGGGTTCAGCAACCAAGATGAAACTTTCACCAGTGATACTCAGCCAAAACTGAACATGGCCAAAGGGAAATATATTGACTTTGTAAAATCAGTTATGGTACAAGAACAACCTGAGCCAAGTAAACCAGTTGTACAGCCTATTGAAAAAAAGAACAAGGCTAGAAAGTATGATATTGGTTATAGCCAAAAAATTTCAACTGACCCACAAAGTCAGTCACCAAAAAGGTTCAACAACAAATACTAGAACAATTTAAAAATGGCTACTCCAATTACTATAACAGTAAGCTAGTTCAGAAAAGATATTGGCTGAACAACCAGTTGAACAAGGCTAAAACTCATATTGCTTCATCTGCACACTAAACATCAAGCACACAACCCGAGAAAAACTATTTGTAACACAACAACTGGAAATTCAGTTAGACTGGTCCAAGTCTGGGTTCCTAAAGGACTAATCAGTTTAGGACCCAAATAGATGTGGGTACCAAGACTATATATTATGTGTGATTGTAAGTGACAGGTACAAATTGTAAGTGACAGGTACAAACAAAGAATCAACCTGGTATCTGGACAGTGGATGCTCGCATCATAAGACAGGGGATGCAAATTTGCTATCCCAACTGATCAAATACAATGGTCCAAAAATTAGTTTTGGAGACAATTCCAAAGGTAAAACCGTGGGTAAGGGTAAGCTTATCCATAGTAATTTTACTATCAAAGATGTTTTAATATTTGAGAATTTGAAATATAACTTGATTAGCATCAGTCGGTTATGCGACAATAAATTCTCAGTTCAGTTAGAAAAACACACTTGCTCAGTTAGAGACTCAACTGATGAGATCATCCTAAATGGCAATCGTTGTGAGAACACCTACAAAGTCAGTTGGACTTATCAACCTTATGCATCAGTTTTGTTTTATAGCTTCCAAATCTTCTAAAAACTTGTTGTGGCATAAGAGGTTGAACCACCTACACTTTAAATCTATTGCTTATCTGATTAACCATGATCTTGTAACTGGTTTGCCCAAAATATATTTTTCAAAAGATAAAATTTGTTCAACATCTCAGTTTGATAAGCAAGTAAGATCTTCAATTAAAAAAAAGTTGTAAATCATCTTCCCGATGCTTGGAACTGCTACATATGGATCGTTTTGGTCCTATACCAGTCATGAGCTTAGGGGGAATGAAATACACCTTAGTTCGTGGATGATTTTTCAAGATTTACTTGGTTTATCTTTCTTAAATCCAAAGACCGAACTGCTGCACAACTGATTACGCTTTTCAAAAGACTACTAAATGAAAAATCAGTTGGGATTGATTGAATAAGGTTTGATTAAGGGACTTAATTTATCAATCAAAATCTTTCACAATTTTTAGAAAATACTGGGATCAAGCATGAGTTCTCAGTAGCAAGAACCACTCAGCAAAATGGTGTAGCTGAGAGAAGAAATTGGACCCTTAAAGAAGCTGTTAGAACAATGCTTGGTGATTCTGGTATTTCTCAGAGGTTTTGGGCAGAAGCAGTAAACACTGCATGTGACACTCAGAACAGATCAATGATTAATAAGAATCATATGAAAACACCGTATGAGATCTGGCATGGATGCAAAAGTGTGGTTTCTTATTTCAAAATATTCGGCTGCAGATGTTTTATTCTTGATAATGGCAAAAATCATTTAAAATCTTTTGATGCTAAATCTACAGAGAGAATATTTCTTGGGTATTCATCAGTTAGTAAAGCTTACAGAGTTTTTAACAAATGCACTTTGAATGTAGAAGAGTCTATTCATGTTGTTTTTCATGAATCAGTGCTAACTGATAAGCCAACTGATCCAGTTGAGCTAGTTGATTGCTTTATAGAAATTAGTTTGGAGGATGATAATGAAGAAGAGAATCACATTAGTCAAAATATCCTTCAAACACCAGAACCAAAAGTGCTGGATCAATCAGTTGAACAAGAAATTGTTACTGATCATCAGTTGGTGGAGCAAAATGATAATACTCAGTTACCAACTGATACAGCAGCAACTGAAATTGAAGAAAATATTCAGTTGCCAACCGAAGCAGTTGCTGAGATGGATGCTGTAGAGGCCCGAAATTCGTACTTGAAAATTTGCGAAAAAATTTAAAATTTTCTTTTAAGATAAGTAATATGCCTCATTCGTAAAATAAACTGATAAATAGAGTTTAATGTTCAAAATAGCACAACGGAAGTAATTATTGTTTGCAAAATAACAATTTAAAATAATTCAACAACAGATAAAAATTGAGTTTGAAATAAAATAGTAAATGCTGAAAATGAGTTCCTCGGGTTCCTACTATTGCCGACCCACGATGACTCACTGGTCCCCGCCCTCGGTCCCGACCTCATCAGTACCTACAACAATCAAGTCTAGTGAGTCTAAAGACTCAGCATGCATATATCATAAATAACAAGTAATAATAATAAAATTGCATGCATGGTAAAAATATCATGAGTCTGACGTAGCGTAAAAATATCATGTCACGAGTAATTATAATACGTGCATAACTGAACTGAAAATCATAAGTGAAATGTTGCTCGATAGAGCCCTGTCATGAAATAACATATAATAATTTTATGTTGAGAAAATGTTCTACGCAAGTGGCCCCTGAACTGAACTGAACTGGATCGCCTATTGAGACTAAACCACAGTACACTTGGCGGTAGAGATCATCACAGCCCTTGGACTGGATATCCGTACCAATAAATGAACATGAACCGGTCAGTGACCACCGGGTGAAGTAATAATCCCATGATAATGAAGTGGCCACAAGCAATATCGCATAAATCTCAAAAAATAAATATTTTATATTTTTGCACGTAATATAATTAAATAACATAATTAAATATCTTGTATTATTTTACCAAATGGGTTGGATCGTTCCCAGGTTCGCTGCGACCTAATTCTAACATGAAAAATATGCAATTGATTTAACTTGACCAAAACATCGTAATTGAGTCCGAAAACGAGACAATTACGCCCAATGACTTAGTATTTAATCATGACTTCGTGCCAAACCGAACCATCATTTAGTCATGATTAAAATACACCTAAAATGATGAAAAATGATCCTAAAATTACAGTACTCGAGTTTTTGGTGAATGGGGCCAAAAACATAAAACGCTCTTTCGAGAGTCATTTTGGTACATTGCACCGTAAATTCTAATACGACCTCTAAACTTAACCGAATCACAAACGGCCAAAAACATGACCTTCTTAACTTGATGACGTACTGTCCAGTCCAAGGGCATAGGCTAAAAGCCAGCCAAGAACTCAAAACACACCTCCGAACCTCAGCACAACTTGCTGTCAAAATACAGCAACTGTGTTAGCGTTTCCTTGCGTCGTTTGTGAGGCTAATGGTCATAGGGGCTTGAAGCACCGAACAGAGCCTCTTCCCAACATCCTAAGGGTTGGCCTGGGCCATGGTTAAGGGCCCTAGGCCAGCCACAATCCAAACCGCACCAGAAACGACTCACACGTTCCATCCGAGAGCCAAACCTGCGCGTGTGGGGAGAATGGCTTCGCTTGCTGTCATGGACCATTCCGGTGGCCATTTGATTGACCATGGCATGATCTAGACATCAAGAGGTATGGTATGAACCATGGCTAATAGCCAGAAGCCAACTAAGATCCACACCAAACCACAAAAACCGAAAATACACATGCATGAAAGTAAGAGGGTCGAAGGGCTTGTTCTTGTTTTATTTTAAAAACTGATGGGACCATGAACCAAGCCATGAAAGGCCGACTTGGTCATGTTCTAGACATATCAAGGAAGGGTTCTAACCATGGATACAGCCCCTTGGGTAGCCAAGATCAGAACACTTGCCTTAGACCAAAAATAATGCAATCCGAGACTCAAAAATGCATTATGGACGTGTTGCTGCCCATTCGAGTTGCTGGGGGAAAAAGGGACTTTAACCAATGGTCAAATACCTTCTTAACACACTCTATATCCATCCTAGATGCAGCCTGGAAAGCCTGGATGTGAGCCAACCCCTGTAACAACAGAAACAAGCCAAACCCGTGAGGTAGCAAAGGAAAGCCGAAAATCTGCACCTTAATTTTCGAAAATATTTGTCATGTATTTCGGTTTTTCCCTTCAAATTCGTGTACATATAATATTTAAAATTAATTATACGACTTGATTGAAGAGCAAGGAATGATAGAAACATGCCTGGAATTTTTTGTTTTAAAAGAAAAACAAACGAGCGATGACGCGGCGCGGAGGAGATGGAGTGACTTTGCTTCTTGTTCTTCCCTCTTGTTTCTCTCTAAATTTGTGGGGACCCGGACGTTAATTCAAGTCTTAATCATTATTAAGGTCAAATATAACAATTAAGAAAAGTGGGACAAAATTTTTTTTTTCTCTTTAAATTATAAGTGCAGAAATGTAATGTAAATCTATTTAATATACATGTCAGTATAAAAGTACAAATCATGTACTACAAGTCTCTATCTCAACTAGGTTCAACGACTATACATCTAGTGCTGAATCCTATTCTGCTTCTGGGCCCGGATCTCCACGCTAACTATAATCTTTCATACTCTTCCTGATCCTGATCCTTTCCCACTTGTTGTCATGCACACATACAAACAAGACAACAGCCGGATAACTCCGGTGAGAATTACATTCTCAGTATAAATCATGTATACATGTAATCATATAACAGGTATAAAAGCATGAAATAGATATTCATAACATGTATCAAATCAGAAATGTAAATCAACACAAACTCTGAATATAACATGTATCAAATACGACACATTAATCAACACAAACTCTGAATCACACTAAGTGACTCATGGACTCTAACTCGACTCGTCCTAATCTAGGGATCCCGATCGGAATAAGAAAATACACCCACCTACACTCCCGATCGGGGTGGTGGCATGTTCTTATTCACGAACTTTGGCTCTTTCCATATCGAACACCAGTAATAGAAGAAACTCCAATTCTATCCACTTCGATATAACAAAACGTCCGGCGTCTTGGCGAATCAGCCACAGACTGGGCCTATCGATCCTGGCGTCCATATCGAACATCAGTAATAGAAGAAACTCCAATTCTATCCACTTCGATATAGCCAAACCTCGGTGACAATGTGCAATGGGCCAGTGACGATTCCATCACAATCAGGCACCTCTGTCACGAGATCAAATGTATACGACTAGGCCCATCCGCCTATGACTCAATACATACATTGTCTATAAATCCATAGACCAAAGATATCAGTCACATTCAATTGCAAATAACAATGCAATAACATAAAGTATGTGATTTGGGAAACTCAAGTCGAATCCAACTCGAGTTGTGCAATCCCGCATCAACATCAATTTATACCTTTTTCTTCTCGGTCTGACGAAGTCGAAGTCTCGAAGTCAAATCTGTCCATGTCAATCTGAAATGACAATATCGCATAGGCACAATATAAATATGCAACTCAATTCAAAACCTGTTCTGATCAATACTCAAATCAAACAAAATCTGATCCATATCAACGATATCATGATACAATCTCAATCAATACTGAATCTGATCAAATCAATCTACTGATGTTTCGACGTCATAACAATACAGTCTTGATAACTCTGTCAATCTCAACATCACAGATATAATATCACAACTCATACTCGATATCAATACGAACCATAATCTTCAATAATAACAGGTCGTGATATCAATTCTGTACAATCTCGATCATATTACTTCAGAAAATCATAACAATTACATACACAATCTGTTCTTTGATCTGACTTCAATTATATACTGATCAGTATACCCATAATGCATAATATCAGTCCAATCACAATTTCCCCAATATCATAATTTCAAACGATATCAGAATTCAATAAAACTTACGTCCTGTTGTAGTTGTCGTCGTTAGGAATTCGGTACTGAAGTCAAATTACAGATCAGACGGACGGATTCCACAAAATTCTAACTTGAAACCCAAGGTGAAGTTTAAAGGAATTTTCAGAGGATTTCCTTCAGTTTTTCTGTGTGAAATGTTGAGTAATAGCCCTATATATATCCCAATGCATGACAAGAAAAACGTGGCTTATTGCATGTTCTACACGTCTCGCCGCAGGTGCGCTAGCCCTTGGACCGCGGGTGCACTGAGCGTGCTGTACTACTTCCACAATTTCAGAACGCACGACCGCGGGTGCGGTGCATTTTTGACCACGGGTGTTGTGCCTCTACTGTAGCAACACCGCGGGTGCAGTAGATTTTATGGCGCGGGTGCGGTGACCGTTATGTATCTCTTCCAAAATTTCCTATGAACCACCGCGGGTGCACTGTCTTTTGAACCGCGGGTGCACTGTCTGTGCTGTCCCAACAATATATTTTGCAACTAAAATTGAATCGCAACGTCTCTTGTTCGGTCTTCGATAAATACCTCAAATCATGCATTAATAATTGCTGATTACCAGCTCACATCTCGGGCATTACATTTCTCCCCCCCTAAGATATGATTTCGTCCCCGAAATCACAGGCAATCAACTCGTATATCATAGGTAATCATATCAGACACCAAATCTGATAAAAGAATGAGATATATATACAGAAGCTAAAAGAAAACTTACTCCACTGAAACAATTCTAGAATCTTTATTTCATTCCAGATTTTGTCTTCTAAATAGCTTCCTAGATGTCCTAACCATTCCTTTGAACTTTCAACAACGGAGTAGTCTTCGTTCCGAACTATCTTTATTCTATTGATTCTGATTCCATTCTGGAGTAATACTTCAAGAGATATAACTCGAAGTAATTCTGATAAAATCAATCTCAAAATACTGACTATACAACATCCGTATATACCAACTAACAGCTCATAACAAATCAACATCGTCATCTGTTATCAAGTATGTTCAGGCTAAATCAATTCAATATTCAATCTCCTATATCACATACCATTGGTCGTCGTCTGACGTTGGCATATTAGGTCTATCTATTCAGAGCTGTCATCATTCTTTTCTGAATCCGTTTCACTTCCTCAGTTATATCTCTGATCATATCAGGTCCAATCTCCAGTATTTCAGAGATATCATTACAATAACAAGGGGATCTACACTTCTTGTCGTACAACGCTTCAAACGGTATTATCTTCATAGTCGTCTGATAGCTGTTTTTGTACGAAAACTCACGACATGACAACAACTCCTGCCAACTAGTGCTAAAATCAAGCACTACAACTTTAAGCATATTCTTCAAAATCTGGATAATCCACTCTGACTGTCCGCCAGTCGGTGAATGATATGCAGTACTCAGATGTAATCTTGTACCCCACTCTTACTGTACACTCTGCCAAACGTGCAAAGTCAACCAAAATCACGGTCTGATATAATCAACTCTCGATACTCTATGTAATTTAATCACTTTTCTGACAGAAATCTCAGTAATATACTCATATCTGTACGTCTTCATGTATGAGTTAGCACTCGCAGACTAGGTTAGTCTGTCACTCCTAACTCAATCAATGTCCAATTCCAAGAGGAATGCGGTAGCTTCATCAAGATATCCCGGGAAATGTAATTCTATTTCCCTTCAGGAATCGATAAGCTATATAACCAATTTCCTGGTTTCTTTTTTTCTGTCTTTATCTATCGGCAATTCAGACACTTCAGTACAAACTCTGCCACATCTAATCTCATCTGTTTCTATCAAAGCTGTCTTTTCAAATTATCATATATCTTTCTGCTATCAGGACGAATACGGAATCAACTATTGTGCATTTCTGACAACATTAGTCATTTCAAATCCGAAATATCTGGCACAACCCATCGATTATTCACATACAACGCAGTATCACTTACCTGATATTCTGATGGATACCCAGTTCTGACTATCGATAATCAAGTTCTGCCCATTCTGATCAACTTTCTGAACTGTTTCAACTCTCAAAATCAGCTCTAGTTCGGCGTGAACGGTATCGAATCTCAACTGTATATGATCTGTATCAAATACTGCTGCAAAAAATAATCATTCTCAAGCAATTCAGAATAACAATCAGATACAGTAGCCTGCTAACTCATGCAACTACAAATTTCTGACACTGAGGTTGACCTCAGTCAACTAATCACGGCTTCACTGTACTAGAATCAACAGATATATCATCTTCAGATATAACAAACCCTGATTACAATCTGTCGCAATCAAGATGCACATTTCAACAGTTTCTGTATCCAACTTTCCAGTTTCCAGAATATTCAATACAACACTCAGATATTCAACAAAATTAGTCATAATCTTCGAATATCCCAGAATATCATAGATCAACTAATCAGAAAATCATCAAAATATTTTGAACACAGAGTTCATCAACTCACAACATAGCTGATACATTCCTGGTATCAAATCAAGGCTGAAATCAATCTCCCTGGCTGGAATCAAACTCGAAATCTCATCTGGGGAAAATCACCAGTAACTCTCATGTCACTGGCAAATCAGCCAATGATAGACTCAATTTCAGTAATCAACTGAATAGACAAGGAATCTCTCCGCTCCTTTCTATAACAATCGAGTCCTCAATATCACCCCTATCCAAGGAATCCTAATCTAAAATTCTTACCATAAAATTTCCATTTATCAGCCATATCCGGTCTGAATTCCACAATCTGTTGGAAATAATCAACGGTAATCCTGTACTTGGCCAACATATCAGTCCCAGTAATGTAATCTCATTCAGATAACTCAAGTACCATATCATCTAACTCAATCTCATATTTGTCATACTGTAGCATATCATGTCTAACAGATATCACTAATACAAAATCTCTCCCCACGGAAAAGAGATCAATACTACAGCATATACTAACTCAATAGACAACGCATATATCAATGCAATTCATTTAAGAATAATCGGATGGAATGCATTAGTATTCTCAATACATATGCAAAATAACCATATAGGAAACAATTACCTGTCACCATCTTCTCAGATGCGATTTGGGCCTATTCCTTGGTCAAGGCAACACTCTGGCCTACTGTCTAGGAGGTTGGCTACCTGTTTGGCTTCCTCCTGGCCCTAACTGTGACTGAGGAGTCGTTGGTGGTGTCTGGAAGGAGTAAATGGCAGATACTCGTCTATCTGTCTGAGCCACTGATCTAGATGATTCTGCTCCCTGGAATTCCTGGGCACCTCGCTGTGGACAAACTCTAGCAAAGTGTCCTGATTGTCTGCAGATCCGGCAACTACCAAACACACCTCGACATTGCTCTGTGGAATGTCTTCCTCCACAAGTTCTGCAGTACTCTCCTGTATAACTCTGGCTAGAACCACTGGAGCTAGATGAACCACTCCTTAGCTTCTTAAACTGTTTCGTTCGGGCTTTCAAGAAATCTTTCTTTCCACCACTGCTACTACCAGTCTCAAGTCCGAGAGGTGGTTGCTGTGGTCTCGATGCTGAAGGCACAAACAAAGCTCCTTTCTGTCTCATCAGACTGGCTTCGGCTCTCTTGGCTCTACTCAGAGCATCAACAAAATTATAGGGTCGACCTGTGTTTACCAATGTCAATATCTCAGGATTCAATCCTTTAACAAACTGATCAGTCACAACTTCATCATTCTCAGCCACGTTAGGAGCAAAATGTAGCAAGGTAGAAAATTGCGCAACATATTCTTCAATGTTTAGCCGACCCTGTTTCAAATTTTTAAATTCTGCCCTCTTATCTTCTTGGTACGAAACTGGAAAAACCTTCGATAAAATTCCACCTTGAGATTTCCCAAGTAATCACTGTACCACGCTGTTCTAAGACTCCTTTGGTTGTAATCCACCAGCTCTTTGCGATCTCTTGTAACTGATGCCCAATCAATCTAACTCGGCGTTCATCTGAGTAGTCCAGTGAATCAAATAGCACTTCAATATCAGTCAGCCAACTCTCACAATCCTCAGACGTCTCAGTACCCTTCAGACTCGGCGGTTGAAATGACTGGAATCTCTTTAACATTATTTCCATCAGAGTTTCTGACACATCTATATGATAAACCGAAGTACCACCTGATTCTGGAATTCTTCGAGGAGGTATATCTGATTACCAAAAGAATTAGTAACCAAATACAACAAACCTATTTCAGTCTTCCTCTGATCATCTTACTGCTGATCAAGAATCGGTTCTGATTCATTCTCAATAACACATGTTTATAATAAATCGGATAATCAAGTAAACATGCATTTCAAAGCAGTAAATCATAAGCTCATGCTAGCATAGCAAAAGCAGAAAAAAAAACATTCAATCTACCCCGATCACTAGCTTCTATCTCAATCTAAAAGATCTATAGCTCTGATACCACCTGCTGTGGGGACCCGGACGCTAATTCAAGTCTTACTCATTATTAAGGTCAAAAATAACAATTAAGAAAAGTGGGACTAAATTTTTTTTTTCTTTTTAAATTATAAGTGCGGAAACGTAATGTAAATCTATTTAATATACATGTCAGTATAAAAGTACAAATCATGTACTACAAGAATCTATCTCAACTAGGTTCAACGACTATACATTCAGTGCTGAATCCTATTCTACTTCTGGGCCCGGATCTCCACGCTAACTATAATCTCTCATCCCCTTCCTGATCCTGATCATGTCCCACCTGTTGTCATGCACACATACAAACAAGACAACAGCCGGATAACTCCGGTGAGAATTACATTCTCAGTATAAATCATGTATACATACAATCATATAACAGGTATAAAAGCATGAAATAGATATTCATAACATGTATCAAATCAGAAATATAAATCAACACAAACTTTGAATATAACATGTATCAAATACGACACATGAATCAACACAAACTCTGAATCACACTAAGTGACTCATGGACTCTAACTCTACTCGTCCTAATCTAGGGATCCCGATCGGAATAAGAACATACACCCACCTACACTCCCGATCGGGGTGGTGACATGTTCTTATTCACGGACTCTGCTCTTTCCATATCGAACACCAGTAATAGAAGAAACTCCAATTCTATCCACTTCGATATAGCCAAACGTCCGGCGTCTTGGCGAATCAGCCACAGACTGGGCCTATCGACCCTGGCGTCCATATCGAACATCAGTAATAGAAGAAACTCCAATTCTATCCACTTCGATATAGCCAAACCTCGGTGACAATGTGCAATGGGCCAGTGACGAATCCATCACAATCAGGCACCTCTGTCACGAGATCAAATGTATACGACTAGGCACATCCGCCTATGACTCAATACATACATTGTCTATAAATCCATAGACCAAAGATATCAATCACATTCAATTGCAAATAACAATGCAATAACATAAAGTATGTGATTTTGGGAAACTCAAGTCGAATCCAACTCGAGTTGTGCAATCCCGCATCAACATCAATTTATACCTTTTTCTTCTCGGGTTGACGAAGTCGAAGTCTCGAAGTCAAATCTGTCCATATCAATCTGAAATGACAATATCGCATAGGCACAATATAAATATGCAACTCAATTCAAAACCTATTCTGATCAATACTCAAATCAAACAAAATCTGATCCATATCAACGATATAATGATACAATCTCAATCAATACTGAGTCTGATCAAATCAATCTACTGATGTTTCGACGGCACAATTATACAGTCTTGATAACCCCGTCAATCTCAACATCACAGATATAATATCACAACTCATATTCGATATCAATACGAATCATAATCTTCAATAATAACAGGTCGTGATATCAATTCTGTACAATCTCGATCATATTACTTCAGAAAATCATAACAATTACATACACAATCTGTTCTTCGATCTGACTTCAATTATATACTGGTCAGTATACCCATAATGCATAATATCAGTCCAATCACAATTTCCCCAATATCATAATTTCAAACGATATCAGAATTCAATAAAACTTACGTCCTGTTGTAGTTGTCGTCGTTAGGAATTCGGTACTGAAGTCAAATTACAGATCAGACGGACGGATTCCACAAAATTCTAACTTGAAACCCAAGGTGAAGTTTAAAGGAATTTTCAGAGGATTTCCTTCAGTTTTTCTGTGTGAAATGTTGAGTAATAGCCCTATATATATCCCAATGCATGACAAGAAAAACGTGGCTTATTGCATGTTCTACACGTCTCGCCGCAGGTGCGCTAGCCCTTGGACCGCGGGTGCACTGAGCGTGCTGTACTACTTCCACAATTTCAGAACGCACGACCGCGGGTGCGGTGCATTTTTGACCACGGGTGTTGTGCCTCTACTGTAGCAACACCGCGGGTGCAGTAGATTTTATGGCGCGGGTGCGGTGACCGTTATGTATCTCTTCCAAAATTTCCTATGAACCACCGCGGGTGCACTGTCTTTTGAACCGCGGGTGCACTGTCTGTGCTGTCCCAACAATATATTTTGCAACTAAAATTGAATCGCAACGTCTCTTGTTCGGTCTTCGATAAATACCTCAAATCATGCATTAATAATTGCTGATTACCAGCTCACATCTCGGGCATTACATTTCTCCCCCCCTAAGATATGATTTCGTCCCCGAAATCACAGGCAATCAACTCGTATATCATAGGTAATCATATCAGACACCAAATCTGATAAAAGAATGAGATATATATACAGAAGCTAAAAGAAAACTTACTCCACTGAAACAATTCTAGAATCTTTATTTCATTCCAGATTTTGTCTTCTAAATAGCTTCCTAGATGTCCTAACCATTCCTTTGAACTTTCAACAACGGAGTAGTCTTCGTTCCGAACTATCTTTATTCTATTGATTCTGATTCCATTCTGGAGTAATACTTCAAGAGATATAACTCGAAGTAATTCTGATAAAATCAATCTCAAAATACTGACTATACAACATCCGTATATACCAACTAACAGCTCATAACAAATCAACATCGTCATCTGTTATCAAGTATGTTCAGGCTAAATCAATTCAATATTCAATCTCCTATATCACATACCATTGGTCGTCGTCTGACGTTGGCATATTAGGTCTATCTATTCAGAGCTGTCATCATTCTTTTCTGAATCCGTTTCACTTCCTTAGTTATATCTCTGATCATATCAGGTCCAATCTCCAGTATTTCAGAGATATCATTACAATAACAAGGGGATCTACACTTCTTGTCGTACAACGCTTCAAACGGTATTATCTTCATAGTCGTCTGATAGCTGTTTTTGTACGAAAACTCACGACATGACAACAACTCCTGCCAACTAGTGCTAAAATCAAGCACTACAACTTTAAGCATATTCTTCAAAATCTGGATAATCCACTCTGACTGTCCGCCAGTCGGTGAATGATATGCAGTACTCAGATGTAATCTTGTACCCCACTCTTACTGTACACTCTGCCAAACGTGCAAAGTCAACCAAAATCATGGTCTGATATAATCAACTCTCGATACTCTATGTAATTTAATCACTTTTCTGACAGAAATCTCAGTAATATACTCATATCTGTACGTCTTCATGTATGAGTTAGCACTCGCAGACTAGGTTAGTCTGTCACTCCTAACTCAATCAATGTCCAATTCCAAGAGGAATGCGGTAGCTTCATCAAGATATCCCGGGAAATGTAATTCTATTTCCCTTCAGGAATCGATAAGCTATATAACCAATTTCCTGGTTTCTTTTTTTCTGTCTTTATCTATCGGCAATTCAGACACTTCAGTACAAACTCTGCCACATCTAATCTCATCTGTTTCTATCAAAGCTGTCTTTTCAAATTATCATATATCTTTCTGCTATCAGGACGAATACGGAATCAACTATTGTGCATTTCTGACAACATTAGTCATTTCAAATCCGAAATATCTGGCACAACCCATCGATTATTCACATACAACGCAGTATCACTTACCTGATATTCTGATGGATACCCAGTTCTGACTATCGATAATCAAGTTCTGCCCATTCTGATCAACTTTCTGAACTGTTTCAACTCTCAAAATCAGCTCTAGTTCGGCGTGAACGGTATCGAATCTCAACTGTATATGATCTGTATCAAATACTGCTGCAAAAAATAATCATTCTCAAGCAATTCAGAATAACAATCAGATACAGTAGCCTGCTAACTCATGCAACTACAAATTTCAGACACTGAGGTTGACCTCAGTCAACTAATCACGGCTTCACTGTACTAGAATCAACAGATATATCATCTTCAGATATAACAAACCCTGATTACAATCTGTCGCAATCAAGATGCACATTTCAACAGTTTCTGTATCCAACTTTCCAGTTTCCAGAATATTCAATACAACACTCAGATATTCAACAAAATTAGTCATAATCTTCGAATATCCCAGAATATCATAGATCAACTAATCAGAAAATCATCAAAATATTTTGAACACAGAGTTCATCAACTCACAACATAGCTGATACATTCCTGGTATCAAATCAAGGCTGAAATCAATCTCCCTGGCTGGAATCAAACTCGAAATCTCATCTGGGGAAAATCACCAGTAACTCTCATGTCACTGGCAAATCAGCCAATGATAGACTCAATTTCAGTAATCAACTGAATAGACAAGGAATCTCTCCGCTCCTTTCTATAACAATCGAGTCCTCAATATCACCCCTATCCAAGGAATCCTAATCTAAAATTCTTACCATAAAATTTCCATTTATCAGCCATATCCGGTCTGAATTCCACAATCTGTTGGAAATAATCAACGGTAATCCTGTACTTGGCCAACATATCAGTCCCAGTAATGTAATCTCATTCAGATAACTCAAGTACCATATCATCTAACTCAATCTCATATTTGTCATACTGTAGCATATCATGTCTAACAGATATCACTAATACAAAATCTCTCCCCACGGAAAAGAGATCAATACTACAGCATATACTAACTCAATAGACAACGCATATATCAATGCAATTCATTTAAGAATAATCGGATGGAATGCATTAGTATTCTCAATACATATGCAAAATAACCATATAGGAAACAATTACCTGTCACCATCTTCTCAGATGCGATTTGGGCCTATTCCTTGGTCAAGGCAACACTCTGGCCTACTGTCTAGGAGGTTGGCTACCTGTTTGGCTTCCTCCTGGCCCTAACTGTGACTGAGGAGTCGTTGGTGGTGTCTGGAAGGAGTAAATGGCAGATACTCGTCTATCTGTCTGAGCCACTGATCTAGATGATTCTGCTCCCTGGAATTCCTGGGCACCTCGCTGTGGACAAACTCTAGCAAAGTGTCCTGATTGTCTGCAGATCCAACAACTACCAAACACACCTCGACATTGCTCTGTGGAATGTCTTCCTCCACAAGTTCTGCAGTACTCTCCTGTATAACTCTGGCTAGAACCACTGGAGCTAGATGAACCACTCCTTAGCTTCTTAAACTGTTTCGTTCGGGCTTTCAAGAAATCTTTCTTTCCACCACTGCTACTACCAGTCTCAAGTCCGAGAGGTGGTTGCTGTGGTCTCGATGCTGAAGGCACAAACAAAGCTCCTTTCTATCTCATCAGACTGGCTTCGGCTCTCTTGGCTCTACTCAGAGCATCAACAAAATTATAGGGTCGACCTGTGTTTACCAATGTCAATATCTCAGGATTCAATCCTTTAACAAACTGATCAGTCACAACTTCATCATTCTCAGCCACGTTAGGAGCAAAATGTAGCAAGGTAGAAAATTGCGCAACATATTCTTCAATGTTTAGCCGACCCTGTTTCAAATTTTTAAATTCTGCCCTCTTATCTTCTTGGTACGAAACTGGAAAAACCTTCGATAAAATTCCACCTTGAGATTTCCCAAGTAATCACTGTACCACGCTGTTCTAAGACTCCTTTGGTTGTAATCCACCAGCTCTTTGCGATCTCTTGTAACTGATGCCCAATCAATCTAACTCGGCGTTCATCTGAGTAGTCCAGTGAATCAAATAGCACTTCAATATCAGTCAGCCAACTCTCACAATCCTCAGACGTCTCAGTACCCTTCAGACTCGGCGGTTGAAATGACTGGAATCTCTTTAACATTATTTCCATCAGAGTTTCTGACACATCTATATGATAAACCGAAGTACCACCTGATTCTGGAATTCTTCGAGGAGGTATATCTGATTACCAAAAGAATTAGTAACCAAATACAACAAACCTATTTCAGTCCTCCTCTGATCATCTTACTGCTGATCAAGAATCGGTTCTGATTCATTCTCAATAACACATGTTTATAATAAATCAGATAATCAAGTAAACATGCATTTCAAAGCAGTAAATCATAAGCTCATGCTAGCATAGCAAAAGCAGAAAAAAAACATTCAATCTACCCCGCTCACTAGCTTCTATCTCAATCTAAAGGATCTATAGCTCTGATACCACCTGCTGTGGGGACCTGGACGCTAATTCAAGTCTTACTCATTATTAAGGTCAAATATAACAATTAAGAAAAGTGGGACTAAATTTTTTTTTTCTTTTTAAATTATAAGTGCGGAAACGTAATGTAAATCTATTTAATATACATGTCAGTATAAAAGTACAAATCATGTACTACAAGAATCTATCTCAACTAGGTTCAACGACTATACATTCAGTGCTGAATCCTATTCTGCTTCTGGGCCCGGATCTCCACGCTAACTATAATCTCTCATCCCCTTCCTGATCCTGATCATGTCCCACCTGTTGTCATGCACACATACAAACAAGACAACAGCCGGATAACTCCGGTGAGAATTACATTCTCAGTATAAATCATGTATACATACAATCATATAACAGGTATAAAAGCATGAAATAGATATTCATAACATGTATCAAATCAGAAATATAAATCAACACAAACTTTGAATATAACATGTATCAAATACGACACATGAATCAACACAAACTCTGAATCACACTAAGTGACTCATGGACTCTAACTCTACTCGTCCTAATCTAGGGATCTCGATCGGAATAAGAACATACACCCACCTACACTCCCGATCGGGGTGGTGACATGTTCTTATTCACGGACTCTGCTCTTTCCATATCGAACACTAGTAATAGAAGAAACTCCAATTCTATCCACTTCGATATAGCCAAACGTCCGGCGTCTTGGCGAATCAGCCACAGACTGGGCCTATCGACCCTGGCGTCCATATCGAACATCAGTAATAGAAGAAACTCCAATTCTATCCACTTCGATATAGCCAAACCTCGGTGACAATGTGCAATGGGCCAGTGACGAATCCATCACAATCAGGCACCTCTGTCACGAGATCAAATGTATACGACTAGGCACATCCGCCTATGACTCAATACATACATTGTCTATAAATCCATAGACCAAAGATATCAATCACATTCAATTGCAAATAACAATGCAATAACATAAAGTATGTGATTTTGGGAAACTCAAGTCGAATCCAACTCGAGTTGTGCAATCCCGCATCAACATCAATTTATACCTTTTTCTTCTCGGGTTGACGAAGTCGAAGTCTCGAAGTCAAATCTGTCCATATCAATCTGAAATGACAATATCGCATAGGCACAATATAAATATGCAACTCAATTCAAAACCTATTCTGATCAATACTCAAATCAAACAAAATCTGATCCATATCAACGATATAATGATACAATCTCAATCAATACTGAGTCTGATCAAATCAATCTACTGATGTTTCGACGGCACAATTATACAGTCTTGATAACCCCGTCAATTTCAACATCACAGATATAATATCACAACTCATATTCGATATCAATACGAATCATAATCTTCAATAATAACAGGTCGTGATATCAATTCTGTACAATCTCGATCATATTACTTCAGAAAATCATAACAATTACATACACAATCTGTTCTTCGATCTGACTTCAATTATATACTGGTCAGTATACCCATAATACATAATATCAGTCCAATCACAATTTCCCCAATATCATAATTTCAAACGATATCAAAATTCAATAAAACTTACGTCCTGTTGTACTTGTCGTCGTTAGGAACTCGGTACTGAAGTCAGATTACAGATCAGACGGACGGATTCCACAAAATTCTAACTTGAAACCCAAGGTGAAGTTTAAAGGAATTTTCAGAGGATTTTCTTCAGTTTTTCCATGTGAAATGTTGATTAATAGCACTATATATATCCTAATGCATGACAAGAAAAACGTGGCTCATTGCATGTTCTGCACGTCTCGCCGCGGGTGCGCTAGCCCTTGGACCGCGGGTACGCTGAGCGTGCTGTACTACTTCCACAATTTCAGAAGGCACGACCGCGGGTGCGGTGCATTTTTGACCGCGGGTGCGGTGCCTCTACTGTAGCAACACCCCGGGTGCGGTAGATTTTATGGCGCGGGTGCGGTGACCGTTCTGTATCTCTTCCAAAATTTCCTATGAACCACCGCGGGTGTACTGTCTTTTGAACTGCGGGTGCACTGTCTGTGCTGTCCCAACAATATATTTTGCAACTAAAATCGAATCGCAACGTCTTTTGTTCGGTCTTCGATAAATACCTCAAATCATGCATTAATAATTGCTGATTACCAGCTCACATCTCGGGCATTACAAAATTTCTCACGATTTTTCTATGGTTCACTCTCGATTTTCTTGCTGAAAGGGAATGAAATTATCGAGAATATGGGGTAGGGAGAATGGCTAGGGAAAAATGAGGGAAGGTTGCTAGATGAATGGGAATTAAATGGCAAGATAAATCTTTCTATCCTAGAATTTGTTAGATGGTTTGATATCAAAAGATTTGAAGGATACTTAGGAGTGCACTTGGTCGATTATAGTGTCTAGGAGCAAGGGAGAAATTGCTTAATTAATTATTTGTTGGTGATTTAAAAGTGGGGAAGATATCTACCTAGAAAAAGATTAAGGGAAGATAACAAGGGAATGAATTGTCAACCAAATTTAAATCTAGAAAAGGGGGAGGGGGCCGATTTTATCATCCAAGGTAGGGTAGGAAATTGCTTAATTATTAATTAAATGAGAATTTAAAATGAAGGGATTAATTGTCATGAAAGGGATTAGGAAAGGAATTAAAGTTGAGTTGTAAATCAAAACTAAATCTTTTAGAATTGAGGTGGCCGAAAATTGCAAATAAAATGGAGGGAAGAATAGTTCTTAAATCTTGTATTTTAATCCTTTAGAGTTTTACCTACTCATTAAATATTTTTGTTAATTAAGAAATTAATTTTTGAACTTTATTTACTACTTAACTCAAATTATTTAAATAACTTCCTTAAATATTCTTTTACATTAAATTAACTTATTATTTATCTTAAATAAATTATAGGAATGTTTTCTTAATATTAAATTTTATCTCAATACTCCATGTCACGCCCCGAAACTCGGGATTTGACACCGGCGTTGTTCATCAATCACACAATCGAAAAACAACCAGCCTCGTAGCACAGTATAAACCGAAACCAGTTTATTTCATAAATTCGCAAAAAAGACAACCATTGTCTTTACAACTGAATAAATTGAATAAATTGCGGAAGCGTTTACAATTAAAATAAACCTACTAAAATTCTTAAATCCTTGCAGCAAAATTCTCGAAATTTAAATAATTTCACCAGCCCCAAAATTGATCCGACTCTTCTTCCTCACCCTGTTCCTCTGATTTATCTTCTGATTTATCTGGGAAGATTGTAAGGGGTGAGTATTTTGGGAAATACTCAGCAAGTGGGGGCCGTTCGAGTACACAACAACATGCATATAAAATTCGAAATACGTACACACACACACCATGCATAAATTGACTCATACCACATTCGTATCCTTGACCTGACACTGAGATTCCTCTACTTTCAATGGTTTACTGACGTCAGTCCCTAATTTTTATTCCTCTAAGGGGGCGAGGCCGGATCGGTTATATCCCCACCGTATGAGGGTCATATCATAGTTGGGATTCCCTCCCATATCAAGTTGAATCCTCACAGTGTCAACATAAAACTCATGCACAAATCGTAGCAAGAAGGGGTAGAAGAAGAATTGTACTCGACCGAAATTTCGAAAATACGAAAATGCATACACCGAAATTACACATTTAAAACAAGCCCACTTACCTTAGATATCGTAGAAAAACGTGAATGGAGGGGAATCCTGCACTGGAAATTTCGAACCCTAGCTTCGTGGTTGGACTGCAGCAGCGCTTCGCTGTGCTCGAAAATTCCTAAAGAGACTAGGCACTATTTTCGAAAATTTGAGTGTGTTGTGTGAGGTGTGATTTTCGAATACAGGGCCCTCCTATTTATAGGGGTTGGCTGCTATCGGGATCGAGTGATATCGCGTTGAAATCTGACTCAAATCTTTTATCTCGAATCGTGATATATCTATCCGTCATTTGTTCGAAATTTAAATCTTTTATCCCATGAAAATCTCGAAATTTGCATATATATATATTGATAAATTTCGAATTCTAGAGATTTTATTATCATTTGTCTGATTTATATCCCGGTATCTCCATATCAACTCAAATCTTAGACATTTATCTGCGAAATTTCAAATAATATACACGATATTATTATTATTCAATCTTGGTAAAATCTTACAAATCTCACATCCTCAAATGAGATAAATCCTGGTATCCAAAATATACTATCGTGATAAAAACTTAAATGATAAAGCTTAAAATTCTTGGATTTTACATCCCTCCCTCCTTATGGGAAGTTTCGTCCTCGAAACTTGGGTTGGCTTGGTCTCCGAAGAGGTACGGGTATTGGTTTCTCATCTTTTCTTCTAGCTCCCACGTGGCTTCTCTTTCGGTGTGGTTCGACCATTGTACCTTGACGTAGGGAATAATTCGTCGTCTTAGCACTTGGTCCTTGGTGTCCACAATTCTAATGTGAACTTCTTCGTACTTCAGCTCTTCTCCCAAGTTACTTTCGATCATGAGCGGTTCTGCTTCTAACACGTGGCTTGGGTCCGAGATGTATTTCCGTAGTTGGGACACGTGGAAAACGTTGTGAATTCTAGACATGCTTGGTGGCAGGGCCAATCTGTATGCTAGTGTGCCCACCTTTTCCAAAATCTCAAAGGGTCCTACGTAACGAGGGTTTAGCTTCCCAGCTTTACTGAATCGGACAATTCCTTTCATAGGCGATACTTTTACGTAGGCCTTCTCACCAACGTTGAACTCCACTGGCCTTCTTTTCAGATCTGCCCAACTCTTTTGTCGGTCTTGAGCTGCCTTGAGTTTTTCTCGGACAACTGTAACCTTGTCTACTGTTATCTGTACGAGCTCGGGTCCTACTACTGCTTTTTCTCCCACTTCATCCCAATAAAGTGGTGATCGACATTTCCTTCCATAAAGAGCTTCATATGGAGCCATCCCAATACTGCTGTGATAGCTGTTGTTATAAGCAAACTCGATCAATGGTAGATGAGTGCTCCAATTGCTACTGAATTCAAGAGTGCATGCTCGCAGCATATCTTCCAAAGCTTGGATGGTTCTCTCCGTTTGTCCATCGGTTTGAGGATGATAGGCCGTACTTAGGGTTACTTTCGTTCCCATGGCCTCTTGAAAGCTCTTCCAAAAGCGCGAGACGAACCTTGGGTCTCTGTCAGACATGGATGCTCACTGGTACTCCATGAAGTCTTACAATATTGTCCATGTACAGTGTAGCTAATTTTTCCAGATTGTAGTTCATACGGACGGGTAGGAAGTGTGCAAATTTTGTAAGTCTATCTACGATTACCCATATTCCGTCCTGACCTTGCCTTGACTTTGGTAATCCTACCACAAAGTCCATGGAGATATGGTCCCACTTCCACTCAGGTATCTCCAATGGTTGCAATAATCCTCCGGGTCGCTGGTGCTCTGCTTTGACCTGTTGACAAACCTGACACTTAGAGACGAATACTGCCACATCTCTTTTCATTCCGTTCCACAAAAAATTCCTCTTAAGGTCTCTGTACATTTTTGTACTGCCTGGATGGACTGAAAACTTGGACTTGTGTGCTTCTGATAGTATTTCTTGGCGAAGGTTATCGTTGTTCGGTACGCACATGTCGTCCATTCATCCATAGGACTCCCTTGTCATCAATTTGTAGATCTTGAGACTTCCCACTTTCGACTTGCTCCTTAAGTTTCCTTAGCTCGGGGTCTCGGTCCTGATTTAACTTGACGGTCTCCTGCAGACATGGCTAGGCCGAGAGGGAAGCTAGAGTGGTCTTGCCTCCATTTTTCCAACTCAGAGCATCGGCCACTTTGTTCGCTTTACCTGGATGGTAACTTATAGTCAAGTCGTAATCCTTCAATAGTTCGATCCATCGCCTTTGCCTCATGTTTAGTTCTTTTTGGGTGAACAAGTACTTTAGGCTTTGGTGATCTGTGAAAATTTAGCACTTGGCACCATAGAGATAGTGCCTTCAAATTTTTATGGCAAAAACAACTGCTGCTAACTCAAGATCATGCGTATGGTAGTTCTTTTCGTGCGGTTTCAACTGCCTTGACGCATAGGTGATCACTCTTCCCTCTTGCATGAGTACGCATCCTAGACCTTCCTTAGAAGCGTCACTGTAGATGGTGAATTCCTTGTCTTCAGTGGGTAAGGCTAGTACTGGCGTGGATGCGAGCTTTTCTTTTAATGTCTTAAAACTCTTCTCGCAACCTTCGTCCCAGATGAACTTGGAATTCTTCTGAGTGAGTCTAGTCAGTGGTATAGCTTTGGAAGAAAAACCTTCGACGAACTTCCTGTAATAACCTGCCAGTCCAAGAAAGCTCCCGATGTCTGTGGCGTTCTTAGGTTTTGGCCACTCTGTAATTGCCTCAACTTTCTTGGGATCCACTGATACTCCTGCTTCTGAGATCACATGTCCTAGAAAGGATACACTCTTAAGCCAGAACTCACATTTCTTAAACTTAGCATATAGCTCTTTCTCCCTCAGTGTCTGTAGTGCAAGGCGGAGGTGCTCTTCATGTTCTTCCTCGTTGGGAGAATAAATGAGGATGTCATCAATAAATACCACTACGAACCGGTCCAGAAATGGTTTGAACACTCTGTTCATTAGGTCCATAAAGGCTGCAGGCGCATTGGTCAACCCAAAAGGCATCACTGTGAACTCATAATGCCCATATCTTGTCCGAAAAGCTGTTTTGGAGATATCTTCAGCCCTGACCTTCAGTTGGTGGTATCCAGTCCTCAGATCCAATTTAGAAAAGACTGCGGCTCCCTTGAGCTGGTCAAATAGATAATCTATTCTCGGAAGAGGGTACTTGTTCTTGATAGTGATCTTGTTCAGTTCCCTATAGTCGATGCACAATCTCATACTCCCATCTTTCTTCTTCACAAAGAGTACTGGGGCTCCCCATGGGGACACACTAGGTCGAGTTTGCTTTTTGTCCAGCAATTCTTGGAGTTGCTCTTTTAGCTCCTTGAGTTCAGCTGGCGCCATCCTGTAAGGTGCTTTAGAGATTGGTGCTGCACCAGGAACCAGATTAATTTCGAACTCAACTTCGCGGTCCGGAACTGTCCCTGGGAGTTCTTCTGGAAAAACATCCGGGAACTCACATACTATTGGGATGTCTTCTATCCTCATTTCGACTTCTCCTTGCACTTCGTTGATCATTGCTAGGTAGATGTCTTCTCCGAATTTCATAGCCTTCCATGCCTGGGAAGCGGAAAGGAGTGATTTTCGTTCCTTGGATTTACCATGATACACGATCTCTGCCTGATTTGGGGTTCGGAGCTTAACTCTTTTCCCTTTACAGTCCACTATGGCATTATTACTGGCTAACCAATCCATCCCTAGAATGATGTCGAAATCGACCATAACCAATTGTATCAAGTCGGCACTGAAAGTCTGATTAGCGATACCGATCTTACAATCCTTGTGAATTTCATGAGTTTCTATGGCCTTACTCGTAGGTGTGGCTATCCGAAAAGGTTCAGTTAGAGATTCGGGCTTAAGTCCTAATTTCTTAGCAAACCTTTTAGACACAAAAGAGTGTGTAGCACCACAGTCAAACAATGCATAAGCAGGTACTTTTTGAAGTAAGATGGTACCTGATACGACTTCATTGGCGTCGTCCGCCTCTTCTTGGTTCATAGCGAACACCCTGACATTAGGCTTATTCTCCATTGGTTTGTTGGGGTTAGCTCCCACATTCGGCCCAGTTCCCTTGTTGGGCCCAGCTGCTTGGTTGGCGGCCGTAGGACAATCTGCGATCCTGTGCCCTGCTTTCCCACATCCGAAGCACGCACCACTGGCTCTTCGACATTCCCCGGGGTGTCTGAAACCGCACTTCGAGCATGGCTTGGGTCCTTGATGGTTGGCCGCTGAGGTTTGCCCTGAGGAAGGTCCGCCTGATTGGTTTGGCTTTCTGAACTTCTGACCGCCCTGAGAAGACTGACCGGCATGGGGTCGCTTGTTCTTATTCTCTCCCTCCCTGCGGCGGATGTCGGTTTCAGCTCGGATAGCTGCGCCCATAAGATCTCCAAAATTGGCGGGCTGATAAACTGCTAAGGCTGACTGGATTCTACTGTTTAATCCTCTCTTGAAGCGGTGCAGCTTCAAAACTTCGTCCGCCATGATGGCCGGAGCATAAGATCCAAGGGCATTAAACTGAGACGTGTACTCCACTACTGACATGTCTGGAGCTTGAGTAAGATTTTCAAAGTCACTTAACTTCTGCAATCTGACTTCTGCCGGGTAGTACTGTTTCAGAAATGTTTCTCGGAAGTTTCGCCATGTGATTGGTCCAGCAGCGATCATGGCTGGCGAGACTGCTTCCCACCATTTAGTTGCTCTGTCTTCCAGGAAAGACACAATCACATCCACTTTGAGAGCCTCGGGAACTTCCAAAAGTCTTAACTGAGTCTCGACACTCTTTAGCCAACTCTGGCCAACTTCGGGATCAGCGTCCCCTCTGAATATCGGACATCTGTTCTTACGAAGGGACTCGTAATGAAATTTGATTCCGTTCGGTGGTGGTGGTGGAGGTGGTTGATTGGCATTTGGTTTCCCAACCCTTGCAGTGTCGTGGCCACTATGGTGGCTATGGCCATAAGATCAGCTCGGCTTAGATTAACTGCAGGCGATGGTCCATTCTCCTGTCTCTCTTCGCGATCGGCATTAGCGTAACGCGAGTTGCGGTTTTGCCTTGGGGGTCTGCCGGCCATTTCCTACAATCGCAAGTTCTAAGAATTTGTACGAGTAGGTTCATGCAATAGATTGCGCAGAAGTAAATTGAAATCAATGGAACAAATAAAATATTTTATTGATTTCTCAAACAGGAAAATAAATGAACATGACCAATCTAAATAAATAAATGTACTGAAGAAAAAAAAATGTAGCAACAACGGAAATACTACAAAAAGAAATGGTCCACTAAACGTTCTAATCTGCTATCTCGCCATTTCCCACTGCCACATCAGGTGGGGCTTCTTCCTCCTCGGGGTCATCAGGCATCTCTAGGTCTATGAAATCTGCCAGCTGCATCTGAAGGCTATGATTTTCCGATTCCAACTCAGCAATCTGTTCCCTGTGGGTCAGAATCTTTCCTATCGCGTCATTCAATTCATTTCTTGCGTGTGCGCAGTTTGTTTCATTCTTCTGGATGAGCTCCTTCTCCTTTGCTTTCCTTTCGTCTACCTCCTTGGATAGCCTTTGGTTATTCTCAGATAATTGCATGATCACATTCCAGGATTCTTCAATTTTTTTCTTATCCCTCAGCCGGGCTTGACATGCTTCAGACAGTCTTATGGTGCATCTATCCACTTCCTCCTTAGCTTGCTTGGCTTGACTCATCGTTATTTGTAATGACTCTCGCAGTTCGCAGTTATGTTCTTTAACGAGCTCGAACATTTGGAAGACTTCGTCAATTCTTTTCTTTGCTGTCTCCAGTTTGGTAGTAGATTTTCCACTTGTTGTCTCCTCTCAAGATTACTAGCTCTCAGTCTCCTGATAGTCCTATCCTGGTGTCCTATAGCCAATTCCTTTAAATGTATAGCAGCCTGAGCGCGCGTGCGAGGTCGGTGATAATCCAACTGAATAGTCTCCCTATGGGTAATCGGGGTTACTTTCTTACGAGCGGTGACACGGAAACGAGCCATTTCCTGAAACAATAAAGAAAGGAAACGCTCAGAATATCAAAAATAGGATAAAATAAATATCAAGAACTAATAGAGCAAGGTATCGAAATTTATATGTATTTTTCGAAAATTTCCGAAAATAGGAGGTTAAAGCTGGCGGGTTGACTCGATGATTCGGCCGAGTTGACTCGCCGGGTTGACTCGCCGGAGTACGGTCGGAGTAAAGGCACGCGTTGGCGAAGAGGTCAGGGTCTCGGAACCGGCGATGTCACGGCCAGAATCGGTCGGAAGTTACCTAATTTGGCCGGAAAAATTCGCGCAACTCGCTAACTATCTCGAATTTGGGCGTTTACGATTGGTTGATCCAATCCAAAAATTGATTGTTGAGAAACGTTACCCATGGATTGTGTATCGTTTGAGTAAAATTAATTTAAAATCGGAGTAGTATTGGTAGGGTAATTGGACAAAACAAAATTCGGCGTTTAGGGTTTACACGCCCTAGTTCTTAGATCTGAAATTACGGCTTCACCCGAACACTAAATCTGAAATTGGTTGAGGGCTATTGTTCGTTTCGTCGAGACGATTTCGGAACTGGTCTCTGATTGAACACACATTACCGGAATCGGCGGAAAAGCTCGGCGGCGCACGTAAGGTGCTGTTTGGCCGAAATCCGATTTTTTTTTTTTTGAAACTCGATTCTTCCACTCGGATTTTGAACCTGGCGGCTCTGATACCACTTAAATGTCATGCCCCAAAACTCGGTATTTGACACCGGCATTGTTCATCAATCACACAATCGAAAAACAACCAGCCTCGTAGCACAGTATAAACCGAAACCAGTTTATTTCATAAATTCGCAAAAAAAACAACCATTGTCTTTACAACTGAATAAATTGAATAAATTGCGGAAGCGTTTACAATTAAAATAAACCTACTAAAATTCTTAAATCCTTGCAACAAAATTCTCGAAATTTAAATAATTTCACCAGCCCCAAAATTGATCCGACTCTTCTTCCTCAACCTGTTCCTCTGATTTATCTTCTGGTTTATCTGGGAAGGTTGTAAGGGGTGAGTATTTTGGGAAATACTCAGCAAGTGGGGGCCGTTTGAGTACACAACAACATGCATATAAAATTCGAAATACATACACACACACACCATTCATAAATTGACTCATACCACATTCGTATCCTTGACCTGACACTGAGATTCCTCTACTTTCAATGGTTTACTGACGTCAGTCCCTAATTTTTATTCCTCTAAGGGGGCGAGGCCGGATCGGTTATATCCCCACCGTATGAGGGTCATATCATAGTTGGGATTCCCTCCCATATCAAGTTGAATCCTCACAGTGTAAACATAAAACTCATGCACAAATCATAGCCAGAAGGGGTAGAAGAAGAATTGTACTCGACCGAAATTTCGAAAATACGAAAATGCATACACCGAAATTACACATTTAAAACAAGCCCACTTACCTTAGATATCGTAGAAAAACGTGAATAGAGGGGAATCCTGCACTGGAAATTTCGAACCCTAGCTTCGTGGTTGGACTGCAGCAGCGCTTCGCTGTGCTCGAAAATTCCTAAAGAGACTAGGCACTATTTTCGAAAATTTGAGTGTGTTGTGTGAGGTGTGATTTTCGAATACAGGGCCCTCCTATTTATAGGGGTTGGCTGCTATCGGGATCGAGTGATATCGCGTTGAAATCTGACTTAAATCTTTTATCTCGAATCGTGATATATCTATCCGTCATTTGTTCGAAATTTAAATCTTTTATCCCATGCAAATCTCGAAATTTGCATATATATACACTGATAAATTTCGAATTCTAGAGATTTTATTATCATTTGTCTGATTTATATCCTGGTATCTCCATATCAACTCAAATCTTAGACATTTATCTGCGAAATTTCAAATAATATACACGATATTATTATTATTCAATCTTGGTAAAATCTTACAAATCTCACATCCTCAAATGAGATAAATCCTGGTATCCAAAATATACTATCGTGATAAAAACTTAAATGATAAAGCTTAAAATTCTTGGATTTTACACTCCAACTCAGTCCGGCTTCACTTATTTAACTGAAAGGTAACAATTAAACTATTGCATTAAATAATTAAATTTAAATAAATGAATTTAAATACTCATGCAATAAAATCATTTTAATTTAAATACTCGAAATTATGCATGGCTTATACGTAGCCTGATTTACGGGTTCTACAGATGCAACAAATGCTGAGTACAGATGGAATAAATCACATCCACCACAATTAGTAATAGATAATCCATCTGATTCGGTAAGAACTCGAAATCAAATGTTTAATTTATTTATTCATTCAACTTTCGTTTCCCAACTGGAACCTAAGAAAATTGATGAAGCTCTTGCTGATCCTAACTCGATAAATGCCATGCAAGAAGAGCTAAATCAGTTTACCCATAACAATGTCTGGAACTTAGTTCCAAGACCAGTTTCTAAAACCATTATAGGTAACAAACTGAACGAAGATGGTTCAGTTGTGCGCAACAAAGCGAGACTTGTGGCACAAGGATATAGGCAAGAAGAAGGAATATATTACGATGAAACTTATGCACCAGTTGCAAGACTGAAAGCAATCAGAATGTTCCTTGCTTATGCTTTATTCAAGAAATTCTACCAGATGGACATGAAGAGTGCATTTCTGAACGGTCAGTTGCAGGAAGAATTATATGTTGAACAACCACCAAGTTTTATTAATCACTATCTTCTTGATTATGTTTATCATTTGAAAAAAGCCTTATATGGTCTTAAACAAGCTCCAAGAGCTTGGTATGAAACTCTTTCAAAGTTCCTAAATGATCATGATTTTACTGTTGGATCAGTTGATAAGACTCTGTTCAAATTTTCAAAGAATGATCACATTTTACTTGTGCAAATATATGTTGATGATATTATTTTTGGGTCAACTAACCCCAAATTGTGTGAGAAATTTGCCAAGTTAATGCAGGAAAAATTCGAGATGAGTATGATGGGTCAACTGACATTTTCCTCGGTCTGCAAGTGAAGCAAATTGAAACTGGTACTTTTATCAGTTAGACCAAATATACGAAGGAATTGCTTAAGAAATTTGGCATGGAAACATGTTCAACTGCAAGTACTTCCATGAGTTCACCAATCAAACTAGACAATGATCAAGGGGGAATATCAGTTGAGACGACACTTTACAGAGGTTTAATAGGTTCATTATTATACCTAACTGCTAGTCACGCTGATATTGTATTTGCTGTCTATATGTGTGCTAGATTTCATGAAAATCGTAAGCAATCGAATTTTTCAGCGGCCAAACGCATCTTAAAATATCTTAAAAACACACAAAATGTGGGCTTATGGTATGATAAAGATTCTTCTTTCAATTTAGTTGGATATTCAGATGCAGATTATGCAGGATGTAAGCTAGATCATAAAAGCACCAGTGGATCATGTCAGTTTCTAGGAGAAAGACTGAAGCTGAATATCTTGCTGCTGGAAGCTGCTGTGCACAACTGATCTGGATTCAGAAACAACTGAAAGACTATGGAGTCATTGCAAAAGAATCACCAATATTTTGTGATAATACAAGCACGATAGCAATTACATACAATCCAGTTCTTCACTCTAGGACCAAGAATATCGATGTCAGGCATCACTTCATCAGAGATAATGCTCTGAAGAAAGCAATAAGGCTGGAATACATACCAACTGAACAACAAGCAGCTGACATCTTCACTAAACCATTACCAGAGACTAAGTTTTTTCATTTTCAGAATAATCTTGGTTTAATTGTTCTATCTTAATTATATTAATGGTAATGTTGTTATGTCAGTTATTGTTTATTTAATTTAGTAGTCAAATAAAACTTAATAACCATTCAATTAGCCATTATCAGTTAGTTAACTGTTTGTCAACTGATATCAGTTCATATGCTGATAAGGAAAAAGCAATGAATCGTGTCACGCCCTGAGTCCGAAGCGTCGATGATATCCGGCATTGTTTAACAATTACATTGAAAAACAATAAAGCCTCGTATCAAATCAATTCAGTCTTTTTCATAAATAGAGTATTGTCTTACAATGACAAAAGAATAAACTTTTACATCAGAGTTGCAGAAGCTAAACAAAAGAAAAAGAGTACAATTCTCGATTTCCTGATCTCGAAATCTGATCACCATCCCCAGAACGCTTCTTGATCTTCCTCATCCAGTTGCTCCTCATTTTTATCTGAAATTTGTAAGGGGTGAGTGTTTTGGGAAACATTCAGCAAGTGGGGGTCGATCGATTCCAAAGATACATATAGAACTTAGTTTTCTTAAAACGTTCTTTTAACAGATTTTCAAAACTTAATATTCTTAACTTATCAGGACAGAGACAAATCGAATAACTGACAGAATTCATCAGATGATTCAGAACAATTCAAAAACAGATTAACTCAATTCCGAACGGAACATATCAGAACAGACAGAACACTGTTACTCATCTCATTTCCATGGTCAAATTATCCCCAATATGTTAGTCCTCTAAGGGGTGAGGCCAGAACATGGTTTTATACCCACCAATGGGGGCCAGAACAGAACATGGTTTTATACCCACCAATGGGGGCCAGACAGAATTACAATTCTCGTCCCATTTCAAATCAATTCGTAACAGTGCAAACAGAATTCAGAAGTAACAGACAGAACTTTTCAGATATTCAGATTTCAGAATTTTCATACTGACACAGCAGAATCAAGAAATTCGAAGCACAGACGAGAACACATAATCGATAGAAATTTTAAAATAAAACATGCTGATTTTTCGAAAATAAGGACACACCAACATGTATGTCATGTTATTGATATCAAGGTTTAAAAATACAAATGAAGTACATAACAAAAGCCCACTTACCGTAATTTTGATGGTAGGTTCGAAATTGCAAACTTTTGGCCCGAACTTGTCTCTCGAAAATTTGACAGCACTTTGACGGAACTTTTACAGATGACGTCTTTATTTCAGCAGCACTTCGACACCGGTCTTTAGCACTTGAACCACACGAGCAGCACTTTCTTCTTGTTGTATTGGCCGAGAGGTTTTATGGTGGGGGAGAGGGAGCCGAATTTTAAGGCTTTTTGAGTGTGTTTTTCTATCAACCTTAATGTCCTATTTATAGGTGATTTTTGGTCCTTTCATTCTCCTCATGGCCGATTTCTTGGTCCTCAAGATTGGAGTAATGGTGCTCATAATGTAGGTACAAAGTTTCATGCATGAAAATCCAAAATCCCATGCATTCTTCAAGTTCTAGATTAGTCATGAATGTGGCTCAAAATCTCATGCACTCCTTAAATGTCATCTTGATTTTCTAAAGGGTCATTTCCTGCATCATCAATATGTCCTAGCTCTTAGCTCCTCCCGCAGCTCCTTCATGGGTTAATGCGAAGGTCATTTCTTGCACATTTAATTTGTCCAAACTCTTGGCTCAACTTATAGCTCCCTTTTTGGTCTTGTTAGGACAAGCTTGGTTGAGCTGCTTTGAGCTGAAAGATCGAGTCCTTAAGCTGGGGTTTTACTCCTCTCGTGACAATACTTCGATGGATGTGGTTACTTGCATCTCGGCTTCCGGTTGAGCTCATTCCCGAGCTTTGAAGTTACTTCCACGAGTTAATAGCTGAAAATCTAAGTTCATATTTAAGTTTTATAATTAGAATGAAAGTATTTTGATCTTAGATTAAGCTAAGTTTTAAGCTCGTATATTTCTTACCTTATTTACTTGGGATCGTAAAATCTCGGGTTCTCATATCCCTCCCTCCTTATTAAAAGTTTTGTCCCCGAAACTTGCATTAGCTTGATCATTCAAATAGGTGAAGGTATTGTGACCGCATCTTCTCCTCGAGTTCCCAAGTTGCCTCTCTTTCAGTATGATTTGACCACTATACCTTGACATAAGGTATTGTCCTGTGCTTCAATACTTGATCTTTTGTGTCCACTATTCGAATAGGGACTTCTTCATATTTGAGTTCTTCGTTGAGGTTTCCTTCAATCATCAGTGGTGCAACTTTGAGTACATGACTCGGGTCTGAGACATACTTCCTCAGTTGTGAGATGTGGAAAACGTTATGTATCCTGGCCATGTCTGGTGGTAACGCTAATCGGTAGGCTAAGGTTCCTACCTTTTCCAGTATCTCGAACGGTCCCACGTATCTCGGATTCAACTTTCCGGATTTACTGAATCGAACTACTCCTTTCATAGGGGAGACCTTGACGTAAGCTTTCTCACCAATTTCTAATTCTAACGGTCTTCTTTTTAGATCGACCCAGCTCTTCTGTCTATCCTGGGCTGCCTTGAGTCTCTCCTTGATTATGACTACTTTATCAACGGTTAACTGAATGAGTTCTGGTCCTGTAACAGCTTTTTCTCCAACTTCGTCCCAATATAGAGGCGACCGACACTTCCGACCATACAAAGCCTCATTTGGAGCCATCTCGATACTACTATGGTAGCTGTTGTTATAGGCGAACTCTATTAACGGTATTTGTTCACTCGAATTTCCAGAAAAATCCAGTGCACATGCCCTCAGCATATCTTTGAGGGTTTGAATTGTCCTTTCGGTTTGGCCATCAGTCTGGGGATGATAGGCCGTGCTGAGAGTAACATTGGTTCCCATAGCCTTTTGGAAACTTTTCCAAAATCTTGACACAAATCTCGGATCTCGGTCAGACAGTATACTCGCTGGAACTCCATGTAGCCTCACTATGTTGTCCACATACAAAGTGGCTAATTTTTCCAAATTATAATTCATTCGTACTGGCAAGAAATGGGTGGACTTGGTCAATCTGTCAATGATCACCCAGATCCCATTGTGACCCTGTCTGATCGTGGTAGTCCTACTACGAAATCCATGGAGATGTTATCCCACTTCCATTCTGGTATCTCCAATGGCTGTAAAAGTCCTCCAGGCCTTTGATGTTCCGCCTTGACTTGTTGACAGACTAAACACTTAGCAACAAAGACAGCTACATCTTTCTTCATACCGTTCCACCAGTAATTATTTTTCAAATCCCGGTACATCTTGGTGCTTCCTGGATGTACTGAAAATCTCGATTTATGTGCCTCGACCATCACTTCTTCTCGAGTTCCATCGACGTTTGGCACATACAATCGTCCTTTCATCCAGAGTATTCCATTTCCATCAATTTGAAATTCTGGAGCTTTTCCTTCTTGGATTTGTTCTTTAATTTTAAGGATGGAGGTGTCTTGACTCTGCTTCAATTTGATGGTCTCTCGGAGATTTGGTTTCACTGATAGGGGATTTAAGTTCACCTTCCTAGGGTTCCTTCGACTCAACGCATCTGCCACCTTATTTGCCTTACCCAGATGGTAATTAATTGACAAATCATAGTCCTTGAGAAGTTCCATCCACCTTCTTTGCCTCATATTTAATTCCTTTTGAGTGAAAATATACTTGAGGCTCTGGTGATCGGTAAACACTTCACATTTTACTCCATAAAGATAGTGCCTCCAGATTTTAAGCGCAAATACTACTGCGGCTAACTCCAAGTCATGAGTGGGGTAATTCTGCTCATATGGTTTCAATTTCCATGAGGCATAAGCGATTACCTGACCCTCTTGCATAAGCACACAACCCAATCCTTCCTTTGATACGTCGCTGTATACAGTGAAATTATTACCTTCCTCGGGAAGAATGAGTACTGGTGTGGATGCGAGTTTTGTCTTTAGGGTTTCGAAACTCTTTTCACAAGCTTCATTCCAAATGAATTTCGAATTTTTCTGAGTAATTTTGGTGAGTGGAATGGCTATTGAAGAAAATCCTTCCACAAATTTTCTATAGTAGCCTGCTAATCCCAGAAAACTTCTTACGTCAGTCACTGTCTTTGGTTGTGGCCAATCCTTGATTGCCTCTACCTTCTTAGGGTCTACTGACACTCCTAATTCAGAAATTATATGCCCTAAGAACGCCACACTTTTTAACCAAAATTCACATTTCTTGAATTTGGCGTATAGTTCCTTTTCTCGAAGTGTCTGCAAAGTGAGACGCAGATGCTCTTTGTGTTCTTCTTTACTTCGTGAGTACACAATGATATCATCTATAAAGACAACCACAAACTTGTCGAGATATGGTTTGAATAGCCGATTCATCAGGTCCATGAATGCTGCAGGAGCATTTGTTAGACCAAAAGGCATTACCGTGAATTCATAATGTTCATATCTTGTCCTAAAAGTAGTTTTAGGGATGTCTTCCTCTTTGACCTTTAACTGATGGTAACCAGATCTCAGATCTAGTTTTGAGAAGACCTTGGCTCGCTTTAACTGATCGAAAAGATTATATATTCTTGGGAGAGGGTACTTATTCTTTATGGTGATCTTGTTCAACTCCCGGTAGTCGATGCATAGCCTCATGCTTCCGTCCTTTTTATTTACAAAAAGCACTGGGGCTCCCCATGGGGATGCACTGGGGCGAATCTGCTTCTTGTCTAATAATTCCTGCAGTTGCTCCTTTAGCTCCTTTAATTCAGCTGGAGCCATTCGGTATGGTGCAGCACCAGGGACCAAATTGATTTCAAATTCTACTTCCCTATCTGGTATCTCTCCCGGTAGTTCCTCGGGGAAAACGTCTGGAAATTCTTGAACAATCGGTATAGCTTCCATCTTTGGAATTTCTTCTCCCTTGACTTCATTGATCATTGCCAGATAAATCTCTTCTCCTCCTTTTATGGCTTTCCAGGCTTGTGAGGCAGATAACAGAGATTTCCTTTCTTTGGACTTCCCATGGTATATGACTTCCTCCTTAGTCGAAGTCTGAAGTCTAATATCTTTCTTTTGACAGTCTACCATGGCATGGTTTTTAGCTAACCAGTCCATTCCAAGGATGATGTCAAACTCAACCATATTGAGTTGAATTAATTCCACTTCAAAAGTTTGATTGCTGATACAAATTTTACAGTTTCGATACACTTTGTGCGTTTCAATTGTTTTGCTGGCAGGTGTTGCTACTCTTAACGGTTCACTAAAAATATCATGCTCAAGTTTAAGCTTTTTAGCAAATCTTCTAGACACAAATGAATGTGTGGCACCACAATCAAACAAAGCATATGCAGGCATTTTATTGAGTAAGATGGTACCTGCCACCACTTCATTGGTGTTATCAGCTTTCTCTTGGGTTATTGCATAAACCCGAGCATTAGTATTGTTTTCATGTTGCTTGCTGGGCCCCGTCCCTTTGCCCTTGTTGTCAGGACAATCTTTAATCCTATGGCCCACTTTTTCGCATTTTAAACAAGCACATGTCTTCCGATAACATTCTCCAACATGTTTCTGTCGACATGTATCACACCATTTTCCTTCGGTGTTGCCAGCACTTCCTTTGAAAGACCCACCTGAATAGTTTGGTTTCTTAAACTTGGGACCATTCTGAGTGGACTGACTGCTCATCGGCCTTTTGTTCTTGTTTTCTTCCTCGCGTCGCTTGATATCAGTTTCTGCGCTCATTGCAGCGCCCATCAGATCCGCAAAATTGTTTGGCTTGAATACTGCCAATGCCGACTGAATTCGACTGTTGAGTCCCCTTTTTGAAACGATGCATTTTTAACGTCCCATCCGACATGATCGTTGGGACATAGGTTCCTAGATCGTTGAACCGGGAAGTGTATTCCATTACTGACATGTCCGGAGCCTGTTTGAAATTCTCGAACTCACTCAACTTCTGTAGTCGAAACTCAGCTGGATAATATTATTTCCAAAATTCTCTCTTAAAAATCTGCCATGTGATTTCTTCCACTTCTGCCAAGGATGGCGACACAGTTTCCCACCATTTCCTAGCTCGGTCTTCCAAAAACGGTGTTACAACCTCCACTCTCAGTTCTTCAAGTATCTCCAGTAAATGTAGTTGTGTTTCGACATTCTTGAGCCAGTTGTGGCTGACCTCTGGGTCTGGGTTCCCATCAAAAGTTGGAACTCGATTCCTTCTGAGAGATTCGTAATGGTACTTAATCCCACGCGGTCGCGGTTCAGGTGGTGGTTGGATGGCGTTAGCCAATGGGTTCACGAATCCTTGCAACGTCGCAGCTACGATAGTGGCTATTGCCATCATATCCTCTTGACTGAGATTCACTCTTGGTGGTGGTGGTGGTGGTGGGTTTTCATCTTGGTTGGCACCACGAGGGTTACGGTTGTTTCGGGGTGGTCTACCTGCCATTTCCTATAAACAGGTATTTTATTAATTTGTTTGCCACAATATTTAATCAAAGAAATAATTTCATTAAATTGTAAAATTTTTCATACAACCAAATATTTTTCAAAATGATTAATCAAATATTTCTAGATACAATCGAAGCCTATTCTAGAACTTTCTCTCCCTACTCGTCTATTACTTCTCCGTCTCCTATTGCCCCTCGTTAATTTCTTCCTCCACAGGGTCTCTTCCAGTTGTTCTATGAGTTCTTCCATATTGACCATCTCATTTTGTAGGTGCTCAATGTAATTCTGCAGTTGTGTGTTGTGGTGATCGAGGTTGTTTAATTGATCATGTAGTTCTTGTATTGTTGATTGGCTCACTTTTTCATCGATTTCTTGCTCTTCAATCCGTTCCTGAAGACGACGTTGGGTTTTGAGAAGACTATTTTCCCGAATTTCGAGCGTAAAAATCCTATCTTGCCACTTCTTCAACTCCTGCTTTGTGATCTCGTGCTGACGCTCTGACTCTAAATGATAAGCCGCGTAACGTCTAACATCTTCGCGTAGTTTCTTCTCTTCCACTCTGGCCTCACGAAGATCCTCCATCATGCACACGTTATTTCCGTCCAACTGATAGTTATCTCTCTCAAGTTTATCATTCTTTTCTTTCAGTGTTTGAATTTCTAACTCCTTTTCCTGAAGTTGTTTCATAAGTTCATTTATAATGCTTTGAAAGTCCATGTTGGTTTCCTATAAAAACATTTAAATAAGATACTCATCCATTCTTAAATATGCAATAAGATAATAGAAAGTTTAAAAATAGTTTGGTACACATATTATTTTCTTAGTCACAAGTTTACTACAATCCAGATACTTTATTATAATGCTAATCTAATCGATCATCTCTCCGCCGTCGCTGTCGCTGGCACAGTCGTCTCCGGCCACCTCCATCGGTGCTACCTCCTCTTCCTCCATGTTCTCTATTACCAAATGTAGGTAGTTATTCTGATCCTGCAGTCTGTCCATAGCAGCTGTGGAGCTTCGAAATGTACCGATCCTGCCTGGCATTGTACTCCTCCTGGCGCTGACCGGCCTGAGCAGCACGTCCACGCTCTATCTCTACTCTCTCCAATAAATCCCCGTTAAGTGCAACTAAGCGTGTGATGCGAACGAAATCGGTCGGTATCTGCAACAGCTGGCTCTCCGCCAAGTCCAGATGATGAGTCAATCGCTGCACATCAATCTCAAGCATGTGTCTAATCTCACTAAGCTCCAGTTTCTCCAACTTTTCCTTTGCCAGTTGCGCCTTCAAAGTCTCAATCTCCCTAGTTTGATTATCTATGGTAAGCTGACCCATACGAAGAGCAGCCTGTGCGCAGGGTACGAGGAGCAGCCATTTCCTAGGATAAAAATGGAAGTAAAGCATCAGAATCGTATAAAGGATAGAAAGGCACAAATAGTAGAAACAAAGTTGTCGTGGAAAATTTTTCGATACTCAGAGTTTGTGGAATGATCGAAGGGATAGATCTTTGAAGTCTATTCGAAATTTAGGAAACAGATGAAAGTTAGACTTCAAGAACGGGTGAAAGTTGGACTCAAATTGGGATACACTAGGCTTTTGCCAAATTTTGACTTCGCCAAATTTTGTCTATCAAAATCCCAGCGGGATTATGAACCTGGCGGCTGTGATACCACTTAAATGTCACGCCCCGAGTCCGAAGCGTCGGTGACATCCGGCATTGTTTAACAATTACATTGAAAAACAATAAAGTCTCGTATCAAATCAAACCAGTCTTTTTCATATATAGAGTATTGTCTTACAATGACAAAAGAATAAACTTTTACATCAGAGTTGCAGAAGCTAAACAAAAGAAAAGAAGTACAATTCTCGATTACTTGATCCCGAAATCTGATCACCATCCCCAGAACGCTTCTTGCTCTTCCTCATCCAGTTGCTTCTCATTTTTATCTGAAATTTGTAAGGGGTGACGTGTTTTGGGAAACACTCAGCAAGTGGGGGTCGATCGATTCCAAAGATACATATAGAACTTAGTTTTCTTAAAATGTTCTTTTAACAGATTTTCAAAACTTAATATTCTTAACTTATCAGGACAGAGACAAATCGAATAACTGACAGAATTCATCAGATGATTCAGAACAATTCAGAAACAAATTAACTCAATTCCGAACGGAACATATCAGAACAGACAGAACACTGTTACTCATCTCATTTCCATGGTCAAATTATCCTCAATATGTTAGTCTTCTAAGGGGTGAGGCCAGAACATGGTTTTATACCCACCAATGGGGGCCAGAACAGAACATGGTTTTATACCCACCAATGGGGGCCAGACAGAATTACAATTCTCGTCCCATTTCAAATCAATTCGTAACAGTGCAAACAGAATTCAGAAGTAACAGACAGAACTTTTCAGATATTCAGATTTCAGAGTTTTCATACTGACACAGTAGAATCATGAAATTCGAAGCACAGACGGGAACACATAATCGATCGGAAATTTTAAAATAAAACATGCTGATTTTTCGAAAATAAGGACACACTAACAATGTATGTCATGTTATTGATATCAAGGTTTAAAAATACAAACGAAGTACATAACAAAAGCCCACTTACCGTAATTTTGAAGGTAGGTACGAAATTGCAAACTTTTGGCCCGAACTTGTCTCTCGAAAATTTGACAGCACTTCGACGGAACTTTTACAGATGACGTCTTTATTTCAGCAGCACTTCGACCCCGGTCTTTAGCACTTGAACCGCACGAGCAGCACTTCCTTCTTGTTGAATTGGCCGAGAGGTTTTATGGTGGGGGATAGGGAGCCGAATTTTAAGGCTTTTTGAGTGTGTTTTTCTATCAACATTAATGTCCTATTTATAGGTGATTTTTGGTCCTTTCATTCTCCTCATGGCCGATTTCTTGGTCCTCAAGATTGGAGTAATGGTGCTCATAATGTAGGTACAAAGTTTCATGCATGAAAATCCAAAATCCCATGCATTCTTCAAGTTCTAGATTAGTCATGAATGTGGCTCAAAATCTCATGCACTCCTTAAATGTCATCTTGATTTTCTAAAGGGTCATTTCCTACATCATCAATATGTCCTAGCTCTTAGCTCCTCCCGCAGCTCCTTCATGGGTTAATGCGAAGGTCATTTCTTGCATATTTAATTTGTCCAAACTCTTGGCTCAACTTATAGCTCTCTTTTTGGTCTTGTTAGGACAAGCTTGGTTGAGCTGCTTTGAGCTGAAAGATCGAGTCCTTAAGCCTGGGGTTTTACTCCTCTCGTGACAATACTTCGATGGATGTGGTTACTTGCATCTCGGCTTCCGGTTGAGCTCATTCCCGAGCTTTGAAGTTACTTCCACGAGTTACTAGCTGAAAATCTAAGTTCATATTTAAGTTTTATAATTAGAATGAAAGTATTTTGATCTTAGATTAAGCTTAAGTTTTTAGCTCGTATATTTCTTACCTTATTTACTTGAGATCGTAAAATCTCGGCTTCTCACAAATCGAAACAACAATTTTATTGATGAAATCTTTCACATATTACACGATTCAGTTCTATTTGTACGACATCTACCCAAGAGAACATCCAACTAGACAATGCTCTACATGAAATTCTTATGTAGTCTTCCGAGAAGATAATCTTCTCCAGTGCTCTCTGCTCCTTCATCAGCATCAACTCCAATAGAACTTCATCAGTAGCAAGATCTGAAGTGTAGATCACATTAATATGTCTCTTATACTTTATCTCGATTGCCCTCTGTTTATAAGTAGTAACCATCCCATCTCGCTGAATAGTTTGGAGTTCTTGAACTTTAGTCCAGGTGGACATGACTTTCTCAAGGACATAACTCTCCATAACTTCCTTCTGTCTCTCCAGACAACGAAGTGTTGCTGGAGAAGGAGGGTTGTTGGAACTGCTTGCTCTATCTATCTGTGTTTAATTGTCTTTGTTATAATCTAATGACAGTGGTCTTATTTATAGACAATTCATGATAAATGATATTGAAGTAATATAAGAAGACGAAGAGACTCTAGTCAATTGAAAGCCTTTGACTTACTCAGACTAAGCTTCTCTTACCCTTTCTTTTATTAATATGCATCTTTTGATGGGGAATATCGACTTAAACGGTTAACTGAGAAGACAATATTCAGTTAGTCTTCAACTGAGATGACTCAGCTTTCAACTTATCACTCAGTTGCGGACCTAACTGATCTTCTCCAATAATTTAACTAATTAATCGATAAATATTCCATAATAAGTGATGTGACTGATAATTACACATTTAATTGACTCTTTCAATGAATAGTGTTTTAACACGTGGCCCCGCGTAGCCCATTTAAATTCAACACACGTTTTCATCACACATACACACGATTATATTCAATAGATCTTGAACTAACACGTGTCCACAAATTGAAATGTCACATACATATGTACTTGTCCCCGCCTCATTTCAGTTTTTCTTTACGCACATTTCAGTCTACAGAGCAAATCAATACACATAACTTTCTCTTTCTCAGATAACCAATCTCTCAGCAATGGCAAATCAAGTTTCGACATACATGTTGAACGCAATGGAAATTGATTTTGATTCAGTCCTATCAGTCTAGGACGAGGATATCAAGAATGTGTTCTCAAAATGGAGGCTGCTGGACTTAAGACATTTCTGCTACTATCTTCCCAAGAAATTTATCCAAAAGAGATTCAAGATCTCTACGCCAATGGATTTATCTCTGCTGACGGCAACATCACTACCACCGTCAACAATCAGTTGCTGATAATCGAAGAAGACTCCTTCAACAACATCTTCCAGCTGCCTACTGATGGACTGGCAAATATCTCTGAGGTGAAAACATCTGATGTCGAGGAGATGCAAACTCTCCTATCTGCTGATGGACGGAAAATCAAATTTTCTGATCCCAAAAAAGAACTGAAGCCAGAAGTGTAGTTACTGGCTGACATCGTAGCCAAAGGCTACTCGCCAAAGCAGGATCTTTTGTTGCTCTCACACTGGAAAAATTTCAAGTCATGACTGCTATCATGGCTGGAAAAAGACTGCAATGGAAAAGTATCATCTTCAACCTTCTCAAAAACATGTTTCAGTCATCTAAACAATTGAAGGGATTTGCAGTACCAGTCAGCTATTTGCTGAAAAGCAAGGGTTTGGTGGGTGACTCCTTTAAGAGGACATCCAAGTTCAAGATTTTCAATATCAAGAGTGTTCAGCTGCCGAAGCTCAAGCTGGACATCTCTCCTGAACAGTTCATTAAGGTGAAAAAGGAGATTAGAATGAAGGAGGCTCTCAAATAAGTCAAGAAAGCCAAGAATACAATCAAACGCAAATTGATTGTCAGTGAAACTGATTCTGAGAAGACTCCCTCTCCGAAAATCACCAAGAAGCCCAGAACTATCAAGACGAAACCAACAATTGTTCTCAGCACCATCCCAACTGACATGCTGATACAATCTGGAGCTGAACATCCGATCAAGGCTACTCCTTTGAGAGCAATAACAGTTAAATTTTCAACTGAAGATCAGTTACCTCCTCCTCCTGCTGAACTCAAGAAAACTCTCACCGAATCTGGTGATACGAAGAAACTTGCTGGAGTTAAAGCTCCACTGATCACTATCTCTGGCCCAACTACTTTGCCATTTGCCAAACCCAAAGAGGTAGTGATTAGAGAAAGAATTGATGCAACTAACTTAGGACCGAGTATTCCTCATGTTCTGACTGGCTCAAAGGGAAAAGACAAGATGACAGAAGAGCCCAGACCTACAAATGCAATTCAAACTCATATTGACCTAATCTGGAAAGAGGTCAATGAGTTTTCTGAGACTAAGCTAAAGGCTTATGATGAATGGGTCAGGTTTAGGACTGAAGTGTTTTCCAGAAAACCATAGAAGAAATCAGTTTTGAAGAAATTTATTGACCTGGAAACTAGAGTCCTGAAAATGGTCAAAGCGGCCTCAGTTGTTCAAGCTTTGCAGAGGAAGAAGTACTTCTTTGATCAAGTACGTGTAAAGAAGTTAAGACAAATGATTGTTCAGCTACACCAAAATTATGATCCCACCAGTCCAACTGCCTTTAATGACAAAGAACTTCATTATCAACTGGATTCGGATCTTCTATCACTGCAGATGGAGATTAAACATTGGGAACTGAATCAAGAACTGACTATTCTGGCAGATTCCCCAAAAATCTTTCATCAGAAGAGCAAGCTGAACAATCCGTTCAACCGCAAGAGCCATCCCAGGAACCAGTTGCTGAATCTTCTGAGCAAGTAGCTGCTTCTTCTTTGAAGGATGCGCAACCGTCAACTACTGTTCCTCAGTCCTCAACTGCAGAAATTCAACTATATAATGATGATGAATTGTTATTGGAAAACATCGAAGAAGTTATTAAATCAATTGCCACTGATATTCAGCTGACTACTTCAAAAGCAGTTGAAGAACTCATCGCAACTGAAGAGCAAGTTGAGTCGACTGCCACGACTGAACAGGCAGTTATCACAGAAACTGAAGAGCCAGTTCAGTCATCTACCATGACTAAACAAGTCGCCCCCACAATAACTGAAGAGGCTCAGCTGCACTAGATACACTCTGAAGAGGTGCCAGTTGAAAAGCCAACCACAGTTTCAGTTGTTCAAACAACCGAAAAAAACATTTTCTGAATCAGCTTAGCAACCAACTGAAGAACCAACTACTGTTTTAGCTGATCAATCAACTACAGAGCCTTCAAGTTCCACTGTTGTACCGAATCTCTCTTCTCCTCCACAGCTTCAGCAGGAAGCTATACCAGAAGATGTTTCAGAAATGGTTAGTCTTGAAATTGAAACAAGTAACAGGGCCTTGGTGATCTTCAATCAAGAAAATAGGGAGTAGGAACCAAAAACCTCTGGAGCCATGTCTCCTGGTATATCAATAGAAAATGAATCAATGTTCTAAGAAATTCAAGTCATTCAGACCAACCTTATCAGTGTGACTTCCATTTCTGACATCAAGTCAACCCAATTTATGCATACTATGAAGCTCGACTTTGTAATGGAGCACACTATGGGAAGACTACAGCAAATCACAAAGGATGTAACTTCTTTGTTTTTCAAAATGGAAGAACTTAGAAAAGACAGAGTGTCAGCTGAAGCACATTTCCAAACTCAAACCTTGTTCAAAAGACGCTTTGTTTTTTTGGAAAACACTGTCTCAAAAAGAATGGATTTGATGCAAGAATTTCTGATGAATGCATTATCAAACCTCTCATCGGATGTTCGTATGTTATCCAAAAATGTTGATGCGTTTGACAAAAAGGGGGAAGAAGAAGGAAAAAATCAGCAAATGCAATCTTCAAAGAGACCCAGGCAACAATAGAAGATATTTGGCAGATTTTTGAAGATTTTTGAAGATGATTTTTGAAGATTATTTTAGTCAGTTAGAAAATTCTTTATTTTTTATTTTTGTACGAATCTGTACATTGAAAGAGTTGTCAATAAAAGGTTATTTTATCTACAATGAGTTCTGTTGATCAGTTAATATTTTCTAAGTTTTGTCAAACACGAAAAAGGAAAAAATTGTTGGAAACTGAATTTCGGAAGTTTGACAAACTGAGCACTTAATAGATTGAACTAATTGATCAAGAAGACTGATAGAAACTGATCTAAAATACGCAAACTATCGATTGCCGATAACTGAAGATTAGTACGTAGATTTTCTAAGACAACTGGACTAGCAAACTGAACTACGCAGACAACTGACTGATCAGTTGGAACTGATCAGTTACTACAATCAGTTGTGAGCTTATCGGCTACATCCTATCAGCTGATATTTCAACTATACACATCATCAGTTAAGGAAAATGACGTTCAACCAACAACTATACAAAAGCTTACTGCAAAAAGTAGTGGGATTGCAAAGGCTGCAGTGTACGACTGTCAAAAGAATGTTGACATGTAAAACAACGGATAGAAAGTTTCAAATCGTATTCAATATTACCTTTGGAGGCAAAGCCTATAAATAGCAGAGAAGAGCAGCTGAGAATAACTACGAATCAACCCGATCAATATACTATTCTATCAACTGATCGGTTACTCTGCTGAAATCTTTGCAAATCTCAAAGGTCACACTTATTTTATACATTCATAGCATTCAGGGATATACTTCGAGCTTACAAGCACAAACTGTTATTATTTTAATACTTGATCTTGAAGAGATCAGTTGTGCTATATTATTTCAGTTCAATTGAGTATTGTAAATTGGTTCGTAACTAAGAGTTTCAGTTTGGCATTATTAAGTCCAAAACTGAAGTTGGTCTGTACAACTCTTTGTATCGATCAAAGTCTTTTAGTGAATATCCTATCTTTGTGATAGAAGGGGTTATTAGGAGTGTTTGAAATATCAGAACATCCATAAAATATTGTGTCCTCTTATTTCACTTTTATTTATCTATCAGTCAGTTTATTTACACAATTTTATTGTTAACTGATTGATATCGACTTACAAGATTCCCGAGTATCAGTTTATCACTAAAATGACTCATAAAAAGAGAAAAGATTGTGAAAATTGTCAGTGTTTATTCAACCCCCCTTCTAAACACTCTTTCACCTTTACCCGATCCTATCATGCTATGCATGAAGAGCTGAATCAGTTTAACCATAACATTGTCTGGAATTTATTTCCAAGACCACTTTCAAAATACATTATAGGTACAAAATTGATTGACAGAAAAAAAACTGGACGAAGATGATTCAGTTGTGCGCAACAAAACAAGGTTGGTGGCACAAGGATATAGGCAAGAAGAAAGAATTGATTATGATGAGACATACACCAGTTGCACGACTGGAAGCAATAAGAATATTCCCCTTCTATTCCTCCTTCAAAGACTTCAAGGTATACCTAATGGATGTCAAAAGTGTATTCCTAAATGGTCAGTTACAGGAAGAAGTCTATGTCGAGCAACCACCAGGTTTTGTAAATAATTCTTTTCCTGATCATGTTTATCACCTTAACTAAGCATTGTATGGTCTCAAACAAGCTCCTAGAGCTTGGTATGAGACACGTTCAAAATTTTTAACTGATCATGACTTTGGAGTTGGAACAGTTGATAAAACTTTGTTCAAATTTACAAAGAACAATCATATTTTACTTGTGAAAATTTATGTTGATGATATTATTTTTGGGTCAACTAAACCCAAATTGTACGAGAAATTTGTTAAGTTAACGCAGGATAAGTTTGAGATGAGCATGATAGGTGAATTGACATTCTTTCTTGGTCTGCAAGTGAAGCAACTAGAAACTGGTATATTTACCAGTCAAACTAAATATACAAAAGAACTGCTTAAGAAGTTTGGCATGGAAACATGTTCAGCTGCAAATACTTCCATGAGTTTATTAATAAAATTAGATAAAGATGAAGAGGTAATATCAGTTGAGACGGAACTTTACAGAGGTTTAATAGGTTCTTTACTTTAACTAACCGCTAGCCGTCTTGATATTTTATTTTTTGTTTGCATGTGTGCTAGATTTCAAGCTGATCATAAACAATCGTACTATTCAGATGCCAAATGTATATTGAAATATCTTAAAGGCACAAAAATTGTGGGCTTATGGTATGCTAAAGCCTCATCTTTCAATTTAGTTGGCTATTCAGATGCAGATTATGTAGGATGTAAACTCGATCAAAAAAACACCAGTGGATCATGTCAGTTTCTCGAAGATAGACTGATTTCTAGTTCACCAAGAAGAAAAAATCCATAGCAACTCCACAATTGAAGCAGAATATCTAGCTGCTAGAGGGTGTTGTGCTCAACTGCTCTAGATTCAGCAACAACTGACAGACTATTGAGTCGTCGTAGAAGAATCACCAATCTTTTGTGACACTACGAGCACAATTGCGATGACCTATAATCCAGTTCTTCACTCTAGGACTAAGCATATTCATGTCAGACATAACTTCATCAGAGATCATGCTCTCAAGAAGGAGATCAGACTGGATTACATCTCAATTGAACAACAAACAGCGAATATATTAACCAAGCCATTACACGAGACTAAGTTTTCTTACTTTCTCAATATTCTTAGCTTAATTGATTTGTCTTAGTCTTACTAACATTGTTAAATGATAATTTGTTGTCAAGTTTGAATGCAATAAATAAAGCAGTAAAAGGAAAAACAGCATGGACAAAAACAAAAATTTTATTGATAAAAGCGGGCTGCTATTACGTTGTTTTCTCTCTTTCTACAGTATCCTGCTAGGAGGCCATCCACACAGCAAACTTTCCAGTAGTAGTCTTCATGAAGTGTTTTGAGAAGGCAATCCTTCCCAGAACCTTCTGCTCCTTGAGGAGCATCAGGAGGTAGACACCTTCATTTGTGAAGATGTCTGAAGTATGAGCAACGTAGAGGCGTCGCTTATGCTTGTTTTCAGTTGCCACTCATTTCCTCGTGGCAACTAGTCCCTACTCTCGGAAGGACAATAGTTCCTGGATCTTTGTCCAGGTAGACAGTGTCTTCTCAAAGACATTGTCTTCAATCTTGATCTTCCGAGCTGCCTCGATCGACAGCTTGAACTCCTCCGCAAGGTCCGTTTGTTGAGAACTGCTAGCTCTGTCCATTTGCTGTTGCCTTGTATTATCTGCTGAATTATTCAAGTGATTTTTTGTCTAACTAATTCATTCTTATTTATAGACTCAAAACCAGATGAAGAGGCGCAATTATTATGTTTTACAGGAGAATATGAAGATAATTTTGTCAAAAAACGACGATTCATCTTCAAAGGATGAGATCATTTAATATTTAATGCATCCATTTAGGGGGAATGTCGAATTAAAATTGGTTAAATGATAAGACAACTATCAGTTGGTCTTAAACTGAACTGGTTTAGTTTCCAACTGATCATTTAGTTCTCGACCTAACTGATCTTATCACATACGTTAATTGATTATTGATTCAGTTGAAGTTTCAGAGTAAATTTTGTGACGCTCAAAATATTTTATTTCAATATTCATATGAAGTAAACGTGTCTTTATTCAAATAAATCTTGAACCGCCACGTGTTCTGTGGGGACCCGAATCTAATTCGTCTTCTTAATCATTATTAAGAAATCAATATAACAATTAAGAAATGTGGGACATAAATTTTTTTTTAAAATGCAAATGCGGAAACGTAAAGTAATCACTCTGATATAAATATCAACATAAAGTACAGATCATGTACAAAATATGTTTATCGCAACTAGAGTTCAGCCACTACATCAAGTACTGAAAATCACTCTACTCTAAGTCCGGATCTCCATGCTAATCGTAATCTCTCATCCTCTTCCTGATCCTGATCCCGCCCCACTTGTTGTCATGCACACATACAAACAAGACAACATCCGGATAACTTCGATGAGAAATACAATCCCAGTATAAACAATGTAAACATGCAGTCATATAAAAACATATATATGTAAGCATGAAACACATATCAATAGCATGTATCAAATCTGAAAGACATGTATCGATATAAAACTGTAAATCAACTCTAGACTCGTCATCTCAGACTCGACTCATCTCTAATCTAGGGATTCCGATCTGAATAAGAACGCAACGTTCTTCCATCTACTTTACCCCAGCTAGATGGTGGTACGTTCTTAGTCCTAGACTTTGGCCGTCTATATCGAAGATCTGCAATAGGAGTCGGTCTTCTCCTCAATATATCGATATATATCCAAAAGTCCAGTGACTTGGCGGTTCTGCCAAAGACTAGGCGGATCTGCCCAACTCTACTCATGCTTTCCTATAGATCAATAGACTAAGCATATCAATATCAAGAATTGCAAATATCAATGAAATAATCATTCAGTATGTGATTTTGGGAAACTCCAGTTAATCTAACTCGAGTTGTGCAATCCCGAATCAACATTGATTTATACCTTTCTTTCTGTCAATCTGAATCTGTCGAAGTCTCAAATTCAAATCTGTCAATACTCAATCTGGCAATGACAATAACGAGGAATACAATATCAATACCCCACTCAATCAATACTGGATATAATCAGAACTAATCAAATTCTGTTTCAACGGCATAACTGCACAATCTCAATATACCCAGCAATACAAATCAATAGATATCAATTCCCACAACTCATAACCGATAACGATACAAATCTGGTATCAATCTCAGTCAAATCAACTCTGGAAATCATAACAATTTCATACGGTATCTGTTCTTCAATCTGGTTTCGATTATACGATGTCTAACATGTCAAGAACATCATATATGAATCATATTCAATTCCCCCAACATCATAATTTCAAAACATAATAAAACGTTACAAAACTTACGTCCAGTTGAAGCTCTTGTCGATAGCAACCCGGTACTGAAGTCGGATTCAAAATCAGACGGACGGATCGAAATATAAAGGCGTAAGGATTTTCTGTTACTTTCCTGAAGCTTCTCTCGTTCCCTCCTTCTGAATCCCCTTTCTTTTCATCTTAAGGAATTACTAATATATACATATATATATCCACTTGCATGTAAAAGAGACGTGGCCTACCCTTCTTTCATTTCAGTCGGCGCTCAGGCGGTTAAAATCTACCACTCGGGCGTGGAATGTTCTGTCCAAATATTTTCTTATTGCACGTTGGCGCTCGGGCGGTCACAAACTACCGCTCGGGCGCCGCATCCTCTGCCCGAACATTTAATTTGTTATGCACTGGCGCTCGGGCGGTCAAAAACTACCGCTCGGGCGCCAGACTCTCTGTCCAAAATCCATTATTGTGATGCATTGGCGCTCGGGCGGCCCTTTTCTACCGCTCGGGCGCCAACAGTTCTGTACAAAATATGCACCCTTCATATACTTTGGCCAATCTGGTCTCGGAATAGCCCGGGTATAATCACATCAGTTCAAAATTAATCATATCAGATTACAGTAATCAAATTCTCGGGCATTACATTTCTCCCCCCCTAAAATACGATTTCGTCCCCAAAATCACAGGCAATCAAATCATATCAGAAAGAAATGTAACAGAAGCTAAATAGAACTCATATCAGTGAAATAATTCTGGGAATCTCTGCCTCATATCAGACTCAGTCTCCCAGGTAGTTTCTTCAATGCCATGACGACTCCACTGAACTTTCACAAGCAGAATAGAATTCGTTCTGAGCTGCTTTTCTTTACGATCGAGAATCTGGATCGGCTTCTCGAAGTAACTCAGTGTCTCATCCAGTTCGGCCTCGTCTGGCTGAATAACATGTGAAACATCAGAGAGATATTTTTTCAATAATGACACATGAAAGACATTATGTATCCCAGATAAAGAAGGCGGTAGGGCGAGTTGATAGGCACGATCTCCTATCTTCTCGAGAATCTCATACGGCCCAATATAACGTGAAGACAATTTTCCTTTCTTACCAAGTCTGACAACTCCTCTGAAAGGTGAAATCTTCAAGAATACTCGGTCTCCTGCCTCAAATACCAATGGTCTACGTCGAACATTGGCATATTTGGCCGGTCTGTCCTGAGCTGCCTTCATTCTTTTCTGTATCAGCTTCACTTTCTCAGTCATATCTCTGATCATATCAGGTCCAATCTCAGGAACCTCAGAGATATCATCCGAATACAAAGGGGATCTACACTTCTTCCCGTACAACACCTCGAAAGGAGCCATTTCAATACTCGTCTGATAGCTATTGTTGTACGAAAACTCACAAAGTGGCAATGCATCTTGCCAATTAGTGCTAAAATCAAGCACTATGGCTCTCAGCATATCTTCCAGTGTCTGGATAGTCCGCTCTGACTGTCCGTCGGTCTGTGGGTGATATGCGGTACTCAGATGTAACTTCGTACCTAGAGCCTGCTGCAAACTCTGCCAGAAGTGCGAAGTAAACCGAGGATCACGGTCTGAAACAATCGACTTCGGCACCTCGTGTAATCTGACCACTTCTCTGACATAGATCTCTGCCTTCTGGTCATGTCTGTACGACATCTTTTATGGGATAAAGCATGCTGATTTGGTCAATCTGTCAATCACAACCCAAATTGCATCACAACCTCGGGAGGATCTCGGTAGCTTCGTTACAAAATCCATGGAAATGTGATATCATTTCCATTCAGGAATGGACAAACTCTGTAATAATCCTCCTGGTTTCTTTCTTTCTGCTTTCACCTGCTGGCAATTCAGACATCTGGATACAAACTCAGCAATATCAGCTTTCATTTGTTTCCACCAAAACTGTCTTTTCAAATCATTATACATCTTTCTGCCATCAGGATGAATACTGAATCGACTGCTATGCGCTTCTGACAAGATCTGTCGTTTCAAATCTGAAACATTCGGCACAACAAAACGATTATTCACATACAGTACACTATCCCATACCTGATACTCTTATCGATGCCCTGCTCTGACCATCGAAATCGAATTATGCACATTCTGATCACCTTTCTGAGCCGCTTTAATTCCCAAAATCAGCTCTGGTTCGACTTGAACAGCATAAAGTCTCAGCGGTCTACTATCTGTCTCAAATACCAATCCAGACAAACAGCAATCTTCTATCAAATTTGAGACACCAATCGTCGATAAGGATAAAGAACATACCTTTCGACTTAGTGTATCAGCTGCTGCATTGGATTTCCCCGGATAGTACTTGATTTCACAATCAAAGTCTTTAAGCAAATCAAGCCATCTTCGCTGTCTCATATTCAACTCTGACTGTGAAAAGAGATATTTCAAGCTTTTATGATCAGAATAAATCTCGAACTTCTCACCGTAAAGATAGTGTCGCCATATCTTCAATGCAAAGACGATGGCTGCCAATTCAAGATCATGAATTGGATAGCGAGTCTCGTGTGGCTTCAGTTGTCTAGAAGTATAAGCGATGACATGGCCTCGCTGCATCAGAACACATCCCAGCCCTCTGTGAGAAACGTCACAATATACTACAAAATCACCAGTACCTGATGGAATCGTCAAGATCGGAGCACTGGTCAGTCTCTTTTTCAACTCAAGAAAACTGGACTCACAGTCTTCGGACCATACAAATGGAGCATTCTTCTGAGTCAACTGAGTAATCGATTTGGCAATACTCGAGAAATCTTTAATAAATCGAAGATAATATCCGGCAAAACCCATAAAACTACGAATCTCGGGTACTGATGTCGGTCTCGGCCAAGAAATCACGGCTTCAACCTTGCTGGGATCAACGGAAATCCCATCTCCAGATATAATATGCCCCAGAAATACCACTTGTCTCAACCAGAATTCACATTTTGACAATTTCGCATACAGTTTCTCAGCCCTCAAAGTTCTCAACACAATTCTCAAGTGTTCAGCATGCTCAATCATATTCTTCGAATAAATCAATATATATTCAATAAAAATAATCACAAAATCATCCAGATATCTCTGAAATACACGGTTCATCAGACCCATAAATACAGCTGGAGCATTAGTCAAACCGAACGGCATGACAATAAACTCATAATGTCCATACCTGGTTCTAAATGCTGTTTTCGAGATATCAGAATCCCTGACTCTCAGCTGATGATATCCAGATCTCAGATCGATCTTGGAATAAACAAAAGAACCCTGCAACTGATCAAACAAATCATCAATGCGAGGCAAAGGGTATTTGTTCTTTACCGTAGCCTTGTTTAGTTGCCGGTAATCAATACAGAGTCTCATAGAACCGTCTTTCTTCCTCACAAACAGTACTGGAGCACCCCAAGGCGAAACACTCGGTCTAATGTATCCCTTGGCCAGTAAATCTTCCAACTGATCTTTCAATTCTTTCAACTCAATCGGTGCCATTCTGTACGGAGCCCTAGAAATTGGAACTGTACCTGGCATCAATTCAATACTGAAGTCTATCTCTCGAATCAGAGGCAAACCCGGAATCTCATCTGGGAAGACATCAGCAAACTCGCAAACCACTGGCAATTCAGCCAAGGATGGACTCGATTTCAGTAAATCAACTGAATAGACAAGGAATCCCTCTGCTCCTTTCTGTAACAATCGAGTCATAGACAATACGGATATCAAAGGAATTCTAGATCTAGAACCCTTACCGTAGAATTTCCACTCATCAGCCATATCTGGTCTGAATCTAACAATCTTGTGGAAACAATCAACTGTAGCTCTGTACTTGGTGAGCATACCAATACCAATAATACAGTCAAAATCAGAAAACCCAAGTACGATGCAATCTAGCTCAATCTCATGCCTGTCATACTGTAGTAAACAATGTTTCATAGAATTCACTGAAATCAAACATGTCCCCAACGGAGAAGATACAGACACTACAGCAGATAATAACTCAATAGGCAAGGAATGCATCAATGCAAATCGCTCAGATATGAATGTATGCGATGCACCAGTATCTATCAATACATAAGCAAGATAACCACATAAAGAACAGTTACCTGCAACAACATCGTCTGGTGCTTCCTGAGCCTGTTCCTCTGTCAAAGCAAATACTCTGGCCTGCTGTCTAGGAGGCTGGCTCACGGTCTGGCCACCTCCTGGCCTTTGCTGTGACGGAGTAGTCGGTGGTGGCTGAAAGGAATGAACAGCTGATGATCGTCCACCTGTCTGAGCCACTCATCCAGATGACTCCACTCCCTGAGATCTCTGGGAACCTCTCTGTGGACACACCCTAGCAAAGTGTCCCTGTTGTCTGCAGATGTTGCAACTACCAGTCACTCCCTGACATTGCTCAGTCGGGTGTCTCCCTCCACAAGTCCTGTAATACATTCCAGTATAGCTCTGGCTCTATCGGGCACCACCGAAGCTAGAAGAACTGCTCCCTGACTTCTTGAATTGCTTTTCTCTAGCTTTCAAGAAGTCATTCTTTCCACCACTGCTGCTGCCACCCTCAAATCTGGGAGGTGGTTGCTGTGGTCTCGGTGCTGGAGGAACAAACGAAGCTCCTTTCTGTCTCATCAGACCGGCCTCAGCTCCCTTGGCTCTATTCAGGGCATCAGTAAAATTATTCGGTCGCCCTATGTTCACCAATGTAAATATCTCAGGGTTCAAGCCATTGATGAACTGATCAGCAGTAGCTTCCTCGCTTTCAGCAACATGTGGAGCAAATCTCAACAAAATAGAGAACTTGGTCACATATTCCTCGATGTTCAACTGACCCTGTCTCTTGTCTTTCCTGTACGACACTAGGAAAAATCTCTAATAAAACTCAGCTTTAAAAACATTCCAGGTAATAGTCGTACCTCGATGCTCCAACGCTCTCTTTGTCATGATCCACCAGTTCTTTGCAACGTCATGCAACTGGTGTCCTATCAGTCGAACTCGTCTCTCATCTGTATAATCCAACGAATCAAATAACATTTCTATGTCATCTAACCAGCTCTCACAATCAACAGAATTCTATGTTCCTTTCAGGGTTGGCGGTTTAAATGACTGAAAGCTTTTCAACAGTGTTTCCATCGGTGTTGCTGTCACATCCATCGGATTTGCAGATGTACTACCCTGTTCAGGTACTCTTCGAGGAGGCATATCTGATTACCAAAAGGATTAGTAACCAAATTCAACAAACCTATTTCAGTCCTCCTCTGATCATCTTACTGCTGATCAAGAATCGGTTCTGATTCATTCTCAATAATACACATTACCAAATCAAATCAGATAGTCAAGTAAACATGTATTTTAAAGCAGTAAGTCATGCAAGCAATCAAAAGCAAGGAAAGAAAACTCATTCTATCCCGCTCACTAGCTCCTATCTCAGTCCAAGGCACCTACTGCTCTGATACCACAAGCTGTGGGGACCCGAACCTAATTCGTCTTCTTAATCATTATTAAGAAATCAATATAACAATTAAGAAATGTGGGACGTAAATTTTTTTTTTAAAATGCAAATGCGGAAACGTAAAGTAATCACTCTGATATAAATATCAACATAAAGTACAGATCATGTACAACGTATGTTTATCACAACTAGAGTTCAGCCACTACATCAAGTACTGAAAATCACTCTACTCTAAGTCCGGATCTCCACGCTAATCGTAATCTCTCATCCTCTTCCTGATCCTGATCCCGCCCCACCTGTTGTCATGCACACATACAAACAAGACAACAGCCGGATAACTCAGGTGAGAAATACAATCCCAGTATAAACTATGTAAACATGCAGTCATATAAAAACATATATATAAAAGCATGAAACACATATCAATAGCATGTATCAAATCTGAAAGACATGTACCGATATAAAACTGTAAATCAACTCTAGACTCGTCATCTCAGACTCGACTCATCTCTAATCTATGGATCCCGATCTGAATAAGAACGCAACGTTCTTCCATCTACTTTACCCCAGCTAGATGGTGGTACGTTCTTAGTCCTAGACTTTGACTGTCTATATCGAAGATCTGCAATAGGAGTCGGTCTTCTCCTCAATATATCGATATATATCCAAAAGTCCAGTGACTTGGCGGTTCTGCCATGGCGGTTCTGCCAAAGACTAGGCAGATCTGCCCAACTCTACTCATGCTTTCCTATAGATCAATTGACTAAGCATATCAATATAAAGAATTGCAAATATCAATGCAATAATCATTCAGTATGTGATTTTGGGAAACTCCAGTTAATCTAACTCGAGTTGTGCAATCATGAATCAACATTGATTTATACCTTTCTTTCTGTCAATCTGAATCTGTCGAAGTCTCAAATTCAAATCTGTCAATACTCAATCTGGAAATGACAATAACGAGGAATACAATATCAATACCCCACTCAATCAATACTGGATATAATCAGAACTAATCAAATTCTATTTCAACGGTATAACTGCACAATCTCAATATACCCAGCAATACAAATCAATAGATATCAATTCCCACAACTCATAACCGATAACGATACAAATCTGGTAGTCAAATCAACTCTAAAAATCATAACAATTTCATACGGTATCTGTTCTTCAATCCGGTTTCGATTATACGATGTCTAACATGTCAAGAACATCATATATGAATCATATTCAATTCCCCCAACATCATAATTTCAAAACATAATAAAACGTAACAAAACTTACTGTCCAGTTGAAGCTCTTGTCGATAGCAACCCGGTACTGAAGTCGGATTCAAAATCAGACTGACGGATCGAAATATAAAGGCGTAAGGATTTTCTGTTACTTTCCTGAAGCTTCTCTCGTTCCCTCCTTCTGAATCCCCTTTCTTTTCATCTGAAGGAATTACTAATATATACATATATATATCCACTTGCATGTAAAAGAGACGTGGCCTACCCTTCTTTCATTTCAGACGGCGCTCGGGCGGTTAAAATCTACCGCTCGGGCGCGGAATGTTCTGTCCAAATATTTTCTTATTGCACGTTGGCGCTCGGGCGGTCACATACTACCGCTCGGGCGCCGCATATTCTGCCCAAACACTTAACTTGTTATGCACTGGCGCTCGGGCGGTCAAAAACTACCGCTCGGGCACCAGACTCTCTGTCCAAAATCCATTATTGTGATGCATTGGCGCTCGGGCGGCCCTTTTCTACCGCTCGGGCGCCAACAGTTCTGTACAAAATATGCACCCTTCATATACTTTGGCCAATCTGGTCTCGGAATAGCCCGGCTATAATCACATCAGTTCAAAATTAATCATATCAGATTACAGTAATCAAATTCTCGGGCATTACATGTCCCAAAATTTGAACAGTCACTAACATAAATAATTATGTTGCCTCCATTCAGGTCACTTTACTTTACTCAATCTCTCAAATATTCAAAATCTCAGAGCATTATTTTGCAGAAGAATCAACGAAAATGGCAAGCTAAATCCCAGCTTTCTTTCTCAAGGCTGTGGCTATTTATTTCAATTTAGTCCTCTCTGTTTCCGATGAGGCTGTAAGAAGCATATTTCATAAGTTGGACTCTGCAAGATTGAAGAAATTTTTAGGGTTGGCAACCCAAGTGATTTATCCAAAATAAATCCAAGAGATTTATGCCAACAATACTATTTCTGATGACGGCAAGATTGTCATGACCGTCAACAATCAGTCGCTGATCATGGATGAAGACTATTTCAGCAATCTCTTTCAACTGCCAACTGATGGCTTATCTCACTTCTCTGAGATAAACCTATCTGATATTGAGGAGATGCAGACTTTATTGTCTGCTGGAAGATATCGCCGCCAATGGTGTTCTTTCCAAGGCAGGTACATTTGATGCCCTCACCCTTGAAAAATTCCATGTTATGACAAAAATAATGACTGGCAGAAGATTGAACTGGTCTACCATTATTTTTAACATTCTGAAAAATATGGTTCAATATTCGAAGCAGTCGAATGGTTTCGCTTTGCCGCTCAGCTATTTGCTGAAAAATTCTGGTTTGGTGGATGACTCAACTGAGAAGTCATCTAAGTTCAAGGTGTTCAACGCCAAAAATGTTCAGCCACCAAAGACAAAGCTGGACATTTCACCGGAGAAGTTCACCAAAATCAAATAGCAGATTGGGATGTGGAAGCTCCCAAATCCGTGAAGAAGTCCAGAACCAAAGAATTGGTGAAGAAACTGACAATCAAGAGGAAACTGATTGTCCGTGTTAGTGAATCGGAGAAAACACCATCTCCAAAAATTGTGAAGAAGCCAAGGTCTCAAAAGACCAAATCAGTTGCTATTGAAGTCATTCCAGCTGAAAGGCTAATGCCAACTGGAGCTGAACCACCCTTAACTGCTATAACTATTAAACCAGTTCCAGTTCCACAAACAGCTGAAGAGACTCAACAGAAGAAGCCAACTGAGCCTCCACTTGAAAAGTTTAAACTTGTTGGAGTCTGAGCACCACCTATCATTGTTAACAGACCAACTGTACTGCCAATAGCTCGACCTAAAGGCGTGGTGATACATGACAAGGTTGACGCAACTACTTTTGAGCTGAGTATCTCTCATGCCCTAACTGATACGAAAGGCAAGGGCAAGATGATTGAAGAGCCCAAGCCAACCAACCCTGATTCATACTCATATTGATCTCATTTGGAACAAAATAAATGAGTTCGTTGAATCGAAGCTTGGAACATTTTGATGAATATGTCATATTTCTGATTGAAGTGTTTGGCCAGGCGACTAAAGAAGAAATTAGTTTTAAATGAATTCATCGCTCTAGAAACATTGGTCCTGAAGACAGTAAAGGCTGTCACCATCGCTCAGGCACTGGAGAGGACATCTTATTTCTTTGATCTGATCCGCGTGAAGAAACTGGCAGCAGTAACAGCTCAGCTGAAACAGATTTATTATCCGATCAGTCCAACTTATTACAATGGCAGAGCCGTCTTTCAGCAGCTGGACACATATCTCTTATCCTTGAAAATGACGATCAAAGCATGGGAAATGGATCAAAAATTGTATATACCAGTTGATTCCCAAAAAGTCCAACATCTGTGGAGCAGGCTCAGCCATCTGGAGTTCAGTCATAGCCATCCAAGGAAGAAGTTGTTGAACAGAGCTCTGAGCCAGTGATTGTTCCTATCCCTCAGGATGATCAACCATATTCATCCTCTGCTCATCCAAAATCTCCTCCAGTCAGTCTTCAATTGTACACTGACGTTGAGTTGTCACTGGCCATTATTGACGAAGTTATCCAATCAGTTGCCAGTGACATCCAGCTGAACCTTGAATCTGCTCAACCAGCTGAGACAGTTGAAGACCAGAATTTATTAGAACAACTAGCCTCAGAGGCTACGTTGGAGAATATTGAAGCAATGGTTCAGTCAACTGCCATGACTGACCAACAAAATGAAGCTGAAACGGCTCTGTTGCACCCTGAACAAATGGTTGATTTACAAGTGCCAACTGATGTGCCATCCAGCTAACTGCTGCTCAACCTTCTACCTCAGTTCAAGATCCTCAATAGGAAGAAATTGAGAAATTTCCAAAGAACTAGACCAAACTGCGACTGAAACACCACATTTAGCCGTGGTGATTTTCAGTGAAGAAGACAAGGGCAAAGCACCAGCTACATCTGAAATCTTGTCTCCTGAAATACCGATGGCTACAGATCTCATGCTTGAAGAAATTCATTCCAGTTTGCACAATCTTATTTCAACTGTCTCCGATATGAAGTAAACCCAACTGTTGCACACACTCAAGATTGATTCTATGTAGGATAATACAATAAAGAAACTTCAGCAGGTTACAAAGGATATCATTTCACTATTTCTCCTCGTAGATCAACTGAAGAAGGACATAGTGACAGTTCCAACTCTCTTTCTAACTCAAGACATGCTTGTTAAACGAATTGACTTCGTGCAAACAAATATGGCAAAGCGCATGGATTTGATGCAGGAACAGATGTTGAATGCCATATCACAAGTCAGCTCTAAAGTCCGCCTTCTATCAACCCGTGTTGGTGTTGACAAAAAAGGGAAAAAGGAACAACAACAGCAGCAATCTAAGAAAAGACCAAGTCAACCAACTGCTCAAGAGCATGCTGACAAAAGAGCAAAGAAATAAAGAGCAGTAAAGATCAGTTAGAAGACAGTCTTTGTTTTTTCATTCTTTGATTTGTACGAATCTGTAAATCGGAAGAGTATTTTTCGCAAAGATCAGTTAAAAGACAATTCGTTCATTCTTTCATTCCTTGTACGAATCTGTACAATGAAAGATTATTTTATCTACAAAAGTTCAGTTCTATCAGTTCTTGAATTCTATGTTTTGTCAAACACCAAAAAAAGAGAAATTGTTGGAATCAGAATTTCGGAGTTTGACAAATTAAGCGATTGAAGATTGCAGAACTGATCGGCTCAACTGAACATATTCGAACTAAAATCACTTAAACTGAAGTTGCCCGAACTGAAAACTAATGTGCTAAATAATAAAATGAAATCGAACTCATCAAAGATAACTGAATCTGTGAAGATAACTAAACTATCAGAGTCAGCTCAACTAATCGGCTATATACTCAAATGATAATCAGTTGGACACGTCATCAGCTGAAGCGTAGCCAACAACAGACAATTTGTACAAAGAAGACTGTAACTTGTAGTGGGAGCGCCGCATATCATAATGCTAAAGTGTACTATATTACCGTTGGAAGCAAAGCCTAAAATATTTGTGAAGTTCAACTGAGAAAGAGACTTTGCGCACATTCATTCTGAGTAAATTATTGAATTCAAGCTTACAAGATCAGTTACGAAAAAGCTCACACTTAACAGACATATTCATAGCTTTCAGGCTATCTTTCTAGCAAAAGCACTAGCACATCTCTTTGTTGTATTCGATCTTTTAAGATCAGTTGTGCTTAGAAAATAATATCAGTTGCATACTGATAAAGTTGTAAAGATACTAAGAGTTTCAGTTTGGGAGTGTTTAAGATCAAACTGAAGTTGGTTATTACATGTTTCTGTAATTAATCAAAGTTTTTTAGTGAAATCTTATCCTTGTGATAGAAAGGGAGACGTAGGAGCATTTGAAGTCTCCGAACATCCATAAAATCTCCGTGTTCATTATTTAAATTATTCTTTGAGTTTTCATTTGTCAATCGGTTTATTTCCGCACTATATTAGTTAACTGATTGACATCGACAACAAGATTTTTGAATTTAGTTTATCACTAAACTAATTCATCCCATCGAAAAAGATTTAAAAATCTTAAAGTTTTTATTCAACCCCCCCTTCTAAGCAATTTCACCCGTCTATTCGATCCTAACATTTAAAAAATTTAATAAATATTGCATTCTTAAGGTCAAATTTAAATTAATTAGTGGGAGCAAGGGAATTATGTATTTTATAAGGGATTTTTTTGGAAATAGGTATTTTTTAAAAATCTTATAAACTTGAAGCCTAATGATTTTATTGGTCTTAATGGGCCTAATATATTAATTAAAAACTACGGTCATTAAAGCCCATTAATTAAGTGATTAAGAAGCCTTTTTGTTTTTTTTTAAAAATAAATAAAACCCTAAACCCTAGTACACACGCACCAAAACACACACACACACATACAATTTACGTGAGTGAAGAAGTGCACGACCGAACTAGGAAGGCTTGTCAAGGGGGAAGATTTCTAATTTTTTTCTCCTTCGTTATTCGATTTTCTTCATCGTTCTTTCTTCCAATAACGATCACCCAACTCCCTTGCATCCCAAGGTGGGTTCTCGGTGGGGTTTTGATGAGAAAAAAGGGTAGAAATCTTCTTTCGTTTGTCACCGACGTTCTACCGCATCGTTATTCGTATTTCGAGCATTTTAAACACAAAAACATGTTTTTAATCCTTTCTTTATGCATCATTCACTCCATATTATTTCATGTATGTGAGTTATGTGTAAAATTTTATGGCCTTGATGGTTTTAAAGTTTTATGCATGTGCATCTCATGTTTTCATAAAGAATTCTTGACGTTTTTTGAAGTTTTGACGTTGGATCATTTTGGAGTTATCATACTTTTTTACGATTAGCGACTCATGGATTTTTATGTATTGTAGATTTTTGGATGTTTAAATATTTTATAAATGTGATGGTTTCGAATTTTAAAGGAAAAGTTTATTAAAAAAAATTAGTAGTATTTTAAATTTAAAAAGGGAAGGTACGTGACCACCCAACGAGAAATAATTTATCTTCGAGGCATTATAGAGAAGACAAAATGCCGCTACATCATTTCTTGTATTTGTGCAAAGAAGCTTATGCGAAGAGCTGCCAGGGTTTTCTTGCCATTGTCATCTATGTGTCTGCTAGTCAGTCGATTTTAGATGTAGAGGTTGTCAGGGACTTTCTGAACGTGTTCCCTGATGGTGTTGCTGGCATCCCAGCCGAGAGAGGTGAAATTCTCAATCGAGTTGTTGCCAGGTACATTGCCAATCTCTTAGGCACTGCACTTTTTAGCACTTGCAGAGATGAAGGAGCAGAATGATCAAATTCAGGAGCTGCTACAAAAGGGATTCATTCAACCTAGTTTCTCTCCATGGGACTCACCAGTGTTGTTTGTGAAGAAGAAGGATGGGAGTATAAGACTCTGCATCGATTATTGAGAGCTAAATAATGTGACAGTGTAGAAAAAGTATCCCTTGCTAAGAATTGAAAACCTATTCGATCAATTGCAAGGAGTTTCAATATTCTCGAAAATAGATATTCGATTAGGATACAATCAGTTGAGGGTAAAATAAGCAGATGTGCATAAGACAGCTTTCAGGACTCGTTACGAACATTAAGAATTCCTAGTGATACTCTTCGGATTGATGAATGCCCCAGCGATCTTCATGGATTTCACAAATTGTATATTTCAGCCATATCTTGATCAATTCATTATCGTATTCATAGACGATATTTTGATCTATTCGAAGAGCACAGAGTAGCATAGTCAGCACCTGATAATATTTATGTAAAGTTGTATGTAAAGTTCAGCAAGTGCCCCAGCAATCTTCTATTACAAACACTGTAGGACCGAAAATTGTATGTAAAGTTCAGCAAGTTCAAGTTCTGGTTGGAAAAGGTGGAGTTCTTAGGCCACATTATCTTGAGAAGTGGAGTGGAGGTCGATCCCACTAAAGTCGAGACAGTCAACGAATAATTCGTGCCTAGAAATGCAACTGAGATACGCAGTTTCTTAGGCTTAGCCAGCTATTATCGCAAATTCATCAAGCGCTATTCCTCCATTGCATTGCCCTTGAAAGCTCTGACGAAAAAGAATGTCAAATTCATATGGGGAGCTGATTGTCAGGACAGCTTTGATTGGTTGAAGCAAGCTCTTACCACATCACCGGTTTTAGCTATGTTGTAAGGTCCAAAATACGATGACGTAATCCAACTGGATGCAAATCTAGGGAAAATGAAAATGACTAATTAAATTATTTTAATGACATGAATTAATTATGATATTCATGATTACATGTTTAAAAATGTACCTTTCTACATAAATGTATAAACCTGTGTTTTAAAAGTTATTCGAGATGCGATCGAGGAACGGAGACAGGGGACCATATAAGGAAAAATATTGTTATTAAATAATTATTTTTAATTGTTTATTGTGTCGTGTATTTTAAATGAAATTTTCAAAAATGAGGTGTTTTGAGGTATTTTTATACGCCGAATCGTATTTTTAAACGATATTCAATTTCGAAGCTTTTCGAGAACTCGACTAATATTTTCACAAAATTTCCTAAACAAAATATTTGAAATATTAACTAATGGACTTAATGTACCTATTATATTTGGCTAATGGGCCTAAGCTTGCACCATGTGTTTTTAATTAAAATAAAAGGCCAACAAACAGTCCCAAAACCTCACAATTCACGCCCCTCCCCCTTTAAATAATAGTAGGACTCCTTCTTCAGCAAGTGTACACACCACACAAAAACTTTGAAGGGGAACTCACGATTTTTGAAGGAAAATTCAGCAAGTGTCTCCTCTCCGCAAACGTTCCTCGCATCCCTAAGTTGTTTTTGTGCGTAATAAATGCAACAACATCGCCTTAATCTCCTTTTTATCATCTATAACACCATATTATGTGTTTGATGTATAATTGCATGAAATATATGATGCACTATTTTTATTTTCGTTTTTATGGCTTTATATGCATAAAAGTAGAGTTTTCTTTTTTAAAAAATCTTCCTAATGATGTACAAAGGGGCTGCCATGGTAAGGGTACTTGAAGGGATGTTTTTCCACATGTTTAAGGGTCCATAGATGCATAAATAAGGACTGCATAGGTAGGGTTGATGGCTTGAACGAAAATTGGGGTTTTAAGAAGAATAGGGTTTCGGCTTTTGGTAATTTGAGGGTGCATGCTGCATGCAAGGCGGGGGCTGCGTTCAGAGGGTGTAGGAGGGTCGTGAGGTGGTCTTGGAAGGGAGGAGTCGCACCTGGTTCAGGGGCAAAGGTCGACGCCACAATCCATGGTCGCGTGATCGTGGGGCGAGCGCAGGAAGGGGACTAGCTGTTAGAGTAGATGCCCTCCCTTTAAGCCAACTATTGGCTAGGGATTTTATTGACTCAGTTTTAATAAACAATCTTTATTTTAATATAATTCGTTATTTAATGGTTTGTTATTTCTTTATCTGTATACTCATGTGAACAACATAGATAAAGACATTGATTATACTTTAATACAAATGAATCGTAATTAGATGTTGAAACTCGTTTGTAAACATTGTATGATCTAAATTTGTTCCTAGTCGATTCAGCCGCCTAAAATATGGATAAAGGTCGCTTGAGCTCGAGACTAGCATCTGTGATGTTGTGTACCGCGTTTCTTGGTAAGGACATAGAGATGTCCAAACATGCATATGGGTAGTCATATGATGATTATATCGAACAACCCTCCCTCGAACTTTCCAAGTGGTTATCATTCATCGGGAGGATACGTCCGTGGTTATGATTGTACACCATTAGTCCTTACGACCCGGGACAACACTGAGGCTCTATATGCTAGGGTTGTGATTTGACTCGTTTACCAGCTCCAGGAGAGTCATCAGGTGGCGAGATTGGGTACAGTTGCGACACATGTAGGATCCAGTGCATTGTAGTCGGAATTCACCACTCACCTACGAGTGTGGATATCTTATGTGATCTGATGAAATAATAGTGCGTGGAATCTCTTGCCAGTGTATGAGATGTACGTTTGAGAAGGAGTTCTCCAATAATACATGCGATACCAATATTTATAAGTGTCACGTAGTTATCAAATTATTATGCAACCCTCGATGAACCAATGGTTGCAGATTCGATCGGGATATATGAGATGAAGGGACCGTACTGTACGCTAATCATAATCGAATGGTTCTTGCAGGCACTATCATTGATACCTAGGGAATCATGGGGCGATGCTACTAGACGCTCTTACCATGATTCGATGGGTATCAGAAATATGATTTCTGACATTCTTATGATCAATTGTTGATACATAAAATGAGGCAAATTAGGGTAAGCCCAAATAAAGGATTATGTCCTAATCACAACGAGTTATGAACCCACGGCTAGCTGTATCCCTGAACCATTGAAGGTCACATAAGCACTGGATCGTTTGTTCCCATTGAGACAATAAATTCAAGAAGTTGAATTTATATTATGATATAATAAATTCAAGGAATTGAATTTATGATAATTGAATATTGAGAAAATAAATTCAAGGAATTGAATTTATGAGATAGTAAATTCAAGAAGTTGAATTTGTGAAATTTGGAGATAATAAATTCAAGGAGTTGAATTTATAAAATTTGAGGATTTAATTTACTAAACTCAAAAGTTGAGTTTATTAAATATTAAATTAAATATAGTGGAAAGTATGTTTAATGGGCTTGTAGGAGTATAAGTCCAACATACTAAATAATTAAAGTTTTTAATGGACTTTGATTAATTAATTAAACTAGTTGGACTAGTCCAATTAATTAATCAAGCCCATTAATGTTAATTAAGAAGGCCTATGTATTATTTTATGGTAATTAGGTCGTGAAGGTTTTATTTAAGTAAGAGATTTAAACCCTAGCCTCCATAACAAACCATAATTATGAAAAAGCTCTCCTCCTCTCCTCTAAATATTTTCGGCCACCTTGAAGCAATTCTAGGGTTGAGCCGTCTCTCGATTTTTGATCTCCAATGTAAAACTTCTTCCAAATATTCTACTGCTATTTGGAAGAGGAACAAATTTTCCCAGTCGTGGACTTGATAGAAGGTTTGAAGAAGGAGTTCTTAAAGAAGTTCGTAGGGAATTCATCAAGAGCTATATCCGTCTATACCGGATTAGTTGGAGCCAAGTGAATTAATACACCAAAGGTATAAATTCTAACTGCCCTATGAATGTTTGATCATATAAAACCATACGATTGCTCAAATAAATATATTTTGATTGTCAAAATAAACTAAAAATTTTTAAACTACCGCTGCGTTTGGACACGAGAAAACCGAGATCCAATAGTGATATCAGAGCCAAGGTTTTTCTAAATCGTATGGTTTTGATATTGATTAATTTGTTTCTAACCACACAAGAAAATATTTCAGAAAATTGTAGCACAAAAAAATTATTTTTTTTCTGAAAACAAAAATATATATATATTTCGGATATGCCCGAAACTGTTCCGTGCAGACCACGCGCGTAGGGCAGCACGCGCAGCGTCCTGCGCGCATAGGAGTCCTGCCGCTGCCCGAAACATTCAGGCAGCGGGCGAGCAATGCGGGCAACTGCCCGGTAGTGTCTCGGGAACCGTGCTGGATGATGGGCTTGAATTGTTTGGGCTTAGGGTGTAATTTTTTCTGATTTTTCAAATTTTTGGGCAAAAATGATACTTTTTAAAATTGGTTCAATTTTTGTATTGGAAAATTAATTTTTGTAAAATTAATAATTTCCTTGCAAAATAAATAATTAGAATATGATTTTAATTATTTATGGTAAAAATGAGTTTTACAAGAAATCAATTATTATTGATTTAATTGAAAATTAAATAAATATGTTTCTTTAATTTATTAAATTCTTTAATAATTGTGGTGGTTAGTAATAAAATTATTAGATTTATGATTTATCAATTAATTAATTTTGTTTAATTAAATTGATGTTAATATTTGATATTAAATGCATGAAGGATGATCGACAGCCTTGACCAATGTGTTAGGTGTATGTTATGATATTTTACTGTTTTATTCATTTTGTTAATATTTGATATTATTAAAGTGTGCCTGATTTATGGCCCGTTTCCACCCCATAAGATGTATCCCTTATGTGCCATGGCTATTTTATGTAATTATTAGAAATAGTGGGAGATCAAGACTGGAGGATTGTGGGCCCGATGAACAAGATGAAGACATATAAAATATTGGAAGCTTTTGTAATAAGTTGCATTTGCAACCCTGCATTCACCTAGCTTTTGGACCTGGATCTATGTTTGGCTCACATGGATCTAATAGTGTTAGCGATCTATCATCCTTATTTATTGTTGAATGTCATATTATGATATATGTGATATAGTATTATGCATGTATGTATATTATTAAATAATATAGTTGCATGAATCCGGTAAACATACAAACATGACATGCGATTTTTAAATTAAAATGATGAGACAATTTTAAAATTAAAATTTCTCATTTTTAATATGATTCAAAATTTATATCGAACCGAAAAAGTAAAAATAAAAAGAGTTTAATTTTTCCTTGCCTTCCATCAACCGTGGTTGCATGTTGATCGCTACCCGCGGACAGTGTCTGGCTCATATTATTGGGGAGGCCTGGACGCCGAAAAGCTGTGACTTCCACCGGATATATGATGTGAATTGAGTGGAACTCCCATGACTTCGGCTCATATTTTGGGGGGAAATCATGTGTCAAATCAATCCAAAATAAAGGCAAGAAGCGTGAAAGTAAAAGTGGTTTCTTGTGTCAAACCAACCCAAAATAAAGAAAATCATTGTGTCAAACCACGTGTTTTGCCCCAAAAAATATGAAGGCAAGAAGCGTTCTGCCCCAAAAAATCATGTGTCAAACCAACCCAAAATAAAGGCAAGAAGCGTTCTTGTAGTACCCGGAAAAAAAAAACCAATATGCGTAGATATGTGCATAATTTCTATTATTTATTTTTAAATGGTTATTATTTTAAGAAATTGTTGATTTAATTGCATTTAAATCATTTATGTAATTTTTAAGGATTTTTAAATCGCGTATTTCAAATTTTAGCTTTTTAGATATATACGCGAGACCGGACTGGAGATAGGAAATCGGAGATGAATTTTATGATCCAAAAATATTCCTAAATTTATTTCGAGCTAAGAAATAATTTATTTTAATGAAATCAAGTGGATTTAAGTCTATTTTAATTAATTAATCACCAATTTAATTGTAGGCTTCTTAATTCATCAAGATTATGCTTAATTAACCTTTTAATCAATCTTATCTAACCTAGGATTCTACTTAGCAAAGCTTAAACAAATCCTACACCAATTGTAAAGACAACTCTTGGTCAATTCCACTCCACAAAATGCCAACTTGACACCATTTAACTCCCCCAACAACAAAACAAAGGCCACCCATTCATCATGCATGTTTCCCCCCAACTTGACATCATTTACTCCTCCATGCACCACCTTATTTGACCACAAGCCTTCACCACCTTCTTCACTCCACCTAGCATGAAATTATAGAGATTTAGCAGCTCCCATTCTTGGCCAAGACAACAACAATAACAAGGTTTCTTAATTTCCGTTCCCGTGTCTCCCGGTCCGACGTATCGTGTTGTTTATTGTAAAAACAACTTAAGGCATGTTTCTATCATTCTTTTCTCTTCAATCAAGTCATATTATTATTTTAAAACATCATATGTGCATGAAACTTGAAGCAAAAACCGAAATCATGTTAGCATTTTCGAAATAACATAGTGCATATTTTCGGCTTCCACCTATGCCCTCACAGGTTTGGTTGTTTTTGTTGATGTACAGGGTGGCTCGATTCCTAGGCTCCCAAGGCTGCTTATGGTCATGTCCTAGGGTGTGTTAGGGTCAAGTTTGATCAAGGGTTCAAGCCCCAAAACCGTAAGTTAGGTGCCCAACTCGGTACACAAGAAACAAGTGTCATATTCGTATGTCATTTGCTGTCATTGGCTTGCGTAGGATGGTGTTCGAGCCATGTCTGGCCTAGGGCCAGTAGCCATGGCTTGGACCCTCCCCTAGCAAGCATAGTACATGGTCAAGTCGGCCCTAAGTGGCTTGAGCCATGTCCCAAGTCGTTCGGACAGAAACAAGACAAGCATGCCCCTTCGGTTTCTATTTCCTTTCGTGTGAGTTGGTTCGGTTCTTTGAGGTTGGTGTGGATCTCGGTTGGCTTTTTAGCCCTTAGCCATGGTTCACACAATGCCTCATGATGTCTAGATCATGCCATGGTCGATCACATGGCCACTTGAATGATCCATGATAGCAAAAACAAGCAACACCCCCACGCGTGCCATGTGTGTTCTCGGGTGAAGCTTGGAATCGTCGTAGGTGATGGCTTGGATTGTGGTTGGCCTAGGGCCCTTAGCCATGGTTCAAACCATACCTTAGGATTTTGGTAGGAGGCTCTGGTCGGTGGTTTAAGCCCCAATGGCCAATAGCCTTGTAAACGAAGCGATGCAATCACAGTTGCTGCTGCTGGAATTTTTGGACAGCAGCTTTGAGCTTCGGTTCAGAGGTGTGTTTCGAGTTCTTGGTTGGCTTTTAGCCTATGGACTTGGACTACACAGTACCTCATTGAGTTAGGAAGGTCATGTTTTTAGCCGTTCGTGAATTGGTTAAGTTTAGAGGTCGTACGAGAATTTACGGTGCGATGTGCCAAAGTGACTCTCGAAAGAGCATTTCATGATTTTGGCCTCCATGCACAAATTTTCGTGTATTACAGCCCTTGGTATTTATTTTCCAGTATTTTAGGCTTATTTTAATCATGACTAAATGATGGTTCGATGTTGGTTTGGGTTGGTACGGAGTCATGGTTAGATACTAAGTTGTTGGGCGTAATTGTCTCGTTTTCGGTTCGGTAATGATATGATGGTCAAGTTAAGTTTATTTTCATGGTTCTCATGTTAGAATTAGGTCGCAGCGAGCCTGAGAATGATCCAACCCAATTGGTAAAATAACACATGAATTTAATTATATTACGTGCATGAAAATATAAAAGTTTATTTTTGAGATATATGCGATATGTCTTGTGGCCACTTCACGCTTATGGGATTGCAGCTTATGGGATTATTACTTCCACCTCCTTTGTCTCATGTTCAGCTCTTTCTGTGTGAAGAATTACTTCAGACTCTTGTGATCAGTGAAAATCCCGCACTTCTCCCCATACAGATAATGCCTCCATATCTTCAGAGCGAATATAACTGCTGGTAGCTCGAGGTCATGAGTCGGATAATTCTTCTCATGGACTTTTAACTGTCTAGACGCGTAGGCTATAACCCTGCCATGCTGCATCAGAACCGCGCCAAAACCAAGCTTCAAAGCATCTCTATAAAGCACAAACTTTCCTTGCCCTGATGGCATTGCTAGAACTGGCACTGAAGTCAATGTCTGCTTCTGCCTGTCAAAACACTCATGGCACTATGATCCCCAGGGCATTCTTCTTCGTCAAGGCGGTCATAGGCACCGCAATAGAAGAAAGCTTTGAATTAACTTCCGATAGTACCCAACCAATCCCAAGAAACTGAGGATCTCTGTCACACTCTTAGGCGCTGGCCAATCTCTGACTGCTTCGACCTTACTGGGATCAACATCTACTCCATCACGGGATATGATGTGGCCCAAGAATGCCAATCTGTCTAGCCAGAACTCGCATTTACTGAACTTGGCATACAACCATCTGTCTCAGATATTGATTTTGCTCCTCTCTGCTCTGCGAATAGATCAGGATGTCATCTATGAAAACTATGACGAACTGATCCAAATACAACTGAAATACGCGATTCATGAGATCCATGAAGATCGCTGGAGCGTTCATCAATCCGAAGGTTATCACCATAAACTCATAGTGCCCATAACGCTTCATGAAAGCCGTCTGAAGCATGTCAGACTCTCTCACCTTCAGCTGGTGGTATCCTGATTGGAGATCTATCTTTGAGAATACTGATGCTCCTTGAAACTGATCAAATAGATCTTCAATCCTAGGCAGAGAATACTTGTTCTTAACTGTGACCCGGTTCATTTCCCGGTAATCAATGCAAAGCCGCATGTTGTCGTCCTTCTTTTTAACAAACAGTGTCGGTGCACCCCATGGAGAAAAGGTCAGGCAAATGAAACCATTGTCCAACAAGTCCTTTATCTGATCTTTCAGCTCTTTCATCTCTGCAGGATGATAGAAGATAGGGTGCCTTAGGGAACGGCACTGTACCTGACATCAGCTCAATAGACTCTCTGTCTGGTGGGATTCCTGAAGCGTTGTTCGGGAAAACACTGGGAAAATCCCTAACCACCTCGACGTCCTCTACCCTCCGACTGACTAACTCGGTCACTATCACGATACTGGCCAAAAAAGCTTGGCAGCCTCTCCTCATGAGCTTCTTTGCACAGATGCAATAAATGATATGTGACATCTACTGGTATCTGGCTGCCTAAAAAACAAATGGCTTCTCGCTGGGCGGTCAGACAGATACTGACCTCTGTCAAAATCTATAGCAGCTATGTTCGAAGAAAGACATTCGATACCAAGAATAATATCGAACTCCGGTAACAGTAGCACAATCAGGTCTGCTTGCACCACATTTTTCTGGAACTGAAGCTCCAATCTCTTCATTTTTTGAGAAGTAAACATCTGATCTCCGGACGGAATCGGAACTTTGAATCCCAAATCCATAGCCTCTGATATGATCCTAGTTGCTTGACAAATGACTCGGATATAAATGAATGTGTAGCTCCGAAATCTAGCAATACATATGTGGCTACACCTGAAATATATGTTCTTCCTGCGACAAAACATAGCATCAAATCTGATTGTGTTGAAACTTAAGAGATTTTCTATCAGTAATTAAACCCAAAATCCTCGAACAATTACTGATTTACTACTAGTGTCCCATCAAAGTTTCGAATTTTACTCCCAAATTTTTTTAAAATTGAACATTGACCCCTAAAGTTTCGACTTCTTTAAAATTTGGCCCTTAAAATTTTGAAAAATTACATCTTAGTCCTCATGAAATTTCAAATTTAGTCAATTTAAACCTTAAAATTCTCGAAAATTATTACCTTGGCCCCAAAATTCGAAATAAGCAAGACAGTCCCTCTAATTTCGAATTTTGTAGTTAGGTCCTTGTAATTTTGGTTATTGAATTTTGGTCCTTAAAGCTCTTAATTTCATCCAGTCAACCCTTAAGTCCACCTATTAGAACATGCAATCTAATTTATTCTAGGTTCTTAATCCCAAAAATAACTCACACAACCAACATAATAATTCATGCAATCGAGGTGGTAAATAAAAATTCTTAAACATAAAGGAAACCAGAGATCAGTGTAGAGTCTGGCTCAGCCTTCGCCTCCTATGAATGCATCACATAGGCCCTGCCAGTCGTGGGGCACTTGTTCCGAGGGCAATCAGCTGCCTTATGGCCCTCTTCTTTGCATATAAATCATTTGAAGGTCCCCCACACACATATGCAGTATGGTAATTTGTTGCACTTCTTGCACGGTTGTCCTTTCTCGGGCATAGAAGCCCCTGGCGCCTGTGGTCTGGACTTCTTGAACTAACCCTGGGGCCTCTACTGCCCCTGATGCCTCGGTGGCCCTTTGAACTGCTTCTTCTGTGGCTGCGAGCTCTGCTGAGCCTGATGCCTCCTCCGCTGCAGCTCCATATCAATGTCCCTCAGGGCATGCTCTCCCTGAAAAGCACAAGCGGTGGCCTCATCATAGCTCGCCGGTCTCATCAGCATAACATCCCGTCGCAAGGTGGGTCGAAGACCATCCATGAAATGCCTCAGCTTCTGAGACTGGTCCCTCGCAATAAGGGGCACAAAGTGACAGCCCCTATCGAATTTCCTAATGAGCTCTGCCACAGAAGAGTCCCCCTGTAGGAGTCTGGTGAACTCTCTCGTCAGGCGTCCCCTGACATCCGCTGGAAAATATTTGTTGTAAAAGATATCCTTGAACTGACTCCAAGGGTAGCAAAGTCCACCCCGTGAGCAGCTCCCTCCCACCAAAGGGACGCGTCATCCCTCAGCATGTAAGTGGCGCACCTAACCCAGTCGTCATCCCTCATCTCCAAATACTGAAAGTGTAGCTCCAATGACCGTATCCAACCCTCTGCTACAAAAAGGTTAGTTGTACCTCCGAACTCCCTCGGGTTGAGCCAGTCTAAATTGCTCGTAGATGTTTGTCTGGGGTCTGGGATCCTGTTGCACCTGCTCCATCAATCTAGCAATAACCTCGAGGACTCGGATAGTTGCATCTCCTGATGGTGGTGGTAGGAGGCCTCTACTGCCTCCGGAAGTATCATCCTTCCTGTCAGTGCTAGGGGCGCGTCTGGGAGGCATAGTATCAGAATATAGTCCAAATTCTAAATGCAACCCATCATGCAATTTAATCCAGTTTTTAAAACATTTAATCCTTAAATCATGTAAACAGCTAAACATATACATTAAATTGCTAAAAATCATATATCATGTAAACATGCAGGTGATAGCATTAAAAACATTTAAAACATTTAAATTTATAGACTTGAGGCTTGAAGACTGAGCTGCTGAAGTTGGCAGTGGTACAGGACCCTTGCTCTGATACCAACTGAAACGTCTACTACTTAAAAAACTGTTGGAAATTTTTTTTTTGGTAAACTAAATCTCGCAAATGTATTTAAATGCACGCATGCAAAAACTGCTGTAAAACACACATTTTAAAATAAAAATGTTCCAATACTGGTAGAAATACTGTAGTTAAAAGTATGTCAAAAATCTTGTCTAACCAACAATATGTAAAAAGAACAGTGTATAAAAATATCCATCACTCCTCCTAATTCATAAATGTAATGTGCGGAAAAATATAGTCCTCGGGTTAGCGTGTGCACATCCAGCCCCGCTTACTCAGTCTTCGGTGCCTCCAATCTGCTCATCAATATGCTCACATGCATTATTCACACCTAGTGAGTCTAAAGACTCAAAACATCATAATCGTTATAACAATGTAAATATACATAACATGCAACAATGAAAAGTACAGTAATCAATATACATTTCATGATCTTAAAAGCATAAACTTAAACATATCATATTGAAGCGTAACGTGTCCAAAACATGTATCAACATATCAGAATATACGTATTCATTTTCTTTATTTAAATTTCGTTCATTAGTTCTGACTTTCGTATCATCGTATTAGTCGATGGATCAATCTACGTATAACCGCGGTACCAGCGGCGGGGACATCAGCGACAGTATTACCCATCCACTGAGCCTTGGCCTTACATGTCATCATATCATCATATTAGTCACAACCAACTCCCTTCCTTCAAAAACATGTCATCGTATTCATCACTTATAAAAATCATGCATAAACATAAATTTCTTAAAATCAAACATGTAATGTATTTTTAATATTTCCATAAAAAGTCATATACGTGATATCATAAACATTTAAAACATGTTAAATTTGGATCAGGGCGCTGCCAGGACTACTAACACGACCCGGTGCAAAATGATATTTTGCCCTTGGAAACCCCAATTGACCATTTTACCCCTGGACATCAAAATTTCAACCCGAAGCCAACCAAACTCCTAAAAACACCTCAAAGCATATTATAATCATTCCCTAGACGTAATCTCGAGCCCATTTCAAATTTATTCGATTCATTTTAAAACTTAGATCGGGGTCCCAGTTTTAACCCGAATCATCCCGAAAATTAACTAAACTTTCCTAAATTTTAACCACCACTTATACACACCCTACCAGCCCCTAAACAACCTAAATAAGACCACCTAAGGCCCTCAAACATGACCGAACAGCTGCTGGACAATTTCTGCACAAGGAGAGCCGAATCATAATTCACCTTAGGCTTCCATTTTTCGATCCTAGGTCTAACCAACTCGAACCAGCCTTGAACCAACACCAACTAGGACCAATATCAGACTATGGACACCCTACAGGACCAGCCCTAACCATGCATACAGCCCCAAGCTCGCATAAGGCTTGGTCTTGCCAAGGAGTGCCACGCCTGCCCTTGCTCCCTTCACGACACCTCTACCCTCATGACCAGTTGCTCACGGCCCCTTCCCAGCCATGTCCCGGACCCATTAGTGTCTGGTCCACGGCCTGAATCAGGCCATGCATAGCCGCACCAGCCATTTCTCCCAATCTAGCCAAGGAAACCCTAGACTCTCGAACCAAACCCCATCGGCCCATGCCCAAACCGACCAAGTCTCGACTTTACCACCACGTCACCTTCACTCTCGACCTAAACAATCCCCTAACGCCACATTTCGGCAGCCTCTTACGCAAGTAGCAACAAAAACTGTGAGTTACAAGCAAGTATGTGTATATTTCATGACAAAACGATGCATAAACGATTCAACGTAAAATATTTGTGCATTCCTCATGAAAACACACCCACATCAGCATAAAATATCGTTAATGATGAGAAAAAAATGTTTTAGGGCGTGCCTTTGTGTTTATACGCTCGAAAACCTAGAGGTATGCGCGTAGAACTTACACCGGAGAGGCGGGGAAGGAGTTTTTTTGAAAACCTTGAAGAATTTTCGAGTGGCTGCTGATTTTTGAAGGAAAAGCTGCTGCTGATGTGATGGAGGGTCGGCCGAGAGGTTAGAGTAGGGTTTGGGTTTGCTAATGAGGAGTTTAAACCATAATAAAAGGTGTTAATGGTCCCTTAATTAAAAATAAAGAGATTAAACGGGTTTTGGGACCATTAAGCAATAAAATCAACCCATCAAGCCCAATAACACTCTCGAAAAATATTTCGTTTAGGTACGTTTTTGAAAATATTGCCCGAGCCCTCAAAAAGTCCTCCGACTCACTTAAATTTGCGTACCGATTAAAAATATGACCCGACGAGTAAGAAAATCCAACCAAAGCCCATTTTCAAAAATCACACTTAATTACTCCATATATTAAATAATTAAAAATAATTATATAATAAAAAATATTTTTCCTGATTATCCCTGGTCTCCGTTCTTCGTTCTCGCGCGAAATACAGCTTAAAGCTCTAATGCATTAAATTTTAAATAAATCATGAACTAAACCACATATTATGCAATAAAATAATTAAACACATATTTTCGTAAAACCCTAGATTATATACAGTCAGGTTACGTAGCTTGAATTTCCTAGACCTAAAAAATGAGAGCGTAGTCTATAAATTCAACCACTACCAACCTCACATTCTTTTGTTCGGAGTAGTGGTAACATTCAAACATAAACTCAACTCGCTTCTCCTACTCTAAGTATGCCTCCGGGACAGATTTCCCATGAAACAATGGAATTTTCATCTTAATACTACCCATATTACTATCATCCCTATTTCCATCATTGTATCTACCCCGTACGGCTTCTCTTTTTCCTCTACCAAACCATCTATCTCGTCCGTTCCTACCCCAATTCTCGTTTTGGCTCTTCTCGTCTCCTCCCAAATCATATTCCTCCTCGCCTTCTCCTATACCCAAATCTTTATGTTTGTACTTATCTCCACTAGTACTAACTTCAAGCTTATCCAACCGCTCATGTAATGGTTCCAACTCGGTCCTCATCATCCTACTGGAAATGATCGAACAACGCCTCTATTTGAAACTTAGACAACCCTTGGTTCGAACTATCTCCCTACCTCCCTCTCCATTTTCCTTTTGGACATTGTACCTGCAAGAAAACGTTAGTAGAATAACAAGATATTCCTCATCCGAATCCTCACGGTCACTCCAAAGAAAATTCACTCATCTCTCTTTTTTTTGTCCTCTTCTCACTCCAAATACTCACCGATTACTACAAAGAAAATGCACTCGCACTCAAGTACTTTCACTCGAATTTGAGAGTTTCCTAAGAGGTGCTTAAGCTTTATATTTGTATATATCAAACAATCAAGTTCAACTCGTGAACAATTGTGATCGACTCACTTGGACTGTGTAGACAAGAAATTTGAAATATATATATATATATATTTTTACTATGAGAGACAATTGAATATGACTCACAAAAGAGAATAACACAAATATCAAAAAACAATTGTAGCAATTTTTCGGATTTTTTGTAATTTTTTTGGGATTTGCACAAGGAGGGTTGTGGAACTCGAAAAAAAGAAACAACCACAAAATTTCGAGAATCACAGATTCACGAAAGACAAAGAAAGATAGAACGACGCAAATCTGACAAACAAACGAAAGGATAATGCAGATCTAAAAATTTAAATACGTACTTACTTGAATTCAATGAGCCAAAGCTCTGATACCAAATGATATGAATCCTCGAACGCAAAAAAAGCAAACACGAATATTTGGAATCACGTCCTCAGTTCAATAATGAATAAGGATCCATGTTGTGATGTCCTGATCTTTTCCAAGCAATGCGTTACTTTCACCCCAAAAATACGTGGTTTAGTAATAAAAAATCGACACTAGAACGAACCTTTAAAGAACTCGTCTTTGACAATTCGTGTAAGAAACGATTGACAAACGTCACAAAGTAAAAACATTGATAAGTTTGATTTTTGATAACAAAGCAAAAAGATTTTGGTTGTTTGAGAGAAAACTCAAGAAGCAATTCAATTCAATATTCATTAATCTGAAAAGTGTGTCAAAATTCGTCCAAATATGCTTACCAAATCAAAAAATATCAAATGATAAGTTCCATTGAAACGTCTGTTGTTTAAAATATGCTACTAGAATTATTATTTTTTTACAAGCTACTACTCGAAATTTATATTTAATGCATGCATGCAATACCATTGAAAATTTCACATTTTAAAATAATAGCAATCAGTTAACCGATAAAAATACTGCAGTTTAAATAAAAGATAAATCGTCAAACCCCAACTTACTATTTAAAATGATTAACAAATATGAAACAAGTAAAAATCCTCACAACCATCAACATGTCAAAACATAGCAGATAAAATAATCATGTCCACTCCTATATCAAATCGTGATGTGCGGAAAACATATGGTTCTCAGGTTCACGTGCGCACATCGAGCACGTAACATACCTATAACATTATAGCAATTACATACCTGTAACATTATGCAATTACATATACATAACATACAACCGTGAAAAGTACTGTAATAAAAATACATTTCATGATCGTAAAAGCGTAAACGTAAACATAATAAAGAATACGAGTCAAAGCATATCTCAACATATCATCATATACGTTTTCATTTCCTTTTAATTGAATTCCGTTCATTAGTTGTGACTTTCGTATTATCATGTTAGTCGATGGATCCATCTACATGTAACCTGTGGTACCCGATGACGGAGACATTAGCGACAAGCATTACCCGTCCACTGAGCCCTGGCTTTACATGTCATCGTGTCATCGTATTAGCCACAACCAACTCTCATCCTTAAAAACATGTCACCATATCCATCACTTAATAAAATCATGCATATACGTAATTTTTTCTTAAATTCAAGCATGCAACGTATTTGTTTCATAATTACATAAAAAATCATATACGTGACAACATAAACATTTAAAACATGAAACTCGTGTTCAGGGCGCTACTAGGACTACTAACTCAACCCGAAGATGACCACACTTAAATCATAATTCAAAGATTCCTAATCAAGCTTCACATGACCTAATCTAAACCTCACTAAGCTCGGTCATAACGATGTATTAATACCCAAACGAGGCAATCACACTTAGACTAAGAGCTCCTAAAACTCTGGACCAGCGGCTAGGCACTGACACTGTGGCGCTACGACGCTTGATTAGCGCCTAGGCACCACAGAATCAGCGTTGCAGCGCTGCATGTTCGAAGACCAAACACTGTGGCGTCTAAAGGGCAGTGCCACGACTCTAACCCTATGACAGAAAAACATCCATGCCCTTTTATGCCACCTTCTACCCTACTCCCAACTAACCCGAGCCAGCATCGAACCATTGCTACCTAGGACAAAGATCAATCCAAGGACACCCTACTGAAACGACCTTAACCTCACCTACAGCCCCAGCACGTGCCTTGTCCGATCTTGCCAAGGAGTGACACAACTAGCCCTTAACCCTACCCATTCCTTCTATCTTCACGTCCAGATGCACACGGCCATTTCCCGGCCTAGTCACGACCCAATAAGGTTTGATACACGGATGGAATCAAGCCATGCACGACTGCACCAACCCTTTCCCTCGATCTAGCCACGAAAACCCTAGGTCCTTCACCCAAAACCAATCGGCCTTCCCTCAAGCCGACCATGTCTCGACTCCAGCCCTTTTTCACCTTCACTCTCAACCTATGCAGCCCTCTAGCATCTTAAAATCTACAGCCCCTTACACAAACACAAGAAAGCGTGAGTTATGAGTCAAGAAATTGCATATTTCATGTCAAACCTTTACAAAATGGAACCACATGATAAATCAAAGGATTTCTCATGCAAATACATATATATCAGCATATAAATGGTGTGAATGATGAGAAAAGAGATACAAGACATGCTTTGCATATAAACGCTCGAAAACTTGAAGACATTTGCGTAGAACACACACCGGAGAGACGGGGAGGTATTTTTCTTGAAAGCCTTGGAGAAAATTTGAGATGGCTGTTGGTTTTTCGAGCAAAGAGAGCTGCTGAATGAGGGGTGGGGGGGGGGGGGTCGCCTAGAAAGGATTAGGTTTATCTTTTAGGTTTAAGCCATAATATATTACACTAATGAGCCCTTAATTAAAAATTAAAGGATTGAAAGGGTTTTGGGCCCATTAAACACTAAAATAAACCCAACAAGCCCAAAAACACTCCCGTATAATATTTCGTTTAGGTACGATTTGGAAAATATTGCCCGAACCATCAAAAAGGCCTCCAAATCGAGAAAATTTGCGTACTTGTAAAATATATAATCTGGCGAGTAAAAATACTCAACCAAAGCCTATTTTAAAAAATCATGCTTTAATACACCATATATTAAATAAGTAAAATAATTATTCAATAAAAATTATTTCCTTCTTATCATCGGTCTCCGCTACTCGTTCGAAAGCGAAATGCAACTTAAAACCATAATGCATGAAACTTATAAATAATCATGAAATAAACCATTCCCATGCAATAATCATGCATGAAGTGCATAAAAATCATTAAACATATATTTTTATAGAACCCTAGATTGCATGCATACAAGTTACGTATTTCGAATTTTCTAAACTTTACATCCATAATTAAATTGGACTCTAAATTAGAAAACAAGGATTTTTCTCGTAGGTCTTCGCGCTTGGGCAGTAATATTTGACCGCCCTAGCGCTGATGATTCTGTAATTCATAACTTGTTTCTCAGGTGGGGCGCTCGGGCGATAATTTCCTATCGCCCTAGCGCGAAGGCTTCTCTTCGTCTGTTCCCTAGGTGGGTGCGCTCAGGCTGTAAGATTTGACCACCTTAGTGCCGAGCGTTCTGTCCTCCTCTTCTTTTAAAACCTGCACAAAGCACATTTCATATATTACGAACCCTTCGAGATTTGACACCTTGCTTGCATGCTGTCTTTGATTGCTCGTGAATACATGCAGTGCCTCCTTGAACTTCTTCATTCGCCCTATTGTGATTGGTTTCTTCGACAACTCTAAAGGATCTCACGCTTTTCTTGGAACTTGACCTTCCATGAACGCATCAACGTTTAGTATCATATTGTGCTTTATCTTATATATAGTATATCGTATAATGGAAACTTTTTTTATGTGATATATGATACCAAAAGCAGTTATCCTAATATAATTGAAATTAGTAGGTACATAAATATTTATGAATTTGTATAAAAAAAATTAAAAATAAAGGAAAGATCACCGTATATCATTTTCGTCCATATATACCCATTTTGAACCCTTCCCAAACTTAAATAATTTTTTCCATAAAATTTTAGGAATTTTATAGTTTTCTTTTGAACATGAGGAATTTTAGAGTCGTAAAAGTATTATTTACTTTCATAAAAATAAAATAGTCATGTTTTTAGTAAATACTCAATTGAATATATATTAGCCTCCCAAATAAAGATTTATAACATTATATTGGGTCGACCCAACAAAGAAATTACTCAATCCGAGCCCAAAGCCCGAACACTTATTGAGTTTTAACTTCTAAACGCATTCTTCTGCGGCTAAATTCCCCATTAACTCTGGTAGTGCTGCGCAGCTAACGTCGAAGATTTCCTCAAGTCGTATTTTTCTGAATTTCTTGTATTTTAGTAAGGATTCGTAACGTTTAATATCTTCTAGGGTCTATATCAGTTTTATTTTTGTGCATAAATTAGCGTGCACCACTCTGAACAACCGTGTTCTATCGAGTTTGTTTTTGGTTCGTTTTGTTTTTAAGGTACCGTTTGTAACATTGTATCTATCAATTTTGATTGATTTGGGCTTGTGAGCCAGAATTTGAAACAGATTCGTACAACTATTTGTTTGTTTCTAGGATCGGCAATGGATCAGGTTAAAACCGGTCGCACATCAAACTCGTCCCGAACAAGACGGGTTCAAACCAACTCAAAGAGTTACGGGTCGGGTCCTAGACCCATTCGCACCCGCCCCGGATATATAATTGTGTCTGACCATAACCCTAATGCCCTATCTGATGAAAACGCCGGCACTCTTTCTGTCTCACTCCCTCGTCCTTGCCTCTCTCAAACTCAAACGTGAGGAGGTTTCAGTGTTTCTTTCAGGTTTATTCGCAAGATAGTTTATTTTATGACATCTTCAGCTTTATGTTGGAACAAGCTTCTGGCCATTTACCATTTTTTCCTTATTCTAGTATCTTCTGGCTGAAGTTGCCCAGGATTCTGAGCGATTAGAGAAGATCCCTCGCAGGTATGCTAAAGTGATTTCACTCTTCATGGATGACAAACTTGAAATTTTTTTCAAGTTAAGACACCCACTGACCCACTGCTTTGACAAGAATACTTAAGTTCAACATTTGATTTAACATGTCGTTCTTTGTTATTTTTTAATTAGTTTCAGCGTCTATTGAATTGGAACGCATAACGTTAAAACATGTAAAGCTACTTACCAACTACTATATGTTGTCGGTGAGTTTCCAGCTTGTGTTCAGTTACCTTTTTACCATGTTTCTGAATTTACAGTGGGTTTGTGGGACCAACCCGGACCCGCCGGCTATTAGGGGTCTGAAAAAGAGGCGGGACAAGCCAGGTCCCATATCTGTTTGGCGGGGCGGGTCCCGGATTTAGCCAAAAACGTCCTATATCTTCCGGTTGTCGTCCCTGTTCATTTCCTAGGAATTCAGCTTGTTAACGAACTCGAACAAACTCAAGATCTAGATCAATTGTATGCTTGACAAGCTCAAAATAAGTTTGCTTGACAAGCTAAAAAACAGGTAAGTTTAACTAGCCGGTCTCGATCCAGACTCGTTAAACATGATAAATCATCTATTAACGAACCGAGTTCGAGCTATTCGCGAGCTTAGTAATTTCAAAACGAGCCGAGTCGAGCCTCATAATAAAAGCTCGAATCGAGCTCGAACTTATATATACCTCAACTCAGCAGAGCTCAACCATGATACAGTTTGGCTCGGCTTGGTTCGTTCACATCCAGACTCATGGCCAATGCTCAGCTCAACATCACGTGTTGTCAACCAAACTTACAAGCAATATGTATGTACGAAAATGTCAATAATTTGGAGTGCAAAGCAAGAGAGCTTGATGTTTTTGTCCTTACATTCCAAACTTCAGAGTGGATAAGAGAAGATCATGGACTAGATCGTGGGTTAGATAATGGGATTTGGGAAACTTCCCAACAATCTGAAGAAAAGAGTCAGTAGAAGAAAGGGCACACAACACATTCAGCACAAAATTTTGCAAATTATCTACAAATATTTCCATAAATATTCCAATGTTATTTAGCTTTTAACGTGTTTATTCTATTCCAGAAACTTTATTTGTATATTTCCAAGTTTTGTAAATTCCTACTAATTTATATATACATAATCTTGTTGGGATTTTATTTCTTCAAGTTCTGTTGTCGTTTTTTTGGGCATTATATATGTCTAGGAAATTATAACGAACGATCAAATTTAGTATCTATTGTCGTTTGATTCCATAGAAGTTAGACTTTTAGTGTTTTCATCCAAATTGGTGCTTAAAACACTTGGCACGCTGCATGCCCGCAGTATCAAAATTTGTGTGAACAACTTCAGACTATGTATAGCTATGTCACGCGGCCTGTGTGAGGAGGAGATTAATCGGGTAATTATCAACAAAAGCAATGCGATTTCCAGCCTTTCCCAACAATTTTCTCAATTAGGATTCAAGGCTTGGTTAGAGAAAAACCTCACCCATCATTTACTTTCAACTCCGAGGCAAATACAAAATATCAAATTGAGTTGAGGAACATGGAAAACTTGCGCTGTTCTTTGAAGCAACAGTGGCCGGAGACCAATGTTGCAATGGGAGAAAGAGGAAACTGAGATTTAGGGAGGGTGGGTTATAAGCAAGGAGTATCGGGAAGCCTTGAAACCGAATGATTATATGAGCTTTTTTTTTATATAAAATTAAAATTGTATGAGCTATTACTATAGTTAACTAGACCAGTTTTTATTGTTTTTGAGGTCCTAAATATCTATTACAATATATATATTTATGAAAAATTATAATTTAAGTCTTGTGAGTTGGTCTGTTTTTGAGTTTTAATCATGTAACTTGTCAAAGTTTAGTTTTCGTAAAGTAACTTGTATTTTTTTTGTTTTGGTTCTTTTTTGGGCTGAAACCACTAAATCCATCGAATATGTTTTATTTGACACTGATTTCATCTTATGTATCATATGTAGAGATAATAAAGCTCCCATTTTGAAATATTAGGGTCTTATTGCTTTATTGTTTTTGTCTTTTTTATCAGGTAAATCTTAATTTGAGTAATATCCAATCTTTTTTATCAGATTAATTTTAATTTGGGTGATGTAATTTTTATTCTCCATAAATGTGCTCTGTAGGATAGAATCGGTGTCAAATAAACGTATTAGATAGATTTTGTAGTTTTGGGTCTAAAATAAGACAGACCAAAACAAAGAAAATCCAAGTTAGTGAACGAAAACTAAACTTTGGCAAAGTTACATAATTACAACTCAAAACAGATCAACTTATAGGACTAAAATTACAATATTACATGAATATATATATAATTTAATAAATATTTAGGTCGTGTGACATAGCTATACATAAGTCTGATGTGTTTAGCATTTGAGTATTCTCTGATTATTCTTTTTTTTCATACTTTCAAGCTCCAGGTTGGGGAAGGTTACCAATTATATCAACAAAAACTTGGAAAGATGGAAGGTTTGAGACCTTGCTCAAAGAAGAGACAACGAGAGGAAGCATCACATGACGAAGAGAGAGGGCCCCTCACACCTCAAATCCCTGTTGAGTTCGTTAGTCAGAAACCCAAGGTTTCCTTCATTCTTGACAATGCTGGCATAAAAAAGGCTTTCATTAGGAAGGTATGTCAATATTATTTATATATATGACATATCTATCTAATACATATCAATGCTAAAAGCATATGTAACTTCAAAAGTGCTTGGGATTTTCTGTATTACTAAGAAATGGGTAGTGACAAATGGGATTGATGATGAAGCAGCTCTTCGACGGCAGAACAAAAATCCTGATGAGTACATGTCCCAGACAGTGCACGTGGTTTGTCTCTATTCCGCCCACCCTTTACCTGAAGCCAACTCTCCTGTTTAGTATTTCTAGTAATCTACATGTTTGTTGATACCTGAAGCCAACTCTCCTGTTTTGTATTTCTAGTATTCTACATGTTTGTTGATAGCTGAAGGTCCTGATGAATAGCATGTTTGAAGATGCAAATACCTTTAAATGATTTAGCATACCTTATAATGCTAATCAATATCATAACAAGTTTCAAATTAAGTTTCTAAGATGTAAATATCTTTGAATGATTTGGCAGACCTAATGTGTATCAATCATTATCATAACATGTTTGAACGTGAGAAGTACAACTTCATATTATAAACACTGTACTTTCATCTACTTGAAAAAAGATTAAAAGTGTTGATGATGATACGATTTCGTTGTAAAAATAGAGTTGTGAGATGTGTCAATCTGACTTTCAAGTGTAAGCTAAACTGATAGGTGTCCTCTTAAGTTATTAATAAGCTGCATGCTGATGCTGCAACACCTGTCAGACTAAATTAGCCTGCCAAAAGAAAGATGCTTCTATTTCGTAACTGATGGTATACTTATAATGAATTCTTCTTGTCAGCTTATATATATATGCGTCAAAGCTGTAGTGTTTACTGGTGAGGGAAATTATGTCTCTTTTCCATCTATTCTTCTTGATGATGCTATATTATGTTTTCTCGATATGCATAAAAACTCATATTTATCCTCAAATTTACTTGTCTGCTAATCTATATCTCATTCTATGTAGTAGAAAAATGAGTTACTGGAAAAATAACTATATTCAAATTATGATTGATTACCTTCAAACTTGATATACAGGTGTTAAAAGCAATTCTAGATAGCCCACTTAATAAGTACGGATTGGTTGGGGCTATTTATGTGAAAATCGCAAATGGATCGCTGTTTGTGGTTAAACCTCATGTTCGTATTCCAAGAACTTTAGCCCGCTTCAGTGGTCTCATGTGTAAGCCAATTTAGTAAATATATTCTGACAGAAACCAAGAACTGTTTTTTTAATCTTACCATCTAGTTTACTTGTCACGTAATCCTCTAAAATATGTGAATTGCATTTCTTATTTCCCTTCCTATTTTGAGATAATTAGTTCTTACACTTTGTGGAATTGATGTAATGGAGTTACTGGAAAAGTCTCGTATACATACGAGTGACACCCATGAAACATTGATGCGTGTTATTGAGGAACCCTTGATACGACATTTACCAGCCAATTCAAGGATAGTAGGTAATGTTACTGATTCATTTGCATTGTTCATTTCAATCATGCACAAGTTATTTCTTTGAATGGTTCTTGCAATTTTGATTCTAGGCATTTCAACGCGTTCTCCCAAGTTAGTAGACGTGGCAAGCTTTGTCAATGCTACAAGTGATGAGACACATCTAGTGTTTGTGGTATTTTGTTTTCAGAAGTTGTTTCAACATTGAGACGCCTGCCGATTTATATGACTGTTGATTGGCTGTTGCTGCTACTATGTTTAGTTTGGAATGTCGACAAGTGGGGAAATCAGTCAGCCACATACAGCAGATGTTATATCAGGTAATATATGATCTATCTTTATGTGGCTGCAGCATTACTTGAAAAAATTATTGGGCAATAACAAGCTTTGTAACACATGGTTATTCCACTCTTGGATTACTGCAAATATTTTGGCTAATTGGTTAACATCAAATATTTATATCTCATCCTTTTTTGTCTTCAGTTACAGATTATCCGGTCGACGCAGCAACTTGCATTGATATGATTTGTGGTGCATGTGAAGAAAAATGGAATTGCTTTTGACTTTTTCTAACTTCTTGTTCATTAAATTGCTCTCAGTATCGTAGTTGGTTTTTTATTAGTGATCACATTTTTCATTTCTGCAACATCACATGGTATCGTACGTGGCATATGTCAACTCCAATTTAAGGGATGGTGTTTAGTTAAAATCCACGTTAAAATACATAATAGCGTGGCATCGTGGCATAAATCATTTCCAATTTAAGGGATGATCGATATGTTCAAATCTACGTTAAATACCGTCTCTCCAGGAGACCGTGGATTGGGAAATAGGCAATGTAAAATCTCAATATTATTAATAAATTTTATTATGTTTATTGCTTGTTTTTTTCTTTTTATGTTTTCCGTTTATTATTTTTTGCATTTAATCTTGGAACTTAATCCTGGAAATGAATAAACATATAAAAATGTTAAAGAGATTAAGAAAAATCAATTAATCCAAGAATACTTCAGAAATAAAAAACTTGGCGTCTGACAGCAGTTTTGTGAATATGTCTGCTGTCTGCTAATTTATTGGGACATATTCAAGACGAATTTTTTCTTCATGACATGTTCTGGGATAAAATGATATCTAATGTCAATGTGCTTTGTCCGAGAGTGCAAGACAAGATTTATGTTATTGTTATTGCACTTGTGTTGTCACAGAAGATGGGAGATTCAACGGTTTGAATTCCATAGTCTTTAAGTTGCTGTTGCATCCACAACATTTGAGTACAACAACTTCCAGCTACAAGATACTCTGCTTCAGTGGTTGATGTGGTAATAGACGTTTGTTTCTTGTTGAACCAAGATATTAGTCTTTCGTCCAAGAACTGACATGAACCGTTGGTGCTCTTGGTGCATCCAACGTAATCTGCGTCTAAATAACCTACAAGATTAAAACTTCAATATTTGGGATATCAAAGACCCACATTAGTAGTATCTTTAAGATATTTAAGAATACGTTTACAGTATAATGCGATTGCATATGATTGGCTTGAAAACGTTCACATAAACAAACCGCAAACATGATGTCTGGCCGGCTAGTGGTCAGATACAACAGTGAACCAATTAATCCTCGGTAGATGATTGTGTCTACTGAGATCTCCATTCATCTTTGTCCAATTTGATTGACGAGCTCATTGGGGTAGCAGGATTAGAACAATTCTCCATACCAAACTTCTTTAGCATGTCTCTTGTGTATTTAGTTTGGTTAATGAAGATGTCATTTTTTGACTGCTTGACTTGCAGTCCTAGAAAAAAAGTTTAATTCTCTCATAATGCTAATTTCAAACTGATCCTGCAATAACTTGGAGAATCTCTCACACAATTTAGGATTAGTTGATCCAAATATAGTATCATCAACATATATTTGCACAAATAATGAATGATAGTCTTTTGAAAATCTAAAAAGTGTCTTCTCAACCGTTCCGATCGAGAAGTCATGATCAAGTAGGAATTTGGTTGAAGTATCATACCATGCCCTTGGTGCTTGTTTTAGTCCATATAATGCTTTATCTAATTTATAGAGATGATCAGGATGAGTGTGACTAACGAAGCCAAGTGGTTGTTCTACGTATACTTTCTCATTAAGCAAACCATTTAAGAATGCTGACTTAACATCTATTTTATATAACTTAAAATCTTTGAACACAGTAAATGCAATAAATATTCTAATTGCTTCTGTATGGAAACAGGGACAAATGATTCATCAAAGTCAATACATTCCTCCTGTCTGTAACCTTGAGCAACTAGTCTGGCTTTGTTTCTAACTATTGAATCATTCTCATCCAACTTATTTTAAACACCCACCTAGTACCAATTACATGCAGATTAGCAGGTCGAGGAACTAAATGCCAAACTTTGCTTCTTTCGAATTGATTTAGTTCTTCCTGCATGGCATCTATACAATTGGTATCATTTAGTGCATCACCATAGGTTCTAACTGAGAAACGAAAGCGGCGTGCATAAATTCATCTATCATTTATTTTCTGGTTCTAAGAGGAGCGGTTGGGTTACCTATGAACAACTCGAGTGGATGATCTTTTTTCCACCGGAGACATGATCCATATGGATTGGGCTCTGTTGGTTGAGCCGTTGCATCTTTTTATTCCACCATTTCCTCCTCCATCTGATTAGCTTTCCTGCGGCCTGTGGGTGATTGTTCACCGGTTCATCTGCCTGATGAAGTTGTTCTTGGACAGCTGGAATTTGTTCAGAAATGTTCTCAACCGTTCTTCTTAAATCTATCTCAGCATCACTGCTAGATTCAAGGTTAGTAGCATTTAATTTATTAATTAAATCATGAATTTTGTTGCTATTATTGTCATAACAGATGGATGATTAATCAAATACAATATATGGATTCTTCAACAGTGAGAGTTCTTTGATTGTATACTCTATATACTTTGCTCACTGCTGAATATCCCATGAAGAAACCATTATCAGATTTAACATCAAATGCAGTTAAATATATCTCGCCATTGTTATGTATAAAGCACTTACAACCGGATATGCGGAAGTATCCAATTTTGGGTTGCTTGCCGGTATAGATCCCATATGGAGTCTTTTCATGATTTTTGTTGATCATGGACCGGTTTTGAGTATAACAAGCAGTGTTGACCGCGTCTGCCCAAAATCTCTGAGAAATTCCGGATTTTGCTAGCACACTTCTAGTTGTTTCCTTGAGAGTGCGATTTCTTCTTTCAGCAACTCCATTCTGTTGCGGTGGCCTGGCAGTTGAGAGTTTATGCTTGATGCCGTGGTTTTCAAGATAGGATGACATGAATTGGTTCAGAAATTCAGTTCCTCTATCACTCATGATCCTGTCCACTGCTTTAGTTTTCTCATTTTGAAGTCTCTTGAGGAGTTTGATGAGCTGATCAACGGTTTGATAATTGGAACTCAAGAATATTATCCACGTGAATCGAAAGAAGTCATCAATTACCACTAGGGTATATTTCTTTCCACCTAAGCTCATTACTGATATAGGTCCGAACAGATCCATGTGAAGTAGTTCCAAGCATCGAGCTGATGAGTTCCTTATTTTGTTTTTGAATGTTGAGCGAACCTGTTTTCTACTTGACAAGCATTGCAAATTCTATCTTTTGTAAAATCAATGTTAGGTAAACCAGATAGCAACTTAAGCTTGCTAATAGTGGCAATGAATTTGAAATTAAGGTGATTGAGCCATTTGTGCCATACCCAATTTTTATTTCCATTTTTAAGGCGATAAAACAAGTAGGTGCATTTAAACTATCATCATTCAATTTTACCTTATATGTGTTCTGCTCTCTAAGACCAGTTAATACAATATTGCCTGCAACAGTTTTAACAGTGCACATGTGCTTATGAAATTAAACAATATAACCGTTGTCACAAAGTTGACTTATGCCGATCAAGTTATAACATAAATATTCAACTAAGAGTACACCTTTGATAATAATTTTGTCATGGGTAATCTTAACTTTACCCACTGCTTTACCTTTAGAATTATCACAAAATGTGATTCTTGGTCCTTTGTATTCGATGACTTCTGTTAGGAGATTTTTATTTCCTGTCATATGTCTGGAAAAACTGCTGTCCAAAAATAGATGGATTCTTTCAAGTTCTTCTTCTTCAATACTTGAAATAATTGAAATGAGAACTTGGTACCCTTTTCTATTTGGATCTTGAACTGATTAGATCCTTAGGAACCCACATCTGGATTATCCTGAGGGATTTTTCATTGAGTGTCTCAAGATTGATGGGGTTAGGTACATGAACTGGTGGTGTGTGCAGTGTTGTTTCTTTTACAATATGTTGTCTTGGCCGTCTGTCATTATCACTCAATTTGTACCTCTTTTGAACTGGTCGACCGTTGTATAGTATCGGTTAGGTCTTATTTTTGAGTGATATCCGGTTGAACTTGGTTTTCTGTGGGACCAATCTGAATCATTGTGAACGGTTGAATTTGGCCTGTCTGAGCCGTGAACGGTTGGACTTTGCACTCTCAAATTCGACATAACCTAGACCACGTCGCCTTCCATAGTTCTCAAAATTTATATTCTGATTGATTTGGACTTCAGGCTCATTATGTTCATGTACCGTACTAGATATGACAAATTTAATTGATTTTTAATTGTCTTTCTCTTGTAGAGGTTGGTTTTTTGCTTCAGAGGAGCTGCATTCATTGATGTTATAACCTAGCCCAAATCTATCTCCGGCCGGTTTCTGCATCTCATGCATCATTTCAAGAGAAGCAGATGACTTATTCCATGAGTGGACTGTGTTCATCAACCGTTTATTTTCTTTTAACGTGACATAGAATAATCTTCACAAGTCATCATTCTCAGCCGTTTGCAGACTTAACTTTACTTTCAAACCGTCAACCTCTTTTTGCTGCGAGCAGCTGGAGAGGGTTAAATTGTTTTTCAAATCATGTTTTTCTACCTTGGCCTCATCGAATTGTTGCGATAGTCCCTTAAACTCATTCACCATGTCATGCAGTGTCTTGACAAGGTATTCCCATGTAAATTCCAGAGAGTCAAAATCAAATACCATTTCTTCGATGGATTCTGATGCTTGATCAGCCATGAGACATTGTACTATCTTATTGTCGCTTTCACTCAAAGATTCCTCGGAGATGGATCTTTCTGAATCTGAATCGGCCCATTTGCTTTTTCCTTATGCAATTAAAACTTTTTATTCTTTTTTTTGGTGAAATTTTTATCATCTTTGGACCGTCTCCTATAAACCAGTCTCTTCTCATCCTTCTTGGGCCTGCTGCACTCTGTAATAAAGTGCCCTTTTTTCTCCACAATTAAAACAAGCTTGACCATCATCTGTATGGTCATTCTTGTAATATGGTTTAACAAATTGAGATTAATTTTTACGCATAAATTTACCAAATTTCTTGAAAAATAGGGACATAGCTTCACTGCTCAGTTGCTCGGCTGATTTCTTACTTGTGGACTCTTCAACTGGAAGAGTCACTGTGGTAACTTCCAGGGCCTTGGTTTTTGAGAAGTGGATGGTTCTTCTTCAATTCGTATTCCGAGCTCGAAATCGTTTCAAGACAATTTCACGGTTAGAGTATTCTTTACCTAGAGAAGTAAGTTCTATAATAATACCACTAAATTGTTCATCAAATTCGGAGAGAGTTTCTCCTGGCTTCATCTTTGCGTTGTCAAACTTCTGGATTGTAACTGTCAGTTTATTTTCTTTGGTCTGGTCGTTGCCTTCGCACAGTTGTGTGAGTTTTTCCCATATCTCCTTTGTTGTAGAGCAAGTTTTAATCTTGACAAACATATTTTTATCCAGAGTTTTATAAAGGATATCTTTAGTGACGTTTTCAAGATTCGCCTTCTTCTTGTCCTCAGCTATCCATTAGGATCGATGTTTTCCACCATTTGGGGAGCACCTTCAGTTATAGCCACAGATGGATTGACTTTCAAGATCTTCATAGGCCCGTCAGTGATGACATACCACATGTCATCGTCCTGGGCTGCTAAATGTGTCTGCATGCATATTTTTCAGTCATCATAATCTTCTTTAGAAAACATAAGAATCTTGTTAAATGATGTCATATTGATTGTAGATATCAACGTTCAAGAAAACCCGCTCTGATAACACTTGTTAGGATCGAGAAAGAGTTTAGAGGGGGGTGAATAAACTCTTTAAAAATATTTGCTTTTAAAATTTATTTTCAATCGTTTTTAGGCGGTTGAAAGTTCTTCTTGAACGGCTAGAAATATGGAACATTTGAAAAGTACGGAAAACGGTTCACAATTTCTAATGAACTGTTCTGGACTTCTTCATTTATTTGCTCTTTTATCAGTTGGTCCTTGATCAGTTGGTTGACTGGATCTTTTTTTAGATACCTGCTACTGTTCTTCCTCATTATTGTCAAACCCATCAACCTTGCTGGATAATATACAGACTTCTGAGGTGACTATAGATATAGATTTCATCATCTCTTCTTGCATCAGATCAAATCTCTTGGTCATGCTGGTTTGTATAAAATCCATTCTATTGATTAGCATGTCCTGAGTCTGGAAAAGTGTTGGAACTGTCACTATGTCCTTTTTCAATTGATCCAATTGAAGAAATAAGGAAGTGATATCCTTAGTAACTTGGTGTAGGCTTTTTAAGCTATCCTCCTTTGGGGAATCAATCTTCAAAGTATGCAGCAATTGGATTGACTTCATATCGGAGATAGTTGAAATTAAATTGTGCAGACTGGACTGAATATCTTCTATCATAGTATCAGTAGCCATTGGTATGTGAGGAGACAAGGCTTTTCAGACGATTCTGGTTCTTGCTCCCTATCTTCTTCATTGAAAATGACCAAGGCCCTATTTGGTGATTCACTCACAGCTGTAACCATTTCTCGAATAATTTCTTCAACTACCTCATGTTGAGGTTCTTGAGATTGGGTGAAAGTATGAGCAGCAGTAGAGCTGTGTTGGAACATTTCATGTTCGCAATCTTGATTTTGATGTTAACAAAACTTGCTATTTTGTTTCTAATGATTTACCTTAGTGTGCAGGTAGCTGGAACTAATCAGGTTTCTAACTGATCAGTTAAGCGAGGTAACACTGAAGCTATCAAGACGATTAACTGATGAGACCAACTGATCGACCAAACTGAATCAGCTCAACTGATATCTCAAAAAACTGTTCAACTGATTGTCCAGCTGATAGGTAGTTCAGAAGAAGACCTTCAGAAGCTCGGCCAACTGATGAAGAGCTCAACTGATGAAGAACCCAGCTGACCAGTTCAACTAAAAGAGTGAAATCAGTTAAACTGACGAGTCAACTGATTTCATCAGCCCAACTTAAGATCAGTTCAGATGACTAGTTAGGAACATCAGTGAGGAACCATTCAGTTGCAGATCAAGACAAGCTTATCTTAGTGAACTCTAGCTACGCACAAAGATACAAATACATGTACAATCAAAGGTACAATAATGGACGTTGCAGCAAAGATTAAAGCCGAGAGATTCCTGGAGGCATGTCAGAAAAGTCAAGACACATATACCAAGGAACGCATTCAAAGTTGCAACGATCACATGTGATGAGTCTTGAAATACGGTCTCAATGCCTCTATATATACACGCTCAAGACCATCAGCAAAAAAAAACAAGATAGAGCAAATACTAGAGTGTGTGAAGATAAAAAGAAAGGGCACACATATTGCATATCAGCTTACAAGAATCAATCATCCCAGAGGGACACTTCATCGTGTTATCAGCTTAGTTTAGAAACATATTTCCCTCAGTGTGTAAGAACACTTTCGGGTAGTTTTCAGAGATCAGTTCTCACACACACACACCACCACTCAAATACAGTCTTGCACAAAGACAATAAACTTGTGTATGTAGTCTTTCTCACATAGACGTTTAAGAAGTGTTGACTGGAAGGTGCTGCATTCAGTCTAGTCTAGGAGTTCAGTTAGGCAGTAGTGTAAGTCCTAAGCAGAGTGGGTTTGTACAAAGAGTTGTATTAATCAAAGTCTTCTAGTGAATCCTAGCCGAGGGGGTAGAAGGGGTGACGTAGGAGCATTTGAAGTCTCCGAACGTCCATAAACATATCTTGTGTATTTTTCTGATTAACTGTTGTTTTCAAACTCTTTGGATCAGTTAGAGTATTCGTCAGTTTAGTTGTCACCATAACTGAACTGATGAATGCAAAAACTAATCTACCCTTTTTTAGTTATTCAATTACACAGGATATACAAAATATATAAGTGTTTCTTAAAGAAGGATTATTTAGAATGTTTTTCGCTTGGTTTTAACTCCCAAACTCGATATAATTCATCGGTGTATACATTCTTAGAACACGAGCTATTGCAGGTCTTGGAGAATATTTTCTTTGAAGCACCTCAAGGTGCTCTGCAAACGATCATTCAAATGGTATCAGAGCTAGCTGTTCTAAGAAGGACATTTGAAAACTGATATTTTTAAATATGTTTCAAAATGTTGTTTAAAATGGATTTCAAAATCCTCTTAAATATTTTATGCATTTGCCATGAGGAGAGAGAAGGTTCTTGGCTCAGCAACTAACACTGTAGCCACTTCTCTTGATTCATTAACATTGTTGTTTTTAGCAGATTGCAGGGCTTTGAGTTCAGCTGACAGCAGTTCAACTAAACTGCTCAACGGACAAAATTTCAGTTTCTAGTCTACCAGTCCAACTTATTAACAGACGAAACCCCAACTACCAGCTGAAACTGATGAGTTAAGTGGAACTTAATCATCAGAAGTACCGCCGCTTCATTGCCATATCAGATCAAATATAAATGATCAATGCGGTTCAGTATCAGTTGAATTTAGTTTTAGTCAGCTCGACCAGTTAGCCATCACAGAGATCAAGTCCAAAGGCAAATTACTTGATCTTCTAGCAAAAGAAACTCGAAATCTTTGCATCATTCAAAGCATTCAAGGTGACCAGTTGTTAGTATATTCAGTTCTATTATGTATAAATTAACTGATGTTTGATGTTATTTAAAGTCTGCCAGTGGAGTGGCCATTTCCCTTACACTTGTTGATGTGCGCAAAAGTATAATACAAAGGATGCTTATTTGATTAAATAAATATCTTGTTCATCTAGTTAGCTTTTACATAACTGAACTGCTATTTTAAGATTTGTTGCCCAAAGTTCTTGATTGATACTAAAACTTCATTAATCGCGTAAATGTTTATAATTTTGAAGGGGAGTTTTTAATTCAGTTTCTAAGGGGGAGTTTTGTTTAAATTATCCTTCGAACTGAAAAACTGTTTTCAAATCACTTCATTCAGTTGTTGATGGGGAGATTTTATTTCAGCTATTCCACAAACTGAAATATTTTTTTAACACTTTCTTTAAAATTGTTTTAACTGTCGAAGTTTTGTGATCATCAAAAAGGATGAGATTTTTGGAACATTTAATATTCGCAATCTTGATTTTGATGTTAACAAAACTTGATATTTTGTTTCTAATGATTTACCTTAGTGCGCAGGTAGGTGGAAATGATTAGGTTTCTAACTGATCAGTTAAGCGAGGTAAAACTGAAGCTATCAAGACGATTAACTGATGAGACCCACTGATCGACCAAATTGAATCAGCTCAACTGATATCTCAAAAAATGGTTCAACTGATTGTCCAGCTGATAGGTAGTTCAGAAGAAGACCTTCAAAAGCCCGTCTAGCTGATGAAGAGCTCAACTGATGAAGAACCCAGCTGACCAGTTCAACTGAAAGAGTGAAATTAGTTCAACTGACGAGTCAACTGATTTCACCAGCCCAACTGAAGATCATTTCAGATGACCAGTTAGGAACATCAGTGAGGAACCATTCAGTTGCATATTAAGACAAGCTTATCTTAGTGGACTCCAGCTACGCACAAAGATACAAATACCTGTACAATCGAAGGTACAATAATGGACGTTGCAGCAAAGATTAAAGCCGAGAAATTCCTGAAGGCATGTCAGAAAAGCCAAGACACATATACCAAGGAACGCATTCAAAGCTGCAACGATCACATGTGATGATTCTTGAAGTACGATCTCAATGCCTCTATATATACACGCTCTAGACCATCAGCAAAAAAAACAAGAGAGAGCAAATACTAGAGTGTGTGAAGATAAAAAAAAGGACACGCATATTGCATATCAGCTTACAAGAATCAATCATCCCAGAGGGAACACTTCATCGTGTTATCAGTTTAGTTTAGAAGCATATTTCCCTCAGGGTGTGAGAACACTTTCGGGTAGTTTTCAGAGATCAGTTCTCACACACACACACACACCACCACTCAAATACAGTCTTGCACAAAGACAATAAACTTGTGTATGTAGTCTTTCTCGCATCGAAGTTAAAGAAGTGTTAACTGGAAGGTGCTGCCTTCAGTCTAGTCTAGGAGTTCAGTTAGGCAGTAGTGTAAGTCCTAAGCTGAGTGGGTTTGTACAAAGAGTTGTATAAATCAAAGTCTTCTAGTGAATCCTATCCGAGGGGGTAGAAGGGGTGACAGTAGTAGCAGTTGAAGTCTCCGAACATCCACAAACATATCTTGTGTATTTTTCTGATTAACTGTTGTTTTCAAACTCTTTGGATCAGTTAGATATTCGTAAGTTTACTTGTCACCATAATTGAACTGATGAACGCAAAAACTAATCAACCCTTTTTCAGTTATTCAATTACATAGGATATACAAAATATATCAGTGTTTCTTAACGAATGATTATTTCGAGTGTTTTCCGCTTGGTTTTAACTCCAAACTTGATCTAATTCATTGGTGCATACATTCTTAGAACACGAGCTATTGCATCTCTTGGAGAATATTTTCTTTGAAACACCTCAAGGTGCTCTGCAACAATCCTTCAAGCTAGTAGGCTCTTCAGTTGGTTTGTCAGCTAACATTTTAATTGGCTCTTCAGTTGGCACTTCTTCAGTTGCCATTGGATGATCAATGCGGTTCAATATCAACTGAGTCCAGTTTGAGTCAGCCCGACCAGTTTGGCAACACAGAGATCATGTCCAAGGCAGCTAGCTGTTTGTCTGGCAAGAAGACTCAAGATCGTTGCAACAATTCAAGAATTCAAGGCAACCAGTTATTGGTATATTCAGTTCTGTCATACATAAACTGATTGATATTTGATGTTGTTTAAAATATGCTATTATAGTAGCAATTTTCCCTTATAACTGATGATGTACTTAAATATATAATAAAAAGGAGATCTATTTGATTAAATAAACATTATGTTTATCCAATTATGTTTCTTTGTGATTGAACTGATATCTCCAGATTTCTTGTCTAAACTGTTTGAATGATTAAAGCTACTAAATTTTGGCGTAGATAATTATTTTTAAAGAGGAGTTTTTAATTCAGTTAGTGAGATGGAGCTTTTTTCCCTTGAATTGAAAAATATTTGTAATTCAGTTAGTGAGGGGGAGCTTTCTGTCCCTCGAACTGAAAAATATTTTTAAATTCAGTTATTGATGGGGAGCTTTCTTATCCCTCGAACTGAAAATTTTTCTTTTGATCGTTTTAAATTTTTTGATTCTTACAAAGGGGGATAATCATTTAATTTTTAAACTTTTAATTGTTTTTAAAATCGCTTTAATTTTTCAAGTTTTGTGATCATAAAAAAAAGGGAAGATTGTTCGAACATTTCATGTTCGCAATCTTGATTTTGATTTTAACAAAATTTGTTATTTTTTTTCTAATTATTTTACCCAAGTGCACAGAAACTGTGTAAAGTACAAAATTAGGACGACGTAATTCAACTGCATGCAAATCTAGGAAAAAGAAAAATGACTAATTAAATGATTTTAATGGCATAAATTAATTGTGACATGCATGATTAAATATTAAATAGGATTTTATTGTCATCATGCATAAAACTGTATTTTTAAGGTTATTCGAGTTGCGATCGAGGAACGGAGAACGAGGGCTGAAAAATGTAAATTGTTTTTATTAAACAATTATTTTTAATTATTTAAAATATGATTGAAGATTTTTCTTATTTTTGAAAATAAGGGGTTTTGAGGTGATTTTATACGCCGGGACGTAAATTTTATCGGTGTTGATTTTTCAACAAAAATACGAACGTTTTGACAACCTGGCTAATAAATTCACAAACTTTATTCAACAAAATAATTTTTATACTTTAATTAAACACTAATGGACCTACTTAACTCCATTAATGGGCCTAAGCTTGTTTAGTGATTAATTAAACTATATAATATACAAAACTCACCCCACTAACCCTACAACTCACGCCCCACTCTCTCAAATTCTCTCCAAAACTCAACTACACGGCACACACCAGAATATTGAAAAGAAACTTCCAAAAATTCAAGGGAAACTTGTGAGCTTTGAAGAGAATTCATCCTAGGGTCTCCTACGTCAAAGTTCTTCGCATCGCCATCGAATATTCGTGCATTTAAAACATGCCATACATATCTTTTTCTCGTCTATCACATCCTATTATTGTTTTAAATTACGTTTGTATGAAAAGCATGATGTTGTTATGAATATTTTCGTAATATTGCATATACATCTGGTAAACTTATGATTTTATGTCCCAAATTCATGTTTCTATGTTGTTTAATGGGCTGCCATGATTAGGACATGATCAAGCAAGGTTTTTACACAATTTAGAGTCCTTGAACACACACCATACACGCTGCTATTACGAAGGAAACAAGCTGGTACAATAATTCTGTCATGTGGTCTTGAGGGCTTGGTTTTGGGGGACTTGTTGATCGGCTTGGCGTTGGCTGCAGCCAGGGCTTGGCTAGGGTCCGTGAAGGGTCAAGTGTAGGGTCCTAGCCATGCTAGAACTCGACCATCAGGGCGGGGAAGGAGTCCTAGAGTGGGTAGCGCATGTGCGCTTCGTGACAGCAGTTGCGCAATGGAAGGTAAGCTCGGCCAGGGGGCTTCTGGCTAGGCTAGAGTGAGTCCTTAGGGTCCTAGGTGAGTGCACATGGGTCTGGCTCAAGGGCTGGATCGATGGCTAGAGACCTAGGCTCACAAACGTGGAGTCCATGCACAATAGGAGTCCTCGGCCTAGCTTGCAGCTGGAGTTGAGGCTTCGGTTTCAAGCTAGGGTCAGGTTCATGAGGTCATGTCAGTCCAGTAGGGTCTATGGGAGGTGTGGCTCGAGGTTGGCTCATGATGGTTCGAGTATGGCTCGATGAAAAGTCAAGTTGGCTCGAAGGTTGCTTGAACCGTGGGTCTAGGGTTTTATAACTTGGAAAATAAATCGAAACGCGGCTCACGGGGGTCGAGTCGTGGTTCACGAGGGCTAAAATAATATAAAAAGCCTAAGTTTTAAATTTAGGAATTTTATATTAAAATTTGAAATTATTCGGGATTAAAACGCATTAAAAATGAATAATTAAAGATAAATTAAAAAGTCTAGTATTTAAGATAAATAAATTTTGGAAAATTTAATTTAAGCTTAAATAATTATTTGGGACATGTTAGAGTCAATGAAATTAAGAAAAAGTCAAATTCGAGGAATTTTACGTCTAGGGGTAAAACGATAATTTTACACCCGAAGATTAGTAAACGTCATGGCAGTGTCCTGAATGCTGTTTTATATGCTTATATGATTATTTCAAATTTTTATGAATTTTTATTCGTTAAATTATGGTTTTTAAATGTATATGGAATGTTATGATTATTTATGGAATTTTTGATGAAACGATAAAATTAAAAGATATGTTGCATTCTTGTTTTTAAAAGAAAAGGATATTAAATACTTGATTTTTATAAAATGATCAAAATGTGAAATACTGGAGGAGGTGAAGTAATTGTGACTATTGAGGATATGAATGGGGATATCGTGAGGGAAAAGGCCCAGAGGGAGCCCATTTATGGGAGAAGATCCCAGAGGGAGCTCGACTATCGTATTTCCATTCGATGAGGATAGACCAAGGCATAGTTGATGGGTGAGAGTGTCGCTGATGTCCCCGCCGCCCAGTACTGTGGTTTTATGTAGATGGATCCTTCGACTTTATGAGAAAAAGGAAAGTCACAATTAACGATCTGAATTCAATAAAAAAGAAAAATGTATATGCTCATAATGAAAGAATATATGATATGAAATGATGAAAAGGAAAAATGTTGAGGTTTAAGTTATGCATGTCATGAAAATGGTATTTTTACGTAAAAGTATTTTCACTGTTGCTTGTGATTTTATACGTATTACTTGTTATCAAAATTATGGTGTGTTGAGTCTTTAGACTCACTAGGTGTGATGGATGCAGGTGATTAAGATGTTAATATTACTGGAGGTCTTGATGGTTGACCTGACTAGACTGAAGGTGCACATAACCTGAGGACCAGCGCTTCTACTTTTCTGCATTTATGTTTATGATTTACGTTAAAGATTTTTAAGACCATTTATTTATGCTTTTTGAGTGATTTTTGAGAGGATGATACTTTTAGCAATATTTGAAAAGATTATTTTTAGGTTTAGTAAAACATTTGACGATTTCACGTTTTGACTATTTCTTTGGATTTTCAAATACTAGTTGGTTGTTTTATTTTAAAAATGCTGTAAAAATATTTTTATACTTGTGTGAGGTTTTCGGCCGAATAATGGAAGTGTCTTAAAAAAAAATTTGTACTTTTAAGCAAAACTATTAGCAGACGTTTCAAATTGAAACTGATCAGAATTTGAACTGATCAATTATTGAGCCTAAACTGAAGTTATCGAAGAATGCAAACTGAAAGTACCAACTGATTAATCGAACTGAACCAGTTCAACCGATGAATCGTAAACCAGTTCAACTGATTGTCCAGCTGACAGGTGGTTCAACAGAAGAACTTTAGAAGCCCGGCCAGCTGATGAATAGTTCAACTGATGGAAAACCCAGCTGATCAGTAGTGAAATCAGTTCAACTAACGAGTCAACTGATTTCACCAGCCCAACAGAATTTCAGTTCAAATGAACAGTTTAGAACATCAGTTAGAACCAATCAGTTGCAGAACTCGACAAGCTTATTCATTGAGATCCAGGTGTGCCCAAATGTACAAAAGCATCTGTACTGTCAATAGTACAATAATGGATGTTGCAGCAAAGCTTAAAAAAATGTTCCAGAATGGCTGTCGGAAAAGTCGAGACACAAATTTCAAGAAACGTATTAAAGTTGCAACGATCACATGTGATGAGTCTTGATGTACGGTCGTATTACTGCTGTAAATACAGACCAAGAACATCAACAAAATACATGAACGAGAGGTGAAAAACAAGAAAGAAAAGAAAGGGCACGCTTATTGCATATCAGCTTATAAAGAAGCAATCAGCCCAGTCGAGAGAACACATAAAAGTTATATCAGCTTAGTGTAGAAGCTTATTTCCCTCAGTGTGTGAGAACACCTTTCGCGTTGTTTTCAGAGATCAGTTCTCACACTCATACTCACTCTACTCAAATACCATCTTGCACAAAAACATAAAACTTGTGTATGTAGTCTTTGACATATAGATGTTAAACAAGTGTTGATTGGAAGGTGATGCCTTCAGTCTAGAATAGGAGTTCAGTTAGGCAGTGGGTGAGTCCTAAGCTGGGTGGGTTTGTACAAGGTGTTTTACAAATCAAAGTCTTCTAGTGGATCCTACTCGAGGTGGTAGAATGGGTGACGTAGAAGCAGTTGAAGTCTCCGAACATCCATAAACATATCTTGTGTATTAACTGCTCAACTGTGATTCTTAAACTGATTTAATCAGTTTAGTTGATATCAGTGCTGTTCTGTTCATAACTAAACTGATAGAAGCCATAACTAATTCCTCATATTTCAGTCGATCAGTTTACACAAGTCTTTAGTTTTTAAAATCTATCAGTTTTTCTTAACAAAGGATTACTTAGAATGTCATAACTGAATTGATAGAAGCCATAACTAATTCCTCATATTTCAGTCGATCAGTTTACACAAGTCTTTAGTTTTTAAAATCTATCAGTTTTTCTTAACAAAGGATTACTTAGAATGTTTTTCGCTTTGTTTGAAACCAAACTCGATCTAATTCATCGGTGTATGCATTATTAGAACAAGAGCTATTGTAGTTTATTGAGAATATTGTGTTTGAAGCACCCTCGTAGGTGCCCGAACCGATCCATCACAAAAGGTTACTGATAAAAGAAAACTGTATGTTTTGAGTAGCACGAAATTGATCCTTGAATGATCAGGTATCTTTCTGCTGAGTGCGTGCTTGATGAGCGATGAAGTATATGAACCTTAAGTGCATAGATCTTGGAGTATGCTAGCTTTAGTAGTGTGTCAATCACGTTGTTGAAAACTTAAAATGATCGAACTCTCTTCTGCATTTTTCAACTCTTCTTTTATAAGCTATCATCGCAATGGTCAGAAAAGATAAATAACGTAAACATGTATAGCTGGAATGATGTGTCAGTATCAGCTGTACCTACATTAAATGTTCTTTAGCAAACATTTAATGTTATCTTTTCTTGTGTAGCTTTGAATCTCGTTCATTTGAAGAGTTGCTGCTAAGCATACTTTTTTAGTAACTGTTAGCTCCCTCAGAGCTTGTAGGATATTTAAACAATCTTTCTATTCTGGAATAGTGACATACATGCATATCTTTATCAGAACTGATGCAGGACATGGTTGACTTGTAGCGGTGCAAAACAATTGAATGTCCTAAACCGGTCAGAGAATGTCTTCCATTAAGTGAGCAATGAATATTTTGGAAACTTAATTTCGGTTGTTTGGCAAACTAAGTAAATAAAGGATTAACTGATCAAGTAACTTGTAGTAACTGAACTACACAAACCAACTGACAGTTGTCTAACTGAAGATTAATGCGCAGTTTATCGAAGGCAACTGAAAACAGCTGAACTGAACTTACGAAGACAACTGACTGATCAGTTGGAAACTGATCAGTTGACATATTCAGTTGTGAGCTTATCAGCTGTTCATTCAGCTGTACACGTAATCAGTTGAAAAGGACATTCAACCGACAACAGTACAAAGCAGACTGCAACTCGTAGTGGAACGCCGCATTCCAGAGCTTACAGTGTACGAATGTCAGAAGAATATTGACGTGGCAATCAAAGGAATATTGATATAAATTATATTTATTGTTATCATTGAAGAGAAGCCTATAAATATGTGAGAAGAGCAGTTGAGCAAGCAACCAATCGATTTATCTATTCTCAAGCTTGCTGTTACCCTGCTGAATTTATAGCTCTTACTCAAAGATCAAAAAGTTCACACTTATCTGATTTATTTCTAGCATTTGAGGCTACCTTTCGAGCTTACAAGCACAAATCATTTTATTTTTTATTTGATCTTATCTAGATCTGTTGTGCTAAGTTCAGTCGAAAACTGTGATATATTTAGTAAACTAATAGTTTCAGATTTGGCAGTGTTAAGTCCAAACTGAAGTGGGTCTGTACAAGTTTTGTATTAATCAAAGTCTTTTAGTGCATATCCTATCCTTGTGATAGAAGGGGTGACGTATGAGTTATTTCATTCTCCGAACATCCATCAAATCTACGTGTTATTACTTCAGTTATTTATTCTATCTTTCAGTCAGTTTATTTCCGAACTGTTATCAGTTAAACTGATTGTCATTGACTGACGACAAGATTACTAGTTTCAGTTTGTCACAAAACTGACACTTCATTTGAAAAGTGTAGAACCCGTAAATTAGACTACGTATAAGCCATGCATAATTCTAGTATTTTAAATTAAAATGATTTTTTTGCATGAGTATTTAAATGTTTTTCTTTAAAGTTAATTATTTTATGCAGTAGTTTAATTTTTTTTTTATCTTTTCAGTTAATTCAGTGAGGCCGGACTGGAGTTGGAGTTTTGAGATAAAATTTAAAATTAAGAAAACATTCTCAGAGTTTATTTTAGCTACATAGTAAGTTAATTTAAGTTAAAAGGAGGTTTAAGGAATTATTTAAGTAACTTGAGGTGAGTAGAAAATAAGTTCATTTAGGTTCCATAATTAAGGTGTTAATTCACTAAATTATTTAAAGGATAGGTAAGGCTCTAAAGGTTTAAAAATACACTAACTAAACAATATTTCTCCTCCATTTATTTGATAATTTTCGGCCACCTCCTTAGTGATCAAACAATTCTTTAACAACTCACCACCTTTGACTCCTTCTTTATTATTTCTTGGCATGATAATCCTTTCATTTATTAATCACCCTTAAGTAATATTATATCATTATCCTAGCCTTGTGAGGACATGAAGAATCGGTCATGCATCCTTAATCCCTCCAAATCATTTTGATATCAAGCCATTTCAAAATTCAAAAAGGAGAGCAAGACTTGGTCTTGCCATCCCTTTTATATTGCAACCCCTTCCCCCTCACTCTCCTAACCACCATTCCCCCTTCCTCAACGTCGATTTCAGAGCCATTTTGAGAGAAAAAAAATCGAGAGGTGCTAGGGGAAAAACAAGAGAGAAATCGAGTAGAAGGAAGGAAGGTAGATCACTCCGTCTCCTCCGTGCCGAGTCGTTGCGTTTCTTTTGTTTTCTTCGAAACAGAAAATAACCAGGCATGTTTATATTTTTATTGACTCTTCAATCAAGTCATATTATTATTTTAAAACATCGCATGTACACAAATTTGAAGGGGAAAACCGAAATAAATGATAAAATATTTTCGAAACCAAGGTGCAGATTTTCAGTTTTCCCTTGTGCTCTCACGTTTTTGGTTGTTTCTATCGCTGCAGGGTATGGCTCGATCCTAGGCTCCCAAGGCTGCATCTAGACATGTATTAGGACATGTTAGGACCATAGTAGTCCGTTCGTTCAGCCCCATACTCTCTGGAATCACAGTATTGACAGCAACTCATCCTTAGGGCCATATTGTGCTTCGATTTTTGTTGCTTGCTGTCAAGGGAGAGAGTTTCTGACCTTGGCTGCCCTAGGGGCCTATAGCCATGGTTGGAACACTTCCCTATCATGTCTAGGACGTGACCAAGATGCCCTTTCATGGCTTGGTTCTCGCCCCAATCGGTTTCAAAAATAAACCAGAACAGCCCCTCGGTTTTTAGAAGAATTCTGGTGTTGCGTGTGTGTAATGTTTCGAAAGTATGGGTGTTCGTGTGGATCTTGGTTGGCTCATTAGCCCTTACCCACGGTTCATACCATACCCCTTGATGTCTAGATCATGCCATGGTCAATCAAATTGTCAATGGAATGGTCAATGACAGCCGAACAATCGCAGCACCCCACGCATGAAGGTGTGCTCTCGGGTGGAATCACTTGGCTTGTTTCGGTTGTGGTTCGAATTGTGGCTGGCCTAGGGCCCTTAGCCATGGTTCAAATCATTCCTTAGGGTGTTGGTAAGAGGTTCTGGTCGGTGGTTCAAGCCCCAATGGCCATTAGCCTCGTAAACGACGCAAGGAAACCAAAGCAGAGCTGCTGTATTTTGTGGACAACAACTTGCTGCTTCGGTTCAGTGGCTCGTTCGAGTTCTTGGTTAGCTTTTAGCCTATGGCCTTGGACTGGACAGTGCCTCATTGAGTTAGGAAGGTCATTTTTTTTTTCGTTTATGATTCGGATCATTTTAGAGGTCGTACGAGAAATTACGGTGCGATGTGCCAAATTGACTCTCGAAAGAGCGTTTCATGTTTTGGCCTCCATTCACCAAAATTTCGACCCTTACCATTTTAGGAGCATTATTTCATCATTTTAGGTGTATTTTAATCATGACTAAATGATGGTTCGGTGTTGGTTCGGGTTGGCACGGAGTCATGATTAAATACGAAGTCGTTGGGCGTAATTGTCTCGTTTTTTGGATTCAATTACAAAGTTTGGTCAAGAAAATCATTTGCATATTTGTCATGATAAATTTAGGACGCAGCGAGCCTGGGAACGATCCAACCCATGTGGTAAAATGTACAGGATATTTTGATTATGCCATTTAATTATATTACGTGCATAAAAATATAAAATATTCATTTTTGATATTTATGTGATATTGCTTGTGGCCATTTCACTATCATGGGATCATTGTATCATCCGGTCGCCAGTTACCGGTCAGTTCAGTTCAGTTCCACCCAGTATACTGTGGCATTAGTCTGATCTGACGTTCATTACTTCACCCTGATCGCCAGTTACCGGTCAGTTCGGTTCAGTTTAGTGCAGGGGCCACTTGCGTAGAACATAATCTCACCAGAAAATTATTACATGCTATTTCATTACAGGGCTCCATGGAGCAAACATTTTCACTATGATTTTAGTTCAGTTATGTACGTATTATAATTAATCAGGACACGATATTTTACGTTATGACTCATGACATGTTATTTTTACTCCCATGCAACTTTGTTATATTATTTACTCGTTATTTACGATATATGCATGCTGAGTCTTTAGATTCACTAGACTTGATTGTTGTAGGTACTGATGATGTCGGGGCCAAGGGCGGGGACCAGTGAGCTAGCTTGCGTCGGCAGTAGTGGAACCCGAGGACCTCATTTACAGCACTTGCCATTTTTATGCTCAAACATTTTTATCAGTTGTTGGATTACTTTACTTGTTATTTTGTGAGCAATAATTTCTTCCGCTGCTATTTTTTAAACATTAAACTTGATTTATCAGTTTATTTTGTGAATGAGGCATTTTAATTATTTTAAAAAGAAAATTTTTAATTTTTCCGCAAATTTTCAAACACGAATTTTCGGGCCATTATAGCTGGTATCAGAGCAATGATTTATTAAAAGGTTGTACTACTACTGACCACGAGAAGCTCATGAAGTCACGCCTTCGGTCTGTAAGTTTTACATTTACACATTTTATTCAAAGCATGAATTATTTAACAGCATGTTTTCATGAAATATTTTACGTCCAGATTTATTTTATTGTTCAGTATTTAAATTTAAATCAATTATGGAATTATGCATGTTGGTTACGTATGGATTATGTATGGAACAGTATGCCCCCTAGACGCATTCTCGAGCGCACTAGAAATGAGGAGCCTCGCCAAGAGGACAGGGAGGAGCAGAGGCAGGAGAGAGATTTACCACCTCCAGCTCCACCTCCAGCTCCACCTCCACCTCCACCTGACATGAATGCCCAGATGCTAGCTGGGATGACTCAGTTCTTCGCACAGTTTGCGGGGAACCATGCTGTGGCGACCAGGCCGACAGGGCCCAAGGCTGTCTATGAGAGATTCATGAAGATGCGTCCTAAGGATTTTTCAGGAACGACGGACCCCATGATTGCCGAGGGTTGGATCAAGTCCCTCGAGGTTATCTTCGAGTTCATGGAGCCTTGGAGATGCAGACATAGTTCGATGTGCCACTTACTTATTCGGAGGAGATGCCCGCTTATGGTGGGAAGGAGCATCAGTAGCCCTGAACTTGGCTACACTGAGTTGGGCGCGCTTCACGGAGGTATTCTACTCCAAATATTTCACTGAGGAGGTGCGCACCAGGTTGACCACGGAATTCATGAGCCTGAGACAAGGAGATCTGACTGTTACGGAGTTTATTCATAAGTTTGAGAGGGGTTGTCATTTTGTGTCCCTGATTGCGAATGATGCTAAAGCCAAGTTGATGCATTTCTTGGTGGGTCTACTGGCCGATCTTGCGTCGTGATGTTAGGGTGTCTGACCCTACTACTTATGAGATCGCCGTCTCCAAAGCTCTAGCCGCAGAACAGGATCAGTGTGATATCGAGAGAGACCGCCAGGGCAAGCGCCCAGTCCAGGTACCACACCGCCCTCCTCCTCAGCAGCATCAGCAGCAGAACAAGAGGCCTTTTCACGGGCTGCCTAGAAACAGAGGTCAGCAGCAGCAGCGGGGACGCCCAGCCCCGAGGACTTTTGAGCACCCAGTTTGCCCTAAGTGCTCACGCCGCCATCCTGGATCATGCATGTTTTGTTCAGGGAAGTGTTATAAGTGTGGTAGTCCAGACCACTTACTTCTGCAGTGCCCTCAGAGGAATCTGACTACTCAAGGCAGAGTTTTTGCTCTCCATGCCACGGAAACGAACCCGTAGACCATGCTTATGACAGGTACCTTTGAGATTTAAGTTTACATTTGAGGTTTAATGTCTTGGGTTAAGATTTTTGAACATAGAATTACAGTAGGATTGCATGCTCTAATCAGTATTATTTTCGGGAATTAGGTTAGAAGAACTCTGGCTTTTGCATGTCTATAAGTTTAGTTCTTGTAACTATTGGGTTCAACTTAGAGTTCCGATCTTTCAGGGAGAATATTTATATCTGGTTCCGCTACAAAGGCTTTGATAGATTCAGGGGCCACTCACTCATTTATTTCGGAGGTCTTTGCTAACTTTCTCAAAGTTAAGACCATCGGGCTAGATGTAGCCTATTAAGTAGTATTGCCTTCTGGTGAGGAGATGGCAGCTACCAATGTGATCCGAGACATAGATCTTGAGCTCCATGGCAACCTCGTTTATGCGGATCTGAGCGTGTTGCCGATGCTAGAGTTTGACATCATTCTAGGGATGGACTGATTATTGCGGAACAGAGTTTTGATTGACTTCCAGCGGAGATCTGTTTTAGTCCGACCGCCTGGAATGACGCAGTTCTTATTTGAGCCAGACATGTACTTTCCTTTACCGCGCATTATTCCTTATGTCAAGGCTAGGAAGCTCATGCATAGAGGGTGTCGGGCGTTCTTAGCAACTTTTATATCTGTCCCCGAGGCGCCCAGTCAGTCAGCCGCGGATGTTCCGATTGTTAGAGACTTCTTAGATGTTTTTCCTGAGGATGTTTCTGGTATGCCATCCGAGAGAGAGGTGGAGTTTTCCATCGAGCTTATGCCAGGTACGGTTCCAATCTCCAAAGCACCGTACTGACTAGCACCGACAGAGATGACATAGCTTAAGAAGCAGATAAAGGAACTTCTGGATAAGGAGTTCATTCACCCGAGTTTTTCACCACAGTCTTATTTCTGAAGAAGAAGGATGGTTCTATGAGACTTTGTATGGACTACCGGGAGTTGAACAGGGTAACAGTGAAGAACAAGTACCCACTTCCGAGGATCGAGGATTTGTTTGACCAGTTGCAGGGAGCTTCAATATTCTCCAAGATAGATCTGCCTTCCGGTTATCACCAGTTGAGGGTGAGAGATGCTGATGTTTCCAAGACTGCTTTTAGGACTCGTTATGGTCACTATGAGTTCTTTGTGATGCCTTCGGTCTGACGAATGCGCCAGCGATCTTTATGGATCTCATGAATCGCATATTTCAGCCGTATCTTGACCAGTTTGTGATAGTATTCATAGACGACATTCTCGTCTACTCGAAGAATCAGGAGGATCCACAGCAGACATCTGACCATAGTGCTGCAGACCTTGCAGAAGCACAAGATTATTCGCAAACTTCAGTAAGTGCGAATTCTGGTTAGATAAGGTGGCGTTCTTAAGACACATTGTTTCTAGCAGTGGTATTGAGGTAGACCCAGCGAAAGTTGCCGCAGTCAGAGATTGGGTTGTGCCGCAGAATGCATCAGAGATCCGCAGTTTTCTTGGGCTAGCAGGATATTATCGGAAGTTCATTAAGGGATTCTCCTCTATTGCCGTTCCACTCACATCATTGACCAAGAAGAATGCTAAATTTGTGTGGAGCGAGGAGTGTCAGAAGAGCTTCGATACTTTGAAGCAAGCTCTTATCTCAGCACCAGTTTTGGCCATGCCGTCAGGGCCCGGAGATTTTGTTTTGTATACCGATGCTTCGAAGCTCGGTTTGGGCGCAGTATTGATGCAGCATGGGAAGGTGATAGCGTATGCTTCTCGACAGCTGAAAGTCCATGAGAAGAACTACCCTACCCATGATCTAGAGTTGGCCGCCGTAGTTTTTGCCTTGAAGATTTGGAGGCACTATCTGTATGGAGAGAAGTGCCAGATCTTTACCGACCACAAGAGCCTCAAGTATTTCTTTACGCAGAAGGAGCTGAACATGTGTCAGAGGCGTTGGTTGGAGCTTGTGAAAGATTATGATTGTGACATTAGCTACCACCCGGGTAAAGCTAATGTAGTTGCGGATGCATTAAGCAGAAAAGTCGCAGTGAGGGCTCATTTGATGATTCAGAGACCTCTTCAGCTTGAGATGCAGAGGTTTGATCTAGAATCATATCCTCGAGGTAGAGTTCCCCGTCTATCTACCTTGACTATTCAGTCCTCTCTTCTTGACCGTATTCGCAGTGGTCAGTACAGCAGATGAGCAGTTAGCAAAGTGGAAGCAGAGAGATGAGGCCAAGGGCAGTGTCTTGTATTCAGTCAGCGACGGTATTGTGAGATACCGAGACAGGATGTGGGTTTCCAGCAGTGGTTCTATTCGAGCAGATATTCTATCAGAGGCCCACATGTCGCCGTACTCTATTCATCCAGGGAGTACGAAGATGTACCGAGATCTGCAGTCATTGTATTGGTGGCCTGGGATGAAGAAAGACATCAGACGATTTGTATCCGTGTGTCTGACTTGCCAGTTAGTGAAGGCGGAGCATCAGAGACCAGCAGGTTTGCTCAAGCCTCTTCCTATTCCCGAGTGGAAGTGGGAGAATATTACCATGGACTTCGTGACCGGTTTGCCGAAGTCAGTCAGAGGATCAAATGCTATCTGGGTGATTGTAGATCGTCTTACCAAATCAGTGCACTTCTTGCCTATTAAGACGACTTTCACCATGATTCAGTATGCAGAGTTGTGTATCCGGGAGATAGTCCGACTTCATGGTATTCCAGTTTCTATCGTATCTGACAGAGATCCCAGATTTACTTCCTCATTTTGGAAGAGTTTGCATTCGACTATGGGTACGAAGTTGCTGTTTAGCACAGCTTTACATCCTCAGAAAAATGGGCAGTCAGAGCGAGTTATTCAGATTTTAGAGGATCTTCTCCGTGCTTGTGTTATTGATTTGTCTGGGAGTTGGGAGTCGAACTTGCCATTGGTAGAGTTCACCTATAACAACAGCTTCCAGTCGTCTATTGGTATGGCTCCATATGAAGCACTGTATGGCCGCAAGTATAGATCTCCTGTTCATTGGGATGAAGTAGGAGAGAGAGCAGAGTTGGGTCCAGAGATTATTCGGCAGACGGCCGATGTAGTAGTCAAGATCCGTGATAGGATGAGGACTGCTCAGAGCCGACAGAAGAGTTATGCGGATCAGAGGAGGAGAGACCTAATTTCTAATTTCGGTGAGTATTTAAATGCTTTTCATTAAAGTTAATTATTTTATGCAGTAGTTTAAATTTTTATCTTTTCAATTAATTTAGTGAGGCCGGACTGGAGTTGGAGTTTAGAGATAAAATTTAAGATTTAAGAAAACATTCCCAGAGTTTATTTTAGCTAGCTAGTAAGTTAATTTAAGTTAAAAAGAGGATTAAGGAATTATTTAAGTAACTTAAGGTGAGTAGGAAATAAGTTCATTTAGGTTCCATAATTAAGGTGTTAATTCACTAAATTATCTAAAGGTTTAAAAATACACTAACTAAACAATATTTCCCCTCCATTTATTTGATAATTTTCGGCCACCTCCTTAGTGATCAAACAATTCTTTAACAACTCACCACCTTTGACTCCTTCTTTATTATTTCTTGGCATGATAATCCTTTCAACTATTAATCACCCTTAATTAATATTAGATCATTATCCTAGCCTTGTGAGGACATGAAGAATCGGTCATGCCTCCTTAGTCCATCCAAATCATGTTGATATCAAGCCATTTCAAAATTCAAAAAGGAGAGCAAGACATGGTCTTGCCATTCCTTTTATATTGCAACCCCTTCCCCCTCACTCTCCTAACCACCATTCCCCCTTCCTCATCACCGATTTCAGAGCCATTTTGAGAGAAAAAAAAATCGAGAGGTGCTAGGGGAAAAACAAGAGAGAAATCGAGTAGAAGGAAGGAAGGTAGATCACTCCGTCTCCTCCGCGCCGAGTCGTTGCGTTACTTTTGTTTTCTTCGAAACAGAAAATAACCAGGCATGTTTATATTTTTATTGACTCTTCAATCAAGTCATATTATTATTTTAAAACATCGCATGTACACAAATTTGAAGGGGAAAACCGAAATACATGACAAAATATTTTCGAAACCAAGGTGCAGATTTTCGGTTTTCCCTTGTGCTCTCACGTTTTTGGTTGTTTCTGCCGCTGCAGGGTATGGCTCGATCCTAGGCTCCCAAGGTTGCATCTAGACATGTATTAGGACATGTTACGACCATATTAGTCCGTTCGTTCAGCCCCATACTCTCTGGAATCACAGTATTGACAGTAACTCATCCTTAGGGCCATATTGTGCTTCGATTTTTGTTGCTTGCTGTCAAGGGAGAGAGTTTCTGAACTTGGCTGCCCTAGGGGCCTATAGCCATGGTTGGAACACTTCCCTATCATGTCTAGGACATGACCAAGATGCCCTTTCATGGCTTGGTTCATGTCCCAATCGGTTTCAAAAATAAACAAGAACAGCCCCTCGGTTTTTAGAAGAATTCTGGTGTTGCGTGTGTGTAATGTTTCGAAAGTATGGGTGTTTGTGTGGATCTTGGTTGGCTCATTAGCCCTTAGCCACGGTTCATACCATGATCCCTTGATGTCTAGATCATGCCATGGTCAATGGAATGGTCCATGACAGCCGAACAATCGCAGCACCCCACGCATGAAGGTGTGCTCTCGGGTGGAATCACTTGGCTTGTTTCGGTTGTGGTTCGAATTGTGGCTGGCCTAGGGCCCTTAGCCATGGTTCAAATCATTCCTTAGGGTGTTGGTAAGAGGTTCTGGTCGGTAGGTTCAAGCCCCAATGGCCATTAGCCTTGCAAACAACGCAAGGAAACCAAAGCACAACTGCTGTATTTTGTGGACAGCAACTTACTGCTTCGGTTCAGTGGCTCGTTCGAGTTCTTGGTTGGCTTTTAGCCTATGACCTTGGACTGTACAGTGCCTCATTGAGTTAGGAAGGTCATGTTTTTGGCCGTTCGTGATTCGGATCATTTTAGAGGTCGTACGAGAAATTACGGTGCGATGTGCCAAATTGACTCTCGAAAGAGCGTTTCATGTTTTGGCCTCCATTCACCAAAATTTCGACCCTTACCATTTTAGGAGCATTATTTCATCATTTTAGGTGTATTTTAATCATGACTAAATCATGGTTCGGTGTTGGTTCGGGTTGGCACGGAGTCATGATTAAATACGAAGTCGTTGGGCGTAATTGTCTCGTTTTTGGATTCAATTACAAAGTTTGGTCAAGAAAATCATTTGCATATTTTTCATGATAAATTTAGGTCGTAGCGAGCCTGGGAACGATCCAACCCATGTGGTAAAATGTACAGGATATTTTAATTATGTCATTTAATTATATTACGTGCATAAAAATATAAAATATTCATTTTTTAGATTTATGTGATATTGCTTGTGGCCATTACACTATCATGGATCATTATATCATCCGATCGCCAGTTACCGGTCAGTTCAGTTCAGTTCAGTGCAGGGGCCACTTGCGTAGAACATAATCTCACCAGAAAATTATTACATGCTATTTCATTACAGGGCTCTATGGAGCAAACATTTCACTTATGATTTTCAGTCAGTTATGCACGTATTATAATTGCTCTTGACAAGTTATTTTCACTGTTATGCCTCATGACATGATATTTTTACTCCCATGCAACTTTATTATATTATTTACTCGTTATTTACGATATATGCATGCTGAGTCTTTAGGCTCACTAGACTTGATTGTTGTAGGTACTGATGATGTCGGGGCCGAGGGCGGGGACCAGTGAGCTAGCTTGGGTCGGCAGTAGTGGAACCCGAGGACCTCATTTACAGCACTTGCCATTTTTGTGCTCAAACATTTTTATCAGTTGTTGGATTACTTTACTTGTTATTTTGTGAGCAATAATTTCTTCCGCTGCTATTTTAAACATTAAACTTGATTTATCAGTTTATTTTGTGAATGAGGCATTTTAATTATTTTAAAAAGAAAATTTTTGATTTTTCCGCAAATTTTCGAACACGAATTTTCGGGCCATTATAAAAGATTCAAAAATGTGTGTGTTTATCCAACCCCCCCTTCTAAACATATCTCAACCTATCAACCGATCCTAACAATTAGTATCAGAGCAGTTGAATCTTGTCTCAGAATACTCTTATTCTCAAAATTGATCAACATGTCTTCATTCAATAAAATACCGATGTTTTCCAGAAAAGATTTTGACTACTGGAAAATCAGAATGCAGGCTCATTTAGCTGCACAAGATGACGACATGTGGTATGTTATTACTGATGGTCCCATGAAGATCCTAAAAGCAAATACAGTAGTTGTCATTACTGGTGGGGCACCTCATCGCATAGAAAAGCCCATAGATGAATGGAAAACTGAGGATAAAAGGAAAGCCAATCTAGACAATGATGGCTAAGTATATCTTATATAAAATGCTGGATAAAGTCAATTTCAGCAAAATCAAAATGCGCAAAACTGGCAAAGAAATATGGGAGAAATTGATCGAACTGTGTGAAGGAAACGAGCAAACAAAAGAGAACAAGCTATCAGTTGCTGTTCAGAAATTCGATAACATCAAGATGAAAGCTGGAAAATCCTTGCACGAATATGATGAGAGGATCACTGGTATTATCAATGAGCTGAATGTACTTGGAAAAGTGTATTCGAACAAAGAAGTGGCACTAAAGGTGGTCAGAGGTCTTCCAAAATAGTGGGATGTCAAGACCATGGCAATGAGAGAATCTAAGGACCTTAACAAGGTCGAACTTCATGACTTGTTTGCTAATCTAAAGGCTTACGAGTTTGAACTACAATCTAGAGAATGAGAACCTTCTACACCTGCTGCCACAACTGCTTTAACTGCTGTCAGACTAGAACCAACTTGTTCAGTTGACAAATCTGCTGATCAAGTGAGCAATGATGCTATGTCATTGTTGGTGAAGAAATTTGGAAGGTTTATGAGGAGGAATCAAGGAAATTTCCAGAAGCAGTATCAGAAAAATCAATCCAAAGAAGAATCCTATGCTTGCTACAACTGTGGCAAATCTGGTCATCTCATAGCAGACTGTCCTAAGCCAAAGAAGGACAGTCGAGTATGAACTGAAAAGGGAAAGAAGCCCTATGAGCACAGGAGAAAGACCAAGGATGACAAGAAATCTTTTAAAAAGAAACATGAAGTGCTTTTGGCTGAAGAGAGCAAATCTAAGTGGGCTGAAATTGACATTGATGAGTAAGAACCAGAAAGCCAAATCAGTTCAAGTGAAGATGAAGAGGAAGTCAAGTGTTTAATGGCAGATGATGCTGAACTGGACTCAGCAAGTGAACAGGTATTCGACTTCAGCTAATCTGATTTCACTCGTGAGGAAATCATTACCACATTGCATGATATGGTAGATGGGTATCACAAACTTGCTCAATCATTTCAGAATGTTAGAACTGAGCAAACTGATCCCAATGACAACAAAACAGAAATTGATAAGTCAGTTGAACTGTTGAGTCTAAAAAAGGAGATTGCACAGCAAAAAGCTGAAATGATTGAAAATCAAGCTTTGATATGTCAGTTAAAAACAAAAATTTCAAAATATACTGAACTGATTCAAGCTTGGAACAAGTCTTCAGTTGCACTCACTGAAATGCAGAATTCACAAAAATCAGTTGAAGATAAAACTGGTTTAGGCTTTAACAATCATGTTGAAAATTCTGCAAGTGATACACAACCAAAGTTGAATGAAAACAAAGGAAAGTACATTACCTTTGTAAAATCAACCATGGTAAATGAATTCTCAGAACCTAGTAAATCAACTGTTCAATTGACTGAAAGTAAGAACAAAGGCAAACGGTATGGAATTGGATATAGCTCTGAGAGTTCAACTGATACAAGAAACTGGTCACCAAAACGATTCAGTCACAAAAATAAGTATTCAAGGAATGGCTATTACAATTACTACAACTGTAAGCCAGCTCAGAAACGATATCAAAAGAATAGTCAGTTGAAAAAGGATACAAACTATACTGTTTCATCCTCGCATCACACACATATTTCCAAGAACTAGAGAAAAACCATTCGGAAAACAGGGACTGAGAAGTCAATTAGACTGATCTAAGTCTGGGTTCCTAAAAGACTAATCAGTTTAGGACCCAAATGAATATGAGTACCAAAATTATATATACTGTGTGATTGCAGGTAACAGGTACAAACAAAGAATCAACTTGGTATCTAGACAGTGGTTGTTCGCGACATATGACAGGAGATGCAAATTTGCTATATCAACTAATCAAATATACTAGACCAAACATTAGTTTTGGAGACAACTCCAAAGATAAAACTATGGGTAAGGGTAAGCTTATCCATGGTAACTTTACAATTAAAGATGTTTTGCTAGTTGAGAATTTGAAGTATAACTTGATAAGGTTCAGTCAGTTATGCGACAATAATTTCTCAGTTCAGTTTGACAAACACACTTGTTCAGTTAGAGACTCAACTGATGAGGTCATCCTAACTGGAAATCGTTGTGGAAATACTTACAAAGTCAGTTGGACTGAACAACCTTATGCACCAGTTTGTTTCATTTCTTCCAAATCTTCTAAAATCTTGTTGTGGCATAAGATGTTGAACCACTTAAACTTTAAATCTATGGCATATCTGAGTAACCATGATCTTGCAACTGGTTTTCCCAAAATAGATTTTTCAAAAGATAAAATTTGTTCAGCATGTCAGTTTGGTAAACAAGTAAGATCTTCATTAAAAAACAGAGGTTGTAAATCATCTTCCCGATGCTTAGAACTGTTACATATGGATCTTTTTGGTCCAATACCAGTCATGAGTTTAGGGAGAATGAAATACACCCTAGTAGTTGTGGATGGCTTTTCAAGATTTACTTGGGTCATTTTTCTCAAATCTAAATACCAAACTGCTGCACAACTAATTAAGCTCTTCAAAATACTTTTAAATGAAAAATCAGTCGAGATTGATCGAATAAGGTTTGACAGAGGGACTGAATTCATCAATCAAAATCTTTCAACATTTCTAGAAAACACTGGAATCAAGCATGAGCTCTCAGCAGCTAGAACACCTCAGCAAAATGGTGTAGCTGAGAGAAGAAATCGGACCCTTAAAGAAGCTGCTAGAACAATGCTTGCTGATTCTAGTATTTCTCAAAGGTTTTGGGCTGAAGCAGTAAACACTGCATGTTATACTCAGAACAGATCAATGATTAATAAGAATCATGTGAAAACACCATATGAGATCTGGCATGGAAGAAAAAGTGTGGTTTCTTATTTCAAGATATTTGGCTGCAGATGTTTTATTCTTGATAATGGTAAAAATCATTTAAAAGCATTTGATGCTAAATTTGCAGAGGGAATATTTCTTGGATATTCTTCAGTAAGCAAATCATATAGAGTTTTTAATAAAAATTCTTTAAATGTTGAAGAATCCATTCATGTTGTTTTTGATGAAACTGTACTAACTGATAAGCAAACTGATCCAGTTGAGCTAGTTGATCGATTTACGAAAATCAGTTTGGAGGATGAAAGTGAAGAAGAAAATCATATCAATAGAAATATCCTTCAAACACCTGAACCAGAAATACTAGATCAATCAGATGAACAGGAACCTGCTCCTAATAATCAGTTGGTGGAGCAAACAGATGATATTCAGTTACCAACTGATACAGATCCAACTGAAACTGAAAACATTCAGTTGCCAACAGAAGCAGTTGCTGATATGGAAGCAACAAATACTGAACTCAGATGGAAGAAATCACATCCACCAGAATTGGTGATAGGCAATCCATCTGACCTGGTAAGAACAAGAAATCAAATGCTTAATTTGTTCATTCATTCTGCTTTTGTTTCACAACTGGAATCAAAGAAAACTGATGAAGCTCTTGCTGATCCTAACTGGATAAATACAATGCAAGAGGAGCTAAATCAGTTTACCCATAACAATGTCTGGAACTTAATTCCAAGACCAGTTTACGAAACTATTATAGGTACAAAATAGGTATTCAGAAATAAACTGAACGAAGATGGTTCAATTGCACGCAATAAAGCAAGACTTGTCACACAAGGATATATGCAGGAAAAAGGAATGGACTATGATGAAACGTATGCACTAGTTGTAAGACTGGAAGCAATCAGAATGTTCCTTGCCTATGAATCATTCAAGAACTTCATAGTCTATCAAATGGATGTAAAAATTGCATTTCTGAATGGTCAGTTGCAAGAAGAATTTTATGTTGAACAACCTCCAGGACAAATTTGAGATGAGTATGATGGGTGAAATGACATTCTTTCTCGAACTACAAGTGAAGCAACTGAAAACTGGTACTTTTATCAGTCAGACCAAATACACGAAGGAATTGCTCAAGAAATTTGACATGGAAACATGTTAAGCTACAAGCACTCCCATGAGTTAATCTGTCAAACTGGAAAATGATCAAGGGGGAATATCAGTTGAGACGACATTCTACAGAAGGTTAATAAGTTCATTATTGTACCTAACAGCTAGTCGTCCAGATATTGTATTTGCTGTTTGCATATGTGCTAGATTTCAAGCAAATCCTAAGCAATCGAATTATATAGTTGCCAAAAGAATTTTAAAATATCTAAAAGTCACTCAAAATGTGGGATTATGGTACGCTAAAGACTCTTCTTTCAATTTAGTTGGATATTCAGATGCAGATTATACAGGATGTAAGCTAGATCATAAAAGAACCAGTGGATCTTGTCGGTTTCTAGGAGACAGACTGATCTCATGGTTCAGCAAGAAGCAAACATTCATAGCTACTTCCACAACTAAAGTAGAATACCTTGCTGCTGGAAGCTGCTGTGCCCAACTGCTCTGGATTCAGCAGCAACTGAAAGATTATGGAGTTGATGCAAAAGAATCCCATATATTTTGTGATAATATAAGCACGATTGCAATAACTTACAATCCAGCTCTTCACTCAAGGACCAAACACATTGATGTTAGGCATCACTTCATCAGAGATCATGCTCTGAAGAAAGCTATCAGACTGGAATATGTGTCAACTGAACAACAAGCTACTGATATCTTCACCAAACCATTGCCAGAGACTAAGTTTTCTCACTTTTGCATTATACTTGGTTTAATTGATTTATCTTAATTATATCAGTTTTATTGTTGCTTTGTCAATAGCTGTTCATTAAGTTTGTCAGTTAAATATTTATCAACTGATGTCAGTTAGTCATTTATAAGTTATTGTATTCAGTTTGTTAACTATTTATCAACTGATGAAAGTTAAGTTTTGCAGAAAGACAAAGAGACAACATCAATGATACAAATCAAGATTTTATTACGAATAGAATCGATACCATACAACATCATTTAGTCCACTTCCTACGGCATCTTGTCATAACATCAACCAATTATTCAAGTCATGACTCCTAATATTCTTGAAGTTTTCGGCATTTTCAATTCTCTGAAGCAAATGCCATTCCTTCAACTGCATCATGTGGATCAGCACATCATCCTTGACTAGATCAGATATATGATCGACTTGAGCAAGCCGTTTAAGCTTCCTTGCAAGTGATCTCTGCTAGCAGAAGCAGGAAATTCTCCATCATTGATTGATTGAATGTAGTGAGCAGTAGTCCAAACGGACATAACCTCTGTGAAGACGTATTATTCATCATCTCTTTTAAATCTCTGAATACGTTGAGGCGTCCATGAAGGATGAGGGACGTGTGTGCTACTTTCATAATCCATTGGAGTTCAGATGTCATTACCAAGTAACAATGATCTTACTTTATAGACAGACTTGAAGAGACAGGAGGAAGACAAAGAGTCATCTGATCTTAACTAATTCAGACTGAGTTTTTTTTACCCTTACTTTTAATTATATGCATTTATTGATGGGGAATATCGAGCAAAAAGTTTACTGATAAGACAATAGTCAGTTGGTCTTCAACTGAACTAACTAAGTTCTCAACTGGTCATTCAGTTGTTGATCTAATTGATCTTCTCCGATAAGTTAACTAATAAATCAAATAATATTCTATATTAAATGATGTGACTGTTTGTCGAAGCATTAATTGTTGTCTTTCATTGAATAGTATTTTGAAACGTGGACCCACATAATCCATTCATATTCTATACACGTTTTTATCACACGTACACAAATTTTTAAATTCAAATTTTCCTGAACTGACATGTGTCCAAAAATTTGAACAGTCACTTACATCAGTACTATATTCACTCCAATTCAGTTTTTATTCTTACTCGCACATTCAGCATACAGAACAAACTTTTACTCAAGCATAATCTTTTTCGTAGATTTCATTCAATCAAATGGCAAACCAAATCCCAGCTCATGTGATGAACGCTATGGCGATCGACTTTGATTCAGTCTTGACTGTAAAAGACGAAGAAGTCAAGAATGTTTTTCTGAAACTGCAAGCAGCTGGACTGAAACAATTTATGGGATTATCCTCTCAATAAATTTATCCTAAATTGATTCTGGATCTTTATGCCCCTGGCTATGTCACTAAAGAAGGCAGTATCGCAACTACTGTAAATGGTCAGTTGCTGATCATTGAAGAGGATTTCTTCTGCAACCTATTTCAACTGCCTACTGATGGGCTAGTTAATCTTTCTGAATTCAAGGTATCTGATGTTGAAGAGATGCAAACCCTACTGTCTGCTGATGGTCGGAAAATCAAAGTTTCCGATCCCAAGAAGGAACTGAAGCCAGAGGTGCAACTACTGGCAGATATTGTAGCAAAGGGGCTCTTGGCAAAGGTAGGATCCTTTGCTTCACTCACTCTGGAGAAATTTCAAGCTATGACTGCAATCATTGCTGAAAGAAAGATGAACTAAAAGAATATTATTTTCAACATCTTGAGGAACATGTTTCAATCTTCCAGGAAATCTAAGGGTATTGCGGTGCAGCTAAGCTATTTGCTGAAAGTCAAGGAGATGGTGACTGATGATTCTGAGAAATCATCAAAACTGAAAATCTTCAATGCCAAAAATGTCTAGCCACCCAAGCAGAAACTGGACATGACTCCTGAGAAGTTTATTCAAGTGAAGAAGGAGATTGGGATGGAAGGAGCTCCCAAATAAGTTAAAAAAGCTCGGATGGAGTCTCTACAAAAGTTGCTTAAACGAAAACTGATTATCAGTGAAAGTGATTCTGAGACGACTCCATCTCCCAAAATTTCCAAGAAACCCAGGACCAAAAATACTAAATTAGTGATGGATGTGATCACTATCCCAATTGATAAGACCATCCAATCTGCAGTTGATCAGCCGATCAAGGCTACTCCACTCAGAACTGTACCAGTTGAGACATCAACTGATGATCATTTACCACTGTCTTCAGTTCTCAAAAAGTCTATCACTGAATCTGGTGAAAAGAAGAAGCTTGTTGGAGTTAAAGCTCCACTTATAACTGTCACTAGACCAAATCCTCTATCGATGGCAAGACCGAAAGGAGTAGTGATTCGAGAACAAGTGGACGCGACAAGATCAGGACTGAGCATTTCTCATGTTCTAATTGAATCTAAGGGCAAAGAGAAAATGGTTGAAGACGCACATTGACCTCATTTAGAAGGAAGTCAATGAATTTTCTGAATGTAAAATCAGAACATATGAACAATGGGTAAAATTTAGAACTGTTGTGTTTGCCAGGAAATTACAGAAGAAATCAGTTTTAATGAAATTCATTGCCTTGGAAACACTTGTTCTGAAATTGGTCAACGTTGCCTCGGTTATTCAAGCACTTGAGAGAAAGAAATATTTCTTTGATCAGGTACGGGCAAAGAAACTGAGTCACTTGATCGGTCAGCTGCGTCAAAACTACGATCTCACAAGCCCAACTGCTATTAATGATAAAAAAGTTCATGACCAACTGAACATGGACTTGTTGGATCTGCAAATGGATATCAAGAATTGGGCAATGGATCAAGAACTTATCATTCCAGAAAATTCCCAAGATCTTTCTTCAGATGAGATAGCTGATCAATCAGCTCAGACAGATCAGCCATCCAAAGATACAAGTGCAGGATCTGCTAAACTTGTTTCAAACCCTGACATAAAATTCACTATAATACATATGAGGTAGCTATACAATAAGACGTCCAGGTTCTTGTCAAGGTAAGGCACGTCACAAGCATCCATTGGCGAACCGACATCCTATGCATCTTTATTACCTGATCCTGTAATACATGAGCTACGTGAGTTTATAAAACTCAATAAGTTGGAACTTATACGTATCAATATGCGTAGAAAGAACATACATATCAAGTCGTTATGATCAATGAGTCTTTAAACCATGTCATACCATAGCATACATTTATGTTCATTTTGTACTTGAGCCTCATTAGTTGACATGCACTATTGTGTTTGCTTTATTATATAGATACTACTGGGTTGGATGTCAGGGAGCACCTTTGACAACCCCACGCCCCATGAATATATATTTTCCAATAGGTTTAGTGGACTTAAAACCACCCATGATGTCAACATGCTCATGTATCATATAAAAATCAGTCATTTTCTTTTTCTTTCATGTTCATGTTCATGACGTAGAACTTGTAGAACCTCTAAATTAGACTACTTATAAACCATGCATAATTCTAGTATTTTAAATTAAAATGATTTATTTGCATGAGTATTTAAATGCTTTTCTTTAAAGTTAATTATTTTATGCAGTAGTTTAAATTTTTATCTTTTCAGTTAATTTAGTGAGGCCGGATTGGAGTTGGAGTTTAGACAGAGTTTATTTTAGCTAGCTAATAAGTTAATTTAAGTTAAAAGGAGGTTTAAGAATTATTTAAGTAACTTGAAGTAAGTAGGAAATAAGTTCATTTAGGTTCCATAATTAAGGTGTTAATTCACTAAATTATTTAAAGGATAGGTAAAGCTCTTAAGGTTTAAAATACACTAACTAAATAATATTTCCCCTCCATTTATTGGATTATTTTCGGCCACCCCTTAGTTATTAAACAATTCTTTGCCAACTCACCTTTGACCCTTTCCTTGTCATTTCTTAGCATGATAATCCTTTCATTTATTAATCACCCTTAATTAATTAATATTAGATCATTATCCAAGCTTTGTGAGGACATGAAGAATCGGTCATGCCTCCTTAATCCCTCCAAATCATTTTGATATCAAGCCATTTCAAAATTCAAAAAGGAGAGCAAGACTTGGTCTTGCCATCCCTTTTATATTGCAACCCCTTCCCCCTCACTCTCCTAACCACCATTCCCCCTTCCTCATCACCGATTTCAGAGCCATTTTGAGAGAAAAAAATCGAGAGGTGCTAGGGGAAAAACAAGAGAGAAATCGAGTAGAAGGAAGGAAGGTAGATCACTCCGTCTCCTCTGCGCCGAGTCGTTGCGTTTCTTTTGTTTTCTTCGAAACATAAAATAACCAGGCATGTTTATATTTTTCTTTGCTCTTCAATCAAGTCACATTAAAATTTTTAAACATTATATGATCATCCTTTCCATGGCATAACCGAAATATATCAAGAACTTTGAAAATAAAAGATGCAGATTTTCGGCCCTTCCTTGTGCTCCTCACGGTTCACTTGTTTTTGGTGTTTCAGGTGGATGAATCATGTCCAAGCTCCCAAAGATGAATCTAGACATGTACTAGGACATGTTAGGATCATGTCGGTCCATTAGTTCAAGCCCCATACATGCTAGAAATCAGAAATGACAGCAACTCCCAAAGCATGCCCCTCTTTGTGATAGATTTTCTCATGTTGCTTCAAAGGGAAATGGATCTAATCTTGGCTGACCTAAGGGCTATAGCCATGGTTAGAACCTCTCTTTGTGATGTCTAAGACGTGACCAAGTCGCCCTTTTGAGTCTTGGTCAACGGTTGAATCGGTTTTTAATTAAAGAAACAAGAACAGCCCCTCGGCCCCTTTCCCCTACTGCATGTGTTGTTCGGTTTTTGGTGGAATGGTGTGGATCTTGGTTGGCCTCTGGCCATTAGCCATGGTTCAAACCATACCCTAGGATGTTGGTAAGAGATTATGGTCGGTGGTTCAAGCCCCAATGGCCATTAGCCTTGCAAACGACGCAAGGAAACCAAATCACAACAGCTGTATTTTGTGGACAGCAACTTGCTGCTTCGGTTCAGTGTCTCGTTCGGGTTCTTGGTTGGCCTTTAGCCTATGTCCTTGGACTGGAATGTGCCTCATCAAGTTGGGAAGGTCATTTTTTTGGCCATTTGTGATTCGGATCATTTTAGAGGTCGTACGAGAAATTACGGTGCGATGTGCCAAATTGACTCTCGAAAGAGCGTTTCATGTTTTGGCCTCCATTCACCAAAATTTCGACTTGCATCATTTTTGGAGCATTATTTCGTCATTTTAGGTGTATTTTAATCATGACTAAATGATAGTTCGGTGTTGGTTCGGGTTGGCACGGAGTCATGATTAAATACGAAGTCGTTGGGCGTAATTGTCTCGTTTTTTGATTTAATTACAAAGTTTGGTCAAGAAAATCATTTGCATATTTTCATGATAAACTTAGGTCGCAGCGAGCCTGGAAACGATTCAATCCATGTGATAAATAATACAGGAATTTCATCATGCCATTTAATTATATTACGTGCATAAAAATATAAAATATTCATTTTTGAGATTTATGTGATATTGCTTGTGGCCATTTCACTATCATGGGATCATTGTATTATCCGGTCGCCAGTTACCGGTCAGTTCAGTTCAGTTCCACCCAGTATACTGTGGCATTAGTCTGATCAGACGTTCATTATTTCACCCGGTCGCCAGTTACCGGTCAGTTCAGTTCAGTTCAGTGCAGGGGCCACTTGCGTAGACCATAATCTCACCAGAAAATTATTACATGCTATTTCATTACAGGGCTCTATGGAGCAAACATTTCACTTATGATTTTCAGTCAGTTATGCACGTATTATAATTGCTCATGACAAGTTATTTTCACGTTATGCCTCATGACATGATATTTTTACTCCCATGCAACTTTATTATATTATTTACTCGTTATTTACAATATATGCATGCTGAGTCTGTAGGCTCACTTGAATTGATTGTTGTAGGTACTGATGATCTCGGGGCCGAGGGCGGGGACCAGTGAGCTAGCTTGGGTCGGCAGTAGTGGAACCCGAGGACCTCATTTACAGCATTTGCCATTTTTACGCTTAAACATTTTTATCAGCTGTTTGATTACTTTACTTGTTATTTTGTGAGCAATAATTTCTTCCGCTGCTATTTTTAAACATTAAACTTGATTTATCAGTTTATTTTGTGAATGAGGCATTTTAATTATTTTAAAAAGAAAATTTTTAATTTTTCCGCAAATTTTAAACAAGAATTTTCGGGCCATTATAGCACTCATCTTCAATATTCATGAATGTCTTTTATATTTAATACATAACAATGGAATATGGTGCTATGTTTTCATCAATAACATACTAACAATGTACATATAGAAATAATCAATGGGAAGCATTTGAAATACATAATATTACTCATGTATTATTTCAAGAACATGCCAACTTACTGTCCAAGCGTAAGAACACTGGTTTGAGACGATGTTTCTCGCTCCTATAATGTCAAATACATCAATAATTCAGTTAGTATGTCTATACTAGGTGAAAGTTACTCCTCTACATGTATAACAACCAAAAGAGATGAAAACTTACACCCTTAAGAAGTTCTTGTGATGGAGAACTAAATTCTTACTTCAAAATGATGAAGAAAAGGATGAAATGAGCTTTTGGAGGAAGATTTATTGGATTGATCTCGAGTTATTTGCTGTTAAGAGGTTGAGAAATGGTTGAATTGCTTAGATAATTCGATGGTTATCTTTTCATATATAAGGCCGCGCTCGGGCGGTGATTTCTTACCGCCCGAGCGCGGAACTTTCGGCCCAAACTCTAAAAATGTCATGCACTGGCGCTCGGGCGGTCATTTTCTACCGCTTGGGCGCGGAGTTCTCAGGAAAAATACTGAACTTGTAATATAGAGGCTCTCGGGCGGTCATATATTACCGCTCAGGCGCCAAGCATTCTGTCCTGCACACTGTTTCATCAAAGATCGCTCCAAAAACGTTTCTTCCTTTCATTATCTGAAAAAGTTGTAAACATGACAGTTGTAGCCCTATCTCTTGGCTTGCATCTCCAATTAACCTCATGGAATTCGAAGGTGTGGGTAAAACTTTATGCTTATTCTCCCAACTTGTGTCAGTGAAGGAATGACAATACACAAGAAACATTTAAGGGGAACTTTTTGCTTGTCTTCCACAATGATTTAGAGAAAACCCAAAACATGAAAGTTGTAGCATTATATCTTAGCTTTCTAATGGTTGTAGCCTCATATAATTTGGATATATATTCAAATCATTATGCTAAAACTCGAAAAAACTGCCATATTTTCATCTCATTTTCTACCAACTTCCATTACACTACTTTTACCTACACGTCTTAGTATCACTATTTAGACACATATTCATTCTCAATACACTATTGACAATCTAGAAATCATATTCAATCTCAATATCGATACCTCAATCAACATGTATAACATAATGAGCTAAATAACTACATAATAAATGACTTAAACGCATTATTATCATTTGTACGAGTAACCAGGCATTACAATTCTCCCCTCATTCAAAGAAATTCGTCCTCGAAATTTGACGTACCATATATTTCAGGATATCTATGTTGAATCTCTTATTCTCGCTCCCAAGTTTCTTCTTCAATTGCATGATTGCGCCATAATAGTTTCACCAAGGGTATTTCTTTGCCTCATAACACTTTTGATTTCCTGTCGATGATTTGGATCGCTCGTTCTTCGTACGAGAGATTCGATGCAAGCTTCAATGGTTTGTAATGAAGAACGTGAGAAGGATTGGCCAAATATTTCCGTAGCAAGGAAACGTGAAAAACATTATGAACATTTGACAAGTTCGGTGGTAAAGCAATTCGGTAGGCCCTGTCTCATATTCTTTCCAAGATTTCAAATGGATCGATTTATCTTGAACTTAATTTTCCCCTCTTAGCAAAACGTAAAATGTCCTTCAATGGTGATATTTTTACAAATACATTGTCCCCGACATGAAATTCCAATTGACGACGTCGCACATCATCATAACTTTTCTGTCGACTCCAGGCAGTGTGCATTCTTTCTCTGATCTTGGTTACCAATTCAGCTGTATGTTGTGCCAATTCAGGGCCTAATAATTTTCTTTCTCCTACTTCATCCCTATGTAACGGAGAGCGACATTTTCTACCATATAATGCAGTATATGGTGTCATTCCAATATTTGACTGATAGCTATTGTTATATGTAAATTCAGCTAATGGTAGTTTACTATCCCAACTACCTGGAAATTCAATAGTACAGGCTCTCAACATATATTCTAAGATCTGATTCACTCGTTCTGATTGTCCATTAATTTGAGGGTGGAATGTTGTACTAAATGCTAATCGAGTTCCCATAGCATGATGTAAACTTTTCCAAAATGCAGATGTAAATTTGGGATCTCTATCAGATACAGTGGACACTGGGATGCCATGAAGCCTCACTATCTCTTTGATGTATTCTTCAGCATATTGATTCATCGTGTATGTCGTTTTCACCGGAAGAAAGTGAGCTGATTTTGTAAGCCGATCAATAATAACCCATATAACATTGAATCCTCTTTGTGTTCGTGGCAAACTAAGGATGAAATTCATTGTAATATGTTCTCATTTCCATTCAGGAATGGGTAATGGTTTCAGGAGTCCTGCTGGCCTTTGATGTTCAGTCTTGACATGTTGACAAGTTACACATTGTGCAACAAATTGAGCAATGTCCTTTTTCATACCTGACCACCAAAATAATGGCTTTAAATCCTTGTACATTTTCGTGCCTCGTGGATGAATCGAATAATGTGTAGCATGAGCATTTATAAGAATGTCGGTTCTTATCATTCCTTGTTTTGACACACACAAACTACTTCGATATGTCAACATTCCTTCCCCATTCAATTCAAATTTCAAATTTCTTTTTTCATCATCTCGCTGTCTCAGTTGTTGTAATTCATTATCTGCACTTTGTTCGACCTTGATTATGTGTGCAAGTTTTGGTCGAACCATGAGGGATGATAACTGGATTGCTGCTCCCTTTGGAATAACATCAATCTTCAAGTTCTGTAAATCCCATAAGATTTATTCTTGTATTTGCATTGCGGCAATAGAACTATATTTTCGACTTAACGCATCTGCAACAACATTGGCTTTACCTGGATGATAATTAATAACACAATTATAATCCTTCACTAATTCTGACCAACGTCATTGTCACATATTCAGTTCTACCAACTTCCATTACACTACTTTTACCTACACGTCTTAGTATCACTATTTAGACACATATTCATTCTCAATACACTATTGACAATCTAGAAATCATATTCAATCTCAATATCGATACCTCAATCAACATGTATAACATAATGAGCTAAATAACTACATAATAAATGACTTAAACGCATTATTATCATTTGTACGAGTAACCAGACATTACAATTCTCCCCTCATTCAAAGAAATTCGTCCTCGAAATTTGACGTACCATATATTTCAGGATATCTATGTTGAATCTCTTATTCTCGCTCCCAAGTTTCTTCTTCAATTTCATGATTGCGCCATAATAGTTTCACCAAGGGTATTTCTTTGCCTCATAACACTTTTGATTTCCTGTCGATGATTTGGATTGCTCGTTCTTCGTACGAGAGATTCGATGCAAGCTTCAATGGTTTGTAATGAAGAACGTGAGAAGGATTGGTCAAATATTTCCATAGCAAGGAAACGTGAAAAACATTATGAACATTTGACAAGTTCGGTGGTAAAGCAATTCGGTAGGCCCTGTCTCATATTCTTTCCAAGATTTCAAATGGATCGATTTATCTTGAACTTAATTTTCCCCTCTTACCAAAACGTAAAATGTCCTTCAATGGTGATATTTTTACAAATACATTGTCCCCGACATGAAATTCCAATTGACAACGTCGCACATCATCATAACTTTTCTGTCGACTCCAGGCAGTGTGCATTCTTTCTCTGATCTTGGTTACCAATTCAGCTGTATGTTGTACCAATTCAGGGCCTAATAATTTTCTTTCTCCTACTTCATCCCTATGTAACGGAGAGCGACATTTTCTACCATATAATGCAGTATATGGTGTCATTCCAATATTTGACTGATAGCTATTGTAGAACCCGTAAATCAGTAGACGTATAAGCCATGCATAATTCTAGATTTTTAAATTTAATTGACTTCATTGCATGATTATTTTAAATGCATTTATTTGAAGTTAATTATTTATTATTTCAGTTCAGTAGTATGATTTTTAGCATTTCAGTATTTTCAGTGAGGCCGGACCGGAGTTGGAGTTTTGAGATAGAATTTTAAGATTCGAGAATTATTTCCAGAAGTTAATTTAGCTAGTAACTAAGTTCATTTAAGTTAGAAAGGGAGGTTTGAAGATTTAATTTAATTATTTGAGGTGATTAAGAAATGATTTCATTTAAGTTATTAAATTAAGGGGTTAGCTCACTAAATTATTTAAAGAATTAGTAAGGCTTTCAAGGATTATTAGTTGACTAGATAATCAACATTTCCCTTTATTTTATCATGCATTTTTCGGTCACCCTTAGTGCTAGAAGATTCATTTTCCAACTCATCAACTTTGACCAATTATTTGCATGTAATTAGTAGGATAATTCTAGGATTTTTTGGGAGCACAATTTAATTAATTAATGGACATATCCTAGACTAGAAAATAAGCAAAATTTCGGCCACTACCTCCTAGAAGCATCCACCAACTCATTTGATATCAATTCAAAATTTAAAATTCAAATGCATGAAGACTTGGTCTTGATATGATCCTTATATCTTGCACCATCCTCCTCACCCCTCATAACCACTCCATCACACTCCCTCCCCACCGAAATCAGACCCATTTTCAGTAGAAAAATCGTGAGCCATAGCTAGGGAGAAAGGCAAAAAAAATCGAGTTCAAGGAAGGTAGACAAAAAGCGCTCCACCTCCTCCGTGCCGCGTCGTCGTTGTTTCGTTCGTTTTCTTTCGAAACGAAACCAGGCATGTCTAGATTTCTTTCAAACCTCAATCAAGTCATATTATCATTTATTTTTTAGTACATGATCATGTTGTAGCAAGCAAAAATCGAGATCCATGTCAAAATATTTTGGAACACACATGCAGAATTTTCGACTTCCCTTGACAAGCTTCACGTTTTTCTGAGTTTTGATGGTTTCAGGTATTGGATCGACTCCAGGCTCCCAAGGCGGCTTGTATACATGTAGTAGGATGCATTAGGACCATGTTGGTCCATTCAAACCAGCCCCATACTTGCTGGAAAACCGAAATGACAGCAAGTTCCCCATAAGTGCAGAAATGTGATTCGAAAATTCAGTTTGGATGTCAAGGAGGAAGGATCTGATCTTGGCTGCCCCAAGGGACTTTAGCCATGGTTGGATCACTTCCCTAGCATGTCTAAGACGTGACTAAGTTGCTCTTTTGGTGGCTTGGTCCATGGCCCCTCGGTTTTTAATCAAAACGTGAAAACAGCCCCCTCCCCTCTCGGCCCCTTTGGTTTTGACAGCACATGTACTTCGAGTTGGTTGGCTTGGTGTGGATCTTGGTTGGCCTATGGCCCTTAGCCACGGTTCATATCATGCTCCTAGATGTCTAGATCGTGCCATGGTCAATCAAATGGCCACTGGAACGACGCAAGACATCGATCATAGCATAAACACTACACACGCACGCATGAGGGCCCTCGGTGAGAACTTTCGGGTGGTTGCTGGAATGAGGCGAATTGTGGCTGGCCTAGGGCCCTTAGCCATGGTTCAAATCATTCCTTGGGACGTTGTGGAGAGGCTTTGGTCGGTGGTTCAAGCCCCAATGGCCAAAAGTCTTGCAAACGACGCGATGCAAGCTAGGTCGCAGCTGCTGGAAATTACAGCAAGTTGCTGTGTCGGTTCAGAGGCTCGTTCGAGTTCTTGGTTGGCTTTTAGCCCATGGCCTTGGACTGGACAGTGCCTCATTGAGTTAGGAAGGTCATGTTTTTGACCGTTTGTCATTTGGATCATTTTTGAGGTCGTACGAGAATTTACGGTGCAGTGTGCCAAATTGACTCTCGAAAGAGCGTTTCGTGTTTTGGCCTCCATTCCACCTAGATTTCGACCCTATCATTTTAGGAACATTATTTTATGATTTTTCAGCGTATTTTAATCATGACTATACGTCAGTTCATTGTCGGTTCAGGTTGGCTCGGAGTCATGATTAAATGCGAAGTCATTAGGCGTCATAGTCGCATCTTTTGAACGTAAATTGCATAGTTGGTCATGTTTAAACTATTGCACATTTTTCATGGCACAGTTAGGTTGCAGCGAGCCTGGGAACGAACCAATCCAATCCAGTTGGTAAAATTACGGGACATTTTCATTATGCCAGTTAATTATTTTACGTGCATTAAACAGAAAATGATTATTTTTGAGATTTATGCGATATGGCTTGTGGTTCATTCACTATGTGGGAGTGTTATTTTTATACGGTCGCCAGTGACCGATCAGTTCAGTATGGTACCACCCGGTCGCCAGTGACCGGCCAGCTCAGTTCAGTTTCAGCCTCCCCGGTAGCCAGTTACCAATCAGTTCAGCTTATTGCAGTGGCCACAGGCGTAAAACATAATCTCAACAGAAAATTTTACCAGATATTTCAGTACAGGCTCCAAGGAGCAAATATTTTTACAGTGATTTCCAGTTCAGTTATGCACGTATTATAATTGCTCAGTACAGATTATTTTCAGTATGCCTCAGGACAGGATATTTTATCCCATGCATATTTTAAATTCAGATTTTTACTCGTTACCTGCGATTTATGCATGCTGAGTCTTTAGGCTCACTAGACTTGATTGTTGTAGGTACTGATGAGGCCAGGGCCGAGGGCGGGAACAGTGAGCCAGCTTGGGTCGGCAGTAGTGGCACCCGAGGACCTCAGTGCAGCAGTTGTTATGTTTTTCCGCAAACAATTTTTATCAGTTGATGGATATTTTTAAATTGTGATTTTTGGAAAATTTTATTTTCTTCCGCTGCAATTATTTTGAAATATTGAACTTGTTTCACCAGTGATTTTATGAGCGAGGCCATTAAGTTCTTTTAAAAAAATTTTTAATTTTCCGCAAATTTTCAAGCAAGTAGTTCGAGGGCCTTTGCAGTTGGTATCAGAGCGGTGGTTCTGTATAGGGTTTCACTACTACTGACCGCGAGAAGCTCACGAAGCCACGCCTTTGGTCTGTAAGTTTTTCAGTTAAGCATTTTGTTCAGCATTTCAGTTATAGCATGAATTATTTTGTCAGCATGCTTCCAGATTTTGAGTATTTCAGTAATAAATTATGGAATTATGCATGTTAGTTACGTATGGGTTATGTTGGAACAGTATGCCCCCTAGACGCATTTTAGAGCGCAACAGAGAGGTGGAGCCTCGCCGAGAGGACAGGGAGGAACGTAGACCGGAGGGAGACCTACCACCTCCTCCACCGCCCCCACCGGACATGAGTGCCCAGATGTTAGCTGGGATGGCACAGTTCTTCGCACAGTTTGCGGGGGGCAATGCCGCAGCCGTAGCCGCAGCCGCAGCCAGGCCGACAGGGCCCGAGGCAGTGTATGAGCGATTCATGAAGATGCGCCCGAAGGAATTCTCTGGGGCATCTGACCCCATGGTTGCCGAGGGATGGATCAAATCCCTCGAGGTTATCTTCGATTTTATGGAGCTGGAGGACGCAGACCGAGTCCGATGTGCCACCTACTTGTTCACTGGAGATGCCCGCTTATGGTGGGAAGGAGCTTCGGTAGCCCTGACATTGGCTACACTTTCTTGGACCCGCTTTACGGAGGTTTTCTACTCCAAGTATTTTGCTGAGGAGGTTCGCACCAGGCTGACCACCGAGTTCATGAGTCTGAGACAGGGGGATATGTCGGTTACGGAGTTTATCCGTAAGTTCGAGAGGGGCTGTCACTTTGTGCCCCTGATAGCGAATGATGCCAAAGACAAGCTGATGCACTTCCTGGTGGGTTTACGGCCGATCTTGCGTCGGGATGTTAGGGTATCTGACCTTGCTACTTATGAGATTGCCGTCTCCAAGGCCTTAGCCGCAGAGCAGGATCTGCGGGATATCGAGAGGGATCGCCAGGGCAAGCGCCCAGTCCAGGCACCGCACCGCCCTCCTCCTCATCAGCATCAGCAGCATAATAAGAGGCCTTTTCATGGACCGCCCAGGAACCGAGGCCAGCAGCAGCAGCAGCAGCAGCGGGGACGCCCAGCCTCGAGGACTCAGGAGCACCCAGTCTGTCCCAGGTGCTCACGTCGCCATCCTGGAGCATGTATGGCTGGCTCAGGAAAGTGTTTTAAGTGTGGCAGTCCAGACCACATATTGCTGCAGTGCCCTCAGAGGAATCTGCCTACCCAAGGCAGAGTTTTTGCTCTCCATGCCGCGGAAACCAACCCGGAGACTATGTTGTTGACAGGTACCTCTAAACTTTAAGTTATTATTTGAATTTCCGCGTTTTGGGAATCGGGATTTAGATTTTGAACTTAGAACTGTTATAGGATTGCATGCTCTACTCAGATTTATTTCAGGGAAATTAAGCTAGAGGAACCTTGACCTTTGCATGTCTATAAGCTTAGATCTTGTATTGGGATTCAACTTAGAGCTCCGCTCTTTCAGGGAGAATTTTTATATCTGGTTCCGCTACCAAGGCCTTGATAGATTCAGGGGCCACTCACTCGTTTATTTCGGAGGTCTTTGCAAACTTTCTCAAGATCCAGACCATTGGGCTAGATACAGCCTTTTCAGTAGTGTTGCCGTCAGGCGAGGAGATGGCAGCTACCAATGTTATCCGAGATATAGACCTTGAGCTGCACGGTAATCTTGTTTATGCGGATCTGATCGTGCTACCGATGCCGGAATTTGACATCATCCTAGGGATGGACTGGTTATTGAGGAACAGAGTGTTGATAGACTTCCAGCGGAGATCCGTTCTTGTCCGACCGCCTGGAATGGAGCAGTTCTTATTTGAGCCGGACAGGTACTTTTCTTTACCGCGCATTATTCCTTATGTTCAGGCTAGGAAGCTCATGCATAGAGGGTGTCGGGCATTTCTAGCAACCTTTTTATCTGTCCCCGAGGAACCCAGCCAGTCAGCCTCAGATGTTCCGATTGTCAGAGATTTCTTAGACGTTTTTCCCGAAGACGTCTCTGGTATGCCACCCGAGAGAGAGGTGGAGTTTTCCATTGAGCTTATGCCAGGTACGGCTCCGATATCCAAAGCGCCGTACCGTCTAGCACCGACAGAGATGGCAGAGCTTAAGAAGCAGATCCAGGAACTTCTCGACAAGGAGTTCATTCGCCCGAGATTTTCTCCATGGGGCGCGCCGGTCTTATTCGTGAAAAAGAAGGATGGCTCGATGAGGCTTTGCATTGACTACCGGGAGTTGAACAGGGTTACAGTGAAGAATAAATACCCACTGCCGAGGATTGAGGATCTGTTTGACCAGTTGCAGGGAGCTTCGATTTTCTCCAAGATAGATTTGCGTTCCGGTTATCACCAGTTGAGGGTGAGAGGTGCTGATGTCTCGAAGACAGCTTTCATGACTCGTTATGGCCACTACGAGTTCCTAGTGATGCCGTTCGGTCTGACGAATGCGCCAGCGATCTTCATGGATCTAATGAATCGCGTATTTCAGCCGTACCTCGACCAGTTTGTGATAGTGTTCATAGATGACATTCTCGTCTACTCCAAGAGTCGGGAGGAGCACAGCAGGCATCTGACCACAGTGTTGCAGACATTGCAGAAACATAAACTATTCGCAAAGTTCAGTAAGTGCGAATTCTGGTTAGAGAAGGTGGCGTTCTTGGGCCACATTGTTTCTAGCAGTGGCATTGAGGTAGACCCGGCGAAAGTTGTAGCAGTCAGAGATTGGGTTGTGCCTCAGAATGCATCAGAGATCCGCAGTTTTCTTGGGCTAGCAGGATATTACAGAAAATTCATCCAAGGATTTTCCTCTATCGCCGTTCCACTCACAGCACTGACAAAGAAAAATGTGAAGTTTGTGTGGAGCGAGGAGTGTCAGAAGAGCTTCGATACTTTGAAGCAAGCTCTTATTTCAGCACCAGTTTTGGCCATGCCATCAGGGCCCGGCGAGTTTGTCCTGTATACCGATGCTTCGAAGCTTGGTTTAGGTGCAGTTTTGATGCAGCATGGGAGAGTGATAGCGTATGCTTCTCGACAGCTGAAAATCCACGAGAAGAATTACCCTACCCATGATCTGGAGTTAGCGGCCGTAGTTTTTGCTTTGAAGATTTGGAGGCACTATCTGTATGGAGAGAAGTGCCAGATCTTTACCGACCATAAGAGCCTCAAGTATTTCTTTACGCAGAAGGAGCTGAACATGCGTCAGAGGCGTTGGTTGGAGCTTGTGAAAGACTACGATTGTGACATTAGCTACCACCCGGGTAAAGCTAATGTAGTTGCGGATGCTTTGAGCAGGAAATTCGTAGTGATGGCTCATTTGACGATGCAGAAACCTCTTCAGATTGAGATGCAGAGGTTTGATCTTGAGACTTATCCGCGAGGTAGAGTTCCTCGTTTATCTACCTTGACCATTGAGTCTTCCCTTTTTGACCGTATTCGCAGCGGTCAGGCAGCAGATGAGCAGTTGGCACAGTGGAAGAGGAGAGATGAAGCCAAGGGCAGTGTTTTGTATACAGTCAGCGACGGTATTGTGAGATACCGAGATAGGATATGGGTTCCTAGCAGTGATTCTATCCGAGCAGACATCTTATCAGAGGCCCATACGTCCCCGTACTCCATTCACCCTGGGAGTACGAAGATGTACAAAGATCTGCAGCTATTGTATTGGTGGCCAGGGATGAAGAAGGACATCAGGCGTTTTGTATCCGAGTGCCTGACTTGCCAGTTAGTGAAGGCCGAGCATCAGAGACCAGCAGGTTTGCTCAAGCCTCTTCCTATTCCCGAGTGGAAGTGGGAGAACATTACCATGGACTTTGTGACCGGATTGCCGAGGTCAGCCAGAGGATCGAATGCTATCTGGGTGATTGTAGATCGTCTTACCAAATCAGCGCACTTCTTGCCTATTAAGACGACTTTCACCATGGTTCAGTATGCAGAGCTGTATATCCGAGAGATAGTCCGACTCCATGGTATTCCAGTTTCTATCGTATCCGACAGAGATCCCAGATTCACTTCCTCGTTTTGGAAGAGTTTGCATTCGACTTTGGGTACGAAGTTGCTGTTTAGCACAGCTTTCCATCCGCAGACAGATGGACAGTCGGAGCGAGTTATTCAGATCTTAGAGGATCTTCTCCGTGCTTGCGTCATTGATTTCTCTGGGAGTTGGGAGTCGAACTTACCATTGGTAGAGTTCACCTATAACAACAGTTTCCAGTCGTCTATAGGTATGGCTCCGTATGAGGCGCTGTATGGCCGCAAGTGTAGATCTCCTGTTCATTGGGATGAAGTAGGAGAGAGAGCAGAGTTGGGTCCAGAGATTGTTCAGCAGGCAGCAGATGTAGTAGTCAAGATTCGTGATAGAATGAGGACTGCTCAGAGCCGACAGAAGAGTTATGCCGATCAGCGGAGGAGAGAGTTAGAGTTTGCAGTGGGCGATCATGTCTTCGTGAAAGTGGCACCTATGAAGGGTGTCATGAGATTTGGCAAGAAAGGGAAGCTCAGTCCGAGATTCATTGGACCGTTTGAGATCCTCGACAGAGTTGGGACGCTAGCGTATCGTGTGGCTCTTCCGCCGAATCTGGCCGGAGTACACAATGTCTTTCACGTCTCCATGCTGAGGAAGTATATGGCAAATCCTTCGCATGTGCTGAATTTCGAGCCGTTGCAGCTTACTCCGAACTTATCTTATGAGGAGAGACCCGTGCAGATCCTAGACAGACAGGAGAAGAAACTTCGGAACAAGTTGGTTAAGCGAGTCAAAGTCAAATGGCTCAACCATTCAGAGGAGGAAGCTACGTGGGAGTCTGAGTCGGAGATGAGGAGTCGATACCCTGAGTTATTCGGTGAGTTCTAATTTCGAGGACGAAATTTATTTAAGGGGGGAAGGATTGTAGAACCCGTAAATCAGTAGACGTATAAGCCATGCATAATTCTAGATTTTTAAATTTAATTGACTTCATTGCATGATTATTTTAAATGCATTTATTTGAAGTTAATTATTTATTATTTCAGTTCAGTAGTATGATTTTTAGCATTTCAGTATTTTCAGTGAGGCCGGACCGGAGTTGGAGTTTTGAGATAGAATTTAAGATTCGAGAATTATTTCCAGAAGTTAATTTAGCTAGTAACTAAGTTCATTTAAGTTAGAAAGGGAGGTTTGAAGATTTAATTTAATTATTTGAGGTGATTAAGAAATGATTTCATTTAAGTTATTAAATTAAGGGGTTAGCTCACTAAATTATTTAAAGGATTAGTAAGGCTTTCAAGGATTATTAGTTGACTAGATAATCAACATTTCCCTTTATTTTATCATGCATTTTTCGGTCACCCTTAGTGCTAGAAGATTCATTTTCCAACTCATCAACTTTGACCAATTCTTTGCATGTAATTAGTAGGATAATTCTAGGATTTTTTGGGAGCACAGTTTAATTAATTAATGGACATATCCTAGACTAGAAAATAAGCAAAATTTCGGCCACTACCTCCTAGAAGCATCCACCAACTCATTTGATATCAATTCAAAATTTAAAATTCAAATGCATGAAGACTTGGTCTTGATATGATCCTTATATCTTGCACCATCCTCCTCACCCCTCATAACCACTCCATCACACTCCCTCCCCACCGAAATCAGACCCATTTTCAGTAGAAAAATCGTGAGCCATAGCTAGGGAGAAAGGCAAAAAAAATCGAGTTCAAGGAAGGTAGACAAGAAGCGCTCCACCTCCTCCGTGCCGCGTCGTCGTTGTTTCGTTCGTTTTCTTTCGAAACGAAACCAGGCATGTCTAGATTTCTTTCAAACCTCAATCAAGTCATATTATCATTTATTTTTCAGTACATGATCATGTTGTAGCAAGCAAAAATCGAGATCCATGTCAAAATATTTTGGAACACACATGCAGAATTTTTGACTTCCCTTGACAAGCTTCACGTTTTTCTGAGTTTTGATGGTTTCAGGTATTGGATCGACTCCAGGCTCCCAAGGCGGCTTGTATACATGTAGTAGGATGCATTAGGACCATTTTGGTCCATTCAAACCAGCCCCATACTTGCTGGAAAACCGAAATGACAGCAAATTCCCCATAAGTGCAGAAATGTGATTCGAAAATTCAGTTTGGATGTCAAGGAGGAAGGATCTGATCTTGGCTGCCCCAAGGGCCTTTAGCCATGGTTGGATCACTTCCCTAGCATGTCTAAGACGTGACTAAGTTGCTCTTTTGGTGGCTTGGTCCATGGCCCCTCGGTTTTTAATCAAAACGTGAAAACAGCCCCCTCCCCTCTCGGCCCCTTTGGTTTTGACAGCACATGTACTTCGAGTTGGTTGGCTTGGTGTGGATCTTGGTTGGCCTATGGCCCTTAGCCACGGTTCATATCATGCTCCTAGATGTCTAGATCGTGCCATGGTCAATCAAATGGCCACTGGAACGACGCAAGACATCGATCATAGCATAAACACTACACACGCACGCATGAGGGCCCTCGGTGAGAACTTTCGGGTGGTTGCTGGAATGAGGCGAATTGTGGCTGGCCTAGGGCCCTTAGCCATGGTTCAAATCATTCCTTGGGACGTTGTGGAGAGGCTTTGGTCGGTGGTTCAAGCCCCAATGGCCAAAAGTCTCGCAAACGACGCGATGCAAGCTAGGTCGCAGCTGCTGGAAATTACAGCAAGTTGCTGTGTCGGTTCAGAGGCTCGTTCGAGTTCTTGGTTGGCCTTTAGCCCATGGCCTTGGACTGGACAGTGCCTCATTGAGTTAGGAAGGTCATGTTTTCGACCGTTTGTCATTTGGATCATTTTTGAGGTCGTACGAGAATTTACGGTGCAATGTGCCAAATTGACTCTCGAAAGAGCGTTTCGTGTTTTGGCCTCCATTCCACCTAGATTTCGACCCTATCATTTTAGGAACATTATTTTCTGATTTTTCAGCGTATTTTAATCATGACTATGCGTCAGTTCAGTGTCGGTTCAGGTTGGCTCGGAGTCATGATTAAATGCGAAGTCATTAGGCGTCATAGTCGCATCTTTTGAACGTAAATTGCATAGTTGGTCATGTTTAAACTATTGCATATTTTTCATGGCACAGTTAGGTTGCAGCGAGCCTGGGAACGAACCAATCCAATCCAGTTGGTAAAATTACGGGACATTTTCATTATGCCAGTTAATTATTTTACGTGCATTAAACAGAAAATGATTATTTTTGAGATTTATGCGATATGGCTTGTGGTTCATTCACTATGTGGGAGTGTTATTTTTATATGGTCGCCAGTGACTGATCAGTTCAGTATGGTACCACACGGTCGCCAGTGACCGGCCAGCTCAGTTCAGTTTCAGCCTCCCCGGTAGCCAGTTACCGATCAGTTCAGCTTAGTGCAGTGGCCACAGGCGTAAAACATAATCTCAACAGAAAATTTTACTAGATATTTCAGTACAGGCTCCAAGGAGCAAATATTTTTACAGTGATTTCCAGTTCAGTTATGCACGTATTATAATTGCTCAGTACAGATTATTTTCAGTATGCCTCAGGACAGGATATTTTATCCCATGCATATTTTAAATTCAGATTTTTACTCGTTACCTGCGATTTATGCATGCTGAGTCTTTAGGCTCACTAGACTTGATTTTTGTAGGTACTGATGAGGCCAGGGCCGAGGGCGGGGACCAGTGAGCCAGCTTGGGTCGGCAGTAGTGGCACCCGAGGACCTCAGTGCAGCAGTTGTTATGTTTTTCCGCAAACAATTTTTATTAGTTGATGGATATTTTTAAATTGTGATTTTTGGAAAACTTTATTTTCTTCCGCTGCAATTATTTTGAAATATTGAACTTGTTTCACCAGTGATTTTATGAGCGAGGCCATTAAGTTCTTTTAAAAAAATTTTTAATTTTCCGCAAATTTTCAAGCAAGTAGTTCGAGGGCCTTTGCAGCTATTGTTATATGTAAATTCAGCTAATGGTAGTTTACTATCCCAACTACCTGGAAATTCAATAGTACAGGCTCTCAACATATCTTCTAAGATCTGATTCACTCGTTCTGATTGTCCATCAATTTGAGGGTGGAATGTTGTACTAAATGCTAATCGAGTTCCCATAGCATGATGTAAACTTTTCCAAAATGCAGATGTAAATTTGGGATCTCTATCAGATACAGTGGACACTGGGATGCCATGAAGCCTCACTATCTCTTTGATGTATTCTTCAGCATATTGATTCATCGTGTATGTCGTTTTCACCGGAAGAAAGTGAGCTGATTTTGTAAGCCGATCAATAATAACCCATATAACATTGAATCCTCTTTGTGTTCGTGGCAAACTAAGGATGAAATTCATTGTAATATGTTCTCATTTCCATTCAGGAATGGGTAATGGTTTCAGGAGTCCTGCTGGCCTTTGATGTTCAGTCTTGACATGTTGACAAGTTACACATTGTGCAACAAATTGAGCAATGTCCTTTTTCATACCTGACCACCAAAATAATGGCTTTAAATCCTTGTACATTTTCGTGCCTCGTGGATGAATCGAATAATGTGTAGCATGAGCATTTATAAGAATGTCGGTTCTTATCATTCTTGTTTTGACACACACAAACTACTTCAATATGTCAACATTCCTTCCCCATTCAATTCAAATTTCAAATTTCTTTTTTCATCATCTCGCTGTCTCAGTTGTTGTAATTCATTATCTGCACTTTGTTCGACCTTGATTATGTGTGCAAGTTTTGGTCGAACCATGAGGGATGATAACTGGATTGCTGCTCCCTTTGGAATAACATCAATCTTCAAGTTCTGTAAATCCCATAAGATTTATTCTTGTATTTGCATTGCGGCAATAGAACTATATTTTCGACTTAACGCATCTGCAACAACATTGGCTTTACCTGGATGATAATTAATAACACAATTATAATCCTTCACTAATTCTGACCAACGTCATTGTCACATATTCAGTTCTTTTTGCGTGAAAAAATATTTCAAACTCTTGTGGTCCGTGTATATTTCACACCGCTCACCATACAGATAATGGCGCCATATTTTCAACGCAAATATCACTGCTGCAAATTCTAAATCATGTGTGGGATAGTTTTTTCATATTCCTTCAATTTTCTTGATGCATAAGCGATCACCTTCCCGTGCTGCATTAAGACTGCTCCTAAACCTTGTTTTGAAGTATCACTGTATACTACAAAACCTCCTGGTCCTTCTGGAATATCAAGGAGCAGTGCTGATATCAATTTTTTCTTTAACTCTTGGAAATTGCGATCACATGCTTCGTTCCATACAAATTTCACATTCTTTCGTGTTAAAACAGTCAAAGGCAATGCTATCTTAGAAAATCCCGCTATAAAACGATGGTAATAACCAGCTAACCCAAGAAAAATACGTACCTCGGTAACAGTAGTTGGTCGTAGCCAGTTATTAACAGCTTAAATCTTGCTTGGATCGACGGATATGCATTCTTTTTAGATGATATGTCCCAAGAATGCTAGTTGTTCAAGCCAAAATTCACATTTCTTCCATTTAGCATATAATTGTTTATCACTCAAAGTTTGCAAAACTAGTTTCAGATGTTCTCGATCCTCCTCTATAGTTCGTAAGTAGATGAGAATATCGTCTATAAATACAATCACGAGCTTGTCTAAAAATGGCTTGAAAATTCTGTTCATTAAATCCATAAAAGCAGCTGGTGCATTAGTTAGTCCAAATGGCATTACAAGAAATTCATAATGCCCATACATGGTTCGGAAGGCAGTCTTTGAGATATCATCTGACTTTACTTTTAGTTGATGATAGCCTGTTCGTAAATCAATCTTCGAAAAGATAGCAGCTCCTTGTAATTGATCAAACAAATTGTCAATTCTGGGGAGTGGATATCTGTTTTTAATTTTCACTTTGTTCAACTCCCGATAATCAATACATAGACGAAGGGTACCGTCTTTTTTCTTCACAAATAAAACATGTGCACCCCACGGCGAAAAGTTCGGTCGAATAAACCCTTTATCAAGTAATTCTTGTAATTGTTCTTTCAATTCCTTCATTTCTGTAGGAGCTAATCGATAAGGAGCTTTTGAAATCGGATGAGTTCCTGCCACAACATCAATCACAAATTCGATTTCTCTACTGGGGGTAAGCCTGTTATATCATCGGGAAATACCTATGGGAATTCACAAACAACATCTGTATCTTTTAACTCACGAAAAGCTGGGTCAATTGTTAAAACATATGCTAAGTATCCTTGACACCCCTTCTGTAGTAATTTACATGCTTTCATACAAGAGATTATCCGAAGAGGTAAGGATATACGTGCACTTGCTACTGTAAATGGTTCATTTCCTACTGTCGCAAACTTTATCATTTTCATGCCACAGTCAATAGTAACTCTATACTTCGAGAGCCAATCCATTCCCAGTATCACATCAAAATCGGTCATTTTCAGAACTATCAAATCAGCATACATCAATGGCCTTGGACATATATTAGACACCCTCTCACAATCTGCTCTGTCTGTAATTCTTGCCCGAAAGGTAAAGCTATGGCGAGTTGTGTCTCTGTTGTAATTGTTGTAATGCCCAGTCTCCTTACAAACGATTCCAAAATAAAGGAATGCGTGGCTCCTGAATCTAGTAAAAAAATAGCAGTGATACCAGAAATCAAGAACATACCAGTGATCATCGATGTATCCGCATCCAATTCCTCTTTAGTCATCGAGAAAAGGCATCCATGTACTTTCTCATAATTTCCTGGACAATTTATGGCGAGATGCCCTGGCTTTTTGTAACGTTAACAAACAATGGTACCTTGCATACATTCACCACCATGGGGTTTGCCACATTTAGGACAAGGTGGTATGTCTTGTTACTTACGTGGAGGGGGACCTTTGCCATTGGGTTTCTCTGGTCGAGTACCTCTGCTATCATTTTTTTGCCTTGCCCTGTTCCTTGGCTCTTTTGAAAGTACTGCTGCTTTCGTTGTTGCCTGTCTCTATCAATGTCTTGTTCATCCTGTTCTACCATAAGTGTTCTTTCTATTATCTCCCCGTATGTAAAAAATTTCGACATTCGTACATCTCTTTTAATTTCAGAGCGAAGTCCCCGCATGCAGTGTTCGCCCTTACTTGTGTCATCCTGTGCAATATATGGTACATATTGGACTCCAGCTTCAAATTGTTGTATATAATCAGTCATTTACACGGTTCCTTGCTTCAAATTAAGGAAATCACTAGCTTTATTGGCTCGTATATCTTTACTGAAATATTTGTTGTAAAACGTGGAATTAAATGTATCCCATGTCAATGGTCTCGCAGGTAATGCCACCTTTGCACTATCCCACCATATTCTTGCATGTTTTGTTAACAGAAAGATGACACAAGTTACTGTGTCAGCATATTCCATATGGAGATAGGAGAAGATGGACTCCAATGACTTAATCCATTCTTCTGCTACTGTCGGATCGGTGCTTCCCATGAATTGAGGAGGATTCAAACGTCGAAAGAGATCATACACATCGGTTTGAACATGCCCTTTTCTAGGTAGCATGGCTTGTAATTGTGCATGCTCATGTGTTGTCCACTGCATTTCAAGTAATTGTTGTATCTACTCCCCATGAACCTTCGCTTGTTGTTGGAGCAATTGAGCAAAATCATCTATAGGTCGTGGCGCACTACCTTCACCTTCGACTGCTGGGGCCTTTTTCTTAGATGACCCTCCTTCATGTACCTTGCGTTTAGGTGGCAACATCTTTTATCCTACATATAGGTCACGTAGAAGCACATAAGTTAGCATCAACTATGGGATACAAAAATACTTACTTGCCGAGTTCCCCATGTGTCGATGAAGAGCAGTGTCCTTCCTGTCGAAGAACCGTGGGCTTTGATACCAACTAAAAGTGCAACACCCTTTTTCTATACTCGACATGATTAATGAAACTAATACTTGTAATCAAAATAGGATTTGAACGATATACCTATATTGTGAAGCAATTCAAACAAGGGACATCAATTTGACGGTTTATAAAAAATTTTGGCATGATGTCCCTCCATTTTGTATAAGCCAACAACCCAAGCAACAATATCTATACATACATATAATCATACTCAAATATACATTGTATCGTTGTACATATAATCATAAATGTCGTGAAACATGTTTCAAACCCTGACATAAAATTCACTTTAATACATATTCGGAAGCTATACTATAAGACGTCCAGGTTCTTGTCGAGGTAAGGCACGTCACAAGCATCCATTAGCGAACCGGCATCCTATGCATCTTCATTACCTGATCCTGTAATACATGAGCTACGTGAGTTTATAAAACTCAATAAGTTGGCACTTATACATATCAATATGCGTAGAAAGACTATGGGCTATCCCGATCTTGGGCCCCCTCGGGGGCCATTTCCCATCTTGGGTTCCCGCTGGGGTCTTTTCCCTCACGGGGTTTACCATGCGCCATTACTCATAGGACTTCTCCAGCCCAGGCACTGGATCTTTTACCTTCTTAGGATTCGAACCCAAGACCTCCTAGACATATAGGTCTTGGAAAACTGGTACCAGGATTGCTTTGCCAAGACCTATATGTCCAGGAGGTCTTGGGTTCGAATCCTGGGAAGGTAAAAGCTCCAGTGCCTGTGCTGGAGAAGTCCTATGAGGAATGGCGCATGAGAAACCCCATGAGGGAAAAGGCCCCAGTGGAACTCAAGACGGGAAAAGGCCCCCGTGGGAGCTCAAGATCAAGATAGCCCATGGTTGTTACAGGTAGTCTTTAATCGCTCAATTTTTCAAACTCCAAAATTATGATTCTAACAATGGGTATTAGCAATTTTGATGAGAAAGTAAGATTCGTCAAATTAATAATTTTTTGATATTATAATGGATTATAGAGAATTACGATTGTATTATAGGTGTTATAAGTTTATGACATGAAGAACAAATGATATAAATATTAAAAATAAGATTGAATCAACAATATTATTATTTTTGGTTTTATCGTAAGATACAAATACCTTTGGGTTCAACGATTGCTATTTTATCAGGAAGTTTGGGAGTCTTGTGCTGTAGATTACAAAATTTAATTAAGATAATTGAGGGGACAAAGGACTGAAGGAGAAAATTGGTAAACGGACTTCGTGTATATTGGGAGATAGCTCTTGATGAATTCCCTACGAACTTTGATCAGAAACTCCTTTATTCATTATTTGAATCAGGTCCACGACTAGAAGATATGTTCTTCTTCTAATTTGCACTAGAAAAATTAGAAGAGGTTTTACGTAAGAGATCAAAACTTGAGAGACGTCTCAATCTTTTTCCAAAAGGGAAGTGGCCGAAATTGAGAGCCTTTTGGGGAAGGGGATTTTGAAAATCTCAAGGTGATGGAGGCTAGGTTTTTTCGAAAAAATTGTTAATGAATTCTCTTAAACCCTAAGCCTAATATATAAGCTTAGGGCCCATTAATTAAACTAAATACTTAATGGGCTTAATCAATTAAATATTCTACTCCAACTAGTTTAATTAATTAATTAATCTTTTAAAGTCCAATTAAGAACCTTAATAATATGTATGTTGGTCTTGTACTCCTACAAGCCCATTATACATATACCCATTACATTTAATTTAAATCCCTTATAAATTCAACATTTGAATTTAATATTTAAATTATAAATTCAACTCCAAAATTTAATATTTAATAAACTCAACTTTTCAGTTTAATAAATTAAATCCTCAAATTTTATAAATTCAACTCCTTAAATTTATTCTCTCCAAATTTCATAAATTCAATTTCTTAAATTTACTATCTCATAAATTCAACTCCTTGAATTTATTTTCTCAAAATTTAATTATCATAAATTCAACTTCTTGAATTTACTACATCATAATATAAATTCAACTCCTTGAATTTATTCTCTCCATGGGAACAAATGATCCAGTGCTTGTGTGACCCTCAATAGTTCAGGGATACAGCTAGCTGTGGATTCACAACTCTTTGTGATTTAGGACATAATCTTTTATTCGGGCTTACCCTAATTTGCCCCATTCTATGTATCAACAATTGATCACGAGAATTTCAGAAATCATATTTCTGATTAAACCCATCGAATCATGGTAAGAGCGTCTGGTAGCATCACCCCATGATTCCCTAGGTATCACTGATAGTGCCTGCAAGAACCAGTCTATTATAATTAACGTACAGTATGGTCCCTTCATCTCATATATCCCGATCGAATATGCAACCATTGGTTAATCGAGGGTTGCATAAGAATTCGATAACTATGTGACACATATAAATAGTGGCATCGCATGCACCATTGGAGAACTCCTTCTTCAACGTACATCTCATACTCTGGTCAGATATTCCATACACTATTATTTTGTCAGATCACATAGGATATTCACAGCCGTAGGTGAGCGATGAATTCCCGACTACAATGCACTGGCTCCTACATTTGTCGCAACTGTACCCAATCTCGCCACCTGATGACTCTCCTGGAGCTGGTAAACGAGTCAAAGCACAGCCCTAGCATATAGAGCCTCAGTGTTATCCCGGGTCGTAAGGACTAATGGTGTACAATCATAACCACGGACATATCTTCTCGATGAATGATAACCACTTGGAAAGTCTGAGGGAATGTTGTTCGATATAATCATCTTATGACTACCCATATGCATGTTTGGACATCTCTATGCTCTTACCAAGAAATGTGATACACAACATCACATATGCTAGTCTCGAGCTCGAGCAACCTTTATCCATGTTTTAGGCGGCTGAATCGACTAGGAACGAATTTAGATCATACAGTGTTTACAAATGAGTTTCAACATCGAATTATGATTCATTTGTATTAAAGTATAATCAAGATCTTTATCTATGTTTGATAACATGGGTATATAGATAAAGAAATAAAAAACCACGAAATAATGAATTATATTAAAATAAAGATTGTTTATTACAATTGAGTCAATAAAATCCCTAGCCAACAGTTGGCTTGCAGGACATCTACTCTAACAATCTCCCACTTGCCCTAGAGCCAACTACCCATAAATTTTAATCTCATTGCTTCGCGATGCTTCTCAAACAATGGTCCTCGCAAGGGCTTTGTAAGTGGATCAACAACATTATATGTAGAGGTTACCCTTTCGACTGATATATCTCATCTTCCCACAATCTCCCAGATGATGTGGAACTTACTCAGTATATGTTTGGATCTTTGATGAGACCTTGGTTCCTTTGCTTACTCAAATCCATTAGGAATGACGCCCAACTCTTGGACAAAATTTCTCATCCAAACTGCCTCTTTGGCTGCAGCAGATGCAGCAATGTATTCAGCTTCAGTGGTAGAATCCGCAACGGTGTCTTGCTTGGAACTTTTCCAAGATACAGCCGCACCATTTAGCATGAATACAAAACCAGAGGTCGATTTCAAATCATCTACGTCACATTGGAAGCTAGAATCAGTGTAGCCTTCTAATTTCAATTCTAAACCCCCATAAACCATGAACAAGTTCTTAGTCTTCTCAAGTACTTAAAAATATCCTTCACGGCTTTCCAATGCATTGGATCAGGGTTCGCCTGATATCTGCTTGTAACACTCAGAGCGTAAGCAACATTAGGACGTGTCGATATCATACCATACATGATACTACCAATGGCTGATGCATATAGAATACGTGTCATCATCTCTATCTCTTCATCAGTTTTTGGACACACAGCTTTAGATAGAGTAACACTATGACACATTGGTAAGTATACTCTCTTGGACTCTTCCATAGAGAATCGCTTCAGAATGATATCGATATAAGTGGCTTGGATTAGTCCTAGCATCCTCTTTGATCTATCTCTATAGATTTGTATTCCCGATACATAAGATGCTTCACCCATATCTTTCATGGAGAATTTACTTGCTAACCATACTTTAGTTGATTGCAGTAATCCTACATCATTCCCAATGAGTAGGATATCATCAACATAAATTACTAAGAATGTTACTGCACTCCCACTAACTTTCTTGTACACGTATGGTTCCTCAGGATTTTTAGCAAAACCAAATTCCTTGATAGTGCTATCAAATCTTAGGTTCCAACTCATTGACGCCTGCTTGAGACCATATATTGATCTCTGAAGTCTGCATACCTTATACTCACTTCCTACTTATGTGTATCCCTCAGGTTGAGACATATAAATTTCTTCTTTGATGTCTCCATTGAGGAATGCAGTCTTTTCATCCATTTACTATATCTTATAGTCATACCATGCTGCTATGGCTAGTAGTATTCTAATGGAATTAAACATAACAACTGATAAAAAATATTATCATAGTCAATTCCTTGCCTTTGAGTATAACCTTTTCAACAAGTCTTGCCTTGAAGGTCAATACCTTCTCATCCGCCCAAGCTTTTTTTTGTAGATCTATTTGCATCCTATGGGAACGATTCCCTCAGGTGGATCCACTAATGTCCAGACTTGGTTTGAATACATAGAATACATTTCAGACTGCATGGCTTCAAGTCATTTGGATGAAACAGTATCAGATATTGCTTCATTGAAGTTCATTGGATCACATCCAACACAAGGCTCATCATGGCCTTGTTCATGAAGAAGCGTATATCTTGCAGGTGGTCCAATAACTTTATCAGATCTTCTAGGATCATGTACTTCAACTACTGGTTGTTGGGAAATGTGTTCAACTTCTATAGTTGAAGGAGTATCTTGAATTTCTTCAAGTTTTATCATCTTGCTTTTTCTATATAATAGAAATTCCTTTTCCAAAAAGGTGGTATTTCTTGAAACAAACACTTTTGCTTCATTAGGATGATAGAAATAATATCCAACAGAATTCTTTGGATATCCTACAAAGTAGCACAAAGTGGATCTGCTATCCAATTTTTCTCCCATTGTCTGCTTCACATAAGCAGGACATCTCCATATTCTCATGTAAGAATACTTGAGAGTTGTTCTCATCCATATCTCATATGGTGTTTTATTCACTGCTTTAGTATGGACATTATTCAAAAACATTGCCACAGTTTCAAGTGCAAAGCCCCAAAACAATGTAGGCAACTCAGTGAATCCCATCATGGATCAAACCATATCCATCAAGGTTAAATTTCAACGTTCAGAAACACCATTCAATTGTGGTGTTGCTGGTGGAGTGCACTGTGAGAGAATCTCATTCTCTTTTAGATAACCCAAAAATTCAGCATTCAAATATTCTCCACCTCGATCAGATCGAAGTGCCTTAATACTTCTTTCTAGCTGGTTTTCTACTTCAGATCTGAATTCTTTGAACTTTTCAAATTCTTTAGATTTGTATTTAATCAAATAAACTGTAAGGCCCGAGAAATTTATCCTGTTAATCCGAAATGATTTGGGATAATTGATATGATTATAAACGGAAAGGATTAGACCGGAAAAGACGGAAGAAAACACGAAATATGTGCGAGGACAGAACACCTCGCGCATATGCGCGACAAGGAGCCGCGCATATGCGCGTGGGTGGTAGAAGACCTCGTCGCATATGCGCGAGAAGTGGTCGTGCATATGCGCGAGCTGTGCACAAGGTGAAATTCGGGTTCCGAAGGCTGGACGCACATGCGCGACCTAAAGACGCGCACATGCACGAAATGTCCAGAGAAGTTGGCGCATATGCGCCGGATAGAGGCGCGCATATGCGCGAGTTGCATTCCACGAGACAGTAGGTCTTGCGCATATGCGTGAAGATGGGGCGTGCATATGCTCGAGCTGCCGTGATGTTACGCGCCAAGACTTTGTGTCTCCTGCATATGCGCCGATGTTGGTCGCGCATATGCGCGAGACGTGCAGTATGCACATTTAGCCACTTGCCTTGCGTGAATGTGTATATATATATATATATATATATATATATATATATGTACCTTGAAATTCTTCAAAAGAAAGAAAGAAAAGAACCGAGGGAGGGAAGCTTCAAATCCTTATGCCTTTATATTTTGATCCGTCCGTTATATTTTAAATCTGAATACAGTAACGAGTTTCTAGCGACGACAGCTTCAACTGGACGTAAGTTTTGTTACGTTTAGACATGATTTGAAATTATGATATTTTCAGAATCGAATATGAATCATATATGGTGTTTCTGATATAGTAGACATCGTATAATTGAAGTCAGATCGAAGAACAGATTGTGTATGTAATTGTTGTGATTTTCGGAGTTGATTTGATTGAGATTCGATATCAGAGTTGTATTGTTATTCAGATTATAAGTTGTACTAATACTGATGATGAGTTCTGGTATTATATATGTGATGTTGAGATTGACGGGGATATCGAGACTGTATTGTGATACCGTCGAAAATCAGTAAATTGATATTGATCAGATTCAGTAGTGATTTCGATTATATCGTGATATCGTCGATATGGATTAGATTGTATCTTGATTCGATATTGATCAGATTATGTTTGATTTGAGTATTGATCAGAATAGATTTTGAATTGAGTTGCATATTGAGATTGTGCCTATGCGATATTGTATTTCAGATTGATATGGACAGATTTGACTTCGATACTTTGACTTCGTCAGACTGCGAAGACAAAGGTATAAATTTATGTTGATGTGGGATTGCACAACTCGAGTCCGATTGACTTGACTTTCCCAAAATCACATACTTTACTTTATTGCATCAAGATTTGCAATTGTATGAGGTTGATACCTTTGATTTATTGATTTATATATTGAGTCATTAAGCGGATACGCCTAATTGTGAATGAGAAATCTTGTGACAGTAGTGCCGGATAGTGATGGAATCGTCACTGGCACATTGCACATTGTCACAGGATAGGATATTGGTGAAAATGCCAAAGTCAGTGACGGTTAGGTCAAGACACCGGACGTTTGGCTATATCGGAGTGGATAGAATTGGAGTTTCTTCTATTACTGGTGTTCGATATGGAAAGAACCAAAGTCCGTGAATAAGAACATACTACCACCCCAATCGGGAGTGTAGGTGGGTGTATGTTCTTATTCCGAACGGGATCCCTAGATTAGGACTGAGTCGAGTCTGAGTCTGAGAATCACGGAGAGTGATTCATTGCTTGATATGGAATTATGTTCCTGATGATGATATATGTTTAGAATATAATTTATTCTTGATATTGATTCATGTTTAGGATTATAATACATGTGATGAATATTTGATTCATGTTCTGCTTTTGATACATGTTATGAATGTTTAATTCATGCTTTTATATTGTTTATATGAAAGGCATGTATACATTATTTATAATGGGAATATAATTCTCACCGGAGTTATCCGGCTGTTGTCTTGTTTGTATGTGTGCATGACAACAGGTGGGACAGGATCAGGGTCAAGACAAGAAGAGAGAGAGATCATGATTAGAGTGGAGACTACGAACTTGGATTAAAGATAGGGTTGAACACTTGATAATTAGTTGTTAAACCTTAGTTTTTATTGAATGTAGATTGTACAGGACTTGTACTTTATTTATACGAATTTGTATATTAGTTAAATTCCATTACGTTCCGCAATTAAAGAAATTTTTTTATGACCCAAATTACTTGAATTAATAAATTGATCCTAATGATGATTAAGAATTGAATTAGCGTCCGGGTCCCCACAACAGGTGGTATCAGAGCAATAGGTCCAGAACTGTAGGTTTTTGAGACTGAGATAGAGGCTAGTGAGCGGGGTAGATTGAGTTTTCTTTCCTTGCATGTGATTGCTAGCATGTGATTTATTATAATGTTGACTTATATTGTATACGCTAATAGTGCAGTATTTTTTTACTGTTTTTTAAGATACATGTTACCTGAATATCTGAATTGATTTGGTAATGTGTATTATTTGAGAACGAATTAGAACCAATTCTTGATCAGAGGTAAGCTGATCGGAAAAAGAGTGAGACGGATTTGTCTCATGTGATTGCTAACCCTTGTGATTATCAGATATACCTCCTCGAAGAATTCCAGAACGAGGTAGTACGTCGATTAATCAGATGGATGTGTCAGAAACTCGGATGGAAACACAGTTAAAGAGGTTTCAGTCGTTTCAACCGCCGATTCTGAAGGGTACTGAGACGCCAGTCGATTATAAGAACTGGTTAGATGATATAGAAATGCTATTTGAATTTCTTGGTTTTACAGATGATTGTAGAGTTAAACTGATTGGGCACCAGTTACGGGAAGTTGCAAGGAGTTGGTGGCTGGTAATCAAAGAAGCTTTAGAACAGCGTAGTTCAGTGATTACGTGGAAAATTTTTAAAGTTGAATTCTATCAAAGATTCTTCCCCGTATCATACAGACAGGATAAAGGTGCAGAGTTTGCAAATCTGAGACAGGGTCAGTTGAATATTGATGAGTATTTGGCCCAGTTCTTTACTTTGCTACGTTTTGTCCCTCACCTGGCTAGGAATGATGAGGCTGTGACCGATCAGTTTGTTAAGGGATTGAATCCTAAGATATTGACATTAGTAAATACAGGCCGACCCTATAGTTTTGTTGATGCTCTGAGTAGGGCCAAGAGAGCCGAAGCCAGTCTGACAAGACAGAAAGGAGCTTCGTTTGCGCCTCTAGCATCGAGACCACAGCAACCACTTCTCGGACCTGAGACTGGTAGTAGTAGTGGTGAAAAGAAAGACTATTTGAAAGCTCGAAAGAAGCAGTTTAAAAAGTTAGGCATCAGTCTTTCTAGCTCCAGTAGTTCGAGTCAGAGTTATACCGGAGTGTATTGCAGCACATGCAGAGGGAGACATCCCACTGAGCAATGCCAGGGAGTGACTGGTAGATGCAATGCCTGTAAACAGCAGGGATATTTTGCTAGAGTTTGTCCACAGAAAGGTTCCCAAAGATTCCATGGAGCAGAGGCATCTGGTGGTAGTGACCGAGGAACAGATCCAGGATGCACTTGATGATGTAGTGACAGGTATCTGTTCTTTTATGATTTTGTTCCATATGTATTGAGGAGATTCTCGTAAATCTTATACATGATTCTGTATGAATTGCATTGATATATGCTTTATTCGATTGGGTTTGTATATACTGTAGTATTGATTTCTTTATCTTTTGGGGGGAAAGATTGATATCAGTTAATTCTGTAAATATCGTATACTGCAGTGAAGTGAGAATGAGATTGAGTTATACTGTGTTGTACTTGTGTAGTCTGATTTTAACTGCATTATTGATATTGATGTATTGACAAGTACAGAACTATTATAGATTCTTGCCAGGAGATGGTAAGATTCGGACCTGAAATGGCCGAAGAATGCATAATATGCGGTAAGGAGTTTCGATTTAAAATTTCTTTGATATCTGTATTATTTATGACTCGATGATTATCGAAAGTAATGGAGTAATTTCTTATGTATTCAGTGGATTACTGAAACTGAGCGTATCATGGAATAATTTGCCAGTAGCAGGAGAATTGCTAAAGTCTTCCTAGAGAAGATTCCGGGTTTGCTTTATATCAGGGAGAGTGATTTCAGCCTTGATTTGATATCAGGTACTGTTCCTATTGTTAGAATTCCATACAGAATGATGTTGATTGTATCAGAAGAATTGAAATATCAGTCAGATGATTTATTGCCTGAGAATTAGAGTTACCTTTGATTGTGTGTGTCTCTGTAAAATACTTCCGTTCTGTTTATCAGTTCAGTTATGGGCGGATGAATCCTGTGTTCAGAGGTATTCTGATGATTTTATGCCGTTTATCTATGATATTTTGATATACTCGTGGCATATGACTGACTGAATTGAATACCTTGTATTGAATGATCTGAGAACTGAAATTGGTGTATACAGAAATTGTTCAGATATGAGTTTGGACTGAAACAGATTGTACTTGTGGGATGTAATATCCGATTATAGTATACCGATTGATCTTGACACAGTTGAGGCCGTGATCAGTGACTGAGGACGACACCGATGGCAGAAAAGTTAGAAATTCATATTTGTCTGCGGTTAGCAAATTATGATATGTGACTGTTGTTGTGAAATTGCTTGATAATTGTTATTGTTCTAAAACAGTATTAAAGACAGATTATATTGTTTGTGGGACATTACGTTCGAAAATGATATAGCAGTTGATTTAAACAACGTTGAAGATGTGATACAGAATATTGGGAACGTTGAGAGTATATACAGTTCAAGCCGAATCAGAGCTAAACTCGTGAATTAAAGCAGTCCAGAAGTTTGATCAGAATGTTCAGAACTCGGTTTAGATAATCAGAACAGGGTGTCAATCAGAATATCAGGTAGGTGATACTGTATTGTATGTGAATAACCGACTTGTTTGTGCCGAATATTTCGAATCTGAAACGACAGGTATGATCAGAAATGCGCCATCTTTAATTCAACATTTATTCTGATGATAGAAAAATGTAGACTGACTTGAACTGACTGATGTTAGGGAAACAGATGAAATCAGTTGTAACAGAATTTGTACTGAAATGTCTAAATTTTCGACAGGGGAAAACAGGAGATTGGTTATATCGATTATCGATTCTTGAATAGAAATGGGAGTACATTTCTATAGATTTCGTAATGAAACTACCGAAATCTTTTCAATATTGGAATGCGATGTGATTGTTATTAATAGATTGCGTGAATTTGCATATATTCTTTGTACATGAAGACTTACGGATATGACCAGTCGATGGAGATTTATGTCAGAAAAGAGGAGAGATTGTACTGAATGCCAAAGTGGATTATATCAGACTGTGATTTTCGTTTGATTTTGTACTTTTGGCAGAATATACAATAAACTCTTTCACTTATCATCTATAGATCGACAGATAGTTGGAACAACTATCCTGGATTCTGAAGAATATCCAGGAACTATAGTGCTGGATGTTAGCACTAGTTGACATGATTTATTGTCACTTGTAAATTATCGTATAACGATAGTTATCAGATGGGTATCGAGATAGCATCATCGAGGCATTGTACCGTGAAAACTGCAGATTTTCTTCGTATGAGGATTATATATCGGTGATACCTGAGATTGGATTTGATAGGATTACAGATATAAAAAAAAAGAAATTGAAACTGCTTCGGAAGAAAATAAAGACAGCTCAGAATAAATAGACTGAATATATCAACGTCGGATGATGACTGTTGATATTTGAGGTTGAAGATTGAATATAACCTTGATTGGAATTATCAGAGTTGATAGGAAATGTTAATGTTGATTTATTATGAGCTGTTGATGGGTATATACGGATGCTGTATAGCCAATATTGTGAGATTAATTCTGTTAGAGCTATTTCGAGTGGTATTATGAGATTATACTTCTTGAATGATTATTCCAGAGTGAAATCAGAGATTCGTGAAAGAAAAATATTTCAGGATGAAGAATATTCCGCTGTTGGAAGTATAGTACAAACATCAGGGCATCGAATAGGCTACCTGGAAGACTGAGTCTGATATGAGGTAGCGACGTTCAGAATTATTACACTGAAAGGAATTACGATTGATTCTGTTATACATTTCTTTCCATGTCGGACTTGCTATCGGATTTAATTGCCTGTGATTTCGGGGACAAAATCGAATCTTAGGGGGGGAGAAATCTAAGGCCCGAGAAATTTATCCTGTTAATCCGAAATGATTTGGGATAATTGATATGATTATAAACGGAAAGGATTAGACCGGAAAAGACGGAAGGAAACACGGAATATGTGCGAGGACAGAACACCTCGCGCATATGCGCGACAAGGAGCCGCGCATATGCGCGTGGGTGGTAGAAGACCTCGCGCATATGCGCGAGAAATGGTAGCGCATATGCGCGAGCTGTGCACAAGGTGAAATTCGGGTTCCGAAGGCTAGGCGCACATGCGCGACCTAAAGACGCGCACATGCACGAAATGTCCAGAGAAGTTGGCGCATATACGCCGGATAGAGGCGCGCATATGCGCGAGTTGCATTGCACGAGACAGTAGGTCTCGTGCATATGCGCGAAGATGGGGCGCGCATATGCGCGAGCTGCCGTGATGTTACGCGCCGAGACTTTGTGTCTCGCGCATATGCGCGAGACGTGCAGTATGCACATTTAGCCACTTGCCTTGCATGCGTGAATGTGTGTATATATATATATGTACCTTGAAATTCTTCAGAAGAAAGAAAGAAAAGAACCGAGGGAGGGAAGCTCCAAATCCTTATGCCTTTATATTTTGATCCGTCCGTTATATTTTAAATCTGAATACAGTAACGAGTTTCTAGCGACGACAGCTTCAACTGGACGTAAGTTTTGTTACGTTTAGACATGATTTGAAATTATGATATTGTCAGAATCGAATATGAATCATATATGGTGTTTCTGATATAGTAGACATCGTATAATTGAAGTCAGATCGAAGAACAGATTGTGTATGTAATTGTTGTGATTTTCGGAGTTGATTTGATTGAGATTCGATATCAGAGTTGTATTGTTATTCAGATTATAAGTTGTACTAATACTGATGATGAGTTCTGGTATTATATATGTGATGTTGAGATTGACGGGGATATCGAGACTGTATTGTGATACCGTCGAAAATCAGTAAATTGATATTGATCAGATTCAGTAGTGATTTCGATTATATCGTGATATCGTCGATATGGATTAGATTGTATCTTGATTCGATATTGATCAGATTATGTTTGATTTGAGTATTGATCAGAATAGATTTTGAATTGAGTTGCATATTGAGATTGTGCCTATGCGATATTGTATTTCAGATTGATATGGACAGATTTGACTTCGATACTTAGACTTCGTCAGACCGCGAAGACAAAGGTATAAATTTATGTTGATATGGGATTGCACAACTCGAGTCCGAATTACTTGAGTTTCCCAAAATCACATACTTTACTTTATTGCATCGATATTTGCAATTGTATGAGGTTGATACCTTTGATTTATTGATTTATGTATTGAGTCATTAAGCGGATACGCCTAATTGTGAATGAGTAATCTTGTGACAGTAGTGCCGGATAGTGATGGAATCGTCACTGGCACATTGCACATTGTCACAGGATAGGATATTGGTGAAAATGCCAAAGTCTGTGACGGTTAGGTCAAGACACCGGACGTTTGGCTATATCGGAGTGGATAGAATTGGAGTTTTTTCTATTACTGGTGTTCGATATGGAAAGAGCCAAAGTCCGTGAATAAGAACATACTACCACCCCGATCAGGAGTGTAGGTGGGTGTATGTTCTTATTCCGAACGGGATCTGTAAAGAGCCTAAAACTCCTTTCTTGAAAATTTGCGGAAAATTAAAAATTTTTCTTTTTAAAAGAACTTAAATGGCCTCATTCATAAAATCACTAGGGAATCAAGTTCAATGTTTAAAATAATAGCAGCGGAAGAAAATAAAGTTTTGCCAACAATAACAATTTAAAAATTATCCAACGACTGATAAAAATTGTTTGCGGAATAAAATAACAACTGCTGCACTGAAGTCCTCGGGTGCCACTACTGCCGACCCAAGCTGGCTCACTGGTCCCCGCCCTCGGCCCTGGCCTCAACAGTACCTACAATAATCAAGTCTAGTGAGCCTAAAGACTCAGCATGCATAAATCCCATCTAACGAGTAAAAATCTGAATTTAAAATATGCATGAGTTAACATATCCTGTCCTGAGGCATACTGAAAATAATCTGTACTGAGTAATTATAATACGTGCATAAATGAACTGATAATCACAGTAAAAATGTTTGCTCCTTGGAGCCTGTACTGAAATAACTGATAAAATTTTCTATTGAGATTATGTTTTTACGCCTGTGGCCACTGCACTAAGCTGAACTGATCGGTAACTGGCTACCGGGGAGGCTGAAACTGAACTGAGCTGGCCGGTCACTGGTGACCGAGTGGTACCATACTGAACTGATCGGTCACTGGCGACCGTATAAAATAACACTCTCACATAGTGAATGAACCACAAGCCATATTGCATAAATCTCAAAAATAATCATTTTCTATTTAATGCACGTAAAATAATTAACTGGCATAATGAAAATGTCCCGAAATTTTACCAACTGGATTGGATTGGATCGTCCCCAGGCTCGCTGCAACCTAACTGTGCTATGAAAAATATGCAATAGCTTAAACATGACCAACTACGCAATTTAGTTCAAAAGATGCGACTATGACGCCTAATGACTTCGCATTTAATCATGACTCCGAGCCAACCTGAACCGACACCGAACCGACGTATAGTCATGATTAAAATACGCTGAAAAATCATAAAATAATGCTCCTAAAATGATAGGGTCGAAATCTAGGTGGAATGGAGGCCAAAACACGAAACGCTCTTTTGAGAGTCAATTTGGCACATCGCACCGTAAATTCTCGTACGACCTCAAAAATGATCCGAATCACGAACGGTCAAAAACATGACCTTCCCAACTCAATGAGGCACTGTCCAGTCCAAGGCCATGGGCTAAAATCCAACCAAGAACTCAAACTAGCCTTCTAAACAACACAGCAACTTGCTGTAATTTCCAGCTGCTGCGCAACTACAAGACTTGCGTTTGTTTCGAGACTATCGGCCATTAGGGGCGTGAACCACCAACCAGAGACTCTTACCAAAATCCCAAGGAATGATTTGAACCATGGCTAAAGGCCCTAGGCCAGCCACAATCCGCATCACACCAAAACTCAACCGAAGGGTCCAACCGAGAGCAACGTGCATGCGTGTGTAGTGTTTTGCTTAGATCGATGTCTTGCGTCGTCCCAGTGGCCATTTGATTGACCATGGCACGATCTAGACATCTAGGAGCATGATATGAACCGTGGCTAAGGGCCCTAGGCCAACCAAGATCCACACCAAGCAAACACAAACCGAAGCCATATGCTGAACAAAGGAAGAAGCCGAATGGGGAAAGGGGCTGTTCTTGTTGATTATTTAAAAACCGATGAGCCATGGACCAAGCCACCAAAAGGGCGACTTCATCACATCTTAGACTTGCTAGGGAAGTGATCTAACCATGGCTATAGGCCCTTGGGGCAGCCAAGATCGGATCCACAACCCTTGACACAAAACTAAAATTTCGAAACACAAATCTGCGCCTATGGGAACTTGCTGTCATTCTGAATTTCCAGCAAGTATGGGGGCTGAATGAATGGGCCAACATGGTCCTAATGCATCCTATTACGTGTCTAGGAGTCGCCTTGGGAGCCTGGAGTCGAACCAATCACCTGAAACTCACAAACCAAGAAAAACGTGAAGCTTGCCAAGGAAAAACGAAAATTCTGCATGTGTTGTTCCAAAATGTTTTGACATGTATCTCGGTTTTTGCTTGAATAAACATGATCATTTACTGAAAAATAAATGATAATATGACTTGATTGAGGTTTGAAAGAAATCTAGACATGCCTGGTTTCGTTTCGAAAGAAAACGAACGAAACGACGACGACGCGGCACGGAGGAGATGGAGCGCTTCTTGTCTACCTTTCTTGCTCTCGATTTTTCTTGCCTTCCCTCTAGCTAAGACTCACGATTTTTTCTACACTGAAAATGGATCTGAATGATGAGGTATTTCGGTGGTGAGGGAGGGGGAGTGATGGTTATGAAGGTGAGGAGAAGGGTGCACAATAATAGGATCATATCAAGACCAAGTCTTCCCAAATTTGAATTTTGAATTATGGTTTGATGTCAAATGAGTTGGTGGATGCTTCTAGGAGGTAGTGGCCGATTATTAGCTTGTTTTCTAGTCTAGGATATGTCCATTAATTAATTAAATTGTGCTCCCAAAAATCCTAGAATTATCCTACAACTTACATGCAAAGAAATGGTCAAAAGGTTGATGAGTTGGCAATTGAGTTGCCTAGCAACTAAGGGGCCGAAATTATGCTAATAAAATGAGTGGAAAGTGATGGTTATCTAGTCAACTAATAATCCTTGAAAGCCTTACTAATCCTTTAAATAATTTAGTGAGCTAACCCCTTAATTAAATAACTTAAATGAGCTCATTTCTTAATCACCTCAAATAATTAAATTAAATCCTCAAACCTCCCTTACTAACTTAAATGAACTTACTTGCTAGCTAAATTAACTTCTGGAAATATTTCTCGAATCTTAAATTCTACCTCAAAACTCCGACTCCGGTCCGGCCTCACTGAAATAACTGAAATGCTAAAAATCAAACTACTGAACTGAAATAATGAATAATTAACTTCAAATAAATGCATTTAAAATAATCATGCAATGAAGTCAATTAAATTTAAAAATCTAGAATTATGCATGGCTTATACGTCTACTGATTTACGGGTGCTACAATCCTTCCCCCCTTAAAAGAAATTTCGTCCTCGAAATTAGAACTCACCGAATAACTCGGGGTATCGACTTCTCATCTCCGGCTCAGACTCCCACGTAGCTTCCTCCTCTGAATGGTTGAGCCATTTGACTTTGACTCGCTTAACGAGCTTGTTTCGAAGTTTCTTCTCCTGTTTGTCTAGGATCTGCACGGGTCTCTCCTCATAAGATAAGTTCGGAGTAAGCTGCAACGGCTCGAAATTCAGCACATGCGAAGGATTTGCCATATACTTCCTCAGCATGGAGACGTGAAAGACATTGGGTACTCCGGCCAGATTCGGCGGAAGAGCCACACGATAAGCAAGCGTCCCAACTCTGTCAAGGATCTCAAACGGTCCAATGAATCTCGGACTGAGCTTCCCTTTCTTTCCAAATCCCATGACACCCTTCATAGGTGCCACTTTCACGAAGACATGATCGCCTCACTGCAAACTCTAAGTCTCTCCTCCGCTGATCGGCATAACTCTTCTGTCGGCTCTGGGCAGTCCTCATCCTATCACGGATCTTGACTACTACATCTGCTGCCTGCTGAACAATCTCTGGACCCAGCTCTGCTCTCTCTCCTACTTCATCCCAATGAACAGGAGATCTACACTTGCGGCCATACAGTGCTTCATACGGAGCCATACCTATAGACGACTGGAAACTGTTGTTATAGGTGAACTCTACCAATGGTAAGTTCGACTCCCAACTCCCAGAGAAATCAATGACGCAAGCGCGAAGAAGATCCTCCAAAATCTGAATAACTCGCTCTGACTGCCCATCCGTCTGCGGATGGAAAGCTGTGCTAAACAGCAACTTCGTACCCAAAATCGAATGCAAACTCTTCCAAAATGAGGAAGTGAATCTGGGATCTCTGTCGGATACGATCGAAACTGGAATACCATGGAGTCGGACTATCTCTCGGATATACAGCTCTGCATACTGAATCATGGTGAAAGTCGTCTTAATAGGCAAGAAGTGCGCTGATTTGGTAAGACGATCTACAATCACCCAAATAGCATTCGATCCTCTGGCTGACCTCGGCAATCCGGTCACAAAGTCCATGGTAATGTTCTCCCACTTCCACTCGGGAATAGGAAGAGGCTTGAGCAAACCTGCTGGTCTCTGATGCTCGGCCTTCACTAACTGGCAAGTCAGGCACTCGGATACAAAACGCCTGATGTCCTTCTTCATCCCTGGCCACCAATACAATAGCTGCAGATCTTTGTACATCTTTGTACTCCCAGGGTGAATGGAGTACGGGGACGTATGGGCCTCTGATAAGATGTCTGCTCGGATAGAATCACTGCTGGGAACCCATATCCTATCTCGGTATCTCACAATACCGTCGCTGACTGTATACAAGACACTGCCCTTGGCTTCATCTCTCTTCTTCCACTGTGCCAACTGCTCATCTGCGGTCTGACCACTGCGAATACGGTCCAAAAGGGAAGACTGAATGGTCAAGGTAGATAGACGAGGAACTCTACCTCGAGGGTAAGTCTCAAGATCAAACCTCTGCATCTCGATCTGAAGAGGTTTCTGAATCGTCAAATGAGCCATCACTGCGACTTTCCTGCTCAAAGCATCCGCAACTACATTAGCTTTACCCGGGTGGTAGCTAATGTCACAATCGTAGTGCTTTCACAAGCTCCAACCAACGCCTCTGACGCATGTTCAGCTCCTTCTGCGTAAAGAAATACTTGAGGCTTTTGTGGTCGGTAAAGATCTGACACTTCTCTCCATACAGATAGTGCCTCCAAATCTTCAAAGCAAAAACTACGGCCGCTAACTCCAGATCATGGGTAGGGTAATTCTTCTCGTGGATTTTCAGCTGTCGAGAAGCATACGCTATCACTCTCCCATGCTGCATCAAAACTGCACCTAACCAAGCTTCGAAGCATCGGTATAAAGGATAAACTCACCAGATCCTGACGGTACAGCCAAAACGGGTGCTGAGATAAGAGCTTGCTTCAAAGTATCGAAGCTCTTCTGACACTCCTCGCTGCACACAAACTTCACATTTTTCTTGGTCAGTGCTGTGAGTGGAACGGCAATGGATGAGAATCCCTGAATGAACTTCCTGTAATATCCTGCTAGCCCAAGAAAACTGCGGATCTCTGATGCATTCAGAGGCACAACCCAATCTCTGACTGCTGCAACTTTCGCCGGGTCTACCTCAATGCCACTGCTAGAAACAATGTGGCCCAAGAACGCCACCTTCTCTAACCAGAATTCGCACTTACTGAACTTTGCGAATAGTTTGTGTTTCTGCAATGTCTGCAACACTGTGGTCAGATGCCTGCTGTGCTCCTCCCGACTCTTGGAGTAGACGAGAATGTCATCTATGAACACTATCACAAACTGGTCGAGGTACGGCTGAAATACGCGATTCATTAGATCCATGAAGATCGCTGGCGCATTCGTCAGACCGAACGGCATCACTAGGAACTCGTAGTGGCCATAACGAGTCCTGAAAGCTGTCTTCGAGACATCAGCATCTCTCATCCTCAACTGGTGATAACCGGAACGCAGATCTATCTTGGAGAAAATCGAAGCTCCCATCAACTGGTCAAACAGATCCTCAATCCTCGGCAGTGGGTATTTATTCTTCACTGTAACCCTGTTCAACTCCCTGTAGTCAATGCAAAGCCTCATCGAGCCATCCTTCTTTTTCACAAATAAGAGCCGGCGCGCCCCATGGAGAAATGCTCGGGCGAATGAACTCCTTGTCGAGAAGTTCCTGAATCTGCTTCTTAAGCTCTGCCATCTCTGTCGGTGCTAGTCGGTACGGCGCTTTGGATATCGGAGCCGTACCTGGCATAAGCTCAATGGAAAACTCCACCTCTCTCTCGGGTGGCATACCAGAGACGTCTTCGGGAAAAACGTCTAAGAAATCTCTGACAATCGGAACATCTGAGGCTGACTGGCTGGGTTCCTCGGGGACAGATAAAAAGGTCGCTAGAAATGCCCGACACCCTCTATGTATGAGTTTCCTAGCCTGAACATAAAGAATAATGCGCGGTAAAGGAAAGTACCTGTCCGGCTCAAATACGAACTGCTCCATTCCAGGCGGTCGGACAAGAACGGATCTCCGCTGGAAGTCTATCAACACTCTGTTCCTCAATAGCCAGTCCATCCCTAGGATGATGTCAAATTCCGGCATCGGTAGCACAATCAGATCCGCATAAACAAGATTACCGTGCAGCTCAAGGTCTATATCTCGGATAACATTAGTAGCTGCCATCTCCTCGCCTGACGGCAACACTACTGAAAAGGCTGTATCTAGCCCAATGGTCTGGATCTTGAGAAAGTTTGCAAAGACCTCCGAAATAAACGAGTGAGTGGCCCCTGAATCTATCAAGGCCTTGGTAGCGGAACCAGATATAAAAATTCTCCCTGAAAGAGCGGAGCTCTAAGTTGAATCCCACTACAAGATCTAAACTTATAGACATGCAAAGGTCAAGGTTCCTCTAGCTTAATTCCCCCCAAAATAAATCTGAGTAGAGCATGCAATCCTATAACAGTTCTAAGTTCAAAAATCTAAATCCCGATTCCCAAAATGCTGAAATTCGAAGAATAACTTAAAGTTTAAAGGTACCTGTCAACAACATAGTCTCCGGGTTGGTTTCTGCGGCATGGAGAGCAAAAACTCTGCCTTAAGTAGGCAGATTCCTCTGAGGGCACTGCAGCAACATGTGGTCTGGACTGCCACACTTAAAACACTTTCCTGAGCCAGCCATACATTCTCCAGGATGGCGACGTGAGCACCTGGGACAGACTGGGTGCTCCTGAGTCCTCGGGGCTGGGCGTCCCCGCTGCTGCTGCTGCTGGCCTCGGTTCCTGGGCGGTCCATGAAAAGGCCTCTTATTCTGCTGCTGATGCTGATGAGGAGGAGGGCGGTGCGGTGCCTGGACTAGGCGCTTGCCCTGGCGATCCCTCTCGATATCCCGCAGATCCTGCTCTGCGGCTAAGGCCTTGGAGACGGCAATCTCATAAGTAGCAGGGTCAGATACCCTAACATCCCGGCGCAAGATTGGCCGTAAACCCACCAGGAAGTGCATCAGCTTGGCTCTGGCATCATTCGCAATCAGGGGCACAAAATGACAGCCCCTCTCGAACTTACGGATAAACTCCGTAACCGTCATATCCCCCTGTCTAAGACTCATGAACTCGGTGGTCAGCCTGGTGCGAACCTCCTCAGCAAAATACTTGGAGTAGAAAACCTCCGTAAAGCGGGTCCAAGAAAGTGTAGCCAAGGTCAGGGCTACCGAAGCTCCTTCCCACCATAAGCGGGCGTCTCCAGTGAACAGGTAGGTGGCACACCGGACTCGGTCTGCGTCTCCCAGCTCCATGAACTCGAAGATAACCTCGAGGGATTTGATCCATCCCTCGGCAACCATGGGGTCAGATGTCCCAGAGAATTCCTTCAGGACGCATCTTCATGAATCGCTCATAAACAGCCTCGGGCCCTGCCGGCCTGGCTGCGGCTGCGGCTACGGCTGCGGCATTGTTCCCCGCAAACTGTGCGAAGAACTGTGCCATCCCAGCTAACATCTGGGCACTCATGTCCGGTGGGGACGGTGGAGGAGGTGGTAGGTCTCCCTCCGGTCTACGTTCCTCCCTGTCCTCTCGGCGAGGCTCCTCCTCTCTGTTGCGCTCTAAAATGCGTCTAGGGGGCATACTGTTCCAACATAACCCATACGTAACTAACATGCATAATTCCATAATTTATTTTAAATGAACACTGAAGTACTGAAAATCTGGAAGCATGCTGACAAAATAATTCATGCTTTAACTGAAATGCTGAACAAAATGCTGAACTGAAAAACTTACAGACCGAAGACGTGGCTTCGTGAGCTTCTCGCGGTCAGTAGTAGTGAAACCCTATACAGAACCACCGCTCTGATACCAACCGTAAAGGGCCTAAAACTCCTTTCTTGAAAATTTGCGGAAAATTAAAAATTTTTCTTTTTAAAAGAACTTAAATGGCCTCATTCATAAAATCACTGGGGAATCAAGTTCAATGTTTAAAATAATAGCAGCGGAAGAAAATAAAGTTTTGCCAACAATAACAATTTAAAAATTATCCAACGACTGATAAAAATTGTTTGCGGAATAAAATAACAACTGCTGCACTGAGGTCCTCGGGTGCCACTACTGCCGACCCAAGCTGGCTCACTGGTCCCCGCCCTCGGCCCTGGCCTCAACAGTACCTACAACAATCAAGTCTAGTGAGCCTAAAGACTCAGCATGCATAAATCGCATCTAACGAGTAAAAATCTGAATTTAAAATATGCATGAGTTAACATATCCTGTCCTGAGGCATACTGAAAAATAATCTGTACTGAGCAATTATAATACGTGCATAAATGAACTGATAATCACAGTAAAAATGTTTGCTCCTTGGAGCCTGTACTGAAATAACTGATAAAATTTTCTGTTGAGATTATGTTTTTACGCCTGTGGCCACTGCACTAAGCTGAACTGATCAGTAACTGGCTACCGGGGAGGCTGAAACTGAACTGAGCTGGCCGGTCACTGGTGACCGGGTGGTACCATACTGAACTGATCGGTCACTGGCGACCGTATAAAATAACACTCCCACATAGTGAATGAACCACAAGCCATATTGCATAAATCTCAAAAATAATCATTTTCTATTTAATGCACGTAAAATAATTAACTGGCATAATGAAAATGTCCTGTAATTTTACCAACTGGATTGGATTGGATCGTCCCAAGGCTCGCTGCAACCTAACTGTACTATGAAAAATATGCAATAGCTTAAACATGACCAACTACGCAATTTAGTTCAAAAGATGCGACTATGACGCCTAATGACTTCGCATTTAATCATGACTCCGAGCCAACCTGAACCGACACCGAACCGACGTATAGTGATGATTAAAATATGCTGAAAAATCATAAAATAATGCTCCTAAAATGATAGGGTCGAAATCTAGGTGGAATGGAGGCCAAAACACGAAACGCTCTTTCGAGAGTCAATTTGGCACATCGCACCGTAAATTCTCGTACGACCTCAAAAATGATCCGAATCACAAACGGTCAAAAACATGACCTTCCCAACTCAATGAGGCACTGTCCAGTCCAAGGCCATGGGCTAAAAGCCAACCAAGAACTCAAACGAGCCTTCTAAACGACACAGCAACTTGCTGTAATTTCCAGCAGCTACGCAACTACAAGACTTGCGTTGGTTTCGAGACTATCGGCCATTAGGGGCGTGAACCACCGACCAGAGACTCTTACCAACATCCCAAGGAATGATTTGAACCATGGCTAAAGGCCCTAGGCCAGCCACAATCCGCATCACACCAAAACTCAACCGAAGGGTCCAACCGAGAGCAACGTGCATGCGTGTGTAGTGTTTTGCTTAGATCGATGTCTTGCGTCGTCCCAGTGGCCATTTGATTGACCATGGCACGATCTAGACATCTAGGAGCATGATATGAACCGTGGCTAAGGGCCCTAGGCCAACCAAGATCCACACCAAGCAAACACAAACCGAAGCCATATGCTGAACAAAGGAAGAAGCCGAATGGGGAAAGGGGCTGTTCTTGTTGATTATTTAAAAACCGATGAGCCATGGACCAAGCCACCAAAAGGGCGACTTCGTCACGTCTTAGACTTGCTAGGGAAGTGATCTAACCATGGCTATAGGCCCTTGAGGCAGCCAAGATCGGATCCACAACCCTTGACACAAAACTGAAATTTCGAAACACAAATCTGCGCCTATGGGAACTTGCTGTCATTCTGAATTTCCAGCAAGCATGAGGGCTGAATGAATGGGCCAACATGGTCCTAATGCATCCTATTACGTGTCTAGGAGTCGCCTTGGGAGCCTGGAGTCGAACCAATCACCTGAAACTCACAAACCAAGAAAAACGTGAAGCTTGCCAAGGAAAAATGAAAATTTTGCATGTGTTGTTCCAAAATATTTTGACATGTATCTCGGTTTTTGCTAGAATAAACATGATCATGTACTGAAAAATAAATGATAATATGACTTGATTGAGGTTTGAAAGAAATCTAGACATGCCTGGTTTCGTTTCGAAAGAAAACGAACGAAACGACGACGACGCGGCACGGAGGAGATGGAGCGCTTCTTGTCTACCTTTCTTGCTCTCGATTTTTCTTGCCTTCCCTCTAGCTAAGACTCACGATTTTTTCTACACTGAAAATGGATCTGAATGATGAGGTATTTCGGTGGTGAGGGAGGGGGAGTGATGGTTATGAAGGTGAGGAGAAGGGTGCACAATAATAGGATCATATCAAGACCAAGTCTTCCCAAATTTGAATTTTGCATTATGGTTTGATGTCAAATGAGTTGTGGATGCTTCTAAGAGGTAGTGGCCGATTATTAGCTTGTTTTATAGTCTTGGATATGTCCATTAATTAATTAAATTGTGCTCCCAAAAATCCTAGAATTATCCTACAACTTACATGCAAAGAAATGGTCAAAAGGTTGATGAGTTGGCAATTGAGTTGCCTAGCAACTAAGGGGCCGAAATTATGCTAATAAAATGAGTGGGAAGTGATGGTTATCTAGTCAACTAATAATCCTTGAAAGCCTTACTAATCCTTTAAATAATTTAGTGAGCTAACCCCTTAATTAAATAACTTAAATGAGCTCATTTCTTAATCACCTCAAATAATTAAATTAAATCCTCAAACCTCCCTTACTAACTTAAATGAACTTACTTGCTAGCTAAATTAACTTCTGGAAATATTTCTCGAATCTTAAATTCTACCTCAAAACTCCGACTCCGGTCCGGCCTCACTGAAATAACTGAAATGCTAAAAATCAAACTACTGAACTGAAATAATGAATATTAACTTCAAATAAATGCATTTAAAATAATCATGCAATGAAGTCAATTAAATTTAAAAATCTAGAATTATGCATGGCTTATACGTCTACTGATTTACGGGTGCTACAGGATCCCTAGATTAGGACTGAGTCGAGTCTGAGTCTGAGAATCACGGAGAGTGATTCATTGCTTGATATGGAATTATGTTCCTGATGATGGTTTATGTTTAGAATATAATTTATTCTTGATATTGATTCAATTTAGGATTATAATACATGTGATGAATATTTGATTCATGTTCTGCTTTTGATACATGTTATGAATGTTTAATTCATGCTTTTATATTGTTTATATGAAAGGCATGTATACATGATTTATACTGGGAATATAATTCTCACCGGAGTTATCCGCTGTTGTCTTGTTTGTATATGTGCATGACAAAAGGTGGGACAGGATCAGGGTCAAGACAAGAAGAGAGAGAGATCATGATTAGAGTGGAGACTACGGACTTGGATTAAAGGTAGGGTTGAACACTTAATAATTAGTTGTTAAACCTTAGTTTTTATTGAATGTAGATTGTACATGACTTGTACTTTATTTATACGAATTTGTATATTAGTTAGATTCCATTACGTTTCGCAATTAAAGAAATTATTTTTATGACCCAAATTACTTGAATTAATAAATTGATCCTAATGATGATTAAGAATTGAATTAGCGTCCGGGTCCCCACATAAATGTACCCATACCTTGAATGGTCATCAGTAAAGGTAATGAAGTAGGAATGCCTAAATTGTGTGCTAACACTTAGCGGGTCACAAACGTCCGTGAGGATCAATCCAGTAAACCATGTGCACGTTCCACGTTTTCATTGAATGTAGTCTCAGTCATATTTCCTTTTAGACAGGGCTCACAAGTAGGTAGATAATTTATGTCTGACAAGTCAAACATGCCTTCTCCCACTAGTTTGTACATCCTTCTTTGGGAAATGTGACATAATCTAGCGTGCCACATTGTGCCGGATTTGGATCATCTAACTTTCTTTTGTTTGTTGTTGAAATCATATTTACTTGGACATTCACTTATCATTTTCAGAACATTTCTGGCGCATATAATTTATGTCAGAACTTCTTGCAGTGAAATAAATATGTTCTGACTTACCGGGCTTTGTAGGCCCTTTATGTGTCCTTCAGAGTTTGCCTCTTATTGGGATTGTTTTTCTTGTGAGGAGCAGAACATTTCTGTAAAGGCCCGTATTTCATATTCATATTCTAGCGGAATTATTAAAAATTTTCTAAATAAATAATTATCTTGCCTCATTTATAAAATAAACATGTAAATAATTTTAACTTTAAAAAATAACAGCGGAAGTCAATATTGTGTTTCCAACAACAACTTAAAATAATCCAACATAATAAAATTTAGTTTGAACGATAAAAGGTGCATAAACTAAAACGTGAGGTCCTCGGGTTTACTATTGCTGCCCCAAAATAGCTCACTGGTCTCCGCCCGCAGCCTCGACCTCATCAATACCTACAACAATCAAGTCTAGTGAGTCTAAAGACTCAACATTTATATATCATGGATAACAAGTAAATATATCATAATGCAACGTAAAAATATGGCATCATAAAGCGCATGGTGAAAATCGTATCATGAATAATTATAACTACGTGCATATCTGAAAATCATACTTAAAAGCTTTGCTCAATAGAGCTCTGTCATATCATATCATAATTTTCTGGTAGAGATAATGTTTCTAAGCAATTGGCCCATAACATAATGTGAGCGCCTGATCAGACTAAACCACAGTATACTGGACGGTAGAGATCACCACAGCCCTTGGACTGGAGATCTGTACCCATACATAATCGTAAACCGGTCGTAAGTCACCGGGTGGAGAGGTCCTCGGTTGCGCCTACCGACTTCCAAACCCATAAACATAAGGTGGCCACAAGACATATCGCATATATCTCAAAAATAAACATTTTATATTTTTATGCATGTAATATAATTATAACCTTATTTTTACCGGATAAGTTGGATCGCTCCCAGGCTTGCTGCAATCTAATTCTAATATGTGACACATGCAAATATTCTTATCTTGACCAAAACTTAACAATAGAACCAAAACGAGACGATTTGAACCAACAACTTGATGTTTTAATCATGGCATCGTACCAACCCGAACCAACATTAAACCGACGTTTAACCATGATTAAAAATACCCCAAACATACTGAAAAATATGCATGATGATAGCTGTACACGAAAATTGGCGAATGGAATCCAAAAACATAAAACACTCTTTCGATAGTCATTTTGGCACATTGCACCGTAAATTCTCGTACGACCTCTAAACTCGGCCAAATCACAAACAGCCAAAAACATGACTTTTCTAACTTATTGAGGTATTGTCCAATGCAAGTTCATAGGCTAAAAGCCAACCAAGAACTCAAACCACCTCCTGAACCGTAACCCATAGCTGCCGTAAAAATGCAGCAGTAGCAGTTTGCTTGTTTTGATCAATTTATGAATCTCATGACAATTGGGGCTTGAACCACCAACCAGAGACTCTTACCAACATCTTGAGGTATGGTTTGGACCATGTCTAAGGGCTAAAAGCCAACCACAAACCAAGCTAACACATAGGACATTGAAACATACTAGCCGAGAACCCAAATTCTGTGCAATGGGATGTATTGAATTGTTTTATTGTCTAGTGTCGTTCCAGTGGCCATTTGATTGACCATGGCTCGATCTAAACATGATGGAGTGTTGTATGAACCGTGTTCATGGGCTACAAGCCAACCACAATCCATTCAACACTCAAAAACCGAAACCATACTCATACAGAAAATCAAAATTTTAAAACCGAAGAGCTCCTTTCTTGTTTATGTAAAAATCTGAGAGATCCGTGAATAAAGCTTGGAAAGGACACCTTGGTCACGTCCTAGACATGTTAAGGGAGGGTTCTAACCATGGCTACAGTCCCTAGGACAGCCATGATTCGAACTCTCATCCCAAACAACCAAGTGACAAAATTTTGACACAATCTGTTACTTAATGGAATTGTTGCTGTCAATTCTTTATACTGGGTGTATGGACTTAAACAAATGGACTATCAACACTCTAACACCCTCTGAAGCATGCCTATATGCAGCCTTGACAGCCTGAAACCGAAGCAACCACCTGGATTCAGCCAAAAACAACTCAACCGTAAAGATGAACACAAAGGGGCCGAGAAGGCTGTACAGAATTTTTCAGAAACTTGCTGCCAAAATTTCGAGTTGTTGCTTGAATCATGAACATATAATGCTTTAAAATATCTATAGGACTTGATTGAAGAGAAAAGAAACAACATGTACATGCCTGAAATTTATTTTGACACAAAAACAAATCAATACGACGAAGACGAGCGGCGGAGTCGGAGTTGGTTTTCTTCTTTCTTGTGTTACTGCTGCTGTGCACGATTACTTTAGCTGCTATTTCTGATATATTTCGAAGGTGGAGAGTGTGGGTTTGCTAGACAATGAAGAGGAGTGCTATAGGAGGTGTTAAATGTGTATTGAAGTGCATTTAGTTGAGAGTTACAAGTGAAGGATTTGAATGGGTTTTGAATTGTTTTCATTCCCTTGCTGCCGTTGGTTTGTTTCTTATTATTCCTACTGCATGTACACGATAATCTGCTAAGGTAATGGTTTGAGGAAGAATTTATGTGAATTATAGTATTTGAATGTACTAATAACTAGTGAACTAAAGGTGGGGAATTGTATTTACTTTAAAGACCAATGAGGTGATTTGAATGAGGTTTACTACACCTTTAAGATGTCTTGACCGAAATTGTTACTCATTTGCATGGTATCTTTTTTTTTATTTAAACTTTGCATTTTAATTGTTTAAGATTTTAAACATCCATTATATATATTTTAATGCATTAAAAAATTAATTTAGTTTAGAATCTTGCTTAGCATCTTGCATGGCATGTTTGACCTCAAATTTAAGTATTTAAATGCTATGTTTAATTTCTTGAATATATTATACCTAGATTAATTCATCCACATTTGTTCACATATTTTAATTTAAGCTTTAATTAAATATTGAACCTAAAAGAATTTATTTAACAACTTAGCTCTAATTAATTTAATAAATCCTAGAATATTCTTTTTCTTTAAATTAAATTATTCCTTGACTTAATTTAAATTTAGGAATATTTTTCTTATTATTAATCTTATCTTCTAATCTCCAACTCCGGTCCGGCCTCGCGTATTTATCCTGAAAAGACAAAACTAAACATCTATTTTTAAAATAAATAATATTATTTAAAATTATTAAAAATGATGTAAACACTTCATATATTTAATTAAAAATTCATTTTTAATTTAAATAGTAACAATTATGCATGGCTTATACGTAATCTGATTTTCGGGTTCTACAACTCTACCCCCCTTAAAGGAATTTCATCCCCGAAATTAAATCTTACTGAATAACTCGGGATATCGACTCTTCATCTCTGGCTTAGATTCCCACGTAGCTTCCTCCTCCGAATGATTTAGCCACTTGAATTTCACTAGCTTGACCAGTTTGTTCCGAAGCCTTTTCTCTTGTCTATCTAGGATTTGCACTAGTCTTTCCTCATAAGACAAGTTCGGAGTGAGCTGCAACGGTTCAAAGTTCAAGACATGCGACGGATTCGCCATATACTTCCTCAACATGGAGACGTGAAACACGTTGTGTACTTCGGCCAGATTCGGCGGAAGAGCAACACGATAAGCTAATGTCCCAACCCTGTCGAGGATCTCAAATGGTCCAATGAATCTCGGACTGAGCTTTCCTTTCTTCCCGAACCGCATGACACCTTTCATCGGTGCAATCTTCACGAAAACATGGTCACCAACAGCAAACTCTAAATCTTTCCTCCTCTGATCCGCATAACTCTTCTGTCTACTCTGAGCAGTCCTCATCCTATCACGGATCTTAACTACTACATCAGCAGCCTGCTGCACAATCTCCGGACCCAATTCTGCTCTCTCCCCTACTTCATCCCAATGAATAGGCGATCTACACTTACGACCGTACAGTGCTTCATATGGAGCCATATCTATAGACGACTGAAAACTGTTGTTATAGGTAAACTCCACCAATGGTAGCTTTGATTCCCAACTCTCAGAGAAATCGAGGACACATGCACGAAGAAGATCCTCCAAAATCCGGATAACTCTCTCGGACTGACCATCTGTCAGTGGGTGAAAAGTCGTGCTAAACAACAACTTGGTACCCATAGCTGAATGTAGACTCTTCCAAAATGATGAAGTGAATCTAGGATCTCGGTCAGACAATATAGAAACGGGAATACCATGAAGTCTGACGATCTCCCAGATATATAACTCTGCATACTGGATCATGGAGAAAGTCGTCTTAATAGGCAAGAAATGAGCTGATTTCGTAAGACGATTTACAATCATCCACATAGCATTTGACCCTCTGACTGACTTCGGCAAGCCGACAACGAAGTCCATGGTAACATTCTCACACTTCCACTCGGGAATAGGAAGGGGCTTGAGCATACCTGCAGGTTTCTGATGTTCCGCTTTCACTAGCTGACACGTCAGACACTCGGATACAAAACGTCTGATATCCCTCTTCATTCCTGGCCACCAATATAATAACTGCAGGTCTTTGTACATCTTCGTACTCCCTGGATGAATAGAGTACGGCGACATATGGGCCTCAGCTAAAATATCTGCTCGAATAGAATCGCTGCTAGGAAACCCATATTCTGTCTCGATATCTCACAATACCGTCTCTAACTGTGTACAAGATACTGCCCTTGGCTTCATCTCTCTGCTTCCACTTAGCCAACTGCTCGTCTGTTAATTGTCCACAGCGAATACGGTCTAGAAGAGAAGACTGAATCGTCAAAGTAGATAGACGAGGAACTCTACCTCGAGGATATGTCTCTAGATAAAACCTCTGCATCTCAAACTGAAGAGGTCTCGAAACCACCAAATGAGCCATCCCTGCGACTTTCCTGCTCAACGCATCCGCAACTACATTAGCTTTGCCAGGATGATAGCTAATGTCACAGTCATAGTCCTTCACTAGCTCCAACCAATGCCTCTGCCGCATATTCAACTCTTTCTGTGTAAAGAAGTATTTGAGACTTTTGTGGTCGGTAAGGATCTGGCACTTCTCTCCGTACAAGTAATGCCTCCAAATCTTCAATGCAAATACTACGGCTGCCAACTCTAGATCATGGGTACGATAATTCTTCTCATGAATCTTCAACTGACGAGAATCATATGCCATCACCTATGCATGCTGCATCAATACTGCGCCTAAACCGAGTTTAGAAGCATCAGTATACAGAACAAAATCTCCGGGTCCTGACGGCATGGCCAACACTGGTGCTGAAATAAGAGCTTGCTTCAAAGAATCGAAGCTCTTCTGACACTCCTCGCTCCACAAATACTTAGCATTCTTCTATGTCAACGACGTGAGTGGAACTGCAACGGAGGAGAATCCCTGAATAAACGTCCAATAGTATCCCGCTAGCCCAAGGAAACTACGGATCTCTGATGCATTTTGCGGCACAACCCAATCTCTGACTGCTGCAATTTTCGCCGGGTCTACCTCAATACCGCTGCTAGAAACGACGTGGCCTAAGAACGCCACCTTCTCTAACCAGAACTCGCACTTACTGAACTTCGCAAATAACTTGTGCTTTTGCAAGGTCTGCAGTACTGTGGTTAGATGTCTGCTGTGATCCTCTTGATTCTTTGAGTAGATGAGAATATCGTCTATGAATACTATCACGAACTAATCAAGATATGGCTGAAATACGCGATTCATGAGATCCTTGAAGATCGATGGCGCATTCGTCAAACCGAACGGCATCACAAAGAACTCGAAGTGTCCATAACGAGTCCTGAAAGCAGTCTTGAGAACATCGGCGACTTTCACTCTCAGCTGATGATAACCAGAACGCAGATCAATCTTGGAGAATACTGAAGCTCCCTGCAACTGATCAAATAAATCTTCAATTCCTCGGGAGTGGGTATTTGTTCTTCACTGTGACTCTGTTCAACTCCCGGTAATCAATGCAGAGCCTCATCGAACCATCCTTTTTCTTCACAAACAAGACCGGTACGCCCCATGGCGAAAAGCTCGGGCAAATGAACTCCTTGTCAAGAAGTTCCTGAATCTGTTTCTTGAGTTCTGCCATCTCTGTCGGTGCTAATCGGTATGGTGCTTTCGATATCGGTGTGGTACCTGGCATAAGCTCAACAGAAAATTCCACCTCTCACACAGGTGGTAAACCAGAGACGTCATCAGGAAAAACGTCTAGAAAGTCCCGGACAATAGGAACATCGGATGCCGACTGTTTGGGCGTCTCGGGAACAGATACAAGAGTAGCTAAAAATTCTCGGCACCCTCGATGCATGAGTTTCCTAGCCTGGGCATAAGGTATTATACACGGTAAATTAAAATACATGTCTGGCTTGAATAAGAATTGCTCCATTCCAGGCGGTCGGACTAGAACAGATCTCTGCTGAAAGTCAATCAAAACTCGGTTCCTCAATAGCCAGTCCATCCCTAGAATGATATCAAATTCTCGCATCGGCAGAACGATAAGATCCGCATACACAAGATTACCATGAAGTTCGATATCTATATCCTGGATCACATTAGTAGCTGTCATCTCCTCTCCCGAAGGCAATGCTACTGAATACGCTATGTCTAGCCCAATTGTCTTGATCTTGAGAGAATTTGCAAAGGTTTCTGAAATGAACGAATGAGTAGCCCCTGAATCTATCAAGGCTTTCGTAGCTGAACCGGCTATAAAGATTCTCCCTGAAAGATTGAAATCGTGCTAAACCCAATAGTTTTACAAGAACTATTCTTATAGACATGCAAAGGTCAAAATTCTTTTAACCTAAATTCCCGTAAATAACACTGATTCGAACATGTCATCCTATCATAAATTCTAAGTTCAAAATCTTAACCCAAAACATTAAGCTTCAAATACAACTTAAAGATTTAGGATACCTATCATGAGCATCGTCTCCGGGTTAGTCTCCGCAGCATGGAGAGCAAAAACTCTGCCTTGGGTAGGCAGATTCTTCTGAGGGCAATTCTTCAATATGTGGTCAGTACTACCACATTTGTAACACTTTCCCGAAACATACATACAAGTCCCAGCATGACGACGTGAGCACTTGGCACAGACTGGATACTGCACTGTCCTCGGGACTGCTCGTCCCTGCTGTTGCTGCTGCCGCCCTCTGATCCTGGGTGGACCGTGGAAAGGTCTCTTATTCTGATCCTGCTGCTGGGGAGGGCGGTGTGGTGCCTGAAATGGTCGTTTACCCTGGAGATCGTGCTCAATATCATTCTGGTCTTGCTCTGCCGCTAGAGCTCTGGAAACAGCAATATCATAGGTAGTAGGGCCAGCCACCCTAACATCACGACGCAAGATCGGCCGCAGACCATCCATAAAATGCCTCAATTTGGCACCAGTGTCATTTGCAATCAGGGGTACAAAGTGACAACCCCTCTCAAACTTACGGATAAACTCCGTAACAGTCATGTCTCCCTGCCTCAGGGTCATAAACTCCCTGGTCAACCTGGAACGCACCTCGTCAGTAAAATATTTAGAGTAGAATACCTCTGTGAAGCGCGTCCAGTCCAAAGTAGCCAAATCCAAAGCTACAGATGCTCCTTCCCACCATAAGCCAGCATCTCCTTCAAACAGGTAATTCGCGCAACGAACCCTATCTCCATCTTCGAGCCCCATTAACTCGAAAATAACCTCAAGGGATTTAATCCATCCCTCTGCAACCAAAGGATCTGACGTCCCTAAGAACTCTTCGGCCTCATCTTCATGAACCGCTCACAGACAGCTTCAGGCACCGTCTGTCTGGCTACAACAGTATTGTTCCCCGCGAACTGTGTGAAGAACTGAGTCATCCCAGCTAACATCTGGGCATTCAAGTCTGGTGGAGGGGGATGGTGGTAAATCTCTCTCCTCGTTCTCCTGACGATGCTCATCACCTCCCGTGCGATCAATAATGCGTCTAGGAGGCATGTTGTTCCATAATTATAACCCATACGTAAACCAACATGCATAATTCAACTATTTTCTTTAAATTTAAATAATTACTGTATAATCGCAATCTTGACATAAAATATGTCATGCAACCATGTTGTAAAAATATTTCATGCTTTAAACGAAATGCGTAATCGTAAAACTTACAGACCGAAGACGTGACTTCATGAGCTTCTCGAGAGCAGTAGTAGTACAACCCTTTACAAGATCATGGGCTCTGATACCAACTGTAAAGGCCCGTATTTCGTATTCATATTCTAGCGAAATTATTAAAAATTTTCTAAATAAATGATTATCCTGCCTCATTTATAAAATAAACATGTAAATAATTTTAACTTTAAAAAAATAACAGCGGAAGTCAACATTGTGTTTCCAACAACAACTTAAAATAATCAAACATAATAAAATTTAGTTTGAACGATAAAAGATGCATAAACTAAAACGTGAGGTCTTCGGGTTTACTACTGCTGCCCCAAAATAGCTCACTGGTCTCCGCCCGCAGTCCTCGACCTCATCAATACCTACAACAATCAAGTCTAGTGAGTCTAAAGACTCAACATGTATATATCATGGATAACAAGTAAATATATCATAATGCAACGTAAAAATATGGCATCGTAAAGCGCATGGTGAAAATCGTATCATGAATAATTATAACTACGTGCATATCTGAAAATCATACTTAAAAGCTTTTGCTCAATAGAGCTCTGTCATATCATATCATAATTTTCTGGTAGAGATAATGTTTCTAAGCAAGTGGCCCATAACATAACGTGAGCGCCTGATCAGACTAAACCACAATATACTGGGCGGTAGAGATCACCACAGCCCTTGGACTGGAGATCCGTACCCATACATAATCGTAAACCGGTCGTAAGTCACCGAGTGGAGAGGTCCTCGGTTGTGCCTACCGACTTCCAAACCCATAAACATAAGGTGGCCACAAGACATATCGTATATATCTCAAAAATAAACATTTTATATTTTTATGCACGTAATATAATTATAACCTTATTTTTACCGGATGAGTTGGATCTCTCCCAGGCTTGCTGCAACCTAATTCTAATATGTGACACATGCAAATATTCTTATCTTGACCAAAACTTAACAATAGAACCAAAACGAGACGATTCGAACCAACAACTTGATTTTTTAATCATGGCATCGTACCAACCCGTTGGACCGACGTTTAACCATGATTAAAAATACCCCAAACATACTGAAAAATATGCATGATGATAGCTGTACACGAAAATTGGCGAATGGAATCCAAAAACATAAAACACTCTTTCGAGAGTCATTTTGGCACATTGCACCGTAAATTCTCGTACGACCTCTAAACTCGGCCAAATCACAAACGGCCAAAAACATGACTTTCCTAACTCATTGAGGTACTGTTCAGTCCAAGTTCATAGGCTAAAAGCCAAACAAAAACTCAAAACACCCCCAGAACCGCAACCCATAGCTGCTGTAAAAATGCAACAGTAGCAGTTTGCTTGTTTTGATCAATTTATGAATCTCATGACCATTGGGGCTTAAACCACCAACCAGAGACTCTTACCAACATCCTAAGGTATGGTTTGGACCATGTCTAAGGGCTAAAAGCCAACCACAAACCAAGCTAACACATAGGACATTGAAAAAAACTAGCTGAGAACCCAAATTCTAGTGCAATGGGATGTATTGAATGGTTTTATTGTCTAGTGTCAGTTCCAGTGGCCATTTGATTGACCATGGCTCGATATAAACATGATGGAGTGTTGTATAAACCGTGGTTATGGGCTACAAGCCAACCACAATCCATTCAACACTCAAAAACCGAAACCATACTCATACAGAAAATCAAAATTTTAAAATCGAAGAGCTCTTGTCTTGTTTATGTAAAAATCTGAAAGATCCGTAATCAAGCTTGGAAAGGACACCTTGGTCACGTCCTAAACATGTTAAGGGAGGGTTCTAACCATGGCTACAGTCCCTAGGACAGCCATGTTTCGAACTCTCATCCCAAACAACCAAGTGACAAAATTTTGACACAATCTGTAACTTAATGGAATTGTTGCTGTCAATTCTTTATACTGGGTGTATGGACTTAACCAAATGGACTATCAACACCCTAACACCCTCTGAAGCATGCATATATGCAGCCTTGACAGCCTGGAACCGAAGCAACCACCTGGATTCAGCCAAAAACAACTCAACCGTAAAGATGAACACAAAGGGGCCGAGAAGGCTGTACAGAATTTTTCAGAAACTTGCTGCCAAAATTTCGAGTTGTTGCTTGAATCATGAACATATAATGCTTTAAAATATCTATAGGACTTGATTGAAGAGAAAATAAACAACATGTACATGCCTGAAATTTGTTTTGACACAAAAACAAATCAATACGACGAAGACGAGCGGCGGAGTCGGAGTTGGTTTTCTTCTTTCTTGTGTTACTACTGCTGTGCACGATTACTTTAGCTGCTATTTCCGATATATTTCGAAGGTGGAGAGTGTGGGTTTGCTAGACAATAAAGAGGAGTGCTATAGGAGGTGTTAAATGGGTATTGAAGTGCATTTAGTTGAGAGTTACAAGTGAAGGATTTGAATGGGTTTTGAATTGTTTTCATTCCCATGTTGCCGTTGGTTTGTTTCTTATTATTCCTACTGCATGTACACGATAATCTGCTAAGGTAATGGTTTGAGGAAGAATTTATGTGAATTATAGTATTTGAATGTACTAATAACTAGTGAATTAAAGGTGGGGAATTGTATTTACTTTAAAGACCAATGAGGTGATTTGAATGAGGTTTACTACACCTTTAAGATGTCTTGACCGAAATTGTTACTCATTTGCATGGTATCTTTTTTTTATTTAAACTTTGCATTTTAATTGTTAAGATTTTAAACCTCCATTATATATATTTTAATGCATTAACAAATTAATTTAGTTTAGAATCTTGCTTAGCATCTTGCATGGCATGCTTGACCTCAAATTTAATTATTTAAATGCTATGTTTAATTTCTTGAATATATTATACCTAGATTAATTCATCCACAGCTGTTCACATATTTTAATTTAAGCTTTAATTAAATATTGAACCTAAAAGAATTTATTTAACAACTTAGCTCTAATTAATTTAATAAATCCTAGAATATTCTTTTTCTTTAAATTAAATTATTCCTTGACTTGATTTAAATTTAGGAATATTTTTCTTATTATTAATCTTATCTTCTAATCTTCAACTCCGGTCCGGCCTCGCGTATTTATCCTGAAAAGACAAAACTAAACATCTATTTTTAAAATAAATAATCATTATTTAAAATTATTAAAAATGACTTAAACACTTCATATATTTAATTAAAAATTCATTTTTAATTTAAATAGTAACAATTATGCATGGCTTATACGTAATCTGATTTTCGGGTTCTACAATTTCTTTCCCTTACCTTGTGGGCTATTTTTCGTCTGACGGCAGGCCCATTAGAAAAACAACAATTTCTTGTTTTATGGTGATCTCATAAGTTATAAGCGTATTGACTAACTCTTCAAGGCTATCATCTATCTTATTCGAATTGAAGTTCACCATAACCCCGTCAAATGAGGAAGAGAAAGACAACAACTTGATAGTCATCAAGTAACTCGTTAGGAATCACATATTACAGGCCCACCACATTCTCAATAAGCCCAGTCATATGTATACCACGCTCATGGGCCAAAAATCTCATCTTGCATGCGTGTAGTCATGAGCTCCTTAAAAAATGGTGTGCATCAGTTTATGAGTTTCATGCACCATTTAACTCTTGCACGTGCATTCGAATGTCAGCAGCATTGAACATTTTCTTAAATTGTCCCTATAGTTCATTTGACATAGAAGCGAGCATGTTACATTTTAGCTTGCATACTATGGTCCTACCATCTTGCATGCTTTGTCAGTTCAGCATGACTGACATTAGTGTGTTTGCCATTTTCTCCGAATTCAGAACAATTTTCCCAACCAGTCTTGAAAACTAGATTTGGTTAGCTTGTTATTAACAGAAATGTATTATGTGACGAAATCGAAAATATACTGATATGGAAACAGAATAAGGGTTGCTGATTATTTTAAAATAATTCTAAGATATAAAATATGGATTTCATTTTATAAATTTCCCTCCCACTATTTTGACTATTTTCACCATCCTCTGATGAAAAAGGGAAATCGTATTTCCTTAGTGGGCACGTAGAGTCCAATTAGCCAATTATAATCCCGAATAATATCAGCAATTATAATTTCTAAAAGGTATAATCCAATTGCATCCCTATGCAACCTCCGCGTGTTTTGCCTCACGTTTAATAAGGACACAATAATATGACGCCGTTTATTTTCACGTGTCAAACCAACCCATCAATATTGAACTGTAGTGGACGGTTGCCATGAGTTCTCCCAATAATATGAGCCGAAATCATGAGAGTTCCACTCAATTCACATCATATGTCCGGTGGAAGTCACAGCTTACCGGCGTCCAGACCTCCCCAATAATATAAGTCAGGCACTGTCCGCGGGTAGCGATCAACATGCAACCACGGTTGATGGAAGGCAAGGAAAAATTAAACTCTTTTAATTTTTACTTTTTCGGTTTGATATAAATTTGAATCATATTCAAAATGAGGGATTTTAATTTTAAAATTGTCTCATAATTTTAATTTAAAATTGTGTGCCACGAATTTGTATGTTTGCCGGATTCATTGCAACAATATTATTTAATAATATACATACATGTATACTACTATATATCGCATATATATCATAATATGACATTCAACAATAAATAAGGACGATCGATCGTCAACACTATTATATCCATGTGAGCCAGAAATGGATCCAGGTCCAAAACCTAGGTGAATGCAAGGATGCAAATGTAACTTATTACAGTAAAATATCCTAACATACACCTAACACATTGGTTAAGGCTCTCGATCATCCTTCATACATTTAATATCAAATATTACATCAATTTAATTAAACAAATTTAATTAATTGATAAATCATATATCTGATAATTTTATTATTAACCGACCACAATTATTAAAGAATTAATAAATTAAATAAACACATTTATTTAATTTTTAATTAAATCAATAATAATAGATTTCTTGTAAAACTTATTTTTACCATAAATAATTAAAATCATATTCTAATTATTTATTTTGCAAGAAAATTATTAATTTTACAAAAATTAATTTTCCAAAAGAAGAATTGAACCAATTTTCAAAATATCAATTTTGCCCAAAAATTTAAAAAATCAGAAAATTGCACCCTATGCCTAAACAATTCAAGCCCATCATCCAGCACGGTTCCCGAGACACTTCCGAGCAGCCGCCCGCGCTACCCGCCCGCTGCCTGGTCGTATCGGGCACTGACAGGCACGCTATACGCAGGCGTGCCGGACGCCGTGCGCACGCTGTCCGCCACCGTGCGCGGACACTGCACGCACGGACTGCCCTGGAACAGTTCCGGGCAAATTCAAAATATTTTATTATTTTTTTAAAATAAATTTTGATTTCTGGAAGAATAAATGATCCACGGAAACAAATGATCCAGTGCATGTGTGACCCTCAATGGTTCAGGGATACAGCTAGCCGTGGGTTCACAACTCCTTGTGATTCAGGACATAATCCTTTATTCGGGCTTACCCTAATTTGCCCCATTCTATTTATCAATAATTGATCATGAGAATGTCAGAAATCAAATTTCTAATTAAACCCAACGAATCATGGTAAGAGCGTCTAGTAGCATCGCCCTATGATTCCCTAGGTATCACTGATAGTTCCTGCAAGAACCAGTTGATTATGATTAACGTACAGTACGGTCCCTTCATCTCATATATCCCGATCGAATTTGCAACCATTGGTTCATCGAGGGTTGCATAAGAATTCGATAACTATGTGACACATATAAATACTGGCATCGCATGTACCATTGGAGAACTCCTTCTCTAACGTACATCTCATACTCTGGTCAGAGATTCCATGCACTATTATTTCGTCAGATCACATAGGATATCCACACTCGTAGGTGAGCGGTGAATTCCCGGCTACAATGCACTGGCTCCTACATGTGTCGCAACTATACCCAATCTCGCCACCTGATGACTCTCTTGGAGCCGATAAACGAGTCAAAGCACAGCCCTAGCATATAGAGCCTCAGTGTTATCCTGAGTCGTAAGGACTAATGGTGTACAATCATAACCACGGACTCATGATCTCGATGAATGTTAACCACTTGGAAAGTTCGAGGGAAGGTTGTTCGGTATAATCATCTTATGACTACCCATCTGCATGTTTGGACATCTCTATGCCCTTACCGAGAAACGCGGTACAAAACATCACATATGCTAGTCTCGAGCTCAAGCGACCTTTAGTCCATGTTTTAGGTGGCTGAATCGACTAGGAACGAATTTAGATCATACATTGTTTACAAATGAGTTTCAACATCGAATTACGATTCATTTGTATTAAAGTATAATCAAGGTCTTTATCTATGTTTGATAACATGGGTATACAGATAAAGAAATAATAAACCATGAAATAATGAATTATATTAAAATCAAGATTGTTTATTAGAACTGAGTCAATAAAATCCCTAGCCAACAGTTGCCTTGCTGGAATCTACTCTAACACCCTTCACCACTACCCCTCGGTCCTTAGCATGCCTAGCCTACCTTCGACTCCAGCCTTTGGACAAAATACTTCTCGACTAAAACACGCCTTCAGCAACACAACTCAGCAGCCCCCTTGCAACAATTCATAAGAACATGAGTATGCAACAAACGATGCAAATTTTCATGCCGAAACATCAATAAAATGCACACATCAAATGGATCGAAAGATTTACATGCATTAACACACATTTTCGTATAGTATTGGCATGAATGATGTGCAAAGGAAGAAACATGTGTGCCTTGATGATTATGAGAACTAAAACTTGGAGAAGAACGCGTCGGGGAAGCACCGAAGGAGCGTGGAAGGACTTTTCTCTTGAAATTTTGAGAGCACCTTGAAGTGGCTGCTGAAATTTTCGAAAAATTATGCTGATGGATTGAGGGAGGGGCTGCCACTTCAATATATCAGGTTTAGGGTTTGGCTTTTCAGGTTTAGTTTAAAATATAATACATTAATGGGCTCCTAATTATAAATAAATGGTTTAAAAAGGGTTTTTGAGCCCAATATTCTTTAAAACAAACCCATCAAGCCCAAAAACATTCCCAAAAAATATTTCGTTTTGGTACGTTTTTTAAAATATCGCCCGAACCCTCAAAAGTCCTTCGAATCGTTAAAATTTACGTACCGATAAAAATTATGACCCGGCGAGTAAAAATATCCATCACGGCCCATTTTCGAAAAATATCCTTAAAACACTTCATATTAATTAATAAAAATTAATCATGTAATAAAAATAAGCGTGAAATGCATCTAAAAACCGTAGTGCGTGAAACTTTAAAATAATCATGAAATGAATCCTACCATGCTATAATTATGCATTAAATGCATAAAATAAATAAACATATGATTTAAATAAAACCCTAGATTGCATGCATTCATGTTACGTAAATTTAATTTCCTAGACCTTACATAAACACCTAAACACACACACACACCTACACACACCGAAACACACACACACAATTAACGTAAATTGAAGGAGAGAAGAGAGGAACCGGCCAAATCTAGGGAAGCTTGCAATGAAGTTTTTGATTTTTTTCTTCTTCATTATTCGATCTTCTTCCTCGTTATTCCTTCCAACAACGATCACCTGACTCCCTTGCACCTCTAGGTGGGTTTTTGGTGCTGTTTTGACAAGAAAAAGGGGTAGAAAAAATAAAAATTGTCTTCCGTTTGTCACCGACATTCCACCGCTACGGTATTCGTATTTCGAACGTTTTAAACGCAAAGGCACGTTTCTAAACCTTCTTTTGCACCATTCAAATCATATTATGTGTGTTTACTCATGTTTACATGAAAAATATGAAACCCTCCTTTTATTTTCGTTTTTATGGCTTGTACATCTTAAAACTTTGATTTTCATGCATTGAAACACATGCTTATGATGCACAAATGGACTGCCATGATAGGACTATGGGAAGGGACGATTTTCAACATGTTTAAGGGTCCATAGATGCATGTTTAAGGGCTGGACGATATGGATGCAAGAGCTGAACGAAAATTTGTTTAAAGAACTAGGGTTTGCGTTTTTGGTCCTAGGAATAAGCAGGGTGTTAGCTATTGTAGGGACATGTTCATGGGTCCTAATAGGGTCTAGTCATGGTCATATATGGGCTGTTCAAGGGTTGAAAAGCGAGTATAAAGGTTGCACGTCTCTTTGGGTCGCTTAAGGCTTGTAGGGGCGCGAGTTTAAGGTTGCAAGTGCTAGGGCTACAGAGGCTGGTCCAATAGAGTTCTAATGGTTTACTCTAGGTCCTAGGATGGGTACATAGGATCTGAACATGATGGTTAAGGGCTAGGCTTGATGGATAGAAAGTTGGCTTGGGCTAGGGTTTGATCAATGATATAGGTGGATTTTACTTGTTTTTCATATCGTATTATGTCCCGTTGTGTTGCATTTATCATTTAGATTACATGCATTTTGTATTATTTTAGCATAATTTATGTTTTCTTGTTGCTCATGCGTTTAGTTGGTGAAAATGCAGGTGAGTCATGCATAAACTGAAAATTAAAGAAAAAAAGTCGAAAGCCATCCGCCCGGGTGCACATTCACATCCGCCCAGGCGCCTCCAAGGCATGAGAGAAGGATTTTTTGTCAAAGGCATCCGCCCGGACGGAAACTTATGTCCGCTCGGGCGCGTCAAAGAAAAATAAAAATACAAGATTTGCGCAAGCCATCCGCCCAGGCGGAAACTTATGTCCGGCCGGGCGCGTTTGTAATTTTGGAAGATTTTTTGGACTATTTCTTCCCTTAATTCTGAATATGGATGATATGGAAGGGTTTTGGGACGAGATTCAGACATAATTCATCAGCCACCACAAGCCTTGGAGAGGATTTCGCGCTCGGATTCAAGATTCGAAGATTTTCGGGCATCGTCTTTGCGTTTTTTGTCAAATCTAGTATTTCTAACTTAGTTTTTATCTTTTAAACATTGTTGTGTTTATGTTTGATATGAATTCGAGTAGCTAAACCAAAATATTTGTGGGGATTTAAGGGGATCCTACCTCGAACTCTGATTTAGTTAATTCATATTTCAGTTGTTGGTTTATTCTTGATTGTGTTACTGTTTTTCATTGTGTTGTTAGAGCGTAGCTAACTTTAACAATGTTTTATATTGCGAGTGAGTTCGAGAGAATAGCTTGTGATAGGAACGAGTAACATAGTTCGTGGATCTACAATTTACATAGACATATGAAATTGGATACGCGTCGATAGTCATAGTATAGTAGGGCGAAAACTAGGGGATTTCATAGATCGATAAGCGATTCACTTTTGATAAATAATTAAAGACATTTAATTACTTCACTGAGTATAATTAGTTTGGCATAGCTCGAGAGAGTTTGTTCAATTGAATAGAAAATCCTGTCGGAAGCGTAAATCACTGTCGAACGAAATTAATTAATTAAAAAGAGGGTAGGTGAACCGATATTCCCAACAAATTCATTTCTCATTGAATTTTAATCAACCATTCTGGATATTACATCTCATTACTTAATTCCTGAATATTTTATTTGCATGATTATTTGAGCATAGTAGTAATAATCAATCAATCAAATTTTCGTTGCTAAAGATTTGATAATTAGAAATAAGAATTGTTAAATATAGTCTTCAGTGGAAGATACTCGTACTCACGTACATTATACTATTACTTGACATCGTGCACTTGCGATTAATTTTGAGCATACAAAACCATATTTTTATTGAGGATTCCACAGTGCAAGTTTTGCTAGATCAAGTTTTTGGCGCCGTTGCCAAGGACTGTTAATTAACAATTTTATTTTTAGTTGTTTTCTTTAGGATTATTTTATTTTTCTTGAGCTAACACTCCATATTCTAGTCCAGATATCTTTTTCAGTGCATGCCAAAGTCACTTGACGTGGAGCTTGAGGAGTTTGACCCTGAAATTGAAAGAACTTTCCGCAGAAAAAGACAGCAACAGAGACTGAAAGAACTCATGGAGAGGCACGAGCACGAGCATGAGGAGGAACACCATGATGATAGACATGTTGAGATTCCACGCCGCATACCGATGCTAGAGTATGCCCAGCCTTCTTTGGATGGAGCACGCCCCAGCATTGTGAGGCCTATTGTGCGGGCAAACCACTTTGAAATCAAGCCAGCTAATTTGGAGGATCTGCAGTAGATGACCCAAACACGCACATCGCAGATTTTCTTCAAATTTGCGATACTTTTAAATTTAATGGAGTTTTTGATGATGCTGTTAGATTGCGTTTATTTCCTTTTTCCTTACGTGATAAAGCTAAAGCATGGTTAAATTGTTTGCATGTAGGTTCAATCACCATATGGGAGGATATGGCAAAGGCGTTTCTCATCAAATACTTTCCTCCATCTAAGACCATGAAGCTGCGGTCAGACATCACCACATTTGCTCAATTCGAGCATGAGTCTTTATATGAGGCATGGGAGCGCTTCAAAGATCTATTACGAAGATGTCCTCATCACGAACTGCCACTTGGGTTAATCGTTCAAACATTTTATTATGGCTTGCTTACTCCTAATCGTACTATGATAGATGCTGCTGCTTGTGGAAACCTGTTGAGAAAAACTGTTGAGGAAGTATATGAGTTGTTGGAGGAGATGGGTGATAGCAGCTATCATCCTTAATATGAAAGGAACAACCAGCGGAGAAGTGCAGGAGTCCACCAGGTAACAGACCTTTCTGCTATTACTGCATAGCTTGATGTTTTGAACATGAAATTGGACGGCTTGAATATGGGTGGCAAAGCTATGTGTCTTCAAGAGATATTTTGTGAAAAATGCTGAGGAGAACACTATATTAAGGACTGTCAAGATAGTGATCCTTTTTATGTGCAAGAAAGGCACCAGTGAATCAAGGGGGAGTCCAAAACCGTCCAAGGAATGATCCGTACTCAAACACATATAATCCTGGATGGAGGCAACATCCCAACTTCTCATGGGGTGGTCAAAACAGTCAGAATCGACCAGAGGGAGGACAACAATATGGGAAACCACCAATGTACAGATCTGACCCTCCCAGAGAAGAAAAGTCCAATTTAGAGCAGATGATGTCTAAGTTCATCTCATCTACTGAAACTAGACTCCAAAACCAAGATGCATCGATAAAGGGGCTAAAGAATCAGATTGGACAGTTAGCAAAGATGATAGCAAGTAGAGAGCCGGGCACCTTGCCAAGCAACACAGAAACCAATCCAAAAGAGCAAGTGAAGGCCATCGAGTTGAAGAGTGGGAAAGTTTTAGAGTCCAAGGAAAAGGAAAGAAGTCAAGTACCGGAGGAACAGACTGAGTCATCAAAAGGTAAGTCTTTTAACTCAACATCAGCACCCACTGCACAATCAAAAATCGTTATCCCTCCACCTTTTCCCGCAGCATTAAGAAAGGCGAAATTAGATGAGACTGTGCACTCCGAATTTCCAAACTATTCCGTTTTTAGGAGGATATAGTCCTTCTTGTAAATCCCTACGAACGGATCTTTTCCTTTGATCGCCTAATTAGGTCCACGATCAGAAACTGAATTCTTCATTTGGTTTGCACTAGAAAATCCAAACGACTTGTGCGTTGAGACTGTGCACTCCGAATTTCCAAAATCCGATGACGGTGTAGCGTCGTCGGCACGGTGGTGGAAGGAAAAATCACTTGGCCAAAATTTTCCCAATCTTTTGAAAGTATGGCCGAGAGATCATTGTTCATAAACATGGATTTTGGCTAATTGATTGTTAACCAATAATTAACAATTAATTATTGATTTTAATCAACAATTAAACAAATCAATTTGCCCAAATTTCTTCCCACAATTCTATGTGTTGGCCGTGACTTTCAAGGGAGAAAAGGAAGGAATTTTCTTGTGTTTTGTGTGAAGAATAATTCATCATCCAACAATGAGCCCTAATGGTGTATTTATAGAGTAAGACTCCTAATCTAATTAGAAGTCATTCTCCCACAAGGACTCTATTAATTTCATTATATTTAAACTCCCATATAATTAAAATATAATGTATTTATTAACATTTAATAATACATGATATAATAATATCATATACATATATTTTATATCGCCATATAAAATATATACATGTATATATGTATATTAAATTAAATAACTATTATTTAATTTATAAACTAACTCATTAGTTAATTTAATTCTAGACTCCTCTAGAATATTCATGGGAATTTGTGCATATTTGTAGTCACTACTACTAGCACAATCATTTAATTAGTAAATTCTCAATTTACTAAATAAATGATTCCGAACTCATTATAACACCGATCGACGATCCGAGAGGGCCGATATACCAAGAATACAAATATTGTTCATATAATGAAAATCGAAAATTTCGAAGATCAAAATTTTCATTTACCAAATTTAGAACTTGCCATATATGACAGTTACCATATTTGGCAGCTGCCAGTTTTAGTGAACTCCTTCACAAAACAGACAGTTCCACTCTCCTTCCTTATTTAGCAATCATGCTAACTTCCACTTCTTCCATACTATGGAATCAGCTCATAAACTCCTTTATAAGCTTCCTGTTTGATCTCTATCAAACTATAGTCACCAAATTCCAACTCCTTGAAATTTGACTATCTCAACGGGAACACAGAATCCGATACTTGTGTGACCCTCAATGGTTCAGGGATACAGCTAGCCGTGGGTTCACATCTCCATGTGATTCAGAATAACATTTATTCTTATTCGGGTTTACCCTAGTTAACCCCATTCTTTTCATCAACTCATTGATCAAGAATGTCAGAACTAATTTTTGATTGTACCCATCGGACCATGGTAAGAGCGTCTAGTAGTATCGCCCCATGATCCCCTAGGTATCACTGATAGTGCCTGCAAGAACCTTTAGTCATGGTTAGCGTACAGTACGGTCCCTTCAACACTTATATCCCGATCGAATCTGCAACCATTGGCATATCGAGAGTTGCATATGAGTTCGATAACGATGCTATTTATCTTTGAGTACTAATAATTGCATGGTATGTGCAACTAGGAAAACACCTTTCCCTAAAGCACATTTCTTGCTCTGGCCAGAGACTCCTTGCACTATTAACTCATTAGATCACATAGGATATCTTCACCCATAGGCGAACGGTGAATCCTCGACTACAATGCATTTGCTCCTACGTATTTCGAAACTACACCCAACCTCGCCTCCTGATGACCCCCGATGGAGTCGGTAAACTGATCAAAGTGCATGCTAGTACGTATAGCCCCTACATTGTCCCGGGTCAAAGGACTAATGGTGTACAACCATAACTGCGGACTATTCCACTCGATAAGTGGGAACCCCTTGGATAGTCCGAGAGAGGGTTGTTCAGTGCTTCATCATATGATCACCCATCTGTGTGAATGGACATCTTCATGCCCTTGCCAATGAAACATGGCGTTTACACCACAGATGCTAGTCTCGAGCTCGAGCGACCTTTATCCTTGTTTTAGGCGGCTGAATCGACTAGGAACCTGTTTAGAATATATGGTACGCTTCCTAATGAGTTTAATGATCTTACGTTGAGACGCAGACCTCATGGTACTTATTGTATATTCAAGGACTTTATCTATGCAGCTTGCAGGGTATACAGATAAAGTATAATGCCATAATCGAATAAAATAGTAAAATATTATTAAAATAAAGATTGTTTTACATTATAGTCAATAAAGCCCAAGCCACAAGTTGGCTTGCCGGGCACCTATTCTAACAATCTCCCACTTGCCCTATAGCCAACTACCCATAGATCTTAGATACATTGCTTCGCGATGCTTCTCAAACAATGATCCTGGCAAGGGCTTCGTCAGTGGATCATCAACGTTATCAGTGGACGGGACTTTCTATACTGATATGTCTCCTCTTCCCACAATCTCCCGGATTATGTGGAACTTCCTCAGTATATGTTTGGATCGCTGATGAGACCTCGGTTCCTTCGCTTGCGCTACGGTACCGGTGTTGTCACAGTAGACTGGGACTGGATCAACTGTTTGAGGAATGACACCCAAATCTTTGATGAAATTCCTCATCCAAACACCCTCCTTAGCTGTAGCCGATGCAGCTATGTATTCGTCCTCAGTGGCTGAATCCGCTGTGGTGTCTTGCTTGGAACTCTTCCAAGAGACAGCACCACCATTGAGCTTGAATACAAATCCAGAGGTCGATTTCGAATCATCCACATCTGATTGGAAGCTAGAATCAGTGTAGCCTTCCAATTTTAGTTCTCCACTCCCGTATACTAAGAACAAATTCTTAGTTCTTCTCAAGTACTTAAGAATGTCCTTCACTGCTTTCCAATGCAGTGGACCGGGATTTGACTGATATCGGCTTGCAACACTCAGTGCATATGCAATATCAGGTCGAGTAGATATCATACCATACATAATACTGCCTATGGCAGACGCATATGGAATGCGGCTCATGGTTTCCATCTCTTCATCACTCTTAGGGCACATAGACTTGGATAGATTCACACCATGAGACATTGGGAGATATCCTCTCTTGTACTCTTCCATAGAGAATCTCCTCAGTATGGTATCGATATATGTGGATTTGGTGAGCCCTAGCATTCTCTTTGATCTATCCCTATAGATCTGTATTCCTAATACATATGATGCTTCACCCATATCCTTTATAGAGAACTTACCAGCTAACCATACTTTAGTTGACTGCAATATCCCTACATCATTTCCAATGAGTAGTATGTCATCAACATAAAGTACTAGGAATGTCACTGCACTCACATTAACCTTCTTGTATACACAAGGTTCCTCAGGATTTTTGGCAAAATCAAACTCTTTGATAGTGTTGTCAAATCTGAGGTTCCAGCTCCTTGATACCTGTTTGAGTCCATAAATGGATCTCTGAAGTTTGCATACTTTATGTTCACTTCCTACTGATGTGAATCCTTCAGGTTGAGACATCTAAATCTCTTCCTTAATCTCCCCATTAAGGAACGCTGTCTTCACATCCATCTGCCATATTTCATAGTCATACCATGCTGCTATGGCTAGTAGTATCCTAATGGACTTGAACATTGCGACTGGAGAAAATGTTTCCTCATAGTCAACACCTTGCCTTTGATTATATCATTTTGCTATCAATCTAGCTTTGAAGTTCACCACCTTCCCATCTGCTCTAAGTTTTTTTTGTAAATCCATTTGTATCCTATGAGAACAATTCCCTTAGGTGGATCTACTAAGGGCCATACTTGGTTCGAATACATGGAGTCCATCTCGGACTACATGACTTCAAGTCATTTAGATGAATCGGCATCAGACAATGCTTCCTTGAAATTTCTTGGATCACATCCAGGAATGGGCTCACCTTGGCCCTCTTCGAGAAGCAGGCTCAACCTATTAGGCGGCCTTTTGATCCTTTCGGATATTTTAAGAGCTTGTGTTTCTTTGATTGGCTGTTGGGATGTGGGTTATGCTACTTGTGTAGTATGTGGTTCTCGAATCTCATCGAGTTCTATCATCCCGCCTTTTCTATCAAATAGAAACTCCTTCTCTAAGAAGGTGGCATTCCTTGAAACAAACACCTTTGTTTCACTAGGATAATAGAAGTAGTATCCAATAAAGTTCTTTGGATATCCCATAAAGTAGCACAAATTGGCTCTACTATCCAATTTGTCTCTCATTGTCTGCTTCACGTAAGCAGGGCATCCCCATATTCTTAAGCAAGAATATTTGAGCGGCTTTCTCATCCATATCTCATATGGAGTTTTATTCACTGCCTTTGTATGGACTTGATTCAACAACCTTGCCGCTGTTTCAAGCGCATATCCACAAGGGGATGGCGGCAACTCAGTGAATCCCATCATAGATCGGACAATGTCCATCAATGTCCGATTACGGCTTTCTGACACACCATTCAACTAGGGTGTGGCAGGTGGAGTCCACTGTGAGAGAATCTCATTCTCGTTAAGGTAGTCTTGAAATTCAGTACTCATGTATTCTCCACCTCGATCTAATTGTAATGTTTTAATATTTTTTCCTTATTGTTTCTCTACTTATGCTTTGAATTCTTTGAACTTTTCAAAGACTTCAGACTTGTATTTCATTAAATACACATACCCAAACCTGGAATGGTCATCGGTAAAGTAATGAAGTAGAAATGGCCAAATCTCATGCTAACACTTAGCGGGCCATACACATCTGTATGGATCTATGCTCATGGGCAAGAGCCCCATCTTGCATGCGTGTAGTCATGTGTTTCTTGAAAGTGGTGTGCATCATTATGCGAGTTTTATGCACTATGCAACTCTTGCATGTGTATTTGAATATCAACAGCATTCAAAATTTTCTCAAACTGTCTCTACAGTTCATTTGACATAGAAGCAAACATATTACACTTTAGCTTGCATCCTATGGTCCTACCATCTTGCCTGCTTTGTCAGTTCAGCAAGACTGACATTAGTGTGTATGCTAATTTTCTCCGAATTTAGAACAAATTTCTCAGCCAATCTTGAAAATTAGTGTTCGGTTAGCTTGTTTTAATGATAGAAATAGATTACATGACGAAATCGTAAATATACTGATATGGAAACAGAATAAACGTTGCCGACTATTTTAAAATATTTTGTAAGACGTAAAATATGGAATTTTATTTTTAGGAATTGTCTCCCACTATTTTGACATTTTCACCACCCTCTGATGACAAACGGGAAATCCAATTTCCTTTGCGAGTACGCAAGGCCCAATTGCGAAATTATGATTCCGAATAATATCAGCTAATCATAACTTCCAAAAGGTAGAGCCCAATTGCAACTCCTTGCAACCCTTACGTAATTTTTCTTCACGTTTGAGGAGGGTCCAATAATATGATCCCCTTTCTCTTCATGTGTCGAGCCCGACCCACCAATGTTGAACCTTAATGGACGGTCGCCATGAGATCCCTCAATAATATGAGCCGAAGTCATGGGAGTTCCACGTTGTTCACATCAAATATGTCAGTGGAAGTCACAGCTTTCCGACGTCCAGGCCTCCCCAGTAATATGAGCCAGACACTGACCGCAGGTAGCGTTCATCATGCATCCACCTTTGATGGAAGGCAAGGAATTATTAAACTTTCTTTTAATTATCCTTTTAATGGGCTTGATTTAAATTTTGGATCTCATCCAAAATGAGGGATTTTAATTTTAAAATTTGTCTCCTCATTAATTTAAAAAACTCGTGACATGATTGTTTGTATGATTGCCGGATTCATGCAACTCTTGTTATTATATAATAACGCAAATACTGATTATTTATAATATATCACATACATCATAAATAATAAAGGATGATTGATAACCGAGAGCTAATTGATCCGTACGAGCCACATACGGATCCATGTCCATAATCTAGGTAAATGCAGGGATGCAAATGCAATATTACATAAGCTTCCAATATTTTACATGTCTTCGATCTTCAAAACTCTTTCCTAGGATCGGGCCCACCGTCTTCAAATCTTGATCTCCCACTAATTCTAATATTTACATAAAATATCCATGGCACCTTGGGATACAAATTTAGAGGTGAGAACGGACCATAAACCAGGTCCACTTTTAATTATCAAATAATCAAAATTACAAAACGTAAAATATCCTAACATACATCTAGCACATTGGTCATGGCTCTCGATCATCCTTTTAACATATAATATCATATATTATATAAATCCGATAATATCACATATCATCAATAAATCGTGTATCTCGTAAATTATCAATAACCGCCATAATTATCAAATTAAATAAACACTTTTATTTAATTTCAAATAATAAAATTTCTAGTAAAACACATTTTACCATAAATAATTAAAATCATATTTCAATTATATATTTTGTAAGAAATTGATTTTATGAAAATTATTGTAGGGGTAAAATCATCCGTATTTTCATAAAATATCAATTTAACCCAAAATTTTAAAAAAATCAAAAAATCGCCCCTGGGCCGAACAATTCAAGCCCGCGACCCAGCGTGGTGCCCTAGACGTTCCCGGGTACCCGTCCGCGCCGCCCGCCCGCTACACGATATGATCGGGCGCTGGCGGGCCTGCCGTGCGGCGCCTGGCGCGCGCGCTGCGCGCCTGCCGTGCGGTGCCTGCGCATGCGCCGTGCAGCGCCGCGCGCGCGCGCTGGGCTCACGCCGCGCTGCTGCTGCCCGCGCGTCTGCCCGGAACAGTTCCGGGCAGACCCAAAATTAAATTTTTTATTTTTTTTCAAAAACTGATGTTTCAAAAATAATTGTTAGGGGCGTTTTTCATAAAAATTCTTACACGGTTAGAAATAATAAAGTCAACACAATTTAATTAAAACACACGATCGAGAATAACCTTGCTCTTATACCACTGTTGGGACATCGTACTCTCGCACCCAAGACGCAGCGGAAGTTTAAAAATTTTTGTTCTTGGGCGTCGCGTGTTTAAAAACATACATAGGGTGTTTAGAATTATACCTTTGCGTTCTTAACGCTGGACTCCAAACTATTCCGTTTTTAGGAGGATATAGTCCTTCTTGTAAATCCCTACGAACGGATCTTCTCCTTTGATCGCCTAATTAGGTCCACGATCAGAAACTGAATTCCTCGTTTGGTTTGCACTAGAAAATCCAAACGATTTGTGCGTTGAGACTGTGCACTCCGAATTTCCAAAATACGGTGACGGTGCAGCGTCGTCGGCGCGGTGGTGGAAGGAAAAATCACTTGGCCAAAATTTTCCCATCTTTTGGAAGTATGGCCGAGAGATCATGTTCATAAACATGGATTTTGGCTAATTGATTGTTAACCAATAATTAACAATTAATTATTGATTTTAATCAACAATTAAACAAATCAATTTGCCAAAATTCCTTCCCACAATTCTATGTGTTGGCCGTGACTTTCAAGGGAGAAAAGGAAGGAATTTTCTTGTGTTTTGTGTGAAGAATAATTCATCATCCAACAATGAGCCCTAATGGTGTATTTATAGAGTAAGACTCCTAATCTAATTAGAAGTCATTCTCCCACAAGGACTCTATTAATTTCATTATATTTAAACTCCCATATAATTAAAATATAATGTATTTATTAACATTTAATAATACATGATATAATAATATCATATACATATATTTTATATCACCATATAAAATATATACATGTATATATGTATATTAAATTAAATAACTATTATTTAATTTATAAACTAACTCATTAGTTAATTTAATTCTAGACTCCTCTAGAATATTCATGGGAATTTGTGCATATTTGTAGTCACTACTACTAGCACAATCATTTAATTAGTAAATTCTCAATTTACTAAATAAATGATGCCGAACTCATTATAACACCGATCGACGATCCGAGAGGGCCGATATACCAAGGATACAAATCTTGTTCATATAATGAAAATCGAAAATTTCGAAGATCAAAATTTTCATTTACCAAATTTAGAACTTGCCATATATGACAGTTACCATATTTGGCCGCTGCCAGTTTTAGTGAACTCCTTCACAAAGCAGACAGTTCCACTCTTCTTCCTTATTTAGCAATCATGCTAACTTCCACTTCTTCCATCCTATGGAATCAGCTCATAAACTCTTTTATAAGCTGCCTGTTTGATCTTCATCAAACTATAGTCGCCAAATTTCAATTCCTTGAAATTTGACTATCTCAACGGGAACACAGAATCCGATACTTGTGTGACCCTCAATGGTTCAGGGATACAGCTAGCCGTGAGTTCACATCTCCATGTGATTCAGAATAACATTTATTCTTATTTGGGTTTACCCTAGTTAACCACATTCTTTTCATCAAGTCCTTGATCAAGAATGTCAGAACTAATTTCTGATTGCACCCATCGGACCATGGTAAGAGCGTCTAGTAGTATCGCCTCATGATCCCCTAGGTATAAATGATAGTGCCTGCGAGAACCTTTAGTCATGGTTAGCGTACAGTACGGTCCCTTCAACACATATATCCCGATCGAATCTGCAACCATTGATATATCGAGAGTTGCATATGAATTCGATAATGATGCTATTTATCTTTGAGTACTAATAGTTGCATGGTATGTGCAACTAGGAAAACACCTTTGCCTAAAGCACATTTCTTGCTCTGGCCAGAGACTCCTTGCACTATTAACTCATCAGATCACGTAGGATATCTTCATCCGTAGGCGAACGGTGAATCCTTGACTACAATGCATTTGCTCTTACGTATTTCGAAACTACACCCAACCTCGCCACCTGATGACCCTCGATGGAGTCGGTAAACGGATCAAAGTGCATGCTACTACGTATAGCCCCTACATTGTCCCGGATCAAAGGACTAATGGTGTACAACCATAACTGCGGACTATTCCACTCGATAAGTGGGAACCACTTGGATAGTCCGAGGGAGGGTTGGTCAGTGCATCATCATATGATCACCCATCTGTGTGAATGGACATCTTCATGCCCTTGCCAATGAAACATGGCGTTTACACCACAGATGCTAGTCTCAAGCTCGAGCGACCATTATCCTTGTTTTAGGCGGCTAAATCGACTAGGAACCTGTTTAGAATATACGGTACGCTTTCTAATGAGTTTCATTATTTTACGTTGAGACGCAGACCTCATGGTACTTATTGTATATTCAAGGACTTTATCTATGTAGCTTGCATGGGTATACAGATAAAGTATAATGCCATAATCGAATAAATTCGTAAAATATTATTAAAATAAAGATTGTTTTACATTAGAGTCAATAAAGCCCAAGTCATAAGTTGGCTTGCCGGGCATCTGCTCTAACAAAGATATGATCAGGGTTCTCTGTTTTGATTTCGGTGTTATAGATGAGCTAATACATTTGCAAAGTTCTGGGGCGTATCAAAGAACGAGAGGCTTACATTTACAATTGGAATCGAACATGCTTCTGTTCTAATTTTATTAATTTATTCTTCTGTATATTCCATTCCATGATCGCAGTAGTTCATGTTTGGCTTCAGTTTATATACATACAAAAAATCTTTGGTGAACCGATTAAGTGAACTAAGAATATATTACGTAATTGATTATATCACTTAAATCTTCGGCATGGTGCTACTTGTTCTTGCAGAATTTCTTTGACACTTACGCTCCATTTATTAGATGTGTCTATTTTAAAAATCTCGGTCCTGTAGTTGATTAGGATGTAGTGTGTAGATTATGCTATGTGTTAACATTATTTTAATTTAAAAAGAGTTAAAATAGGTAAAGATATTGCGAGTTGTTTAGTGAGAGATGCACCTTGACTCAATAAGATTCCCTGTTACGTCCCTCCACATTAGAGCTGTTTAATGTTTCACCCATGTATGAAAAAAACTATGTTTTTAACCAGTACGACCTCGTTTGATTGTTTTATCTCTCATTTGTTCCTTTTAAACTTGTTAATGAATCTCATTTCTTAAAAGAAAAATAGCTCCGAGGAAGGATGATGTGCTACTTCTATATCTCGTTGAGTCGAAGTCAGATCAAGTTGTATGTATGAAACCTGGTTTGTTTGTATCCTGCAATGTTACTTGGATTTCCTTATCATACTCATCTTAATAACCTGAGGCTGTACCATTTAACCCATAAACCAAATATGTAACCTTGGGTCATCCATTTCCTCTAGTGTTGAAATATCAGATGCTCTGGCTTGAAAACCTCCTCAGGATTTTAATAAAGAACACTCTTTCTTGTTATTAGTAAAGATTGATGTGATATGTTAGTGACTTGAATTTCATGATAACCAAACAAACAAGGACATCATGGTGTCGGTTGTATTGTTGGACATAATTCTGCAGTAAATGCACCAATTTGTTGACTTGTCTTAGTGTTAACTAGAATTCGATAGTGAAACTTAACTGTCGTCATCAGAGTAGTATGCATCATTCGGTATCTTGATTCTCGAACACTTCGATAAAGTGTATATGGTAGAGAAAGCCAAACTTATACAACTCGTTTATTGTTGACGTTTTGGGACTTTGTAGTCTATTTCATTTAAATTCATGACCTTTATCATCTTTATTGATTTCTTCATCTAAGATCACGCATTGGAGCATTGAAAGTGACTTGATGAATGATGTCGGATAAAGGTTATATTGGGGAATTTTGTATGTTATTTAATTATTTTTTAGATGTAAATTTGAATGACTCCTTTATATTTTATATTTGAATTTTTACAGTGTTTGTGACTTATGAATGAATTGGCTTTATAATGTATCTGTATTATGATGTGTAATCACTGTAGATTTTCTTGATCTTAATGATTAATTCATTTGATATCTTCAGTTACATATATATATATATTATCGTACACTTACACACTTGTACACTCATAAATATATGTAAAGACCCTATCTTCCTATTTTGATCCTAGGCCCACACCCCTATCTGTGTCCAAACAATATGGGCACTGGATTCTTCGTATGCTCGTGGATCACCATTTATATATGGTTGTCCTGAGCTGGTTTGCTTCAACTTTGCAGTGTCTATTTATGGTTTTTGAGGATCAAGATTGAGAGAAAACAAACGTTTTCCATTGTATTCTTCAACGTTGTTTTGTACATGATAGTTGAAGAAGTAATCATAAGCTATCCTAATCTAGAAGAATTCAAAGTATCCTAATCTAAAAGAGTTTAAAATATTAACAAAGATAAATCACTATCTTATCTACTTGGTAGATAATAATTCCATTATCAACTTATTAGATTATAATTCAATATATTATTCAACACTCTCCCTCAAGTTGGGTCATATAAATTGTTCATGCCAAGTTTGGAACTCAAATCTTCATAAATGGGCGTGTGAATTGCTTACGCAAGTATATCTGCAACTTGCAACTGGGTAGGAGTGTAGCCAAGGTTTATCATCCCCTTTTCTCTCTTCTCACTAATGAATGTCGATCAACCTCAACGTGTTTTGTTCTATCATGATCATAGTTGTGAAAAGCGCTCGCCTCGCTCGCTTAAGCGCGAGGCGAGGCGAGGCGGCCTGCTTGCGCTTCGGATTGTTCCGAAGCGCAGCAGGTTGATGAAGCCCACGCTTTAGTGCGCTTCGCCTGGATTTCTGAGCGATATCGCTAGGCGCTTCAGCCCATATGTGTTTTTTAATTCTGTCCAAGCCCAAGTCCAGCTCCAAATGAAAGCCCAGCCCATGTATGTTAAAATCTCTGTCGATTAGTGCTTCTGCCTCTGGTCAAGTCCACTGCCTTTGCATTTGTGCGTGAATCTCCTCTACCTCTGCCTTGTCGCCACTGCTCTTCAGCCGCCGCCGCTTCTCATTTGCTACCCAATTGGTAAACCACTAAACCCTAATTTTAGGAATTTTTGTTTAAAATTACAAATTGTGTTTTTTATTTTTAATAATATAATAGATGAATTGTTTTTTATATTTCAGAATTTAAACATGTCAAACACACCAATTCCATCAAATCGAAAGGACATTGCTTGAAATTATGCCACACTTCCGGATCCTAAAAATCCAAATATTGTATGTTGTTCTTTTTGTGGTAAAATAACAAATGGTGGGATTTATCGGCACAAGCTGCATTTAATTGGGGGCAATAGAAATGTGAAAGCTTGTCCGAAGTGTCCAGAGCATGTTAAAGAAGAAATTAAAAATTTCATGCAAAAAAAGAGTGTTTTGAAGAATCAAATGGATGATATTCCTCATTTAGATGATATTGTTGATTTAGAAGAAGACGAGGATGAGGATGATGTTCAAACTAAAATGAAAGGGAAACGACCAATGTCCGGCCCTACGGTGCAGGGTAAAAGGTGTAAACAAGCAGGGCCTATTGATCTTTATTTTTCGAAAGATGTAGAAGAAATTGTCAGACAGAGACGTGCGAAAAATAAAGGCCAATATGATGAAAATAAGAGAAGATGCGGTTCAGAAATTTGCTACGTGGATGTATGATGCCGGAATTCATTTTAATGCTGTTAAATATGATTCTTTGCAACCCTATATTGATGCTATTGGGGTTTTTGGAGTGGGAATGAAACCTCCATCATATCATGAAGTAAGAGTTAAGTATTTGAAGAAGGAGTTGGCAAATACGAACCTGCTTCTCAAATCCCACGAAGAAGATCATGCTAGGTATGGTTGTACAATCATGGCAGATGGGTGGACGGATAAAAAAGTAGAACTCTTATAAATTTTTTGGTAAATGGTCCTAAAGGAAGCATATTTGTTGAATCGGTGGATGCTTCAAGTTATTCTCACATTACTGATAAGATGTATGAGTTACTTTCTAAATTTGTGAATCGAATTGGAGAGCAGAATGTGGTTCATGTTGTAACAGATAATGCCAGCTGCAATGTTAGAGTAGGTAATATTTTAAATTGCAAATTGAATTAAAAATCTGATTTTTCAATTTTTAAAGTAAATTTACTTCATTTTTTCAGGTCGTCTTTTGGAAAACAATTTTACACACTTTTATTGGACTTCATGTGCAGCTCATTGCTTAGATTTGATGCTTGAGGAAATATTCAAAATTCCTAACCTCAAAAAATTGCATGAACGGGCGTTGATGGTGAACGGTTATATTTACAATAGACCACAATTGTTGAGCATGATGAGGGAGTTTACTGGACAGAGAGACATGGTAAGAACTGCAAAGACTCGTTTCGCAACCGCTTTTTTGACTTTAAAGCGGTTTCAAGTTCAACAAGCAAATCTGAGAAAGATGTTTACATCTGAAAAGTGGTCAAAAAGTCGATATTCTAGAGAGGCAGCTGGAAAACGTCTTGCAGAAGTGATATTGATGCCTTCTTTTTGGAAAACTACAGTTTTTGCATTAAAAGTTGGCGGCCCATTGCTGAAAGTATTGCGGCTAGTAGACGGTGAAAAAAGGTCTCCAATGGGTTACATCTATGAGGCAATGGACAGAGCCAAAGAAGCTATCGCTGCATCATTTAATAATAATGAAGAGAAATATCGGGGTATTTTTGAGATCATCGACAAGAGATGGAACGTTCAACTCCATCATCCTTTGCATGCGGCTGGATATTTCTTAAATCCTGAGTTTTTTTACTCAAATCGTGACATAGAAAATGATGAAGAAGTGTTGGAGGGTCTGTACAAATGCATAGCTAGATTGGTGCGAGGTGAAGATTTACAAGATAAGATTACAAATCAATTGAATAAATACAAAAAAGCAGAAGGACTTTTTGGTTTACCCATGGCTATTAGACAAAGAGCTTCAAAATCACCAGGTAAATAATATTTAGTGCAATATGAATTTATTTCTCAAACATTACTTATAGTATCTTTGAATGATAAGAAATTTAATCTTATATTTTTTTTGTGTTTCAACTTTCAAGCTGATTGGTGGTCTTCTTATGGTGCATCAACACCTGAATTGAAAACATTTGCAATGAAGATTTTGCACCTCACATGCTCTTCATCAGGTTGTGAACGTAATTGGAGTGTATTTGAACATGTAAGTTAGAAGTTTTTTTTACATATTAAATTTTATATTATGAAGTATGAACCTAACTTATTACTTTCTAATTGTTTGACAGATACATTCTAAAAAAAGAAATAGGTTGTCTCAACAACGATTGAATGATTTGGTATATATCAAATACAACAGAGCGTTGAGGCGAAGATATGCCATGCGAGATAAGATTGATCCTATTTCTTTGTCAGAAATAGATGATAGTAACGAATGGTTGTTGGGAAAGTTGGATGATAGTGATGAAGAGAATGATGATAACGATTTGGTCTTTGAAGATGATGATTTGCGTTGGAGTGATGTAGCACAAGCGGTTGGGGTTGGTGAATGTGTATATGACTTTCGATCTCGAAATGCATCTACTTCAAAAGGAGCGTCATCATCCACTTCAGCAAAAAGAAAGCAATCTTCAGCTCGAACTAGTATTGTGGATGAAGTAGATGAAGAAGAGATCAACATTGATGATGAAACTGAAGAAGAAGAAGATACCGATGGATACAAATCAAGTGATGGGGCTGATGACGTAGATTTGGAAGATGAAAACGACGATTAAAATGACATTTGATATTTCTTCTATCACATTTTGAAAGACTTTTTATTTTAGTTTGATTTTTTTGATAATATTTTGTTTATTGTGGCGTGACGTAGATTTGAAAGATGAAGATGACGATTATAATGACATTTGATATTTCATCTATCACATTTTCAAAGACTTTTTATTTTATTTTGATTTTTTGGATAATAATTTGTTTCTTGCGCTTTTTTCCGTAAAGCGTGCGCTTCGCTTTGCGCTTTGCGCTTGAAGCCCCAAGACACTTGAGCGCTTTTTTGCGCCTCGTGCTTTTGACAATTATGATCATGATGGACTGGTTTTTTTGAGAAGCTAATGGCAGCTTGATTATCGTATAGTACTTCTATAGGATGACCATTTTCCACCTTTAATTCATCGAGAAGTCTCGAGCCATATTCCTTCACAAATTCCATTAGACAATGCACGGAACTCTGCTTCAGCACTACTACGAGCTATCACAGGTTGCTTCTCGCTCCGACATGTCACCAAGTTTCCCATACAAAAGTGCAATATCCTGACGTGGAACGTTTGTCTATAGGAGATCCAGCCCAATCAACATCACTATATATTTTGATTTTTTCGGATAGATGATTTCCTAAAGAGTAGTCCTTTGCCAGATGTCCCTTTTAGATATGTCAACACCCGATATGCAGCATCCAAGTGTTATTCTGTCGGAGTATTCATGAATTGACTGATAACACTAACCAATATCCGGTCGTGTATGTGCTAGGTATATAAGTTTTCCTACTAATATCAACAGGAGGAGTGTCCCTTTTAATACCTATCTTGATGTTTGGATCCATCGGAGAACCCACTGGTTTGCACCCTAACATACCAGTTTCTTTTATCTTTTAAAAAGTCAAGAACATATTTTTGTTGTGAAATTGAGATGCCCTGAGATGATCTTGCCACTTCCATTCCCAAAAAATACTTTAGAGGGCCAAGGTCTTTCATTTCGAATTCATATCAATAGGAGGACTGTCTCTTTTAATACGTATCTTGATGTTTGGATCCATCGGAGTACCCACAGGTTTACACCCTAACATACCCGTTTCTTTTAGAAAGTCAAGAACATATTTTCTTTGTGAAATTGAGATACCCTGAGATGATCTTGCCACTTCCATTCCCAAAAAATACTTTAGAGGGCCAAGGTCTTTCATTTCAAATTCTTTAGAGAATCAGTTTCACGCAGGCCATTTCGTCAGTATGATTTCCTCTAAGTACAACTTCATCCACATACACTATAATGGTAGTGATCTTAACTTCTTTAGAGTGTTTCACAAATAACATGTGATCAAATTGACATTGAGTATAGCCATATTTATTCAACACATTGGTAAATCGATATAACCAGGCTCTAGGTGATTTTTTAAGCCCATTTAGTGACTTTCTCAATCTGCACACCTTATTTGTCGTATTTGTTGATTCAAAGCCTGGAGGAATGTTCATGTACACTTCTTCTTCGAGGCCACCATTGAGAAATGCATTCTTAACATCAAACTGATACAAAGACCAGTCTAGGTTGGCTGCAATGGACAATAGAACTCGAACAGTGTTGAGTCGGGCAACAGGAACGAAATTGAGATACCCTGAGATGATCTTGCCACTTCCATTCCCAAAAAATACTTTAGAGGGCCAAGGTCTTTCATTTCGAATTCTTTAGAGAATCAGTTTCACGCAGGTCATTTCGTCAGTATGATTTCCTCTAAGTACAACTTCATCCACATACACTATAATGGTAGAGATCTTAACTTCTTTAGAGTGTTTCACAAATAACGTGTGATCAAATTGACATTGAGTATAGCCATATTTATTCAACACATTGGTAAATCGATATAACCAGGCTCTAGGTGATTGTTTAAGCCCATATAGTGACTTTCTCAATCTTAACACCTTATTTGTCGTATCTGTTGATTCAAAGCCTGGAGGAATGTTCATGTACACTTCTTCTTCGAGGTCACCATTGAGAAATGCATTCTTAACATCAAGATGATACAAAACCAGTCTAGGTTGGCTGCAATGGACAATAGAACTCGAACAGTGTGAAGATCTATTTACATCCAACGGGTTTCTTTCCAGCTGGGAGAACAACGATGTGCCATGTACTATTCTTCTCCAGTGCTCTGATTTCATCATAAACACCAGCCTTCCAGTTCGGATGACTGAGATCTTCATCAATGTCCCTTGGAACCTGAATCTGGTCTATAGTGGAAAGAAAAGCACGATATACAGGAGAAAAGCGTTTAAGTGATACAAAACCACAAATAGGATGCATTGTACATGTTCGGACGCCCTTCCTCACAACAATTGGTCGCTCATCAGGTTCGATGTACTCGGTCACTGAGGATCGGGATCAGACGTACATTGTGTGGCTTTTTCTTAATTCGACAGCAGTGAGTAGTCATAGACAAGTTGATTTTGTACAGGCTGTACATTCTTTTGATTATGATGTATCCTTCGGGAATAGACATGAGGTAGTTTTGACCATTTAATTTGTGGCTAGTGATTGGGATGGAGGAAGTATCCGTGGCCGACAGAGTGATGGGCACTACTGGAGTTGCGGAGCTGGAAGCTGAAGATTTGGATGAGACAGCCATGCCGTAATGGATTTTATGTTATAGCTCTGATACCATGTAGTTTTTGAGGATCGAGCTTGAGAGAATACAAACATTTTCCATTGTATTCCTCATCGTTGTTTTGTACATGATATTTAAAGAAGAAGTAATCATAAGCTATCCTAATCTAGAAGAATTCAAAATATCCTAATCTAAAAGAGTTTAAAATACAAACAAAGATAAATCACTTTCTTGTCTACTTGGTAGATAATAATCCATCATCTACTTATTTAGACTATAATTCAATATATTATTCAACACTATTCCTTTTTTCTACTGAATTATCTTCTCTCATCGTCCCCAAAAATGCAAGAATGAAGAGATTATATATTTCATATCTATCAGCTACCCTCCAGTTAAGCCTTTGCTTGTCCTCAATAAAGAAACCAAAAAAATATAATTATACGTAAATTGTTCATAGTCTGTAATTGACTTAGTTGCTTAGACTATAGAGGCATCATCATTAGGACATCTCCAACCCCGACATCAAAATAGCATTTCACGCTATTTTTATGTTGGGGTTTCCTCCAACGGAGCTGCGTTATTTTGCGAAATTGCGCAGCTCAATTTCCCTCTGCGCCAATTTGACTCAGAGGAGTTTTCTTTTTTAAAAAAATTTTAAAAAATAAAAAATATTGAAAAAAAAGGAAGAGCTTCCTAAAATAAAAAATGAGTGAAAGAGCTCGACCCACTCACTTTAAATTTTTTTTTAAAAAAAGAAGAGTGGGTCGAGCTCTTACTCTTCTTAAAATAAAAAAATGAGTGAGTCGAGCTTTTACAAGAGCTCGACCCACTCACTTAAAAAAAATTTTTTTTAAAAAAAATCGGGTCGAGCTCTTCACAAGAGCTCGATCTACTCATCTCGACCCACATGGGTCTCAATTATTAATAAAATATAATATTGATTATATCAGATTTAAAATATAATTATAATTATATCACTGAATTTAAAAAATACACATTTGATAACTAATAAAAAAAATTAAATAAATCAAATAAAAAAGAATATTCCGAGAATATTCTTTTTTAGAGTAAGATTTGAAGTAGATGGGCTGGAGAAAGATATTGTATTTGGTGCAAAAATTGCACTATTTTAAAGTAGAGTTGCTTTAAAATAGAGTTTTAGGTTAGAGATGGCCTTAGAGCTTGGCATTGATTTAATAAACCAACTTATTTCTTTATCTATCACTTCAAAGTTGACCACCTTGGAAATGTACTTGGATAATTCTCTCTCACATGCTGAAAAAGATTTTAAGATGCATGTACTTATCTTGCAAATGGAATCGCTACTTGTTTTTGTTTGTAGTGTTGGTTGAATAACATGAAAATTGTGGCAGTAATTTAGTCTATGAAACATGTGGTCGGTGAGAAAGATAAAAAAACTGTTTTAATGCATCTGTCTTTCTTAGAAAGCCATTTTTAAAGGTCAACACGATGGTTATCTTCATGTAAAATCATACTCTTATTTAAGAAATTCTCTACAATTGTTACCTTGATTGGCTTTATGATGGTTGTTTAACTCACATGATGATGCTCTCTTTGTTGCTCTTCTATGTTTACTCCCATATTTCGGATTCACATTTCTTTCAAATTCCTTATATTCATTGTCAATCATCCAAATGGGGCAGTTGTTCATCATTGAATTTCTTTCTTTACAAGTGAAACTGGAGATATAACTTCCGTATTTACAGAAGAATGGCGGGCTTAATGTTTGTACTGTTGTATAGTTTTTGTTATTTGTCTACTCGACTAGCTTTCCATTACGGCTAATTGGTTAACCATGCTTTGTTCTTAACTTTTGTCTTAAACAATTGAAATTGAAATTTAATATTTTATACTTCATATTTCATCAAAGCAGTTCCGACTTCGATTTTAGCATTACGCTGCTTAGCTTTTTGAGTCAATGTTGTTCCCTTCTTTAGGTATCGTGCCATTACTAGCGCTTACTATCGAGGAGCTGTTGGTGCTTTGCTAGTGTATGATGTCACTCGACGTCCTACATTTGAGAACGTTCTGAGATGGCTCAAAGAATTGAGGGATCACACCGACCCAAATATCGTAATCATACTGATCGGTAACAAATCCGATCTTCGACATCTTGTGGCCGTTTCGACTGACGATGGCAAAGATTTAGCGGAGGAGGAGTCTCTCTACTTCATGGAAACTTCTGCTTTGGAAGCAACAAATGTGGAAAAGGCATTTTCTGAAGTTCTTGTTCAGATTTATCAGATTTTAAGCCGGAAAGCTGTTGAGGCTGGCGATGAAACTGCTACTTCTGTTCCAACAAAGGGGGGAACAATCAATATCAAAGACGATACTTCGATTTGGAAGAGATACGGATGCTGCTCAAACTAGGTTCATGGGCACGGTTTGAGGGTAATTTTACTCCCATCACATTTCTTTTTCTGTACATCATCACAATACTCCAGTGCACCCTCATTTTAACTAGTTATCTTCTTTTTGTTTACAAGAATATATCGATCTCGAAAAAGTAGAAACGGGTCTTTTGTGAAAATTCTATCTTGGTTGTAGTATAAACTGACAGCTTTCTTATCAAGATATAGAATGTTAAGAACATTGGTGGTGCTTTAATACGTTTCCTGTCTATGGATATAGAAGCTTGATCAAGTATTATTAATTCCAGTAATATTTTACAAGATTTTATTTTGCCCATCAAGTGCTGTTATAGTTTAACTCTAAAAGTGAACTTGGAATTTGCATTTCTAGAAAACCTTTTCCACATTCAACTGATGACAAAAATATGTAGGAATTATGTGAAAAATGAACGATTGAAGAAGCTTAATTTATTGATGATATTCACGTTTTAATATATCTTTCCGTATGATGAATGATATGAAGTTGTCTATTGAGTCAACATCTTATCCTGTGCTACCACAACAAGGCAATAACTTGCATGAGCGGGTGGTGCCACACATTGTGGTGGGTCTGACATTGTAGAGCAGCTGAATACACCGAGGCCAAGCTCGATATTTGGCTGGTTGGTGTAGATGTCACTTCATATTCCTCGTGAAGGATGGTAGTCGATGTGGAGGGGCAAGAAGTGGATGTGCCTGAAGTAACCTCTGCAGAAGTGGTGGGACGGATGGTTTGTGGTGGTGGTGGTGAGATTATGGTTGATCCACGTGTATGTGACGAGGAGCTACTACACCTATAACATCCCCCCTGTTCCTCCAACATTTGCAACCCAAAAACAAATCACGGAAACTTATTTTTTTTCCTTTTAATATGATGTGTTTGAGCTAAAATTATGCAAACCCAAATTAGTCCGCAAAAATAAAGCCTATTAAGTACTCAGAACAATTCGAAGGAGGCAAATAGCAGGCAAGCAAGGAAGTCGGGGATAGTGTCAGAAGTGAAGAAATTGTGGAATAGTGGGAGAGTGAAATAACCGCCAAAAACTGTTAGGTTATCGTTTTTCTCATATTCAAATCGCAGTGGAATTTTTAAAATTTTATTTTGACATTCAAAATAATCTTTGGACACTCGTATTATTTAAATTAAATAAACATTCATAAGATGTTTAGTATATACATTTAGTAAACAATTTTTACTTGACTCCAACTACTCCGATATTAGCGGATGTAGCTCTTGTTGTAAATCTCTACGAACTTTCTTAAAGAACTCATTTCTTCAATCTCCTATTCCGTTCCACGACTGAAATATTTGTTCTCTTCAAAATTGCACTAGAAATTTGAAGAAGTTTTGTGTTGGAGAAGAAAAATCAAGAGAAGGCTCAAACCCTTAATTTTATTCAAGAGATGGCCGAAATATTGAGAGAATATGGAGAGGCAATTTTCGCAAATTGCAAGTCTTGTGGAGGCTAGTGTTTGTGCCTCCTTTCCTTTTATTATCCATGCATGACCTAATTTCCATCAATATAGATTTCGGCCTCTTAATTAATATGAATGGACTTGATTAATTAATTGAACTAGTCAAACTAGTTTAATTAATTAATCAAAGTCCATTAAATTTAGGCCTCTTAATTAAAATGACTTGATTAATTAATTAAACTAGTCCAAATAGTTTAATTGATTAATTAAAGTTCATTAATAACTTTAATTATATAGTATGTTGGATTTGTACTCCTATAAGCTCATTAAACACACTTCTCACTATATTTAATTTAATATTTAATAAACTCAACTTTATTCTCTCCAAATTTTAAATATCTTAAATTCAACACCTTGAATTTACTATCTCATAAATTCATCTCCTTAAATTTATTTTCTTAAAATTTAATTATCATAAATTCAATCCTTGAATTTACTATATCATAATTTTATGTAATTCAACTCCTTGAATTTATTCTCTCCACGACAACAAATGATCAAGTTTGTGTCACCCTCAATGGTTTAGAGACATAGCTAGCCGTGAGTTCAAAACTCTTTGTGATTCAGAATATTTCTCTTTATTCGGGCTTACCACAATTTACTTCATTTCATGCACCAACATTTGGTCCTGAGAATGTTAGAAATCATTTTCTGATTAAAATCATCGAATTATGGTAAGAGCGTCTAGTAGCATCGCACCATGATTCCCTAGATATCATTGATAGTGTATGTAAGAACTAGTTGTTTATAATTAACGTACAGTACGATCCCTTCATCTCATATATCCTGATCGAATCTGCAACCATTGGTTCATCGAGGCTTGCATATTAAATTCGATAGCTATGTAATACAATCATGAAATATTCATAGTGTCATCGCATGCACAACTAGATAAATATTTCCTTACTGTACATCTCATATTCTGGCAGAGATTTAATGCACTATTATTTTGTTAGATCACATAGGATATCCACACCGGTAGGTGAGCGATGAATCCCCGAATACAATGCACTGGCTTCTACACATTTCGCAATTGCACCCAACCTCGCCACGTTGTGACTCCGACGAAGTCGGTGAGCAAGTCAAAGCACAATCCTAGTATGTAGAGCATCAGTGTTGTCCCGGGTCGTAAAGACTAATCATGTACAATTACAACGACATAATTTTCCTCTCGATGAATGATAACCACTGGGAAAGTTCGAGGGAGGGTTGTTCGGTACAATCATCGTATGATTACCCATCTGCATGTTGGACATCTCTATGCCCTTACCATGAAACACGGTACACAACAATACAGATTCTAGTCTCAAGCTCAAGCGGTCTTTATCCTTATTTAGGCGGCTGAATCGACTAGAAACGAATTTAGAATATACAGTGTTTACAAATGAGTTTCAAGATTAAATTACGATTCATTTGTATTAAAATATAATCAAGAATTTTATTTATGCTGATTGCATGGGTATACAGATAAAATAAAATTAAACCATATAAGTTAAAATATATTAAATTAAAGATTCTTTAGTTCACTTGAGTCAATAAATTCCCTAGCCAATTATTGGCTTGCAGAACATCTACTCTAACATTCTCCTACTTTACCTAGAGCTAAGTTGTAAGGTCTAGAAAATTCGAAAGACGTAACCTGATTGCATGTAATCTAGGTTTCTTACTAAAATATGTGTTTGATTATTTTTAATGCATTAAATGCATGATCATGACATGAATAAATGTTTTATTTCATGGTTCGGTAAGATTTCATGCATTAGGGCCTTTAGTAGTATTTCACGTTCGATCGAGGAATGAAGATCGGGAACAGTTAGGAAAAATATTCTGATCAAATAATTATTTTTAATTATTTAATATGAGGTGTAAATAAGTTATAATTTCGAAAATGGGCCTAGGTGGGGTATTTTTACTCTTCGGGTTATATTTTAAACTGGTACCCAAATTTTAGCAAGTTGGGGGACTTTTTAAAGATTCGGACAATATTTTAAAAAACTTACCTAAATAAAATATTTTTCGGAAGAGTTTTTGGGCATAATGAGATTATTTAATGAATAATGGGCCCAAAATTCTACTAGATTCATTATTTGAATTATGACCCATTATACAGTAATCTTTTTATTTATTAAAACCTACCAACGAAACCCTAAACCTAATCCTCACAATCTCGGCCGCCCATCATCACCTCCTGCAGCTTCTCCTCGTCCAACAGCTGAGTGGTGGTCGGTTTTTGCAAGAAAAATTCGGTAGAAACGTCGTCCCGTCCTCCGGTGTTCGTCCCTCGCTCTGTTGGTCATCATTTCGCATACGTTTTTGCATTAAGGCACGTTCTATACCATCTTTTTCTCATCTTTCACACTATATTATGTACTTTTGAATTATTTTTTATGATAATGGCTCGATCGAAAGTTTTAAATCGTTTTCGGTGTGGTACTTTATGCATGAAACCTTGGATTTTCTTACATGTTACTCACGTTTTGTTCATGTTGTAAGGGCTGCCTGGATCGAGTAGTAGGGGACTCAAACACGTATTAATGGTGGCGTCTAGATTTTTTGACCGAATATGTTGAAATTATTGTTTTGGCACATCTTTATCTGTATACCCATGGTAGTTGCATAGATAAAGTCCTTGAATATACAAATAGTAGAAAGAATATGAGATGCTCATATGATGAGTATCATGAAACTCATATTTGCAATACTGTATATTCTAAACAGTTCGTAGTCGATTCAGCCGCCGCTAAGAAAGATATAGGCCGCTCGAGTTCGAAAATAGTATCTGCAATGTGAGTACCATGTTTCATTGGTAGGGGACATTGTGATGTCCAAACTTGCAGATAGGTGCTCCTTGTAGAGTGCACTGAACAACCCTCCATAAAAGACTTTCCAAGTGGTTCTCACTTATCGAGTGGAAACATCCTATTTATGGTTGTACACCATTTGTCCTTATGACCCGGGACAACATTGAGACTCTATGTGCTAGCATTACACTTTGACTTGTTTACCGACTTTCATAGGGAATCAGGTGGCAATGTTGGGTGTTTTGTCGAAACATATAGGAGTCGATGCATTGTAGTCGGGGATTCACCGCTTACCTTCGGGTATGGATATCCTATGTGATATCATGTATATGTAGTTTGAAATCTCTGATAAGAGTATGGTTGTGATACCCTTGTCCTACATCTTAAAAATGAAAGATTTAAAATGAGTTTATAATAGTTTACAATAGACTTCTATAGCAACTTGGACTAATCATTTTCGTAAAGCGAGGACGAATACGAAGTAGTTGCTATAGGGGTCCATTGTGCAGTCACGCAGCCGCGGGTCCGGGCTCGGGGCGTGACAGAATGGTATCAGAGCCGGTCACCGGCATGGAACACCGAGAAATAAGTGCTATGCGGGGCAAAGTGCTACGTGCATGGGAGCCACCTCTTGAACCTGCGGGGCAAAGTGCTACATGACGGGAGCCACCTCTTGAACCTGTAGGAGCCACCTTTAGATTCTCGGCGCTGGTGGATCGAGGAGTCAGACCGCGATGAGGACGTCGCGTTCTGAAGGAGGGGTGATTGTGATACCCTTGTCCCACATCTTAAAAATGAAAGATTTAAAATAAGTTTATAATGGCTTACAATAGACTTCTATAGCAACTTGGATTAATCATTTTCGTAAAGCGAGGACGAATACGAAGTACTTGCTATAGGGGCCCATTGTGCAGTCACGCAGCCGCGGGTCCGTGCTCGGGGCGTGACAATGGTGGTAATTATGAAAGGGGTTTCATAGATTACACCATCGATGCAACTATGACTTGAAACATAGTATCGATTCTTTGACAGCTCTCGATATACCAATAGTTGTCAAATCGGTCGGGATATATGAGTTGAAGGGACCGTACTGTACGCTAACCATAATTGAATGGTTCTTGCAGGCACTATCGTTTGATACCTAGGGAATCATGTAAGCGATGCTGCTAAGCGTTTAACATGATTGATTGGGTACTATCAGACTTGAGTTCTGACCTTCTTATTATCAAGGAGTTGATAAGTAAGAATGGAGCAATTGGGGTATGCTCATATAAGGACATGTTTAGTCCCGAATCACATTAAGATTTGAACCCATGGCTAATTGTATCAATGAACCCTTGAGGGTCACACAAGTGCTAACTTTCTAGATCCCGTTGAGAAGTAAAATAGCTCAATGTGTTGAACGGCTTATAAAGGAGTTTATAAGTGCAAATGAAAATAGAAGTATGACTTCTATAAGGAGAATGTAATTTTTAATTCAAGGAAGTGTTCCTAAATTAAAAGTTAGACAAACAAATAATGTATTTGAAAATTGTGATTTTCATAAACATTATTATGGACTTAATTAAATTAATTCAAGTGTTGAATTAATTAAATACTAGTGGACCTAGTAGAGTCAAAATAATTAAATTAATTCAAGTGTTGAATTAATTAAACAACATTGGACCTTGTAGAGCCCAATTAGAAATAATTATTAAACTAGTGGGATTGAGTAAAATCAAGTAAAGTTTAAATGATCTCAAATGTGTTTGAGACATTTAAATAAAAGTCCATGGGCCTTGTAATTGTTACAAGCCCAAGTTAAAAGGCATGCAAGTGAAGTGAAAGGTTGGAGACAACTTTTTCATAAAACAATGCATGGCATGCTCATGCATTGAATCACTTTTTCAAGCACCAAGAAAGTTGTTCTCCCTTCTCTCCAACTTCACTTGGCCGAAATTTTTAGAATTTTCTCCTTCAATTTTTTTTTCTTCAATTTTTGAAGAAAATATACACTTTTCAATGAAAAATGCTCTAATTTTTCTAGTGCAAAATTAGAGTGGATTTAGCTTGTTGGTGGTGGACCTAATTTGAAGGAAGGATTCCAAGAACAAGGAAAGCTTGTAAAGGGTCAACCATACAAGAGTTAAGTTGTTCACAACTTAGTTGGAGCCAACATCAATCTTGAAAGATTGATAGATAATTTTCTAAAACATTCTATGAATGTCATTTTGTTTTTATTGTTATTTGCTATACATCTTGTGAGGTGCTCGGTTTTGTTTTCTTGTTGAAAAACAAAACTTCCGTTGCGCAACCGGGCACCGTAACCGATCCCCTTTCAAGTGGTATCAAGAGCAATGGTTACAATTTTAGTGTAGCAAATACATGATATTATATTGAGGTCGATTTCTAACCACATAAGATGATTTGTTGCAACAAAACCGAGGCCATTTTGGGGCAAATTTCGGGCAGCTCGAGGGGCTGCCCGAACGGCGCCTTTGAAAAAATTTTAAAAAATTTTTTGTATGTTGGCCGAAATCCGGCGACGACGATGACGACCAGGGTTTCCAAAAGTGTTTTGGAATATCAATGTGTCATGGGCCTTGAAGTTATTTGACCATTAGATGGCTAACACAATTTGTGAATTTAAATGGGCCAAAATCTTTTTTGGTAAAAAAATGATTTTTTGGGCCCCAAGTTTAAATTTACAAAAGTTGTACATATTTTCTCATGAAATAAATAATTGAAGTTGGACTTTAATTATTTATAGTAAATTGTGATTACAAGAAATTCGGTTATAAATAAATTAATTAGAAAGTAGACAAATGAGTTTGTATACTTTGTTAATTTAGTTTATAATCGTGGCGGTTAGTGATTGGATCAAGATATATAATATTAGATCAATTGATTATTGTGATAATTAATTGATGGTGTATGATATGTGATATTATACATGAAGGATGATCAAAAGCCCAAGCTCAATTTGCTAGGTGTATGTTAGGATATTTTGTGTTGAGTGATTGTAATAATTATTAATTTATAAAGTGGATTTGGTTTATGGCTCGTTCCCACCCCATGAGATGTATCCCTATTTGCCATGGATATTTATTTGTAAATATTAATATAGTGGATAAGATTCAAAATTAATATCAAGCCCGAAAAGGAGAATTATAAAGTTGTTTATAATTTCCACGTCTTCCATCGACAATGGGTGCATGATGAAAGCTACTCGTGTTCGGGGCTCGGCTCATATTATTGGGGGGGCCCTGGACACCGGAAAGCTGTGACATCCATTGACATGATGATGTGAACTACGTGTAACTCCCATGATTTCGGCTCATATTATTGAGGGAACTCATGGCAACCGTCCATTAAGGTTCAACACCGATGGGTAAGGCTTGACACGTAAAGATGAATGACGTCTTATTATTGGGTCTTAATCAAACGTGAGACAAAAGTTTACGTAGAGGGTTGCATGGTGATGCAATTGGAAACTACCTTTTAGGAATTATGATTGGCTGATATTATTCGGGATCATAATTTGCTAATTGGACCTTACGTACCTACTGAGGAAAGGAGTTTCCCGTTTTCACTAGAGGGTAGTGAAAAATGTCAAACAGTGGGAGCGAAAATTTATGAAGTAAAAATCCATACTTTATATCTTACTAAATATTTTAAAATAGCCATTAACGTTTATTTGTTTTACTTTTCAGTACATTTTTGACAATATCTTCGATTCGCAATCCGCTATCTGCAATACTCGACAAACACATATTAACCGGACCTAATTACCTCAATTGGCTAAAAAATCTGAAAAACCGTCTTGAATTCGGAAAGGATAGCGTATACACTTACTGAGTCGCCCCCTGTTGAGGCTCCGACTAGCTGCACTCCTGAGGAATTGCAGACTTACAAGGATTGGTGTGACCGTGACTTGCGAGCTAAGTATTATATGCAGGTTTCTATGAATGATGAGCTGCAAAAGGAGCTCTTTGGTGAGCAGACTCGACCTCTTAGGCATGCTACCGTCAAGGAGCTAATCACTTTACGCATGCGAGATGAGGCTTCGATCCATGAGCATGGCCTAAAGATGATTGGGCTCGTGGATAAGCACGTTGGCATGGATCTTACGTTGCCTTCGGAGTTGACTACCGACGTGTTGCTCTTATTGCTGCCTAGCTCATTTGATCCTTTTGTGGTGAATTTCAACATGAACAAGCTGGAGCCTACACTTGAGGAGTTGGTGAACATGCTTGTGACCTTTGAGTCCACCATCAAGAAAGAGAAGCCGGTTATTTATGTGGGTTCTTCATCTGGTGCGAAAAATGCTCCACATGGAAAGGTAAAGAAGCGTTCTTTCCAACGTCCCAAGAAGAATGTGCCCTTGAAGAGGCAAGCTCCGAGTCCCGCTGTGGCAGCTACAACAGTAAAGGCTGACAAGACTGCTGATGTTTGTCATCACTGCAAGAAGCCTGGACATTGGAGGCGTAATTGTAGAGAATATCTTGCCCAGAAGGGTTCTGGAAACGGTATGTTCTATATTGAAGTAAACATTTCAATTAACTCTACTTCTTGGGTATTGGATACTGGCTGTGGCTCACATCTCTGTAATGATTTGCATGTGATGGGAAGAATTAGGAGACTAAGGGAAGGTGAGACCTTCTTGAGGATGGGCAATGGAGCAAGAGTTGCTGCCAAGGCCGTAGGAGATGTTTACTTATTATTGAACAATGATTTTAAGTTAATTTTAAGAGATGTTTTGTTTATACCGAATTTGGTGAAAAACATTATTTCCATTTGTGTGCTTGATAAAGATGGATATTCTTGTTTATTTAGCAAATATGTTTGCAACATTTACAATAATGAATGTTTAACTGGTACTGGAGAAATTTAAAACGATCTATATAACTTAAAATTGAAAGATATTCCACTAAAAAATGTCCAAGCAATAACAACAACAAATAAGCGAAAGAAAGATACTCTTAATTCGACACAATTATGGAATGCTCGATTATAACATATTTCCCTAAGAAGAATGAACAAGCTAGTGGGAGTGGGCATGTTTGATATGTCTGATATTAATTCTCTCCCAACTTGTGAATCATGTCTAAAAGGAAAGATGACCAAAATTCCCTTTAAGGGCCATGTGGAGCAAGTCAAAGGGTTATTGGATTTGATCCATACCGATGTGTGCGGTCCGTTTAGCATCACGACTAAGCATGGACATGCCTACTTCATCATCTTTACCGATGACTTTTCGAGGTATGGGTATGTGTATTTGTTGAAATACAAGTCTGATGCCTTTGAAAGGTTCAAAGAATTCAGAAGTGAAGTAGAGAAACAGTTGTGACGAAACATCAAGTCATTTCGATCGGATCGAGGTGGTGTGTAACGCCCTAGATTTGACGACTGTCCTCACTGTACCAAGACGAGTCTTTCCAGCGTGCTTTTGTCCTCACTCACACGCACCCCAAAAAACTTCCCAGGGGGTCACCCATCCCAAAATTACCCCAAGTCAAGCACGCTTAAGTTTGGAGTTCTTATATGATGAGCTACTGAAAAATAATGCATCTTCTTGATATGAGTAGTACAAATCAAATCTTTTAAACCCTCTTCAACTGTACAGTCCATTACATTGAACAGCTAGGAATCCCTCTCATTCCCGTGTGGGTCGGTTCATTCATGTTCCCTCCACCTAGAAGCCTGCTAGGAGCCGCTCATTGTCCGTACAACTGATGGCACCGGCGATCACCCCCCGCCCTCTTCGGCCCCGGGCCTCACATGCCCACCAGCTTCCGCTTGGTTCGTCCTCGAACCACACCGTACTAAGAGAGGTCGGCTCTGATACCAATTGTAACGTCCAAGATTCGACGACTGTCCTCACTGTATCAAGACGAGTTTTTCCAGCGTGCTTATGTCCTCACTCACACGCACCCTAGGAAACTTCCCAGGAGGTCATCCATCCCAGAATTGCCCCAAGTCAAGCACGCTTAACTTTGGAGTTCTTATGTGGTAAGCTACCGAAAAGAAGATGCACCTTCGTGATATGAGTAGTACAAATAAAATCTTTTAAGCCCTCTTCAACTGTACAGTCCATTACATTGAACAGTCTCGGAATCCCTCTCATTCTCGTGTGGGTCGGTTCATTCATGTTCCCTTCACCTAGAAGCCTGCCAGGAGCCGCTCATTGTCCGTGCAACTGATGGCACCGGCGATCACCCCCCGTCCTCTTCGGCCCCGGGCCTCACATGGTGAGTACTTGAGTGCCGAGTTCCAAAAGTATCTTATGGAGAATTAGATTCTCTCGCAGTGGACTCCGCCTGCTACACCACAGTTGAATGGTGTTTCAGAGCTTCGTAACCGGACTTTTATGGACATGGTTCGGTCTATGATGGGGTTCACGGAGTTGCCGCCATCCTTTTGGGGATATGCGCTTGAGACAGCGGAACTGTTGAACAATGTCAATAAGGCAGTTGATAAGAAACCATATGAGATATGGATGGGTAAAACTCCCAAATATTCTTATCTAAGAATATGGGGATGCCCTGCTTATGTGAAGCGGGAATTGGAAGATAAATTGGGTAGTCGATCCATTTTATGTTACTTTGTGGGATATCCAAGGAATTCAGTTGGATACAATTTCTATCATTCCCAAGAAACAAAAGTGTTTGTTTCTAGGAATGCAACCTTTTCGGAAAAAGAATTTCTATTGGATAGAAATGGGGAGATGATAGAACTCGAAGAGGTTTGAGAGACACCCACAATTGAAGAACCCACACTCGAAGAGCCAAGAGAGGAGATACAAGCTCCTAGAAGATCCGAGAGAGTCTCGAGACCACCTATGAGGCATGGTCTGCTTCTTGAAGAGGGCCATGATGAGCCTTGTATAACCCGGTAAATCAGACTACGTATAAACCATGCATAATTACTATTATTTAAATTAAAATGATTTTCATACATGCATGAGCGTTTAATTCATTTTAAAATTTGTTAAGTCATGATCATTTATTTTAAATCGTAGAAGTTTAGTTTTATCTTTTCGGTTAAATACGCTAGGCCGGACTGAAGTTTGAGAATTGAGATAAAATTTAATAATAATAAAATATTCCTAAATTTAATTTAAGCCTATGAATAATTTTTTTTAATGTAAAAGAATGTTTAAGGGTTTATTTAATTAATTGGAGTTAAATAGTAAATAAGCTCTTTTATGTCCAATAATTAATTAAAAGCCTAAATTAAAATGTGTAACCAATTGGGATAAATTAATCTAGACCTATTTTATTTAAGAAATTGTAACTTAACATGTTAGTAATTTATTTTAAGACCTAGCCATGCATGCAAGAGAAAATTGCTATCCTGACTTAATTTATTAATTCACTAAAATACATAATAAGTGTTTAAAAACTTTAAGGAGTTAAAATTCAATAATTAAGCAATATTTCTCCCTATTTTAATAGCAATTTTCGGCCCCTTCAATCAAATCCTCACATGCTTGGCAACTCTCCATTTTTTATCCTTTTCCTTATCATTTCTTAGTATGATAATCCCTTCATTTTTTATCACCAATAATTATTAATTAAGCAATATTCTTGCCTTCATTCTTGATGAGAAAATCGGCCATCAATCCCTCCTAAATCACCCCTCAAATCCCATAATATCACCATCATTCCTTATCTCCCAAAGAATAAAGGATAGAAGGATATTGTTTGCCATTCATACACCCCATTTAATTAGTAACATTCCCCTTCACCTCCCTAGCATTTCCCTCACCCTCTCACTCGAAAATTCAGAGAAAACCTACAGCCAAAAATCGTGAGTTACAAGAAAAACAAGAGAGAAAATAAGAGAAGAAAAGGAACTCCGTCTCCGCTGCGCCGTGTTCGTCGTGTGGTTTGTTTTATTCAAAACAAAAAATTTCCAGCATGTATATATGGTTTATTTGCATCTTCAATCAAGTCATATAAATATTTTAAAACATTACATGATCACGATTTTATGGCAAATCCGAAATAGGACAGCAACTTCTTCAAAAAAATTCTGCACAGATTTTTCGGCCACTTCCTTCATGCTTCGCGGGTTGTCTTGTTTTTGTGATTTCAGGGATTGGCTTGGTTCCAGGCGCTCAAGGCTGCATCTAGGCATGTAATAGAGTGTGTTAGGAAGGTTTTGGTCCATTGGTTGCAGTCCATTCACCCCAATAAAACCATTTTTGACAGCAACCCTCCATATTGCAAATTTTGAGGCTCGGTTTTTAATGTTGCTTGTCTAAGGCAAGTGTTCGAATCATGGTTGGTCCAAGGCATGTAACCATGGTTGGAACCCTTCCTTAGCATGTCTAGGACATTACCAAGATGGCCTTTCAAGGCTTGGTTCATGGTCCCATCGATTTTAGAACAAAACAAGACAAGTACCCCTTCGATTTCTTTAGTTCCTGCGTGAGTGAAGCTTCGGCCTTGAAGTTTTGGGTGGATCTTGGTTGGCTCTTTAGCCCTTAGCCATGGTTCCTACAACACTTCATCAAGTCTAAATCGAGCCATGGTCAATCATATGGCCATTGGAACGATGTAAGACAGAAAACGAATAGATACATCACAGTACAGATTTTTCTGAATTTTTGGTTGGAACTTGGGTTGTCTTGGGTGTTTGTTTGGACTGTGGTTGGCCTAGGGCCCTTAGCCATGGTTCAAGCCACACCTTAGGACATTGGTAAGGGACTCTGGTTGGTGGTTCAAGCCCCAATGACCAGCAGCCTCTTAAACGAAGCCCAGCTAGCGCAGCTGCTGTCACGCATTTTTGACAGCATCATTGGTTTGGTTCAGGGGCTTGTTTCGAGTTCTTGGCTGGCTTTTAGCCTATGACCTTGGACTGTACAGTGTCTCAATGAGTTAGTAAGGTCATGTTTTTGGCCATTTGTGATTTGGTTAAGTTTAGAAGTCGTACGAGAATTTACGGTGCAATGTGCCAAAGTGACTCTCGAAAGAGCGTTTTACGATTTTGGCCTCCATTCACATTTTTCGTGTATTATAGCCCTAGGGTCATGTTTTCCAGTATTTTAGGAGTATTTTAATCATGGCTAAATGATGGTTCAATGTTTGTTTGGGTTGGTACGAAGCCATGGTTGAATACTAAGTTTGTTGGGCGTAATTGTCTAGTTTCAAGTTCGATTATGAAGTGTTGGTCAAGTTAAGTTTATTTGCATGTTCTCATGTTAGAATTAGGTCGCAGCGAGCCTGGGAAAGATCCAACTCATTCGGTAAAAACATGGTTATAATTATATTACGTGCATAAAATATAAAATGTTTATTTTTGAGATATATGTGATATGTTTTGTGGCTACCTTACGCTTATGGGATTGCTTCACCGGGTGACTTATGACCGGTTTACGATTATGTATGGGTACGGATATCCAGCCCAAGGGCTGTGATGATCTCTACCGCCAAGTATACTGTGGTTTAGTCTGATCAGACGTGCATGTTATGTTATGTTATGTTATGGGCCACTTGCGTAGAAACATTATCTCTACAGAAAATTACGATATGATATGTTATGACAGAGCTCTATCGAGCAAAGCTTTTACGTACGATTTTCAGATATGCACGTATTTATAATTACTCATGACATGATTTTCTTTTTACGCTTTACGATACGATATTTTTACGTTACACCGAAACATGCTGAGTCTTTAGACTCATTAGACTTGATTGTTGTAGGTACTGATGAGGTTGGGACCGAGGGCGGGGACCAGTGAGCTAGCTTGGGTCAGCAGTAGTAGGAACCCGAGGACCTCATGCTTCAGTTTATTTATCTTTTTATGCACAAAACTCATTTTCATCATATTGAATTATTTTAAGTTGTTGTTTTGAAAACGATAATTTCTTCCGCTGTTACTTTAACGTTAAATCTTTTATCAGTTCATTTTATGAATGAGGCATGTTAATTATTTAACGAGAAAAATTTTAAATAATTCCGCAAATTTACAAATACGACATACGGGCCTCTACAAGCCTAACCATGGATGTGATCAAAGGACCTTCAAGGAAGCGTTATCTGATGCCGATTTATCCAAATGGCTTGAAGCAATGGAATCTGAGATGAATTCATGCATTCGAACCAAGTGTGGAACCTTGTGGATCCACCTGAGGGAACTGTTCCCATAAGGTGTAAATGGATTTAAAAGAGGAAACTTGGGGCAGATGGGAAGGTATTGACCTTCAAGGCGCGATTGGTGGCAAAAAAATATATTCAAAGACAAGGAGTTGACTTTGAGGAAAATTTTTCTCTAGTTGCAATGATCAAGTCTATAAGGATATTGCTGGCCATAGCTGCATGGTATGACTATGAGATATGGCAGATGGATGTCAAGACAGCCTTTCTTAATGGGGATATTAAGGAAGAGATTTACATGTCTGAACCTAAAGGGTTTACATCTATCGGAAGTGAGCATATGGTATGCAAACTTCAAAGATCTATTTATGGTCTAAAGCAGGCATCTAAGAGTTAGAACCTTAGATTCGATAGTACAATCAAAGAGTTTGGTTTTACTAAGTGTCATGAGGAACCCTGTGTGTATAAGAAGGTTAGTGGGAGTGCTGTGACATTTCTGGTGCTTTATGTTGATGACATTCTACTCATTGGGAATGATGTAGGAATGTTGCAATCAACTAAAATATAGTTAGCAAGTAAGTTCTCGATGCAGGACTTGGGTGAAGCATATTTTGTATTGGGAATAAAAATCTAAAGAGATAGATCAAGAAGATTGCTTGGTCTCACCCAGTCTACATACATTGATACCATCGTGAAGCGGTTCTCGATGGATGAGTCCAAGAGAAAACATCTACCAATGTGTCATGGTGTGTCCCTATCCAAGTCTATGTCTCCCAAGATTGATGCAGAGATAGCGGCAATGACACGCATTCCGTATGCATCTACGATTGGTAGCATCATGTATGGGATGATATCTATACGTCCTGACGTGGCTTTTGCACTAAGTGTAGTGAGCAGGTATCAGTCGAACTCGGGGTCTTCAACACTGGAAAGCTGTGAAAGACATCCTCAAGTATTTGAGAAGGACCAATAAGTTGTTCTTGGTCTATGGAGGTGGATAACTGAAATTGGAAGGCTATACCGACTCTAGCTTCCAAAGCGATATCGATGACTCGAAGTCAACCTCTGGGTTTATATTCATGCTCAATGGTGCTGCTGTCTCTTGGAAGAGTTCCAAGCAAGACAATACCGCGGATTCCACCACTGAGGCGGAATATATTGATGCATTAGCTGCAGCAAAAGAGGCTGTTTGGATAAGAAATTTCGTCCAAGAGTTGGGTGTTATTTCTAATGGAGTTGCTCCTGTCCCGTTGTTTTGTGACAACACGGGAGCTATAGATCAAGCAAAGGAGGCAAGGTCTCATCAGAAGTCCAAACATGTATTGAGAAAGTACCACATCCTCCGAGAGATTGTGGAAAGAGGAGAAGTGTCGATTGACAAAGTCGGCTCCGCAGATAATGTTGCTGATCCACTAACTAAATCTTTACCTGAACCATTATTCGAGAAGCATCGCGAATCGATGGGTTTGAAGCATATGGGTAGTTGGCTCTAGTGCAAGTGAGAGATTGTTAGAGTAGGTGCCCATCGAGCCAAGTGTTGGCCGAGTATTCACAATGAAACTCTATGTATAAACAATCTTTATTTTAATAATATTTGAAATTATTGTTTTGGCATATATTTATCTATATACCCATGCTAGTTGCATAGATAAAGTCCTTGAATATACAAATAGTAGAAAGAATATGAGATGCTCATATGATGAGCATCATGAAACTCATATTTGCAATACTGTATATTCTAAACAGTTCCTAGTCGATTCAGCCATCGTTAAGAAGGATATAGGCCGCTCGAGTTCGAAACTAGTATTTGCGATGTGAGCACAATGTTTCATTGGTAGGGGACATTGTGATGTCCGAACATGCAGATAGGTGCTCCTTGTAGAGTGCACTGAACAATCCTCCATAAAGGACTTTCAAAGTGGTTCTCACTTATCGAGTGGAAACGTCCTAGTTTGTGGTTGTACACCATTAGTCCTTGTGACCCGGGAAAACATTGAGACTCTATGTGCTAGCATTACACTTTGACTTGTTTACCGACTCTCATGGGGTCATCAGGTGGCAAGGTTGGGTGTTTTGTCGAAATATATAGGAGTCGATGCATTGTAGTTAGGGATTCACCGCTTGCCTTCGGGTATGGATATCCTATGTGATTTCATGTATATGTAGTTTGAAATCTCTGATCAGAGTATGGTGGTAATTATGAAAAGAGTTTCATAGATTACACCATCGATGCAACTACGACGTGACACATAGTATCGATTCTTTGACATCTCTCGATATACCAATAGTTGTCGAATCGGTCGGGATAAATGAGTTGAAGAGACCGTACTGTACGCTAACCATAATTGAATGGTTCTTGCAGGCACTATCATTTGATACCTAGGGAATCATGTAAGCGATGCTGCTAGGCATTTAACATGATTGGTTGGGTATTATCAGACTTGAGTTCTGACGTTCTTATTATTAAGGAGTTAATAAGTAAGAATGAAGAAATTGGGGTATGCTCATATAAGGACATGTTTAGTCCCGAATCACATTAAGATGTGAACCCACAACTAGTTGTATCAATGAACCATTGAGGGTCACACAAGTGCTAACTTTCTAGATCCCGTTGAGAAGTAAAATAGTTCAATGTGTTGAACGGCTTATAAAGGAGTTTATAAGCGCAAATAAAAATAGAAGTATGACTTCTATATGGAGAATGTAATTTTTAATTCAAGAAAGTGTTCCTAAATTAAAAGTTGGCCAAAAAAATAATGTATTTGAAAATTGTGATTTTCATAAACATTATTATGGATTTAATTAAATTTATTCAAGTGTTGAGTTAATTAAATACTAGTGGACCTAGTAGAGTCAAAATAATTAAATTAATTCAAGTGTTGAATTAATTAAACAACATTGGACCTTGTAGAGCCCAATTAGAAATAATTATTAAACTAGTGGGCTTGAGTAAAATCAAGTAAAAAGTTTAAATAGCCTCAAATGTGTTTGAGACATTTAAATAAAAGTCCATGGGCCTTGTAATTATTACAAGCCCAAGTTAAAAGGCATGCATGGGAGGCGAATGTTTGGAGACAACTTTTTCATAAAACAATGCATGGCATGCTCATACATTGAATCACTTTTTCAAGCACCAAGAAAGTTGTTTTTCCTTCTCTCCAACTTCACTTGGCCGAAATTTTTAGAATTTTCTCCTTCAATTTTTGTTCTTCAATTGTTGAAGAAAATATACACTTCTCAATGAAAAATGCTCTAATTTTTCTAGTGCAAAATTAGAGTGGATTTAGCTTGTTGGTGGTGGACCTAATTTGAAGGAAGGATTCCAAGAACAAACAAAGCTTGTAGAGGGTCAACCATACAAGAGCTAAGTTGTTCACAACTTAGTTGGAGCCAACATCAATCTTGAAAGATTGATAGGTTATTTTAGGGGTGTCAAAAATGAACCCGACACGCTAACCCGACACGGGACGACACGAAAAAATATCAGGTTTGGGTTTATGATTTTCGGGTTCGGGTTGAAACGGGTCGGACCCGAATGCAAATCCGTTTAAAAAAAAATTTCCGGGTGGGTTCGGGTTGACCCGGGTTGATCTGAAAAAAATATCAGGTCACCCAGTGACCCGAACCCACCCGACCCATCATGTTTTTTTTAAAAAAAAAGTTTTACAATTTACACAACTATTTCTAGTCCGAATTGTTGGAATTTTGATGCTTAATGAATGAAAATTAAGCAAATAAATCAATGTGTCTGATTGGAAAAATTCGAAACGAAGAACGAAGCTTAATGAACGAATATTAATTTCGGTGGTTCTGAATAAAACTCGAAAAGAGTTCATCATATGTTGAACGAACTTAAAACGAGTAGTCGGAACATATAAGGGACGAAAATCGGAAGAAAGGAAAAAAAAAATTGCGCATGAACAGTAGCAAGCGCGCACCTGCGCGCGGATCTGTGCGCAGGTGCGCCTGCCTGCCAGTGGCAGGCGCGCACCCGCGCGTGGTTCTGCGCGCGGGTGCGCGCGCCTGCCGAGCGCCCTCAGCAGGCGCTGCCGAGAGCTGCTCGGCAGCGCGCGCGCACGCCTGCGCAGGCGTGCGCACAGACGCATCCCTTCGAGTTTTTCAGACATTTTTTCATTTCTTTGGCATTGTTTGATGCTTGTGATCAGGTTACAATGGTCAAGGGACACCCCCTATGAATTAAAGATCATGTCTTTTCATTTAAAAAACATTATATTTTTGATATTTTTGAAAATCAAACACACATAACATCATATGCATATTGTCTTCTTCTTTTTTTGAAAATCAAACAACACCAATCTCTTTATTTTTTTTGAAATATAATTTCACATTTAAATTTTTTTAAAATAAGGATAAAAGTTTCATTTCAAAATACCAAAGAGACACGTACCATGTAATTTTTTTTAAAACTTTTTCCCCCTAACATTTCACGTTGATTTTCAAAAGAGACACTTTCTGAAAATTTTAAATTTGAAAGTTTTTTTTCTATATTTTTTATTATTTTTTATTTTTTCGAATTTTTTGCATTAATTTTTATTAAAAAATAAATAAAATTCGGGTTAGGCGGGTTAGACGGGTTGAGTCGGGTTAGACGGGTTCGTGTTCGGGTTGGGGGTTTTCGGGTTGCTTCGGGTTCGGGTTGGGTTCGAGTTGAAAAAAAAAAATCGTGGGTTGGCCCGAAACCCGACCCACCCGACCCGATTGACACCCCTAGGTAATTTTCTAAAACACTCTATGAATGTCATTGTATTTTTATTGTTATTTGCTACACATCTTGTGATGTGCTCGGTTTTGTTTTCTTGTTGAAAAACATTTTTCAAAACTTCCGTTGAGCAACCGGCCACTGTAACCGATCCCCTTTCAGCAATATGTTAGGAAAGTGACACATGATTGTTTCAAGAACAGGTACTCATTTTTCCTAAACAAAGAACCGATTGTCTTACTTCCTTTGTCCCTAAAACAAATATTAGAGGACCAATTAAAGAAAAGAAAAAGAGATGATGCCAAAAAAAGAGCGTTAAAAAAGTGAGATGGCCTTAGAAAAATAAAAAGATATGGTCGAAAGAAAGAGTGAACAAAAGAGTGAGATGACCATAGAAAGAAAAAGAGAAGAAAATGAACAGAGAAAATAAAAAGAAGAAGAGGCCAAAGAAAAGAAAAAGAAAAATAATTTGATGGCCCAAAAGAGTGAATTTGAGAGTTGTTTTCTTTTGCATAAACCCTTTCATGTTTTTTTTGTACAAAGTGATTTATTCTCATTGTGATGGCATAGCCGGTTCAATCCCGAGCATTATTATTTCTCCTTTGCAGGATTTCGATGAAGACATGATGAGGAGGCGAGCAAATGTGGAAGATGTAAAAATGCAATGGGATGATTCATTTGATGTTGAGAGCAAATCACTGTGAGGTAAGCATAGTTGCCAACGCAACAAGCATGAGGTATGAACTTAGTCCGTATCTTAACTCGTTGTGTTGTATTCAAAAATTTGGAGTGAGTGTCAAAAATGTGATGTCGAAAGAGTCTAACTGTGAATTAACCTTTGTGCCTAGGAGTCGTAGATTTTAGAATGATGAAATATTGAATAGATCAAATTTAAATGTTAGTGATTGTGATTTTTCAATAGTTGTCGAATTGATGAGTTTTTGTTATGACAATGAATTGTATGCATTATGTTCAAATCTTTATGATGAGTTAAATGTTTACATGGGTAGCACATCTAGTGTGTTCTATTTGCATGATTCATACTTGTTTGATGATGGTTGTGAAGATTACATGTTTGGTTATAATGATTTCTATGATCATGATAAATATTGGATTAAAGAGAATAAATTATTTGGTCTATATTTATTTCATGATCGACTTGTTCTTGAGACACATAATTGTGGCTTCATCGTTAATAAAATGCATGATTATATGTGTTGATTGCATATGAAGAGGCATGTTAAGTAGTGCATTGAAGGGTGCATTGGCTATATTGCATCAATTACATCTTATTCCTAGTGAACTATGGTCATACAGGTGTATGGATTTTATTTGTGTGTTAACTAGGTCTAAGAAGGGGATGAATCTGATAGTTGTGATACTTAATTATATTTGGTCATCTGGTGTCATTTGTTATTTGGTATGTGGTGAAGTTGATGAGTTTATAGGAAAGGCAACGATGATGTTGGGATTTCAAGTGCTGATGGAGCGAGCAAATGATTGCACCTACAAACTTGAGTTCGAAGGTAATCATATTGTTCATATAATCCTTGTTATTACTAACTTGCCTCGTTTTTGTGTAGTTAGCAAAGATTTGAGGACAAATCATTTTCAAGAAGGGGAGGATAATGCGATCAGGGTCGGCCAAGCTCTGAGGGAAGCATGGGAGCCTTTAGAGTTGCCGGAGGGACCAATCACGAGAGGACGACTAAAGAAATTCAAGGAGACACTACAGGGAATCATGAGCAGTCAACAAGGGCTTATGAGCGAGGAGCAAAGTGCCGAATGGTTCATGATGTATGTGAGTGAGTTTAAGAGTCATAGTAGCCTTATTCAAGCACCAAATGTTGAAGAATCCCGAGAGCTCACGCCCGGGCGGGTATAAACAACCGCCCGAGCGCCACACTTGCGTCCCAAAAATAAAATTTGCGAGAGCCTCGGACACAAGTTACCGCTCGGGCGGGTATAGTTGCGGGAAAATTCTAAATTTCCTAGTTTAGAGCTTTAATTATTTTGGCAACTAGATATTGATATCTTTTTGATATGTAAAATATTAAGGACGAAATTTGGGACACTTTTAGACATTATTATTGATAATTTATCAAACTTTTGAGATTTTTTCTCTCAAACTTTCAAAGATCTTGCTTTGTTTTCAAAATCAAACTTATCAAAGTTTTACTTTGTGTCGTTTGTCGATCGTTCTTACGCGGATTGTCAAAGACGAGTTCTTTGAAAGTTCGTTCGAGTATCAATTGTTTCATTGTGATTCTTTGTTACTAATATTAGAGTAGATGCCCTATAAACCAATTGTTGGCTAGAAATTTTATTGACTCAGTTGTAATAAAAAATCTTTATTTTAATATAATTCATTATTTCATGGTTTGTTATTTCTTTATCTGTATACTCATGTTATCAAACATAGATAAATACCTAGATTATACTTTAATATAAATGAATCGTAATTCGATGTTGAAACTCGTTTGTAAACATTGTATGATCTAAATTCGTTCCTAGTCGATTCAGCCGCCTAAAACATGGATAAAGGTCGCTTGAGCTCGAGACTAGCATCTGTGATGTTGTGTAATGCGTTTCTTGGTAAGGGCATAGAGATGTCCAAACATGTAGATGGGTAGTCATATGATGATTATACCGAACAAACCTCCCTCAGTCTTTCCAAGTGGTTATCATTCATCGAGATTTTAAGTCCGTGGTTATGACTGTACACCATTAGTCCTTACGACCCGGGACAACACTGAGGCTCTATATGCTAGGCTCCAGGAGAGTCATCAGGTGGAGAGGTTGGGTACAGTTGCGACATATATAGGAGCCAGTGCATTGTAGTCGGGGATTCACCGCTCACCTATGGGTGTGGATAACCTATGTGATTTTATGAAATAATAGTGCGTGGAATCTCTGGCCAGAGTATGAGATGTACGTTAGAGAAAGAGTTCTCCAATAGTACATGCGATGCCACTATTTATATTTACCACATAGTTATCGAATTAGTATGCAACCCTCGTGAACCAATAGTTGCAGATTCGATCGGGATATATGAGATGAAGGGACCGTATTGTACGTTAATCATAATCGACTGGTTCTTGCAGACACTATCAGTGATACCTAGAGAAACATGGGGCGATGTTACTAGACGCTCTTACCATGATTCGATGGGTTTAATCAGAAATATGATTTCTGACATTCTCATGATCAATTGTTGACATATAGAATGGGGCAAATAAGGGTAAGTCCGTATAAAGGATTATGTCTTGAATCACAAAGAGTTGTGAACCCACGGCTAGCTGTATCCCTGAACCATTGAGAGTCACACAAGCACTAGATCTTTTGTTCCCATTGAGAGAATAAATTCAAGAATTTGAATTTATATTATGATATAGTAAATTCAAAGAGTTGAATTTATGATTATTAAATTTTGGGAGTATAAATTCAAGGAGTTGAATTATAAAATTTGAGAATTTAATTTATTAAATTTTGGAGGTGATAAAATTCAAGGAGTTGAATTTATAATTTAAATAATAAATTCAAATGTTGAATTTATAATGGATTTAATTTATTAAACTCAAAAGTTGATTTATTAAATATTAAATTAAAATTGGTGGGAATTATGTTTAATGGGTTTGTAGGAGTACAAGTCCAACATACTAAATAATTAAAGTTCTTAATGGACTTTGATTATTTAACTAAACTAGTTGGACTAGCCCAATTAATTAATCAAGCTCATTAATGTTAATTATTTGTATCAAGGTCATGGCTTAATTATAAGTAGGAGTAATCAAGTCATAACCCTAGTCTCCAACCTCACAAATTTCGAAAACTTGGCCTTCCTTCCCCTCAAATTTTCGGCCACCCTAAATCAAGTTTAGGGTTTGAGCCGTCTCTCTTATTTTTCTATCCAACGTTAAAACTTCTTCCAAATTTTCTAGTGCAGTTTGGAAGAGGAAAAAATCATCTGGTCGTGGACCTGATTAGGAGAATACACAAAAGAGATATGAAGAAAGTTCGTAGGGAATTCATGAAGAGCTATCTCCGCTAACTCCGGAATAGTTGGAGCCAAAGGTATAATGATTTACTTCCTATTAATGTTTAATTGTAAAAACCATAAGAATGTCCAAAAGGATCTTGAAAGTCAAGATCTAAAATTTTTTAAAACTTCCGCTGCGTTTGGGCACGTAGAAAACCGAGATCCAACAACTCAACAACGTAGTTTAGGGGTGAAAATCACGTCATACTTGAATCAAAAGATCAGGGACACAACAACAATCCTTGTTCGCTATTGAATTGTGGGAGCTATTCTTAATTAGTTGTGTTTGCTATTCTTACGTACGTGGATTCATATAACTATGTGATACATATATTTGTTGCATCGCATGTACCATTGGAGAACTCCTTCTCCAATGTACATCTCATACTCTGGCAAGAGATTCCACGCACTATTATTTCATCAGATCACATAGGATATCCACACCAGTAGGTGAGCGGTGAATTCCCGACTACTATGCACTGGCTCTTATATGTGTCGCAACTGTACCCAACCTCGTCACATGATGACTCTCCTGGAGCCGGTAAACGAGTCAAATCATATCCCTAGCATATAGAGTCTCAGTGTTGTCCTGGGTCGTAAGAACTAATGGTGTAAGATCATAATCACGGACTTATCCTCTCGATGAAAGATAACCACTTGGAAAGTCCGAGGGAGGGTTGTTCGGTATAATCATCATATGACAACCCATCTGCATGTTTGGACATCTCTATGTCTTTACCATGAAATGCAGCACACAACATCACAGATGCTAGTCTCGAGCTCAAGCGACCTTTATCCATGTTTTAGGCAGCTGAATCGACTAGGAACGAATTTAGGTCATACAGTGTTTACAAACGAGTTTCAACATCGAATTATGATTCATCTGTACGTATTAAAGTATAATCTAGATCTTTATCTATGTTTGAAAACAAGGGTATACAGATAAAAAAATAACAAACCATGAAATAATGAATTATATTAAAATAAAGATTGTTTAATATAACTGAGTCAATAAAATCCCTGGCCAACAATTGGCTTGCAGGGCATCTACTCTATCAAATTGAGCTTTCTAATCTTAGGTAAGATTATTGGGCCCAATAATGCCTAATTAATTGTAAAATAAAAGTTTACAAAATTTGCTTTTCAAAAATAATAATTTTTGAACTTTTAAAAGTCGCTCGTTTAACCAAAACTGGTGTTTCCAGGATAAAATTGAGCTTGTTTCGTAAAATAATTTGTACTATATCATTTTTAGAAAAATTTAATCATATTAATAAGCCTTGAAAATATTTATTGAAAAATATTTATTTTATCTTGGTCGTCTCCGGTCTCCTTTCCCTAGCATATTATCGAATATTCTAGTAAAATCTAAATTTTTCACAAAATCATGAAATTCAACTTTTAATCATATAACATACATCATGTAAGCATTTAAAATCAATTAAATAAAATAATTAAGTAATTTAGTTCATTTGCATGCATGTGTTTTACGTAGTTTGACTTTTGGACGTTTCCAAAAAAAAAAAAGAATATTGGGCCTAAGTTTAAAATAATGAGGTGTAGTCGGCTTGGCCCAAAAGTCTACTAAAAAAAGCCTATTAGGCCCAATAACACGGACGTAAAATATTTCGTTTTGGTACGCTTTTAAAAATATTACCCGAATCCTCAAAAAATCATCTGTTTTGCTAAAAGTCGACTACCAGTTTAAAGTATGACTCGTCGAGAAAAAATACTATAAAATTCCTTATTTTCGAAAATCACCTATTAAATACATCATATATTAAATAATTAAAAATAATTATTTAATAAAGACATTTCCCTTAACTGCCCCCTGTTCTCTGTTCCTCAATCGACTCGAATCTTGCAAAACGCCCTAATTTATGTAATTATAATAAATCATGACATATAATCATACAATCATGTCATAACCATGAATTAAATGCATTTAAAATATTTAATTAAGTATTTTTAATAATGCCATAAATTTGCATATAGGATAGGTTGCGTTGTTTGAATTTCTATATCCTACATATCTATACATATACATGTATAAAAATATAATCTACTAACAAATATTAGTCAACTATTGAAAATTTCTTGCCATTCAAAAAATATTTTCATAATTTTTATTAGAATATAAAAAAAATTGCATTTTAAAAATATTGCGGTTTCCATCAAAACACCACAAAGAAACCGGTAACGGCGACCTTACAATTCGCGACCCTCTTGCGGTTCAGAATTCTCCCCGACAAAAGAGGAGATCCCTCCTCACAAACCGCCACATGTCGGCTGTTACTTGACCCCTACTCCACTGCCCTCGCGCCTCCATTTTTTTTTCTTGCAATAAAAACATCCTTTTTTTTACGTTATTGAATAAATATATTAATTTATTCACACATTAAATGTGTATATATGGTATGAAAATAACAAATATATATAGAAGAAGTAGGGTTGATGAGTTGATACCACAGGGAACATATTTACAATGAGTGGCTACGGTTTTTATCATAGGATCTCCAAGGCTTATTACAGCCACCCTCACCTCTCCAAGTTGCTTCTTGTTTTTACTGTCAGGTAATCTCGATTTCTTTCACGAGATTTATGTTTTTCATGCTGTTTTGAATTTCGAATAATCGATTTATGACATAGTTTTCTTTTTCGTTTTCCGGCAAATGTAAGAACATGTATGCAGATTAATCCAACATTAAATGTGTACATCTTTTTTTTATCTTTTTCGATGGAGAGTGTTTTGAGATTATATTGCCCACTTAAACCCAACGTCTCACTGAACGGAAGCCGGAACGAAACCTGTTGGTTATTTTTTGGTATTTATAGGTTAAAGAAGTTAAATTGATCGTTCTAGGTCCATTTGGAAGAGTAAAATTTATGTTTATTAAACTTAATATTTCTAAATAAAACCATAATATTATTTGAAATATTGCAGTGGTGGAGGAGGGGTGCTGACATACTCAGATAGCAGCCCATTTAGGACTAATACTGCATTTGGTGATGATATTAAGAGGAAGAAAGTGGTGGTTCTTGGCACAGGTTGGGCTGGCACTAGCTTTCTCAAGAGCTTAAAAGATTCTAACTATGATGTTCAGATCGTATCCCCTCGCAACTACTTCGCATTCACTCCTTTGCTACCAAGTGTTACCAATGGCACCGTTGAAGCACGAAGCATCGTTGAACCGATCCGTAACATCGTCCGAAAGGTGAGTATCCGATATCTACCTATTATGGCTTAGAAAATGTTCTTATGAATCAGGTTTTTGCCTTTCTTAAATGGGTGGATTCATAAAATGCTAAAAAGAAACCCATGAAGTAGGCTGTGCACAAGTTTATAGTAATATACATCTCGCTACTTGTTAGAAAATGAAAGTAAGTATAATATATTTTATAAAATTCGAATTTAAAGGTCAAACAATAGAAATTTAACCTACATATAGTTCGATCCAGTTGACAACATCGGTAATAACATGGGTTAGATTTGAGCCACAGATTAGAAGCTTTGGTTTTGGTTTGAAATCTAAGGCAATCATCTCGAAATCGGTTTTTTGCGTTTTTTGATTTATCATGCACACCAGTATCCATAATTATTTTAGCGTGGAATTACTTTCTAACCAAACTTTTTTGTCTACAAATGGCAGAAAAAGTTTGCTGTTCAGTTCAAGGAAGCTGAATGCTACAAAATTGATACACAAAACAAGAAAGTGTACTGCCGATCAAGCCTAGAAACCAACTTAGGGGGGAACGAAGAATTTGTAGTGGACTATGATTATCTTGTGATAGCTATGGGTGCTCGGGCTAATACATTTAACACTCCCGGTGTTGTGGAGCATGCTCACTTTCTCAAGGTAACTTACATTTCTTAGACCATATCTTAATTTTATATATATATATATATATATATATATATATTAAATTTGTAATATTAAAATATATCAAAGATTCGTCAATATGTTCAAATTGAGTAAAATGCTAGTGTATTTTCTTTTCTTTTTGTAGGAAATAGAAGATGCCCAGAGAATTCGTAGATCGGTGATCGATTGTTTTGAGAGGGCAAGCCTTCCGAGCGTAAGTGAAGAGGAAAGGAAAAAGATTCTGCATTTTGTTGTCGTAGGAGGGGGGCCGACAGGGGTCGAGTTTGCAGCGGAGCTTCACGATTTCGTGACCGAGGATTTGGCCAAACTATATCCAACACTTAAGGATCATGTCAAAATCACACTTCTTGAAGCTGGAGATCACATTTTGAACATGTTAGCATGATTACAATTTATGCCATTATATTGTATCACAAGGGAACGACCTTTCTTTTTAGTAACTTCATTGAATCTTTGTAGGTTTGACAAGAGAATAACAGCATTTGCTGATGATAAGTTCAAAAGGGATGGTATCGATGTGAAAACCGGTTCAATGGTTACTAAGGTAACCGAAACAGAAATATGTACTAAGGAGAGAGCATCTGGACAATCTGCGTCGATCCCATATGGGATGGTTGTATGGTCAACTGGGATAGGAACGAGGCCGGTATCATTGATTTCATGAAGCAAATTGGGCAGGTTTGGTACTTTTATGCTTTGCTAGTTGTATTATACCTACCATGCAATTGTTATAGACTTCGACCAAGCCTCACCGTGTATATACGTCTTGGGAGGGACAGACAAACAGACGAATCTTAGCGACTGACGAATGGCTGCGAGTGGAAGGGTGTGATAGCATCTACGCTCTAGGTGATTGTGCAACAATAAATCAACGTAAAGTCATGGTACGAGTTGTTTTCGTGATTCAAGATTCATTAATTTTGTGTGAAATTAATTAATATATAGTATGTTTGAGTTGTTATCAGGAAGATATTTCAGCCATTTTCAGCAAGGCAGACACGAATAACACAGGTAGTCTCAAAGTCGAAGATTTTAAGGAAGTAATAAATGACATCTGTGAAAGGTACCCCCAAGTGGGAATTTACCTCAAGAAGAAACAGCTCAAGAACTTTGTTCATCTACTTAAGAACTCGCATGGGGAAGCTGAATTGGACATCGAAAGGTTCAAGTCAGCACTTTCCGACGTAGACTCACAGATGAAAAATCTTCCTGCAACAGCACAGGTAAAAAGAAACATATACCAAATCAGATTATTGCGTCCGACTTCATCTCATTAGATGGAATTGAAGATGAAATTTCCGAAAAAAACTTTACCTTGTTTGTAGGTGGCCGCTCAACAAGGGTCCTATCTTGCTGACTGTTTCAATAGGATGACGTTGTGTGAGAAATATCCTGAAGGGCCATTGAGGTTCAGAGGAACCGGGAGACATCGCTTCCACCCATTCAGGTATGTAAAGTTTCGCTGTAATTACAGTGAAAAGGAACTGCAAAATACGTGGACACACTATCTACTGAGGAAGAACAAAAATAAATCAGAGCTATTTTTTCCTAACAATAATTTTACCATCCCAAATAAATGATAGTTGGTAGTTTCTTCAACAACTTTGATGTCTATTAATCATGGGTTGGCTCAATGAAAGGTACAAACATTTCGGGCAATTCGCTCCGTTGGGAGGAGAACAGACTGCAGCTCAGCTTCCAGGAGACTGGGTTTCAATAGGTCAGAGCACCCAATGGCTCTGGTACTCTGTGTATGCCAGGTAAAGATTTTCCTATCTCACATAGATTCAGTTCGTGTAGCATTCGCTTATTTCTGGTCACTTTTCCTTCATAATAATGCAGTAAGCTGGTGAGCTGGCGCACGAGAATTCTGGTGATCTCTGACTGGGCAAGGCGCTTTATATTTGGAAGAGACTCAAGTAGAATATGAAGCGATTCAGAAGGAAATGGTTACTACTGTCTCCTGCCTTCAACATTCTGTTATTGACAATTTGACCCGCAAAATTTTGTCACCACTGCTTGTCAAAGTTTAAAGTTTGTATTTTCTCACTATTGACCCAAAAATTGATAAGTTTCGTTAGAGAAGATTAATTATAGATAGAAATCTAAAAATAGCAAAACATGATTGAAGAATTTTGTGTATTTCACTATACAGTAATGGGTAATTACATGGGTTTAAATACACAAGAGTAGGAGAGATAAAAAAAGCTTAACAAATTAACCAATGAGAGAATAAATTCTGTTAGTTTGTTAGGCTCTTCTACATGCTTCTAGAGACACCCACACATGTGACCTCAAGCATGTGAGTAAAAGTGTGATGATGAACTCTTGTAGCTGGACGTATTACTTAACTTGCCCCCGCAAGCTCAACGAGGGATTAAGCACAACGCTGAGCTTGGATCTAAACTTGGTGAAATAGGCAGCAGATAATGGCTTTGTAAGGACATCTGCAAGCTGATCACAAGTTGGAACATGACGAACAAATAGAGCATTAGATAGAACCTTTTCACGAACAAATTACAAGTCGAGTTCAAAGTGTTTGGTCTTGGAATGCTGGACAGGATTGGCACTAAGAGCAATAGTGCTCAAGTTGTCACACCAGAGAGTTGGAGTATCATTGAGGGGAATATGTAGTTCTGTGAGAAGAGATCGAAGCCACAACAACTCAGCTGTAGCATGGGCCAAACTCCGATATTCAGCTTCCGTACTACTGCGGGAAACAACTTGTTGTTTCTTGGAGCTCCAAGCAATTGGAGAAGTTCCAAGAAACCAGCAGAAACCAGAGGTGGAGCGACGGTCATCCGGATCATTTCCCCAATCTGCATCACAAAAACCCCTGAGAGATAAGCGAGCACTGGCAGTAAGATGAATGCCATAATGCAGAGACCCACTGAGATATCGAAGAATTCTTTTGACAGCTTTCCAGTGTTGTTGGAGAGGATTTTGCATGAATAGACAAACCTTGTTGACACTGAAAGCAATATCCGGCCTAGTGATGGTTAGATATTGTAAAGCACCGACTGTACTTCGATAGAGTTTGACATCATCAAACGGATCACCTTCCTTGGCTGTTAGTTTAAGATTGGTAATCATGGGAGTTGGCAGAGACTTGGCATTGTGCATTTTTGTCTTGAGAAGAAGATCTTGAACATACTTCGTTTGACAAAGAAAAAGAGAGCTGTTTGGAGCTTGGTGACTTCAATGCCCAAGAAGTAGCATAAGTTGCAAAATTTTTGAGTGAGAACTGACTGTCCAGCTTGGTAATGAGAGAAACAATTGAATGAGGATCACTATCTGTGACAATAATATCATCCACATAGACAAGAACATAGATAATGGAGACAGAACAGTAATAGACAAATAATGAGGGGTCGGCTTTGGACGCAGAGAATCCCATCTGTTGTAAAGCTGATTTTAGTTTGTCAAACCAAGCACGTGGTGCTTGCTTAAGACCATAAATTGCCTTATGCAATCGGCAGACCAAGGTAGTATCACCCTTCTTTTGTTCAAACCCCGGAGGTTGTTGCATATAAATTGTCTCAGAAAGAGAGCCATTAAGAAATGCGTTGTTAACATCTAGCTGTTGAATGGACCATTGCTTGGTCAAGGCAATGGTGAGAACAAGACGAATAGTAGTGGGTTTAACAACCGGACTAAACGTTTCAGAGAAGTCAAGTTATGAATTATTTGTTGTTCATATTACCTCCAGATCTGAATTTTGTCTGCTGCCGATGCTAGTGCGCTTCTTCTTTCTCATGAAGGACGTATTGATTCCTATAATATCACTATGGACAATCTGATCCCTCCTGCCGCTGCTCATGCCATTGTTTTTTCTCAATCCAAAGGTCGTGAGAATACTTATAATCACACTTCTTCTCGTGGCCGTGGCGGCTACTTCAGAGGAGGTGGTAGGAAGAATTGGAACCAGGCCAATGCTCGTCCGAAATGTCAAATTTGTGGATATTCCAATCATATTGCAGAAAAATGTTTCTATCGCTTTGATAAAGATTTTGTCCCGCAGCACAGAACCTCTGGATCTTCTCACACACGAGACACTAATTACTCTCCTACGGCTGCGATGGCTATGAAACAACAGGAGGTGCTCAATGATGATTGGTGGTTCCCTGACTCAGGAGCTTCTCACCATGTCACAAATGACCTTGCCAATCTCACAATTGGTTCTGAACATACTGGAGGAGGTAAAGTCATAATTGGTAATGGATCAGGTTTATCTATTTCACATATTAGAGCTTCATTTTTTGACTCTCACACGAACCTTGGCACACATACTTTTCACCTACATAACATGCTTCGAGTTCCTGGTATCACTAAAAATCTTATCAGTGTAAGTCATTTTGCTCTTGATAATAATGTCATTTTTGAGTTTTATCCTCGTGTTTGTGTTGTGAAAGATCTGGCAACACGAACTCTGCTCCTCCAAGGAACTCTGCATAATGGCCTATACAGATTTCATCTTAGCAAATCCAATCGAGTAGTTCCTCCAGAAGCCTGTCTCAACTTCTCCTCTGATTCTCCAGCCAACATCCTTCATAATCAAGTGCCCCAGCCACAGCCTACTCCTAAAGAGGATTCATCCTCCTTGCGGCGATGGCATTATAGATTAGGACACTCATCTTTCCCTACTGTTAAGCAAGTTTTATCTAGTTGTAATACCCCTTTTTTCAATGATAATGACACTCTTTGTGCGGCATGTGAATTGGGCAAAAATCATAGATTACCTTTTTCAACATCTCGCACCGTTTATTCCGCACCTCTTCAATTAATTGTCTCTGATGTTTGGGGCGCTGCCCCTAATATTTCTACAAATGGTTATTGATATTATGTTAGCTTTGTCGATGCCTATAGTCGCTTTACTTGGATATTCTTTATCAAACAAAAATCAGAGGTCTTTCGAGTGTTTCAAAACTTCAAAACAAATGTTGAGCTTCAGTGCAATAATAAAAGTAAAGCACTTCAAACAGATTGGGGAAGTGAGTTTCGTTCCTTGAGTCCCTTGCTACAAAAATGGGGTATTGCCCATCGAGTTTCCTGTCCACACACTTCTCAACAAAATGGGATTGTGGAAAGAAAACATCGTCATATTGTTGATATGGGTCTATCTCTTCTTGCTCATGCACATATACCACTTGAATATTGGGATGATGCCTTTTCCACTTTGGTTTTTCTTATTAATCATCTGCCTACCACAGCTAATCATGGTCATGTCCCTCTTACTCGGCTGTTCAATATCTGTCCAAATTACAATTTCCTTCGAGTTTTTGGTTGCCTATGTTTTCCATATCTTCGAGTTTATAATTCTCACAAGTTTGCCTTTCGTTCTAAACCATGTACTTTTATTGGTTATAGCAGCAAACACAAAGGCTATAAATGCCTCAGTACTGATAGGAAAATTTATGTTACTCGACATGTTAAGTTTGATGAAGCTGTCTTTTCTTTTTCTCACAAGCCACCCTCACTGTCCACCACTTCCCCCAACTGTTCCTCTACTCTTCTTATTTTGTCCACCCCATCTTCCAATATTCCTTCACCTCTTTTTTCTCCACATACACCCAATCCGCCTAATGACCCATGTGATCCACCTGGACCAGTTCCCATATCTTCTGATCCTTCTCTGTCCATTGACAGGTGTTTTGTTCCTGTTTCACATAATCTTAGGTCCTCTGATCCATTACCAGCTAGTACTCATCCTATGGTTACTCGATCCAAAGCTGGGATTTTCAAACCAAAAGTTCTTACGGTACATCAACCCACTACCAGTGAACCTGTCCATCTTTGTGATGCTTTATCTAATACAGCATGGTACAATGCTATGCGAGAGGAGTATTCTGCCCTCTTGCGTAATCACACATGGTCCTTGGTTTCACCTCCAGCTAATGCATCTATTATTGGTTGCAAATTGGTCTTTAAACTCAAGACAAACTCTGATGGTTCCATTGCTCGCCATAAGGCTCGACTCGTTGCTAAGGGTTATTCCCAAGTTGCTGGTTTTGACTTCTCTGAAACGTTTAGTCCGGTTGTTAAACCCACTACTATTCGTCTTGTTCTCACCATTGCCTTGACCAAGCAATGGTCCATTCAACAGCTAGATGTTAACAACGCATTTCTTAATGGCTCTCTTTCTGAGACAATTTATATGCAACAACCTCCGGGGTTTGAACAAAAGAAGGGTGATACTACCTTGGTCTGCCGATTGCATAAGGCAATTTATGGTCTTAAGCAAGCACCACGTGCTTGGTTTGACAAACTAAAATCAGCTTTACAACAGATGGGATTCTCTGCGTCCAAAGCCGACCCCTCATTATTTGTCTATTACTGTTCTGTCTCCATTATCTATGTTCTTGTCTATGTGGATGATATTATTGTCACAGATAGTGATCCTCATTCAATTGCTTCTCTCATTACCAAGCTGGACAGTCAGTTCTCATTCAAAAATTTTGCAACTTATCCTACTTCTTGGGCATTGAAGTCACCAAGCTCCAAACAGCTCTCTTTTTCTTTGTCAAACGAAGTATGTTCAAGATCTTCTTCTCAAGACAAAAATGCACAATGCCAAGTCTCTGCCAACTCCCATGATTACCAATCTTAAACTTACAGCCAAGGAAGGTGATCCGTTTGATGATGTCAAACTCTATCGAAGTACAGTCGGTGCTTTACAATATCTAACCATCACTAGGCCGGATATTGCTTTCAGTGTCAACAAGGTTTGTCTATTCATGCAAAATCCTCTCCAACAACACTGGAAAGCTGTCAAAAGAATTCTTCGATATCTCAGTGGGTCTCTGCATTATGGCATTCATCTTACTGCCAGTGCTCGCTTATCTCTCAGGGGTTTTTGTGATGCAGATTGGGGAAATGATCCGGATGACCGTCGCTCCACCTCTGGTTTCTGCTGGTTTCTTGGAACTTCTCCAATTGCTTGGAGCTCCAAGAAACAACAAGTTGTTTCCCGCAGTAGTACGGAAGCTGAATATCGGAGTTTGGCCCATGCTACAGCTGAGTTGTTGTGGCTTCGATCTCTTCTCACAGAACTACATGTGTTGCACACTTATTCAAAAACTTGTAAATGAAAGTATGGATTTTCAGAATCTAAGCCATGAAATTTGGGTAAAAGTTTGATAATACCAGGCTTAAAATTGAAATGAGATGCACCCAGGGGAAAAACTAGACATGAAGGTTCACTAGTGCGTGTATGATTCATTTGATCTCAAATTGTTCTTCGTCTATCATGATGATGTTGAGACTGAATTTCATCTTCATTTTCTTGGATTGGTTCTTCCGCCATTTTTTCTGAAAATAAAAGGTTATTTCGATTGAGTCGACCATTAAATGATGTAACCAAATGCAAAAAAAAAATTATGAAGAAAAACACAGAAAATCAATAAAAATTCAAAGAAAAAAAAGAAACTATAAACAAAATTAAATATGCTTGAAATTAAATTATAATTCCCTGGCAAAGGCGCCAAAAACTTGAAGCGACTTTGAATGTTGCACTCCCAATAGTAGATTGTTCACAAGTAATATAATTCGGTGAGTCCGAATATCGTATCCACAAGGAAGCTAAGTTAATTACAAGTCCACTTCAATGTCATTTTGTTTTGTTTTGTTTTTTTTCCTTTTAATTGTTTGAATCTTTAATTGATAATTTTTAATTGTTCAATTTAATTTAAGTAGTTGAGATTAGAGAATCCACTCTTTGGTATTTTAATAAATTTAACATTAATAAACATTATTGAAATCTACTTAATAAAATGGTTCCAATATATTAAATAATCATATTTATATTATGTTATATATTTGTATCTCACAAGTATATAATAAATACCAAAATTTATAAATGATGACAAGTATTTATTGTGCTATATATATTTTTGTAAACACTAAATCAAAGTTCCCATTTTAAATGGTTAATAAAACCAAACAAACATTTAAATGGTACAAAGAAATTAATATTATGATATATTCATATATAATAAATCAAAACATCCATTTTAAATGGTTGGTAATACAAAACTAACATTTAAATAGTTCCAAGAATTTTAGTTTAACATATAGCAACAAAAAATCAAAACTTCCACTTATAAGTAGTGTATAATAATGCTTAAAGAAATAAATATAACATAAACAAAAAATAATGATTAAATAATATAAACGTAGATTATTACCTTTTAATAACCTTATTATCATACCAAGAGTTTCACATTTTCATCTCAACTTTGGAAGTTAGCTACTCATTATTCATAGTGTAAAACTTTGAATATGAAATTAACATGCTAAATATATTTAAATGAATAAAGAAAGGAAAACAAAGAGAGAAATATTATAAACTCAAGGGTTTGTGTTGGAAACAGAATTTCGGATGTTTGACAAACTGAGCTTTTAACTGATTTAAAAGACTGATAGAAACTGATCTAATATATGCGACTATTGGAAGGAAACTAAACCAACAACTGAACTGAACTAGGCAGACAACTGACTGATCAGTTGGAAATGATCAGTTACTACAAACAGTTGTGAGTTTTCGACTACAATCAATCAGCTGGTCCCTCAGCTGTACACGTCATCAGTCAAGACATTCAACTAACAAAAGCTTACTACAACAAGTAGTGGGATCGCAGCATCTCAGAAAAGATGTAGTGTACGACTGTCAGAAGAATGTTGACGTGGCAAGCAACAGATAGAAAGGTTCAAATTGTATTTAATATTACCGTTGGAGAGAAGCCTATAAATAGCAGAGAAGAGCAGCTGAAGAACTACTCTTGAAATTTTGAATCTTTGAAAAATTATCTATTTCAAGTTAGTTACTCTGCTGAAATCCTTATAGACATCAAAGCTCACACTTATTGCATACAGTCATAGCTTTCAGGCTATACTTCGAGCTTTCAAACACAAGCTGTATTACTAGATCTTGAAGAGATCAGTTGTGTTAGATTATTTAAGTTCTTTTGTGTACTGTAAACAAGTTTGTTACTAAGAGTTTCAGTTTGGCATTGTTAAGTCCAAAACTGAAGTGGGTCTGTACAACTGATTTTATCGATCAAAGTCTTTTAGTGTATATCATATCTTTGAGATAGAAGGGGTGACGTAGGAGTATTTGAAATATCGGAACATCCATAAAATCTCGTGTACTTGTATTTCAGTTTATATTCTATCTATCAGTCATTTTGTTTCCGCACACTATTTGTTAACTGATTAATATTGACTTACAAGATTCTCGAGTATCATTTTATCACTAAACAAATTCATCAGTCGAAAAGGTTTTGAAAATCGAAAGTGTTTATTCAACCCCCCCTTCTAAACATTTTTCCACCTTTAATCGATCCTATCAAGTTGTATCAGAGCAGTTGAATCTTGTTCATGAATATTTCTACATACAAACTGATCAATATGTCTTCATTCAACAAAATTTCAATGTTCTTCAGAGAAGATTTTGATAATTCGAAAATCAGAATGCAGGCTCATTTAGATACACAAGACGATGACATGTGGTACGTTATCACAGGCGAACCCGTGAAGATATTGAAGGAAAACACAGTTGTTGCCATAACTGACGGGGCACCACATCGGATTGAAAAACCTCGAGGTCAGTGGAAAACTGAAGACAAGAGAAAAGCCAACTTGGACAACGTGGCTAAAGACATCTTATACAAAACGCTGGATAAAGTCACTTCAGCAAGATAAAAATGTGCAAAACTGCTAAGAAAATTTGGGAGAAGCTGATTTAGCTCTGTGAAGGCAATGAGCAAACCAAAGAGAAAAAGCTATCTGTTGCTGTTCAAAAGTTTGACAATATCAAGATGAAGAGTGGAGAATCCATGCATGAGTATGACGAGAGAATCAGGATCATAGTAAACGAACTGAATGCACTCGGAAAAGTGTATTAAAATAAAGAGGTAGCACTGAAAGTTGTCAGAGGTCCTCCCAAGGAATGAGACCTTAAGACCATGGCAATGTGAGAATCGAAGGAACTGAACAAGGTCAAACTTCATGATTTATATGCTGAATTAAAAGCCTACGAGTTTGAGTTGCAAACCAGAGAAGGGGAACCTTCCACATCAGCTGCTACAACTGCCTTACCTGCTGTTAAACTGGAACCAACTGGTTCAGTTGACAAATCTGCTTATCAGTTAAGTAATGACTCTATGTCATTATTCTTCAAAAAGTTTGGAAGATTCATGAGAAGAAATCAAGGAAATTTCCAAAGACAATATCAGAAAAATCACTCCAAAGAAGAATCTAATGCTTGCTAAAACTATGGCAAAACTGGTCATTTCATTGCTGACTGTTCTAAGCCTAAGAAGGACAGTCGAGGCTAGGGACTGAATTCATCAATCAAAATATTTCACAATTTTTAGAAAATACTGGAATCAAGCATAAGCTCTCAGCAGCAAGAACTTCTCAATAAAATGGTGTAGCTGAGAGAAAAAATCGGACACTTAAAGAAACTGTTAGAACAATGCTTGCTGATTCTGTTATTTTTCAAAGGTTTTGGGCAGAAGCAGTAAACACTGCATGTTAAACTCAGAACAGATTAATGATTAATAAGAATCATTTGAAAACACCATATGAGATCTGGCATGTACACAAAATTGTGGTTTCTTATTTCAAAATATTCGGCTGCAGATGTTTTATTCTTGATAATGGGAAAAATCATTTAAAAGCTTTTGATGCTAAATCTGCAGAGGGAATATTTCTGGGATATTCTTCATTTAGTGAAGCTTATAGAGTTTTTTTAACAAAAGCACTTTGAATGTAGAAGAATCTATTCATGTTGTTTTTAATGAATCATTACTAACTGATAAGCCAACTGATCCAGTTGAGCTAGTTGATCGCTTTACATATAGTAGTTTGGAGGATGATAATGAATAATAGAATCATATTAATCGAAATATCCTTCAAAAACCAGAACCTGTAGTGCTAGATCAATCAGTTGAACAAGAAATTGTTCTTGATAATCAGTTGGTGGAGCAAAATGATAACAATCAGTTACCAACTGATACAGCAGCAACTGAAACTGAAGAAAATATTCAGTTGCAAACTGAAGCAGTTTCTGAGATGGATGCGACAAATACTGAATAAATGGAAGAAATCACATCCACCAAAATTAGTGATAGGTAATCCATCTTATCCAGTAAGAACTCAGAATCAAATTTTTTATTTATTTGTTCATTCTGCTTTAATTTCCCAACTGGAACCTAAGAAAACAGATGAAGCTCTTGCTGATCCTAAATGGATAAATGCAATGCAAGAAGAGCTAAATCAGTTTACCCATAACAATGTTTGGAACTTAGTTCCAAGACCAGTTTCTAAAACTATTATAGATACAAAGTGGGTATACAGAAACAAACTGAACGAAGATGGTTCAGTTGTGTGCAACAAAGAGAGACTTGTAGCATAAGGATATAGGCAAGAAGAAGGAATAAATTGCGATGAAACTTATGCACCAGTTGCAAGACTGGAAGCAATCAGAATGTTCCTTACTTATGCATATTTCAAGAACTTTAAAATCTACTAGATGGACGTGCAGAATTCATTTTTGAATAGTCAGTTGCAGGAAGAAGTGTATATTGAACAACAACCAGGTTTTGTTAATCACTCTCTTCCTGATCATGTCTATCATTTCAACAAAGCTTTATATGGTCTTAAACAAGCTCCAAGAGCTTGGTATGAAACTCCTTCAAAATTCCTAGCTGATCATGATTTTACTGTTGGATCAGTTGATAAGACTGTTCAAATTCACGAAGAATGATCATATTTTTCTTGTGCAAATTTATGTTAATGATATTATTTTTGGGTCAATTAACCCAAAATTATGTGAGAAATTTGCCAAGCTAATGCAGAAATAATTCGAGATGAGTATGATGGGTGAACTGAAATTTTTCCTCGGTCTGCAAGTGAAGCAACTGGATACAGGTATTTTTATAAGTCAGACCAAATATACAAAGGAATTGCTTAAGAAATTTGGCATGGAAACATGCTCAGCTGCAAGTACTCCCATGAGCTCATCAATCAAACTAGACTATGATCAAGGGGGAATATCAGTTGAGACGAAACTTTGCAGAGGTTTAATAGGTTCATTATTGTACCTAACTACTAGTCGTCCTGATATTGTATTTGCTGTTTGCATGTGTGCTAGATTTCAGGCAGATCCTAAGCAATCACATTTTTCATCTGCCAAACGTATTTTAAAATATCTTGAAGGCACACAAAATGTGGGATTATGGTATGCTAAGGATTTTTCCTTGAATTTATTTGGATATTCAGATGCAGGATGTAAGCTAGATCGAAAAGCACCAGTAGATCATGTCAGTTTTTAGGAGACAGACTGATCTCATGGTTCAGCAAGAAGCAAACATCCATAGCAACTTCCACAACTGAAGCAGAATATCTTGCTGCTGGAAGCTGCTGTGCACAACTGATCTAGATTCAGCAACAGCCGAAGGACTATGGAATCATTGCAAAAGAATCACCAATATTTTGTGATAATACAAGCACGATTGCAATTACATACAATCCAGTTCTTCACTCCAAGACCAAGCATATTGATGTCAGGCATCACTTCATCAGAGATCATGCTCTGAAGAAAGCAATAAGGCTGGATTATATATCAACTGAACAACAAGCAGCTCACATCTTCACCAAACAATTACAAGAGACTGAGTTTTCTCATTTTGCAATATTCTTGGTTTAATTGATTTATCTTAAATATATCAATCTTTAATAATGATATGTCGGTTGTTATTCTTATTCAGTTAGTAAAATATAAGTTGATAACTGTTCAGTTAGTCATTGTCAGTTAGTTAATTATTTGTCAACTGGTATTAGTCCATATGCAGATAAGGAAAGAACATTGAATCGAAACAACAAGTTTATTAATAAAATCTAAACCAGGTTACACGATTCATCTCATGTTCAGAGGCATCTTTCCAAAGGGACAACCAATTAGTCAATTCATGACTATTAATTCTCATGAAGCCTTCTGAAGAAGAAATACTCTCCATCACATTCCAATCATTCATAAGCATCAGATGAATAAGAACATCATCAATGACAAGCTCTGAAGTATGGTTGAATTCAGCATGCCTCTTATACTTTCTTGCAGTTGCTCTCTGCTTGGCAGTAGCAACTAATCCATCACGTTGAATCGTTTGGAGCTCGTGTACCTTGGTCCAAGTGGACATCACCTTTGTAAAGACGAATTTTTCAAGCGACTTCTTTAGTTTCTCCAAACAACGAGGTGTCAATGCAGGATGAGGGACGTTGGAACTACTTGAACTATCCATCAATGCATAATTATTATTATCAAATGACAATGGTCTTATTTACAGATACCTCTTAAAGAGACATGAAGAAGACGAATAGGCATCAGTTACCAGAATGGACTTAACTGATCCGGAATAAGTTTCCTCTATTCTTTCTTTTATTTATATGCATTTATTGAGGGAGAATATCGAATATAAATGGTTAACTGAGAAGACAATAATCATTTGGTTTTAAATGAAATGATTCAGCTTATAACTGATCACTTAGTTGCTGACCTAACTGATCTTCTCCAGTAAGTTAACTAATAAATCGATAAATATTCCATAATAAGTTATGTGACTGATAATTACGCATTTAATGCAAGTCTTTCAATGAATAGTGTTTTAAAATTTTGCCCCACGTAGCCCATTTAAATTCTACACTCGTTTTTATCACACGTACACATGATTTTTTATTCAATTTATCTTGGACTGACACGTGTCCAAAATTTTGAACAGTCACATGCAAACGTACTTATCCCCGCCTCATTTCAATTTTTCTTTCTTTAGGTGCATTTCAATCTCCAGAGCAAATCAATACACTGAGCTTTCTTTCTCATAGATAATCAATCTTTCAGAAATGGCAAACCAATTTCTAGCATATATGTTGAACGCTATGGCTATTGAATTTGATTCAGCCCTGTCTTTTTAGGATGAGGCTATCAGAAGTGTGTTTATCAAAATAGAAGTTGCTGAACTGAAGACCTTTTTGGGACTTTCTTCCCAAGAAATATATCCTAAAGAGATACAAGATCTCTACGCCAACGGTTTTATCTCTGCTGACGGCAATATCACTTCCACCGTCAACAACCAGTTGTTGATGATCGACGGAGACTTCTTCAGCAACCTCTTTCAGCTGCCAACTGATGAGCTAGCAAATAATTCTGAGGTAAAATCCTCTGATGTTGAGTTGATGCAAACTCTCCTGTCTGCCGATGGTCGGAAAATCAAAGTCTCCGATCCCAAGAAGGAACTCAAGCTAGAAATACAGTTATTGGCTGATATAGTGGCCAAAGGGCTTCTAGCTAAAGCAGGATCTTTTGCTGTCGTCACGTTGGAGAAATTTCAAGCCATGACGGCCATCATGACTGGAAAAAGACTAAACTGGAAAGGTATCATCTTCAATCTTCTGAAGAACATGTTTCGGTCTTCAAAACAGTCGAAGAGATTTGCTGTGCAGGTTAGCTATCTGCTGAAGAGCAAGGGCTTAGTGGGTGACTCATCTGAGAGCACATCAAAATTTTAAAATATTCAATGCCAAAAGTGTTCAGCTGCGTAAACTCAAGCTGGACATCTTTCCTGAGCAGTTTGTCAAGGTGAAAAAGGAGATTGGGACTAGGGGGCTCCCAAATCAGTTAAGAAAGCCAGAATGGCACTTCAAAAAAACGCAATCAAACATAAACTGATTGTCGGTGAAACTGATTCTGAAAAGACTCCTTCTCCCAAGATCTGCAAGAAGACAAAACCTTTAATCACTGTGGGAACCATTCCAACTGAGAGGCTGATCCAATCGAGAGCTGAACAGCCAATCAAGGCTACTCCACTGAGAGCGATACCAGTTGGAACCTCAACTGATGATCACTTACCTCCATCTACTGCTCCTCTCAAGACAACTTTCACTGAATCTGGTGAAAAGAAGAAATCTGTTGGAGTTAAAGCTTCACTCGTCACTATCTCTGGCTCAATTTCTTTGCCATTTGCCAGATCGAAAGCGATGGTGATCGGAGAACAAATTGATACAACTAGGTCAGGACTAAGCTTTCCTCATGTTCTGACTGACTCAAAGGGCAAAGAGAAAATGACAGAAGAGCCCAGACCAACAAACACCATTCAAACCCATATTGACCTCATCTGGAAAGAGGTCAATGAATTTTTTGAGGCTAAGCTGAAAAGATGATGAATGGGTAAAGTTTAGAACTGTCGTGTTTTCCAGGCAACTGCAAAAGAAATCAGTTTTGAAGAATTTTATTGCCCTGGAAACCATTTATCTAAAATTGGTCAAAGCAGCTTCAGTGGCTCAAGCGTTGCAGAGGAAGAAATATTTCTTTGATCAAATACGGGCAAAGAAGCTAAAACAAATAATTCTTCAGCTATGCCAAAACTTTGATCCCACCAGTCCAACTGCCTTTAATGACAAAGCAGTTTATGACCAGTTGGACACAGATCTTTTATCTCTACAGATGGAAATCAAGCATTGGGAACTAGATCAAGAACTGATCATTCGAATTCCCAAGATCGTTAATCAGACGAGGAAGCTGAACAATCAGTTCAACTGGAAAAGCCATCCGAGGAACCAGTTGCTGAAACTGCTGAGCAAGTAACTGCTCCTTATTCAAAGGATGCACAACCGTCAACTGATGCTCCTCATTCCTCAACTACAGGATCTCAACTTTACACTGATGCTGAATTATCATTTGCTAACATTGATGAAGTTATTAAATCAGTTACCGTTGATATTCAACAGACTACTACAGAAGCAGTTGAAGACTTTTTCGCAACTGACGAGCCAGCTCCGCAAGCTACGTTTCAACCAACTGAAGAACCAGTTAAATTGACTGCCACAATTGCACAGGCAGTTTCTACAAGAACTGAAGAAGCCGTGCAGTCATCCGCCAAGACTGAATAAACATTAGAGGTGCCAGCTGTACAACCTACCATAGTTTTAGTTGTTCAACAAACTGAAGAATCAGCTGAGCAACCAGCTCAAGAAACAACTATTATTTCAGCTGATCAACCACATGAAGAACCTTCAGACTATACTGGTGTTCCGACTTCTTCTTCTCCACACCCTCAACAGTAAGCTATACCAGAGGATACCTCAGAAGTGGTCAATCCTGTAACTGAAACAACTGACCGAGCCCTGGTGATCTTCAATCAAGAAAACAGGGAGCAGGAACCAAAAACTTCTGGAGCCATGTCTCCTTGCATATCAATAGAAACTGAATCTTTGTTTGAAGAAATTCAAGCTATCCAGACCAATCTCGTCGGTGTAATGACTTCCATTTCTGATATCAAGTCAACCTAATTTTCGCACACTATGAGGTTCGACTCAATAAGAAAAAATACCATGGGAAGACTGCAGCAAATCCAAAAGGACGTAACTTCAATATTTTTCGAAATGGAAGAACTTCAAAAAGACATAGTGTAAACTGAAGCTCATTTCCAAACTCAAGCCTTGGTTACAAGACGTCTTGATTTTCTGTAAAGCACTATCTCCAAGAGAATGGATTTACTGCAAGATATCCTGATGAATGTAGTTTATAACCTCTCCTCAGATGTGAGGATCTTATTCAAAAAGGTTAATGAGTTATACAAAGAGGGAGAAGAACAAGAAGAAGGAAAAGATCAGCCAGAGAAATCTTCAAAGTTGATCAAGAAGAAATAGAAGACTATTTTTTTTTTGCAGATTTTGTTGAAGATTATTCAGTTAGAAAATTATTTATTCTTTTATTCTTTGTAAGAATCTGTACATTGAAATAATTATTTTATCTACAATGAGTTCAGTTGATCAGTTTCAGTTCTTACTTTCTAAGTTTTGTCAAACACCTAAAAGGGGGACATTGTTGGAAACTGAATTTCGGATGTTTGACAAACTGAGCATCTAACTGATTTAAAATAATGATAGAAACTGATTCAGTATACGATAATACCATGCACAAGGCCCTCGTGTGTACGTTGTCTGGGGCTAGTATGTTCAAGTCTTCCTTCCTTCTCATAGTGCTAGGATGAAGAAAGGAAGAGCTAATCTTTCGTCGTTACGATCTTGCTTTCTCTTAAGAAATGACCGCTTTCGCCCCTTTTCGGTAATTCCGCATCTGAGAATAAAAGAAAATTCTTCTTCGGTTTCGGCTGGAAACCTGCATTCATTTATTCAACTTAATATGGGGGAAGTACTACACAGTAGTGTTGGCTTGGTCTCACTCCCTTCCCGCACTATTCCTCCCCACTCAAAAGATTGATGGAGCATTTCGATCACTAAATGTCCGGGGCGATTTGAAGCTAGTTGACTTGTAGTGCCTTCGATCGATAAAGCTTCTGGTCAAAATTACAAAACGATGCTTCCTTTATTCCTCTAGTGTGGTTTCTTCTTATTTAGTAATAGAAGGATAAAGCGCTGTAATACTGAGTCGTATGGGAAAGCTTCAGTATACTATATTAGTTGGTTGGTTCAAAAACGTTATTGTGTTGGTTTACGCCTTGGTGATCTAATTGCTTCTACTTAACTCAGAAGTAAGGTTGCTAGCTCGTCCGGTTCATTTGCTGTCCCTGCCCGCTCGCACTCTCTTCTCCTGCTGTTATCCTCCGTCCAGTTTTGGATCGAAGAAAGAACATATTTTAGCAAGTTTGAAAAGCCTTAAGATAGCCCAACTATATGCAACTATCGGAAGGCAACTGAACCAGCAACTGAACTGAACTACGCAGACAACTGACTGATCAGTTGCTACAAACAGTTGTTAGTTTATCGACTACAAGCAATCAGCTGATCCCTTAGCTGTACACGTCATCAGTTAAGACATTCAACCGACAAAAGCTGACTGCAACAAGTAGTGGGATCGCAGCATCTCAGAAAAGCTGCAGTGTACGACTGTTAGAAGAATGTTGACGTGACAAGCAACTGACAGAAATGTTCAAATTGTATTTAATATTACCGTTAGAGGGAAGCCTATAAATAGCAGAGAAGAGTAGTTGAAGAACAACTCTTGAACTTTTGAATCTTTGAACAACTATCGATTCACGAATTAGTTACTCTGCTGAAATCCTTATAGACATCAAAGCTCACGCTTATTGCATACATTCATAGCTTTCAGGCTATACTTCGAGCTTTCAAACACAAGCTGTATTTCTCGATCTTGAAGATATCAGTTGTGTTAGATTATTTCAGTTCTTTTGTGTACTGTAAACAAGTTTGTTACTAAGTTTCAGTTTGACATTGTTAAGTCCAAAACTGAAGTGGGTCTATACAACTGATTGTATTGATCAACGTTTTTTAGTGTATATCCTATCTTTGAGATAGAAGGGGTGATGTAGGAGTATTTGAAATTTCCGAACATCCATATTTTTGAATTAGTTACTCTGCTGAAATCCTTACAGACATAAAAGCTCACGCTTATTGCATACATTCATAGCTTTCAGGCTATACTTCGAGCTTTCAAACACAAGCTGTATTACTCGATCTTGAAGATATCAGTTGTGTTAGATTATTTCAGTTCTTTTGTGTACTGTAAACAAGTTTGTTACTAAGTTTCAGTTTGACATTGTTAAGTCCAAAACTGAAGTGGGTCTATACAACTGATTGTATTGATCAACGTTTTTTAGTGTATATCCTATCTTTGAGATAGAAGGGGTGACGTAGGAGTATTTGAAATCTCCGAACATCCATAAAATATTGTGTCCTCGAATTTCAGTTTATATTCTATCTATCAGTCAGTTTGTTTCCGCACACTATTTGTGAATTGATTGATATTGACTTACAAGATTCCCGAGTATTGTTTATCACTAAACTGACTCATCAGTCGAAAAGGTTTTGAAAATCAGAAGTGTTTATTCAACCTCCCATTCTAAACATTTTTCCACCTTTAACCGATCCTATCAATTTGTTCATAAAATGAGTGATATATCCATACAATAAAATGCACCCCTATTTATAGCCAAATTTGGGGAAACAATCACAAATAAAATATTATTTTATACACATAAGTCTTATTTGGTGTTTCAAGAAATTTTGTCATAATAAAAATCATTTTTGAAAATCTTCCCGTCCGATTTTGCTTTTCCACATAAAACTAAACATGTAGATAATTGAGTTGTTTGAGTTGTGGTATTTTTTTAACCATTTGACCAAGTAATTTGAGAGATATGGTCAAAATGCTAGAGCATGGTAAAACTACCACTCTTTTGGTAACTTTATTTTTTGTTTAATTTCATCCCAATTATGAGAAGATTTTTATCTCTTGCTTGTCACCAATATTGTAGATATTAAAATCAATTTTCTACAGATCCAAGAATAATCTTAATTTCATTTGCAAAGCCAAGGTTATTATTGTTTTATTGAACCTGTAAAAACAGTAAAAACTTATAATTACACAATAACTTATATTTTATACAATTTATTATAAAACATATAATATTTAGATATTTAAAAAACAAAAACTACAAATTTATATTATAAAACATTTATTTAATGTACAATTTTTTATGTTTATCAGTTTACAAGTGGTGGCTGCAATAGGAACCCTAAGAGACGAAAATAGGACATTTTTCAGCAGCCACAAAATTGGAGATAAGAGAGAAAATGCTTGGAGGAAGCTTGGAGTTGAAGATTTAAGATTTCCGGGCAACATTCTTCGCATTTTCGTCACGTCTAGTATTTCTAGTTTATTTTCTCTTGTTTAAATATTATTTTGGTTAGTTTCATCATGAATTCTAGTAGCTAATTTTCATTATTTGTTGAAATTTAAGGAGATCATACCCCGAACACGATTTAGTAAATTCATCTATCGACTTTTGATTTATTTTTGATTGTGTTATTATTTTCATTGCGTTGTTTAACTGTAACTAACTTTAATAACGATATCATATTGCGAGTGAGTTCGAGAGAATAGCCCATGATAGGAACAAGGAGCATAATCCATGGATTTACAATTTACATATAAATATGAAGTCGGATGCACCTCGATAGTCATAGTCTAGTAGGTCGAAAGCTAGGAGATTTCATAGAACAACATGCATTTCACCTTTGATAGAAAATTAAAGGGATTTAATTACTTCACTGCATTGGATTAGTTTGGCATAGCTCGAGAGGACGTGTTCTTTAAGGTCAAGGAATTTAATTCACGTAACTTGAGTTCATGCAATCTAGGATTTTGATTATTTATGTGTTTAATTATTTTTATGCGTTTTATGCATAATTACTGCATGATAGGATTTAGTTCATGAAATTTTAAAATTTCATATATTAGGGTTTCTAGTTGCATTTCGCGCTCGAACGAGAAACGGAGACCGGAGAATTTTCAGAAAATTATTTTTATTACATAATTAATTTTTATTAGTTAATATTAGATGTTTTAACTGCATATTTCCAGAAATGGGCTTCGTTAGGTATTTTTATCCGCCAGAGCATATTTTTCAGCGGTACGCAAATTTTATCAAATCGAGGGACGTTTTGAGGGTTCGGCTAATATTTTCAAGAACCTACCAAAACAAAATATTTTTCGGGGATATGTTTAGACTTAATGGGCCTACCTTTAAGCTTGTTAGGCTTAAAACTCCTTTTTAAACTTTTAAATGATAATTTAGGGCCCATTATATATTAATTAATTGTTTAAATAATACTTAAACTCCACTTAACCTAAACCTACATCATTACCAGCCGACACCCCTTCTCTCAATCAGAACCCTCTCAGTTTTCAGAAAATTTCATCAAGAAAGCTTCGGCCAAGCTTTTTCTCCAAAGGAAAAATTCTCCCGGAACTCGTTCTTCGATCTCCTCATGTCTATAACTTTAAGGCTTGCTTTGTATCATTTTTTTACGCATAATACACTTTTATATGCTGGAACATATTTATGCATGAAAATTCCGATCTAGTCTATTGCATGAATAAAATCTCGGTTTACATGTGATTATTGCATTCCTTTTGTTCAACTCTCACGTTTTCGTATTTATGTGCAAGGGGCTGTAAATTTTGTGATGCAAGAGGGCTGTAAAGGTCATGTATGATGAGGTTTAGATGCTGGAGTAGAGGTTTGATCGAGTTCGTTGAGTTTGTTGAGGTCCGATCGGATTTGAGGCTTGTGTGGGGCTCGATCGGGTTTTTTGTTGCTCCGACTATGAGAGGGTCATCTCCAGCCCTTGACCAGACCCTGGTGGGTCTGAGTTGCAGTCTGGGATAACTCAAACCATGATGGAGTTGGTGGAAAGATCGATCGAGAAAGGGTAGTCGGGTTGGCCGCGGTAGGAGCGCTTGAGTGGTTCTCGGCTTTTAGCAGTTGGAAGTGTGCATGGGGCTGGTTGTGTGGGTTCCGTAGGACCCTTAGGGTAAGGTCTAGGTCTTAGAGGGCTTGGTTCATGGCTGGTGTGAGCTGGTGCGAACCGAGGAGTGCTAGTGGTCGGGTGGGGCCTTGAGGGTTTGAGAAGGGAGAATAGCGGAATTGTCCAGCAATTTTGAGGCTGGTTTCCGTCAGTTTAGGGGCTGTATTTTTAGGACCTCTAGGTGTTGTTAAGGCATGGTAAAAATTTTGGGAAAATTTGGTTGAGTTTCGGTTCGATTCGGGTTAAAACCGAGACCCCGGTCCAAGTTTTAAAACATATCAATTAAGTTATGAAATGAGCTCGAGTTTACGTCTAGGAATGCTTATAAATATGTTTTGGGATGTTTTAAGGGGTTTGGTAAGCTTCGGGTCAATTTTAGAGGTGCGGGGGTAAAACGGTAAATTTTGGGTTTCCAGGGTCATGATCACGATTTTTAAGATTTTATGAAAATATACGTTGCCTGCTTGGATTTAAAGAAAATTGCATATGTGCATTATTTTTATAAGTGATGAAAACGATGATGTTTTGAATGGTGGGAATTAGTTGTGGCTATCAAAGTATATGTAAATGCATAAGACGTATATGTAAATGATGATGATGAGGCCTAGGCACAGTGGATGAGTAATCATGTCACTGATGTCCGACAGCCGCCGTGTACTGCGGTTTTATGTATGATGGATCCATCGTAAATGATGATGTACGATAGTCACCTCTAATGAACTGAATTCACTAATGGAAATGTTGAATGATGAATGATGATTATCGATGAGCTGTTTTGACACGTCATGATTTTACAGGACACGTTTATTTTACGCTTTTAAAGTTCATGAAAGGTATTTTTACTGTGTTATTTTTCACTACTGTGTGCCATGTATATGTACTTGTTATTTATGGTACAATTGTGTTGAGTCTTTAGACTCACTAGGCCTGTATGATGCAGGTGAATTCAATGTCGAGGGGACTGGAGGTGCTGAACTCTGAGTCGGCATACCTGGTGGGCGACACGACCCGAGGAACTCATGTTTTCCGCACCTTTACGATTTTATGTTATTGAGAGGATATGAGCATTTTATACGCTGTTTTATTTTACTGTCTAATGTTAGGACTTTTACTCGTTTTTGCTCCGTTATATTTTTATTGGTAACTACTTATGATTATTTTTAAATGATATTTTTAAGTAGGACTGCATGCATGCAATTTATTTAAATGCTTAATTTCAAAATGTGAGCTTTTAAAAAAAATATATTTCCGCACTTTTAAAACTGTAGACGTTACAGTTAGTATCAGAGCAAGGGTCCTATATAGGGTTGTGCCGCCGCCAGCTTCTACAGCTCAGTCTTCAAAACCTCAAGTCGGTGAGCTTTTATGTTTAAAATGATTTACTGTTATCACCTGCATGTTTTCATGATTTATGCTTTATGATGATATACAGTATATGTTTAACTGCCATTATGATTTAAGGGTTTACTGTTTTAAAAACTAGATTAATTGCATGATGGGTTACTTTTATAAATTGGACTGTATTCAGATATGCTTCCCAGGCTTGCTCCCAGTGCAGATAGGCAGGATGAGATTCCTAGAGGTGGCAAGGGGACCTCCACCACCACCACCACCGCCTGGGGACCCAGCTACCCGAGTTCTGGAGGCTATCGCTAGGCTACTGGAGCAGGTACAACAGGCTCCTAGGCCTCAGGTAGATGTTTTTAAGAAGTTCTGTCGGCTCAACCCGAAGGAGTTTGGGGGTACTACTGATCCGTTCTTAGATGAGGGACGGATTCGATCTCTAGAGCTGCACTTTGAGTATCTGCAGATGAGGGGTGGAGACCAGGCTAGGTGCGCCAACTATATGATAAGAGACAATGTGTCCCTGTGGTGGGAGGTAGCCGCTCATGCTGTGGACTTGGCTACCCTTACCTGGCCCATGTTCAAGTAGTTATTCTAGGGGAAATACTTTCCAGCTGACAGTCAGGAGCCGACTGACGAGAGAGATTATGAGTCTCCGCCAGGGGGACTCATGTGTGGCGGAGTTCATTCGCAAGTTCGAAAGGAGCTGCCATTTTGTGCCCATGATAGGGAGATATTCCGATCAGAAGCTGCGGCAGTTTTTCGGATGGATTGAGACCAACCCTCTGCCGGGATGTCATGCTGATGAGGCTGGTAGGTTACGATAAGGCCACGACTTGCGCTTTTCAGGCCGAGCAGGCTCTGCGGAATATAGACTTTGAGATGCAGAGGAAGCGGCATCAGACACACTCAGCTCCCAGCCGCTGAAGAAGTAGTTTTCAGAGCCGCCGAGGCAATAGGGGCAGCATGAAACCCCGGGGTCAGTTTAAGAGGCCCCAGCAGCAGAGACCTCCTCAGGCGCCAGGGGCGCCTAAGCCAGATGACAGGTAGGCATGCCCGCAGTGCAGCAAGTTCCATGTCGGCAGGTGGTTATGGGGGACTTTCAGATGTTTCATTTGTGGACAGGAGGGCACAAAGTGCAATTTTTGAACTTTGAGGGGCTAAGTTCAATTCTCTATTTTTCTGAGAATTAATTTCGAATTTTTGGGAATGATGGTTGGGATAATTCAATGACTTTTCGAGGATTTTGGTTTAATTGCTGATAAGAAATTCCTTAAGTTCAACACTATTATATTTGATGGTATGTTTTGTCGCAGAGAGGATATATTTTTTGCAGGTGTAGCCACGCATGCATTGCTAGATTCAAGGGCTACACAATATTTCATATCCGAATCCCTCGTTAAGTGACTAGAAATCATATCAGTAGCAATGGATGCAGGATTCAGAGTATCGATCCCATCTGGGGATCAAATGTTCACTTCCCAGATAGTGAAGAGATTAGATCTTCAGTTACAGAAGTATACGGTGCACGCAGATTTGATAATGCTACCACTACCGGAGTTTGACATCATCTTGGATATGGACTGGCTATCTTCTCATGGTGCAGTCATAGATATTCGACAGAGGTCAGTATCTGTCAGAATGCCCAGTGGGATGCCGTTTGTTTTTAAGGCAGCTAGATATCAGCAGATGCCGCACGTCATTTCTTTCTTGTGTGCGAGGAAGCTCATGAGGAGAGGCTGTCAGGAATTTTTGGCCAGCATCGTGTCAGTATTTGAGCCAGTCGAGCAGAGGCTAGAGGAAGTTGATGTGGTCAGGGAGTTCTCCGGTGTTTCCCTGACGATGTTTCAGGCATCCCACTAGACAGAGAGGTGGACTTTTCGATTGACCCTATGCCAGGCATAGTTTCAATATCTAAAGCACCCTACCGGTTAGCGCCTGCAGAGAAGAAGGAGCTCAAAGATCAGATTCAAGATCTATTAGATAATGGTTTCATTTGCCCTAGTTTTTCTCCTTGGGGCGCGCCAATTCTTTTTGTCAAGAAGAAGGATGACAGCATGCGACCGTGTATCGATTACAGAGAGCTGAATAGGGTCACAGTCAAGAATCAGTATCCACTACTGAGGATCGATGACTTGCTTCATCAGCTTCAGGGGGCATCAGTGTTCTCCAAGACAGATCTTTGACCCGGTTACCAACAGCTGAAAGTGAGGGAGTTAGATGTGCATAAGACAGCCTTCCGGACGCGTTAAGGCATTATGAGTTTATGGTGATGCCCTTCGGACTGATGAACGCGCCAGCGATCTTCATGGATCTCGTGAATCGCATGTTTCAGCCATACTTGGATCAGTTCATCATAGTCTTCATTGACGATACTCTGATCTATTGGAATAGCAGGGATGAGCACAGTCAGCATTTGAGGGCTGTGTTACAGACTCTATAGGACAGACGACTGTATGGCAAGTTCAGAAAATGTGAGTTCTGGCTTGATAGAGTGGCATTCTTGGGCCACATAGTATCTCAGGATGGCAGGGAAAGCCTTCCGCCGTACTGCGGTCTTCTGTAGCCAGCTGGCGTCATCAAGGGAACCTTGTGAAAATGATGATAAATCAACTCCAAAGGTTAAGGAAGTGGAACCCATAACTTGCGAAAAGGAGGATCAACAGACAATGTCACTACCATTCCCTCATGCATCGAAAAATACAAAAAAATCAAATTTGAATTCTGATATATATGATATTTTTAAATAAGTAAAAGTTAATATTCCTTTATTAGATGCAATAAAACAGGTACCATCATATGCCAAATTTTTGAAAGACTTGTGCACTATGAGAAGAAAATTGAATGTGAAAAATAAAGCATTTTTAGCCGAACAAATTAGTGCAATCATTCAAAATAATAATACTTTGAAATACAAAGACCCTGGTTGTCCTACTATTTCATGTATTATTGGAGAACGAAAGATTAAAAAGCATTGCTTGATCTTGGAGCTAGTGTGAATTTACTTCCATATTCAGTTTATCCAAAACTCAATCTAGGCGAGTTAAAACCTACTTCGGTAACACTTTTACTTGCCGATAGATCTGTTAAAGTTGCAAGAGGTATGGTAGAAGACGTGTTAGTCCAAGTTGATAACTTTGTATATCCTGTCGATTTCATAGTTTTAGATACACAACCTATCGAAACTTGTAATGCAATTTCTGTAATTTTGGGTCGTCCATTTTTAGCAACTTCTAATGCTCTTATAAATTGCAGGAATGGAATAATGAAGTTGTCATTTGGTAACATGACCTTGGAGCTTAATGTTTTTAATCTTTGTAAGCAACCACATGACAAAGGAGATGAAAGTGAAGATGAAAATCTTATCGAAACTCTTATGGAAGAAAACATTCAAGAAGGGATTAGTCGTGACCAATTAGATATTTGTTCAATTGAAATTGTTAAAGAAAATATTTAAATTGATCTTGATGATTTTATCATGTATCTCTCGTTACCAGGATCAGAGAAAGAATTTGAGGCAAAATATGAGAACAAAGACAAACCACCCATATTGGAGTTAAAACTCTTGCCAGAAGAATTGAAGTATGCATTTCTTGGAGAAGATGAAACATATCCGGTGGTAATTTCTTCCAAAGTAGCAAGTGATCAAAAAGGTAAATTAGTTGATATGCTTAAAAGACATAAAAATGCAATTGGTTGGACACTAAAAGATCTCAAAGGCGTTAATCTACTAATTTGCACTCACAAAATTCATTTAGAAGAAAATGCTTAAACATCTCAACAACCACAAAGGAGATTAAACCCACACATGAAAGATGTTGTGAAAACTAAAGTTCTCAAACTACTTGATGTTGGGATTATCTACCATATTTCTGATAGTAAGTAAGTAAACCCAACACAAGTAGTTCCAAAAAAATCTGGCATCACAGTGATAAAAAATGAAAAAGGTGAATTGTTAACAAGTCGAGTCCCATCTAGTTGGCGGATGTGTATAGATTATAGAAAATTAAATGACGCCACTAGAAAAGATCATTTTTCATTACCATTTTCGGATCAATTTTTAGAAAGAGTAGCAGGTCATCCCTACTACTGTTTTCTTGATGGATATTCAGGCTATTATCAAATTCTCATTGCACTCGAATATCAAGATAAAACTACATTCACATGTCCTTTTGGAACATTTACATTCAGAAGGATGTCATTTGGATTATGCAATGTCCCAGCAACATTTCAAAGATGTATGCTAAGAATTTTTAGCGACATGGTTGAAAATTGTTTGGAGATTTTCAAGGATGATTTAACTGTTTTTGGGAATACATTTGATAATTGTCTTGAAAATTTGGAAAAAGTTTCAAAAAGATGCGAGGAAAAAGGTCTTATTTTAAATTGAGAAAAATGTCATTACATGATTACTTTTGTGATTTTTTTGGGACATGTTGTGTCATCTCATGGAATTGAAGTTTTTAAAGTCAAAGTTGATGTCATTGCCAATTTACCCCCTCCAAAAACCATTAAAGAAATTCGCTCATTTTTGGGACATGCTGGATTTTATAGGAGGTTTATGTTTATAAAGGACTTTAGTTCAATCTCTAAACCCATTTGTAACTTCTTACCAAAAGACAATGCATTTGAGTGGACTCAAGAATGTCAAAATTCTTTTGATAAAATCATTCGACATTTAACATCAACTCCTATCATGCAACCTCCTGATTGGTCTTTACCATTTGAAATCATGTGCGACGGGAGTGATTATGCAGTCGGTGCAGTATTGGGTCAAAGAAGAAACGGTAAGCCTTATGTGATATATTATGCAAGTAGAACTTTAAACAATGCTCAAATGAATTACTCCACAACTGAAAAAGAACTACTTGCTGTAATATTTGCATTAGATAAATTTTGTTCTTATTTGATTGAATCAACGACTATTGTGTTTACTAATCATTCTACAATTAGATATTTGTTGACCAAATAGGATGCAAAGCCATGACTGATACGATGGATTTTGTTGCTCCAAGAATTTGACATTGTGATCAAAGATAAAAAAAGAACCGAGAATGCCGTAGCCAATCATTTATCGAGACTAGTAACAGGATCATCTTGTGAAATGACACCAATTAACGATAATTTTCCTGATGAACATCTATTTTCAGTTACTACTACACCTTGGTTTGCTAACATAGTAAATTTTCTTGTGACAGGAAAAATTCCACCGCAATGGAGTTCCCAATATAAAAGAAAATTTTCGAATGAGGTAAAAAACTTTTATTGGGATGATCCATATCTGTTCAAGTATTGTTCAGATCAAATTTTTCGATGTTGCATACCCGACAATGAGGTAAGTAGTGTCATTAAATTTTGTCATTCAGAAGCATGCGAATGACATTTTTCTTCAAAGAAAACGGCTGCAAAAATATTGCAGTGTGGATTTTATTGGCCCACTTTGTTTAAAGACACCCACGAAATCTGCAAGATCTGTGAAAATTGTCAAAAATTGGGTAAATTTCAAAAAGAAACATGATGCCTTTGAATCCTATCATTGAAATTGAAATATTTGACTGTTGGTGAATTGATTTTATGGGACCTTTTCCACTGTCGTTTGGATACTTGTATATTTTAGTTGCAGTTGATTATGTTTCCAAATGGATAGAGGCAATTCCATGTCGAACAAATGATCATAAAATCGTCATCAAATTTTTGAAAGAAAATATTTTTAGTAGATTTGGAATTCCTCGAGCCATGATCAGTGATGGGGGAACTCACTTTGTTAATAAACCATTTGCTCCATTAATGGAAAAAATATGGTATTACTCACAAAATAACTACTCCTTATCATCCTCAAACAAAGGAACAAGTTGAATTAACTAATAGGGAGATAAAGCAAATTTTGGAAAAAACTGTTAACCCAAATAGAAAAGATTGGTTTCTGGACTTAATGATGCACTTTGGGCATATCGAACAGCTTTTAAAACATCATTGAATATGTCTCCCTATAGGTTGATTTATGGAAAACATTGCCATTTGCATGTGGAATTGGAACATAAAGCTTATTGGGCTATCAAACCTTTTAATTCAAGCATGGATGATTGCAACAAATTGCAACTTAATGAACTTGATGAACTCAGAAATGACGCGTATGAGAATTCAAGGATTTATAAAGCAAAAATCAAATAATTTCATGATAAAACAATTTTCAGAAATATTTTGAGATTGGTAAAAAAGTTTTTCTTTATAATTCTCGACTTCACATATTCCCAGGAAAATTACGATCAAGATGGACAGGCCCATATGTTGTAAAGTATATGTATCCTTATGGAACTGTGGACATTGAAAATCCTAAAAATGGTGATGTTTTTAAAGTAAATGGACAAAAACTTAAACCATTTTTAGAAAATGAAATATTTCAAGAAGAGTTTATTTCCCTTTCTGATTATTGAATTTTTTTTTGTGTTGTATTTAATTTTGTTTGTTTTGTTTGAGGTTTCCTTAATCTTTTTATTTTCCCGATTAAATGGCGGATAACGGTACTCCGTGACTCTCATAGTCGGTTAAATCAGCTTCCCACAATTGCTGATACAAAAATAAAAAAATAATAATTTCTTTTCTTTTCAAAATGGATGAAATTCTCTCAAAATTTTTTAAATATTTTTCCTCTGTTTCTGAAAATATTCTACGAAAAATTTATGCAGGTAGGTGTGAAAGATTGAGATTGCTAATGCAAAAAGGAATTCTAAAAGATATTTGTCTTGTAATAGAAGCTAAGGTCCAGTTAGGAGGAGAAGTTCCACAATCATTGCTCATTCGGTATTTTCCTGATTAGGAAAAAGCACTTATGCAAAAAAACGAAGGGCCAAAAGGTTAGGGGTTTGTCATAAGTGTGCAAGATGGACTTGTGACACATGATGCAGATCTTTGGGATGTGTTTCTAATAACAGAGAAGATAAAATTAGTTTCATTAAGAATGGGCTGAGTAAGGAGTCTTTAGATAACATCTTATTGACTCTTGAGACGCATTCTAGTGGACACGTGCATATTGAACTTCTCCGTTTATGGAAACAATTCCAAGATGAGCGTCATAGTCTTGGGAATCTGACTAAAAAAGACCCTGCTTGCCAATTTATAAGAAAATTGGATGGAAAGCATATCCTCGACTCATAGAAGACGTTGAAGCCGTTTCTGGACGTAAAATCACAGGAAAATTATCAAAAAGAAAGTAAAAACATGGCTGGATCTTCTGCACAAATATTGAAAAATATTTGTGTATTTTGTGGATCGAGTCCTGGAAAAAATGAAGTGTTTGTAGAAGCAGCGAATAATGTTGGAAAGATATTGGCTAAGAGAAAAATTCACTTGGTATATTGGGGAGGTAATATTGGGTTAATGAGATCTGTTTCGACATCTGCTCATCTTGGGCATGTTGAATATCAATAATTATTATGACATTTTGTTGATATTTCTTGATAAAACTGTGGAACAGAATTTCATTTCAGAAAATTCACGAAGTCTGCTCATCTCTGCTTCGACTATTGACCAATTAATTGATAATTTGGAAGCTTTTGTTTATAAGCCTGATCCGATGATAACAAAGATCAATTGGTCGCAATCAAGCAGTAAGAAAAGAAAGTTGGATCGTTGATTCAAAAGTCGTGGATTGGTTTGCGTTTGTTTCAGTTTGTTATCTTCAATAAAATTTCAGATGATATCTCTTTCATTATGTACTCTTTATTAATAGTTATTTTGACATTAGGGACAATGTCATATTTTGATTGGGGGAGAACAAACTTATAAAAAAAAAAACTTAAAAAAAATTTAAAAATATTATTTTAAAATAAAAACTATGTTTATTGTTTGTAGCTTAGTAATTTTTGCAAAAATATCATTACATTACATGTTTGAAAGGTTTAAATTAGAAAATGTATTAATCTATCTAAGGATGTTTAAATTTTTATTTGAAAAAAGTCAATTTTAATATTCTGATCACTATAAAAATATGATTTATGAAATCTTTTTGAATGATTAACCATTGTGATAAAATCTGTTATTAAAATATATGGCCCAAGATATACCTGATAAAAGTGCCTAAAATTTTTAAACTCACACATATTTTGTGAGTGAGTGGATAGGATTGAGAAAATAGCTTGCGAGCCTTTATTGATCATCAGAGAGGCTATCTATTGTTTAGATCTTGAGTTCTTATTTTGAAAAAAAAATGATATTTCCTGAAAAAAAAAGAGAAAAAAAAAAGATGTTGAAGATCTATGTAATTTTTAAGTTATATGCTACGACCCATTTATCTGTCATAAAAAAAAAAAGAAATGTATTGTACAAATTAAATAAAATGTGGTCAAGAAGCATAAACTTAGTCTGATTCTATGATGTTAAAAAAAAGATCAGGAAAAAATTTATAATAAGAACAACTAGATTTTGAATCAATAGATTTCCTATCTTTTGATTAGTTTGGCTCGTTTGTCAGTCTGAATTCTATAAACCATTTTTCTGAGCATTTATCTGTATTCCAACTCCATGAGAGAAATCGTTCCCACAAATTGAAACATTTATTAACCTGTGAGGATATGGAGTTAAAACTCTTACTAGGAATTTCTGAAGGACATGTACATTTAACTACCTAAAAATGAGCTTTGAATTGATCAGTTCAGATTATTTCATAAATTATAATTATGATGATCTTGATATAACTTTGACAGTTTTCAAATTAATTTAAACACTTGGATAGTTCTGATTACATTTCTGTTTAAATTAATCAATATGTTTTGTGTTGCTATTAACACTTAAATTGCTAGGGACTAGCAATAAGCTGCTTGGGGAGTGTGCTAAAGATAAAAAATTGTATATTAATTAAATACTTTATAATATAAATTTATAGTTTTTGTTTTATTAAATGTTTAAATATTATATGTTTTATAATAAATTATATAAAATATAAGTTGTTGTGTAATTATAAGTTTTTACTATTTTTACAGGTTCGATAAAACAAGAATAACCTTGACGTTGCAAATGATATTAAGATGATTCTTGGACCTGCTAGAAAGTTGATGTTACTATCTACAATATTGGTGGCAAGCATGAGATAAAAACTTTCTCACAAGTGGGATCAAATTAAACAACAAATAAAGTTACCAAAGAAGTGACAGTTTTACCATGCTCTAGCATTTTGACCATATCTCTTAAATTACTTGGTCAAATGGTTAAAAAAAATACCACAATTCAAATAACTCAATTATCTACATGTTTTGTTTTATGTGAATAGAAAATTCGGATTGGAAGATTTTCAAAAGTTATGTGTATTAAAATATAATTTCTTGGAACACCAAAGAAGAATTATGTGTAAAAAAATAATATTTTATTTGTGGTTGTCTCCCCAAATTTGGCTATAAATAGGGGTGCATTGTAATGAATTGAGATATCCCTCATTTTATGAACTAACCTTTGAGTTCATAATATTTCTCTCTTTGTTTTTCCTTTATTTCTTCATTTAAATATAATTAGCAGGTTAATTTTATATTCAAAGTTTTACACTTTGAATAATGAGTAGCTAACTTCCCAAAGTTGATATGAAAAGGTGAAACTCTTGGCATGATAATAAGGCTATTAAAAGGTAAGAATCTATGTTTTATATTATTTAATCATTATTTATTGTTTATGTTATATTTATTTCTTTAAGCATTATTATACCCTACTTATAAGTGGGAGTTTTGATTTATTGTTGCTATATGTTAATCTAAAATTTTGAAACTATTTAAATGTTAGTTTGGTATTACAAACCATTTAAAGAAGATGCCTTGATTTATTATATATGAATATATCATAATATTAATTTTTTGGTACCATTTAAATGTTTGTTTGGTATTTGCAACCATTTAAAGTGGATGTCTTGATTTATTATATATCAGTATATCATAATATTAATTTCTTGGTACCATTTAAATGTTACTTTGGTTTTACCAACTATTTAAAGTGGGAACCTTGATTTAATATTTACAAATATATATATAGCACAATAATTACTTGACAACATTTATAAGTTTTGGTATATATACTTATAAGATAATAATATATAACATAATATAAATATAATTATTAATATATTGGAACCATTTTATTAAGTGGATTTCAATAATTTTCATTAATGTTAACTTTATTAAAATACCAAGAATTGATCCTTTAATCTCAACTACTTAAATTAAAATTTGAACAATTAAAAATTACCAATTAAAGATTCAAAAAATTAAACGAAAACAAAAAAAAAATAAAAAGATATTAAAGTGGACTTGTAATTACATTAGCTTCCCTGTGGATACGATATTCGGACTCACCGAATTATACTACTTGTAGACAACCTACTCTTGGGAGTGCAACAATCAAAATCGCATCATCTGACCGAGCCATGCGCGGTGCCAAGCTCTTGGCCGAGCCCTTAACCATCGAGTGGCCTTCGGAAAACCCTAGGCTCTTTCCCGTCCCTATCCCTCACGATTTCCAGCCTCATTTCAACCTTAAATCATCCTCGTTCTATCTATAAAACGTCCCAAGTTGGTAGTCTATCCCTGGAAATCATAACGTTTAATAAACAAGCGTAAAATCGTCAAAACGTCTGAAATATTCGTTCTATCGTTAAACAAATCGAGCATAACTATTTTTCATGCAAAAATAATCAAAACATACGTAATAAAGATTGAATGATGCGTCAAAGGAATTTCAAACGTGCCTTTGCGTTTTAGAACACTCGAATATGCGATCGTCGACATGGGGCGCATAGAAGTTCGAACAGGCGACGAAGACTCTTTATTTTCTTCCTCTCCAATATTTCGAATTTTAGTGTCTGTATAGTGGGTGATTTCGGCTGCTATGTGCTCCAAATAACATAGGAATAATTTTTATAATTTTTAATTTACATGTTAATGGACTTAGGTTTTGGGCCTTTGAGTTTAGGTATAATTGGACCTACTTATCATAGGTAAATTTAGCACAATAATGTCTATCTGTATTCCAACTCCATGAGAGAAATCGTTCCCATAAATTGAAACATTTATTAACCTGTGAGGATATGGAGTTGAGACTCTTACTAGGAATTTATGAAGGGTCATGTACATTTAATTACCTGAAAATAAGCTTTGAATTGATCAATTCAGAATATTTCATAAATTATAATTATAATGATCTTGATATAACTTTGACAATTTTCAAATTTAATTTAAACACTTGGATAGTTCCGATTACATTTCTATTTAAATTAATCAATATGTTTTGTATTGCTATTAACACTTAAATTTCTAGGTACTAGCAATAAGCTGGTTGGGAAATGTGATAAAGATAAAAAATTGTATATTAACTAGATGTTTTATAATATAAATTTATAGTTTTTGTTTTATTAAATGTTTAAATATTATATGTTTTATAATAAATTGTATAAAATATAAGTTGTCGTGTAATTATAAGTTTTTATTATTTTTACAGGTTCGATAAAACTAGAATAACCTTGGCGTTGCAAATAGGATTAAGATGATTTTTGGACCTGTAGAAAGTTGATGTTAATATCTACAATATTGGTGACAAGCATGAGATAAAAATCTTCTCACAAGTGGGATCAAATTAAGCAACAAATAAAGTTACTAAAGAAGACATAGTTTTACCATGCTCTAGCACTTTGACCATAACTCTCAAATTACTTGGTCAAATGGTTAAAAAAATACCACAATTCAAATAACTCAATTATCTACATGTTTTGTTTTATGTGGAATAGAAAATTCGGATGAGAAGATTTTCAAAAGTGATGTGTATTAAAATATAATTTCTTGGAACACCAATGAAGACTTATGTGTAAAAAATAATATTTTATTTGTAGTTTTCTCCCTAAATTTGGCTATAAATAGGGGTGCATTGTAATGAGTTGAGATATCTCTCATTTTATGAACAAACTTTTGAGTTCATAATATTTCTCTCTTTGTTTTTCCTTTATTTCTTCATTTAAATATAATTAGCATGTTAATTTCATATTCAAAGTTTTACACTTTGAATAATGAGTAGCTAAGTTCCCAAAGTTGAGATGAAAAGGTGAAACTCTTGGCATGATAATAAGGTTATTAAAAAGTAAGAATCTATGTTTTATATTATTTAATCATTATTTATTGTTTATGTTATATTTATTTCTTTAAGTATTATTATATCCTACTTATAAGTGGGAGTTTTGATTTATTGTTTGTTGAAGAAAATATTATTCACAAGAATTTTGGCGTATGACAAAAACAAGACAACACTGCGGTTCATATATGTGACATATATCAGTTCAGCCGTCCACCTCAAATAATTATGTATCTTTCTAACCGGCCAAAGCTAAAAGGAGTCTCAACCGCTTAACAGAACCGGATCATTTAAAGGACCATTTATTACTCAAAGACATTCTCTGACCGGTTTAATACATTCGAAGTATAAAACCATCTTGAAGTCAACGTATATACATCTGCTCCAATATTGATCCGCATTTATGATCTTTTCCCAAAGAAGAGAGACTAAGTATAGACTGCATGTTCTGATGCTATATACAGTTACTATAAAAGGAACTCCTCAGGAAAAGCACTTCAGAACTGTGCTGAGCAAAAGGAAGATTATATGCGCTCATTAAAGAACATTTAACGCTCATAAAGACGACATCGACTCATCTGTTCAGAGATTCAGGTTAACGTTGCTATGTACTTCCCGACCGTTAAGAAAATTGCATATATTAACAGAAGAGTGTGCCAAGCAGCAACAGTTCTTTTCAGCTCACATTTGAATCACAACAGCTTGCTTGCATACTTGAAAAGATCTCCGAGCACTCCTAAAAGTTTACATACTTCTTCGCTCAAATCATCATGCTTCCATCAGAAAATCATTTGAGCATTTTAGGATCATTTTCGTGCTACTCACATCAAACCGTTTATACTCATCAGTAACCAGTTGGTTATTTGATCAAGTCCTGTTATCTGGTGAACTGAGTGTTCTTAATATCCAAAAGTGTAAAGTGATCACTAAGAGTTCCAATACAGGCAGTGTGATAAGTCCTGATTGGAGTGCGCTGTTGCAAATACGTTGTAAAGCCAAAGTCTTTTAGTGGAATCCTTCCTGGAAAAGGAAGAAGGGGTGACGTAGGAGTATTCAATCTCCGAACATCCATAAAAATCTCGTGTTATTTACTTACCGCAAGCTCTTATTTTTTTTAACCGCAATTTGTTAAGTCTGCTAAAAGTGTTTGAACCGTCATTGGAAATTGTGAACCGTTTTCCGCACTCATCAGTAGTTCAACTTTCCAACCGTTTGAGAAAGAATTTTCAATCGCCTAAAAACGGTTGAAGAAAAATTTATTTTAAATAATAAAATTTGAAATAGTTCATTCACCCCTCCCCCTCTAAACTCTTTCCCGATCCCAACATTGTTGCTATATGTTGCTATAATTTTTGGTATATATACTTATAAGATAATAATATAACATAATATAAATATGATTATTTAATATATTGGAACCATTTTATTAAGTGGATTTTAATAATATTCATTAATGTTAACTTTATTAAAATATCAAGAGTGGATCCTTTAATCTCAACTACTTAAATTAAAATTTGAACAATTAAAAGTTACCAATTAAAGATTCAAACAATTAAACAAAAACAAAAAAACAAAAACAAAAAGACATTGTAGGGGATTTGTAATTACCTTAGCTTCCCTGTGGATACGATATTCGGACTCACCGAATTATACTACTTTGCGGACAACTTGCTCTTGAGAGTACAACAATCAAAGTCGCATCACCTGACCGAGCCATGCGCGGTGCCAAGCCCTTGGCCGAGCCCTTACCCATTGAGTGGCCCTAGGAAAACCCTAGGCTCTTTCCCAGTCCCTAGCCCTCACGATTTCCAACCTCGTTTCCACTTTGAATCATCCTCGTTCTATCTATAAAACGTCCCAAGTTGGTAGTCTATCCCTTGGAAATCATAATGTTTAATAAACAAGCGTAAAATTATTAAAACGTTTGAAATATTCGTTCTATCGTTAAACCAATCGAGCATAACTATTTTTCATGCAAGAATAATCAAAACATGCATAATAAAGATTTAATGATGCGTCGAAGGAATTTGAAACGTGCCTTTGCGTTTTAGAACACTCGAATATGTGATCGACGACATGGGGCGCGAAGAAGTTTGAACAGGCGACGAAGACTCTTTATTTTCTTCCTCTCCAATATTTCGAATTTTAGTGTGTGTATATTGGGTGATTTCGGCCTGCTATGTGCTTCAAATAACCTAAGAATCCTTTTTATAATTTTTATTTTGCATGTTAATGAACTTAGATTTTGGGCCTTTGAGTTTAGGTATAATTGGACCTACTTATCAATGATAAATTAAGCACAATAATGCCTATCTGTATTTCAACTCCATGAGAGAAATCGTTCCCATAAATTGAAACATTTATTAACCTGTGAGGATATGGAGTTGAGACTCTTACTAGGAATTTCTGAAGGCCATGTACATTTAACTACTTGAAAATAAGCTTTGAATTGATCAATTCAGATTATTTCATAAATTATATTATAATGATCTTGATATAACTTTGATAGTTTTCAATTTAATTTAAACACTTGGATAGTTCCTATTACATATCTATTTAAATTAATCAATATGCTTTGTGTTGCTATTAACACTTAAATTGCTAGGGACTAGCAATAAGCTGGTTGAGGAATGTGATAAAGATAAAAAAAATTGTATATTAATTAAATGTTTTATAATATAAATTTATTTTTTGTTTTATTAAATGTTTAAATATTATATGTTTTATAATAAATTGTATAAAATATAAGTTGTCGTGTAATTATGTGGGGACCCGGGCTCTAACTCGATTCTTTTTGGGATTAGTTGGATCTTTGCTAGAAAATGTGGGTCAAATTTTTGCTTTTAACATTAATTCAAATGTATATAAACATGCACAAGGTCTTTATTTATTTTATCTCTACAAACATAATATACATGTCTTGTCCAGTACATATTCAACAAACCAGTATTCAAATACAGTACATGACAAAAGCACAAACTACTAGTACATCTGCTATGCTCGTGATCACCACGCTATATCCATCTCTCATCTCTGTTGCGACCCAGATCCTGCCCTACATGTTGTTATGCACACATACAGATACAACAACAGCCGGAAACTCCGGTGAGAATAAATCCCAGTATAAAACATGTATACATGCATGTCATGCAATTTAATACAAATCATAACACATAATCAGTAATTATGACACATTAGTGAATACAGATAAAACAATCTGACTCTTACTCTTTAACTCGACTCGTATCTAAATCTAGGGATCCCGGTGTGAATAAGATGTAACAGGTCTCCCACCTACTCTCCCAATCGGGGTGGCGTTACATCTTATTCCTAAACTTCGGTCTGGTCTGTATCGAAATCTACAATCGGAGTGAATCTGATCCGAAGCATCGATATCACCGAACGTTTAGAAAATTGGCGTATCTACCAATGACACTCCTATCTCAGTACATATATATAAATCAATATAAAGTACAAACAGAACAAGTATGTGATTTTGTTGGGAAACTCAAATTGAATCTCATTTGAGTTGTGTCTTCCCCAAACAAAACATGAATTATACCTTCTGGTTGTTCGTAGAAGTCGAAGTCTCATATTCTTGATATCGAATCTGTCAAACCAAATCTGAAATGACATATATACAATGCACCATATCAACTTCTAACTCAAAAGGATACACATACGGAGCAATATTCAATCTCGGTACATTTCGACGGCATAACAACGTAGTTTCTCGATACCGGTCATATCAACACAACATAATCAATATCAACAACTCATAATCTTCATCATAAACATATATAACTTCTCAAATCTGCATATCTCATTTCGATACATGCTGAAAATCATAACAATGTCATATGCTATCATTTTCTCGATCCGGTTTCGATTATACTATGTCCAACATGTCAAGAACACATAATAACTATCATATCATACTTCTTTCAACACATGGAATCTAAATCATGTTGAAATATAACCAAACTTACATCCTCTTGTAGCCTTGGGTGTGAGGAGCACAAATCTAGGCTCAGATCGAAATTCGGTTAAACGGATTTGTCACAACCAAGTGTTGAAGATGAGGAGGAAAAGCTTGAAGCTTGAAGGAGATTCTCTCGCTGCTGGTCTGCTGAATGAAGAAGAGATGAATCATGCACTAAGTATATATACCATGTCATGTGTCAACATAAGAATCAAAGGTGGATTTCTCGCACAGAGTACCGTGGGTGCGCTCCTTCTTGACCGCAGGTGCGGTTAGCTCACGGCATCCCCTTCCAATTTTCTAGAATCATCGACCGCGGGCGCTCAGTTATGTACCGCGGGTGCGCTCACCCTACTGTATCACATCCAAAATTTCAGAATAATGACCGCAGGTGCGCCGGCTTTTCGCACCGCGGGTGCGGTCTTGCTACTGTAAATCTTCCACATTTCATGAGTAAAAACCGCGGGTGCGGTCTTGTTTGAGGCGCGGGTGTCGTGTCTCCTTCATGCAACACTTCCGTGCCTCCTTCATGCAACACTTCATAATTTCGTTTTATCAACCTACAATTCTTGGGCATTACATTTCTCCCCCTCTTAGATAAGAGTTCGTCCTCGAACTCGCAGCAATCAATCAAAGTATGTACAAGAAGCAATATGATCAAAACTGAATAAATACTCACATCATGAAAATAGCTCGGGATATCTCTGTCTCATCTCTAATTCTGTTTCCCAAGTCGCTTCTTCAGTACCATGACGACTCCACTGGACTTTCACTAGCGGAATAGTCTTCGTTCTGAGCTGTTTTTCTTTTCGATCCAAAATCTGCAATGGTTGCTCAAAATAACTCAGTGTATCGTCAAGCTCGGCCTCATCAAGCTGAATAACATGAGAAGCATCAGGCATGTATCTACGCAGCATCGATACATGAAAAACGTCATGTATCCCATATAAAGAAGGAGGAAGAGCAAGTCGATATGCTCGATCACCAATCTTTTCAAGAATCTCGTACGGACCAATGTATCTAGGAGACAATTTCCCGCGTTTGCCAAATCTGACAACTCCTCTGAACGGAGAAATCTTCAAGAATACTCTGTCTCCCTGTTCAAATACTAACAGTCTACGTCTGATTTTCGCATACTTGGCTTGTCTATCCTGCGCCGTCTTCATTCTCTTCTGAATGATCTTCACCTTCTCAGTCATTTCACGAATCATATCAGGCCCAAGTTCTGGTACATCAGATACATCATCCCAGTACAACGGAGATCTGCACTTCTTGCCATATAATGCCTCAAACGGAGCCATCTCAATGCTCGTTTGATAGCTGTTGTTGTACGAAAATTCACACAAAGGTAGTGAATCTTGCCAACTAGTGCCGAAATCTAGCACTACAGCTCGCAACATGTCCTCTAAAGTCTGGATAGTCCGCTCTGACTGTCCGTCCGTCTGGGGATGGTATGCAGTGCTCAGGTGCAATGTCGTACCTAAAGCCTGCTGTAGACTGTGCCAGAAATGAGAAGTGAATCGTGGATCACGATCTGATACGATCGACTTTGGCACACCATGCAATCTGACTACCTCTCTGATATATATCTCAGCCATCTGATCATGTCGGTACGTCATTCTGTATGGAATAAAACACGCTGATTTGGTCAATCTGTCAATAATGACCCAAATCGCATCACAGCCCCGGGATGATCGAGGTAATTTCGTCATGAAATCCATGGAAATGTGATCCCATTTCCATTCAGGAATAGACAAACTCTGAAGTAGACCTCCGGGCTTCTTTCTCTCGGCCTTTACCTGCTGGCAATTCAAGCACTTTGACACAAATTCGGCAATGTGTGCCTTCATCTGTTTCCACCAGAACTGTGTCTTCAAATCATTGTACATCTTTCAGCCACCAGGATGAATACTAAACCGACTACAGTGCGCTTCTGACATAATCTGTTGTTTCAATTCTGGAACATCTGGCACTACAATACGGTTATTCACATACAGAACATAATCATGTACCTGATACTCTGACTGATGTCCTGATCTGACCATATCAATAGACTTCTGCACATTCTGATCAGTTCTTTGGGCTTCCTTGATTCTCATAATCAAATCTGGCTCAACTTGAATCTTAGCAAGTTGTAGCGGTCTACTATCTGTATCAAATGCTAAACCAGACAAACAGCAATCTTCAACTAAATTCGAAACACCTATCGTCGATAAGGATAGGGCACATACCTTTCGACTCAAGGCATCTGCTGCTGCATTTGACTTCCCTGGATAGTACTTGATCTCGCAATCAAAATCTTTCAACAAATCGAGCCATCTACGCTGTCTCATATTGAATTCTGATTGAGAAAACAGATACTTCAGGCTTTTGTGATCAGAGTAGATTTCAAATTTATCGCCATAAAGATAGTGACGCCAGATCTTCAATGCAAAAACAATAGCCGCCAATTCAAGATCATGAATTGGATATCGGGTCTCGTGTGGCTTCAGCTGTCTAGAGGCATATGCGATCACATGTCCTCGCTACATAAGAACACATCCTAACCCTCTGTGAGATGCATCACTGTGGGGACCCGCACGCTAATCATCTTATTAATCGTTATTGGGACTAATTTACTTAATTATAATAAACAGGGTCTAAATTTTTTTTTTTAAAAAAAATGCGGAACGTAATGGCATACATCTTAACATACACGTCAGTATTAAAAGTACAAATCTTGCACTATATACAATCAGTCTCAACTAAGGTTTAACAACTATATAACAAGTGTTTAAACCCTATTTCTAGTCCAAGTCCGTAGTCTCCACTCTAACTCGATCTTTCTTCACCTCTGTGACCCTGAACATGTCCCACCTGTTGCCATGCACACATACAGACAAGACAACAGCCGGATAACTCCGGTGAGATATAAATATCCCAGTATAAACAATGTATCAATGCAATCATATAAAACATATATAAAACCATAAACAATCATTAAAACATGTATCTAATCTGACTACATGAATCAATACGAATTTGTATTTAAGTCAATGACTTATTATCTTATCTCCACTTATTTCTAACCTAGGGATCCCGATCTAATTTAGACTTTGGTATGCTGTATCGAATGTCTACAATAGACGTCGATCTACATCTAAGTTCATCGATACACCGTAAGTCTAGAGTCTACGCGGTTCTGACAAAGACTCGGCGGTTCTGCCCTAGCTAGGCTGATCTGCCCTAGACTCAAACTCTGGCTCTGCTATAATTCAATAGACTAAACATATCAATCTGATAATCTGCAAATATCAATGCAATAAAATAAAGTATGTGATTTTGGGAAACTCAAGTCAAACCTAACTCGAGTTGTGCAATCCCGAATCAACATTTATTTATACCTTTTATTATGTCGCTCTGATACAATCGAAGTCTCGACTCAAAGCCTGTCAATGTTCAATCTGGCAATGACAATATCAATACTCTGTATCAATATTCTAATCAAATCACAACATTTCTGTTTTATCAAATTCTGACGGTACAACAGTACAATCTTGCGATACCGGTGATACAACATCAGTATATACTAATTCCAATAACTTATAATCAACCACCGTACGAATCTGACATCACATCTCAGTCAATTTAACTCTGAAATTCATAACAATTCCATATTCAGTCCATTTCTTAATCTGACTTCGATTCTATGATGTCTACTATGTCAAGAACACTATATATGAATCGTATCTGATTCTAGACATAGCATAATTTCAAATCCTACCAAAACGTAACAAAACTTACGTCCTGTTGTAGCTGTCATTGCTAGAAACACGGTGCCGTACTCGGATTCAAATTTGAACAGACGGATTGATCGCAAATCAAATTCTGAAATCAACGAGCAATTCCCCCCCAACTTTTGTTTCTTCTTTCTTCTGAGGAAAACGTTGCATGTATATATATATATATATATATACATATACGCACATGCAAATGGACGAGTGGCTCAATCTTTGTAGCACACGTCTCGCGCATATGCGCGACCCCAATCGGCGCATATGCGCGAGACACTCGGTCTCCGCGCGTATCCTGCACATCGCCTCGCGCATATGCGCGACTCATCCCCGCGCATATGCGCGAGACTCTCTGGAGTTCCTTGCATAGGCTTCGCGCATATGCGCGACATCTTCCGCGCATATGCGCGAGGTCTTCTGCCTGTTTGGCGCATGTGCGCGCATCCGGTCGCGCATGTGCGCCGATGCTACTGTCCTTGCACATTAAGTTCCACACGCGATCTCATTTCGTGTCTCGGTTAGCCTTTTCATAATTATCTCGATAAAAAATCAATAATCGTAATTTACACGGTATAAAATCTCGGGCATTACATTTCTCCCCCCCTAAGATACGATTTCGTCCTCAAAATCACAGGCATTCAATTATATTAATAGGGAGTATATACAGAAACGATCTAAAAAGTTTACATTATCGAAACAACTCAGGGAATTCTTGTCTCATATTTGATTCAGTCTCCCAGGTTGCTTCTTCAGTGCCATGACGAGTCCATTGAACTTTCACAAGTGGAATGGTCTTCGTTCTGAGCTGTTTTTCTTTACGATCAATAATCTGAATCGGTTTTTCAACATAGCTCAACGTCTCATCCAGTTTGGTCTCGTCTTGCTGAATAGCATGTGAAGCATCAGGAAGGTATTTCCTTAATAACGATACAAGAAAGACATCATGTATCCCGGATAATGAAGGCGGTAATGCGAGTCGATAGGCACGATCTCCTATCTTTTCGAGAATCTCATAAGGCCCAATATATCGTGGAGACAGTTTCCCTTTCTTGCCAAATCTGACAACTCCTCTGAAAGGTGAAATCTTTAAAAATACTCGGTCTCCTGCCTCAAATACCAACGGTCTACATCGAACATTGGCATATTTGGCCTGTCTATCTTGTGCTGCCTTCATTTTCTTTTGAATTAGCTTCACTTTTTCTGTCATATCTCTGATCATATCAGGTCCAATCTCAGGCACTTCAGAGATATCATCCCAATAGAGAGGGGATCGACACTTCTTTCCGTACAACGCTTCGAATGGTGCCATCTCAATACTCGTCTGATAGCTGTTGTTGTACGAAAACTCGCAAAGTGGCAATGCATCTTGCCAATTAGTGCTAAAATCAAGCACCACTGCTCTCAGCATATCCTCTAGTGTCTGGATAGTTCTCTCTGACTGTCCGTTAGTCTGTGGATGATATGCGGTACTCAGATGTAACTTCGTACTGAGAGCCTGCTGCGAACTCTGCGAGAAGTGCGAAGTAAATCGAGGATCACGGTCTGATACAATTGACTTCGGCACTCCGTGCAATCTGACCACTTCTCTGACATAGATCTCTGCCATCTGGTCAAATCTGTACGTCATCTTGTACGGAATAAAACATGCGGATTTGGTCAATCTGTCAATCACGACCCAAATCGCATCACAACCTCGGGAGGAACGCGGTAGCTGCATCACAAAATCCATGGAAATGTGATCCCATTTCCATTCAGGAATGGACAAACTCTGTAATAAACCTCCTGGTTTCTTTCTTTCTGCTTTCACCTGCTGGCAATTCAGACATTTGGAAACAAATTCGGCAATGTCAGTCTTCATTTGTTTCCACCAGAACTGTCTTTTCAAATCATTATACATCTTTCTGCCACCAGGATGAATACTGAATCGACTGTTGTGCGCTTCTGACAATATCTGTCGTCTCAAATCTGAAACATTCGGCACAACCAACCGATTATTTACATACAAGACGTTATCACGTACCTGATATTCCGATCGATGTCCTGTTCTGATCATCGATACTGATTTCTGTACATTCTGATCAACATTCTGAGCAGCCTTAATTCTTAAGATCAGCTCGGGTTCCACTTGCACCGTATAGAGTTTCAACGGTCTATAATCTGTTTCAAATGCTAATCCAGACAAACAGCAGTCTTCTATCAAATTTGAAATACCGATCGTCGACAAGGATAAAGAACATACCTTTCGACTTAGTGCATCAGCTGCTGCATTAGACTTTCCTGGATAGTATTTGATTTCACAATCAAAATCCTTAAGCAAATCAAACCATCTTCGTTGCCTCATATTTAATTCAGATTGTGAAAACAAATATTTTAAACTCTTATGATCAGAATATATCTCAAACTTTTCCCCATAAAGATAGTGTCGCCATATCTTTAATGCAAAGACAATGGCTGCCAATTCAAGATCATGGATTGGATAACGAGTCTCATGTGGTTTAAGTTGTCTTGAGGCATAAGCAATAACATGCCCTCGCTGCATCAAAACACATCCCAACCCTCTGTGAGAGGCGTCGCAATAAACCACAAAATCACCAGTACCGGATGGGATAGTCAACACCGGAGCACTGGTCAATCTCTTTTTCAACTCCAGAAAACTGGTCTCGCATTCTTCAGACCAAACAAATGGAGCATTCTTCTGAGTCAGCTGAGTAATTGGTTGAGCAATACTTGAGAAATCTTTAATAAAACGACGGTAATATCCCGCTAAACCCATGAAACTGCGAATTTCGGGCACTGACGTCGGTCTTGGCCAAGAAATCACGGCCTCAACTTTGCTGGGATCCACTGATATCCCATCTCCGGATATAATATGCCCCAGAAATACTACCTGTCTCAACCAAAACTCGCATTTCGACAGTTTAGCATATAATTTCTCAGTCCTTAAAATTCGCAACACAGTTATTAAATGCTCAGCATGCTCATCCCTATTCTTTGAATAAATCAAAATATCATCGATGAAAATAATCACAAAATCATCGAGATATTTATGGAATATACGGTTCATCAATCCCATAAATACAGCTGGAGCATTCGTCAAACCAAATGGCATGACAATAAACTCATAATGTCCATACCTGGTTCTGAATGCTGTCTTTGAGATATCAGAATCTCTGACTCTCAGCTGATGATATCCAGATCTCAAATCGATCTTGGAATATACTGAAGAACCCTGCAACTGATCAAACAAATCATCAATACGAGGCAAAGGATATTTATTCTTTATCGTTGCCTTGTTCAGTTGCCGATAGTCGATGCAGAGTCTCATCGAACTGTCTTTCTTTCTTACAAACAATACTAGAGCACCCAAGGAGAAACACTCGGTCTGATGTACCCCTTGGCCAGTAAATCTTCCAGCTGATCTTTTAATTCTTTCAATTCAATTGGTGCCATTCTGTACGGGGCTCTAGAAATCGGAACTGTACCTGGCATCAATTCAATGCTGAAGTCTATCTCTCTAACTGGAGGTAATCCCGGGATCTCATCTGGGAAGACGTCAGCAAACTCACATACCACTGGCAAATCGGCCAATGATGGACTCGACTTCAGTAAATCTACTGAATATACAAGGAATCCCTCTGCTCCTTTCTGTAACAATCGAGTCATAGATAATACGGATATTAAAGGAATTCTCGATCTAGAACCCTTACCATAGAATTTCCACTCTTCCGTCATATCTGGTCTGAATCTCACTATCTTGTGGAAACAATCAACTGTAGCTCTGTACTTGGTCAGCATATCAATACCGATAATACAATCAAAATCAGACAACCCCAGTACAATACACTCTAACTCAATCTCATGCCCGTCATACTGTAGTATACAATGTCCCTAAAGGAGAAGAGACAGACACTACAGTAGCTAAAGACTCTATAGGCAATGCATGACTCAATGCAAATCGTTCAGAAATAAAAGTATGTGAAGCACCGGTATCAATCAATACATAAGCAGGGTAACCACATAAAGAACAGTTACCTGCCACAACGTCATCTGGTGCTTCCTGGGCCTGCTCCTCGGTCAAAGCGAATACTCTGGCCTGCTGTCTGGGAGGCTGGCTAACAGTCTGGCTACCTCCTGGCCTCTGCTGTGACTGAGCTGGCGCTGGCTGGAATGTATGAACAGCAGCTGATCGTCTCTCAGTCTGTGCTGCTGCTCCCGATGACTCGGCTCCCTGAGATCTTTGGGACCCTCTCTGTGGACACACTTTGGCAAAGTGTCCCGGCTGTTTAAAGATGTTGCAACTACCAGTCACTCCCTGGCATTGCTCAGTTGCATGTCTTCCTCCACAAGTCTTGCAATAAACTCCAGTGTAACTCTGGCTCTGTCTGAAACCACCGGAGCTGGAAGAACTGCTGCCAGATTTCTTAAATTTCTTTCCTCTGGATTTCAAAAATTCTTTCTTCCTTCCACTGCTGCTGCCACCCTCAAATCTGGGAGGTGGTTGCTGTGGTCTCGGTGCTGGAGGCACAAATGAAGCCCTTTCTGTCTCATCAGACCGGCTTCTGCTCCCTTAGCTCTGTTCAGGGCGTCAGTAAAGTTATTCGGTCGCCCTGTGTTCACCAATGTGAAAATATCTGGGTTCAAGCCATTGATGAACTGATCAGCAGTAGCTTCCTCGCTGTCAGCCACATGTGGAGTAAATTTCAACAAGGTGGAGAACTTGGACACGTATGCTTCTATGTTCATCTGTCCCTGCCTTAGATTAGCAAACTCTGCCCCTTTGTCCTTCCGGTACGACACTGGAAAGAATCGTTGGTAAAATTCAGTTCTAAATATATTCCAGGTAATAGTCGTACCTCTATGCTCCATGGCTCTCTTTCTAGTAATCCACCAGTCCTTAGCAACATCATGTAACTGGTGTCCAATTAATCGAACTCGCCTCTCATCTATATATTCCAATGAATCAAACAGCATTTCAATATCGTCAAGCCAACTCTCGCACTCCACAGCGTTCTCTGTTCCTTTCAAAGTTGGCGGGTGAAATGACTGAAATCTTTTCAGTAACGTTTCCATTGGAGTCGGTATTACATCCATTGGAGGATTTGATGTGCTACCCTGTTCTGGAATTCGTCTGGGAGGCATATCTGGTTATCAACAGAATTAGTAACTCAAATACAACAACCAACTTCAGTCCTTCTCTGATCATCTTACTGTTGATCTAGAATCGGTGCTGATCCATTCTCAATAAAACATATCACTATATCAAATCAGATAAGCAAGTAACATGTATTAAAGCAATAAGACATGCTAGCATTCAAAAGCAGGAAAGAAATCCTCAATCTACCCCGCTCACTAGCCTTTTCTATCTCAATCTAAAGGATCGATCGCTCTGATACCACCTGTTGAGGGGACCCGGACGCTAATCATCTTATTAATCGTTATTGGGACTAATTTACTTAATTATAATAAACAGGGTCTAAATTTTTATTTTTTATTTTTTTTTAAAATGCGGAACGTAATGGCATACATCTTAACATACACGTCAGTATTAAAAGTACAAATCTTGCACTATATACAATCAGTCTCAACTAAGGTTTAACAACTATATAACAAGTGTTTAAACCATATTTCTAGTCCAAGTCCGTAGTCTCCACTCTAACTCGATCTTTCTTCACCTCTGTGACCCTGAACATGTCCCACCTGTTGCCATGCACACATACAGACAAGACAACTGCCGGATAACTCCGGTGAGATATAAATATCCCAGTATAAACAATGTATCAATGCAATCATATAAAACATATATAAAAGCATAAACAATCATTAAAACATGTATCTAATCTGACTACATGAATCAATACGAATCTGTATTTAAGTCAATGACTTATTATCTTATCTCCACTTATTTCTAACCTAGGGATCCCGATCTAATTTAGACTTTGGTATGCTGTATCGAATGTCTGCAATAGACGTCGATATACATCTAAGTTCATCGATACACCGTAAGTCTAGAGTCTACGCGGTTCTGACAAAGACTCGGCGGTTCTGCCCTAGCTAGGCTGATCTGCCCTAGACTCAAACTCTGGCTCTGCTATAATTCAATAGACTAAACATATCAATCTGATAATCTGCAAATATCAATGCAATAAAATAAAGTATGTGATTTTGGGAAACTCAAGTCAAACCTAACTCGAGTTGTGCAATCCCGAATCAACATTTATTTATACCTTTTATTATGTCGCTCTGATACAATCGAAGTCTCGACTCAAAGCCTGTCAATGTTCAATCTGGCAATGACAATATCAATACTCTGTATCAATATTCTAATCAAATCACAACATTTCTGTTTTATCAAATTCTGACGGTACAATAGTACAATCTTGCGATACCGGTGATACAACATCAGTATATACTAATTTCAATAACTTATAATCAACCACCGTACGAATCTGACATCACATCTCAGTCAATTTAACTCTGAAATTCATAACAATTCCATATTCAGTCCGTTTCTTAATCTGACTTCGATTCTATGATGTCTACTATGTCAAGAACACTATATATGAATCGTATCTGATTCTAGACATAGCATAATTTCAAATCTTACCAAAACGTAACAAAACTTACGTCCTGTTGTAGCTGTCGTTGCTAGGAACACGGTGCCGTACTCGGATTCAAATTTGAACAGACGGATTGATCGCAAATCAAATTCTAAAATCAACGAGCAATTCCCCCCCAACTTTCGTTTCTTCTTTCTTCTGAGGAAAAAGTTGCATGTATATATATATATATACATATACGCACATGCAAATGGACGAGTAGCTCAATCTTTGTAGCTCACGTCTCGCGCATATGCGCGACCCCAATCGGCGCATATGCGCGAGACACTCGGTCTCCGCGCGTATCCTGCACATCGCCTCGCGCATATGCGCAACTCATCCCCGCGCATATGCGCGAGACTCTCTGGAGTTCCTTGCATAGGCTTCGCGCATATGCGCGACATCTTCCGCGCATATGCGCGAGGTCTTCTGCCTGTTTGGCGCATGTGCGCGCATCCGGTCGCGCATGTGCGCCGATGCTACTGTCCTCGCACATTAAGTTCCACACGCGATCTCATTTCGTGTCTCGGTTAGCCTTTTCATAATTATCTCGATAAAAAATCAATAATCGTAATTTACACGGTATAAAATCTCAGGCATTACAATCACAATACACAACGAAATCACCAGTACCTGAAGGAATCATCAAGACAGGTGCACTGGTCAGCCTCTTCTTCAACTCTAGAAAGCTAGACTAACACTCCTCAGACCATACAAACGGAGCATTCTTCTGTGTTAACTGGGTAATCGGCTTTTCAATGCTGGAGAAATCTTTGATGAATCGTCGATAGTACCCTGCCAGACCCATGAAACTGCGTATCTCAGGCACAGAAGTCGGTCTCGGCCAACTGATCACAGCTTCAACTTTACTCAGATCCACAGAAATACCATCTCCAGATATGATATGACCCAAGAAGACAACCTGTCTCAGCCAAAACTCACACTTTGACAGTTTAGCAAATAATCTTTCATTTCTCAACGTTTGCAACACAATTCTCAAATGATTGACATGTTCATTCAGATTCTTAGAATAAACCAAGATATCATCAATAAAAACAATCACAAACTCATCCAAATACCTCTGAAAGATACGGTTCATCAATCCCATAAACACCGCTGGAGCATTCGTTAAACCAAAAGGCATGACAACAAACTCATAATGTCCATACCTGGTTCGGAATGCTGTCTTCGGTATGTCAACATCTCTAACTCTCAGTTGGTGATATCCCGATCGCAAATCAATCTTGGAATAGACAGATGATCCCTGTAACTGATCAAATAAATCGTCAATACGCGGCAATGGATATTTATTCTTCACCGTTGCTTTATTCAGTTGCCGGTAATCGATACATAATCTCATGGAACCATCTTTCTTGCGCACGAATAGCACTGGAGCACCCCAAGGAGATACACTGGGTCTGATATATCCCTTGGCTAGAAGATCTTCTAACTGTGCTTTCAATTCTTTCAACTCTATCGGCGCCATCCTATACGGAGCTCGAGATATAGGAACGGTACCTGGAATAAGATCAATACTGAAATCTACCTCTCGGGCTGGGGGTAACCCTGGGATCTCATCTGGAAATACATCTGCAAACTCCCGTACTACTGGCAAATCTGCCAATGCCGGGCTCGATTTTTGTAGGTCTACAGAATAAATAAGGAACCCCTCTGCTCCTTTCTGCAGCAATCTACTCATAGTCAAAGCAGACACTAAGGGAATCCGAGATCTGGAACCCTTACCGTAGAATTTCCACTCTTATGTCATTTCAGGTCTGAATTTGACAATCTTGTGAAAACAGTCTACGGTGGCTCTGTACTTGGTTAACATGTCAATCCCGACAATACAATCAAAATCAGATAAACCAAGTACAACACAGTCTAAATCAATCTCATGTCCCTCAAACTGTAGTATACACTGTCTAACTGAAGTCACAGATATCAAACCACTTCCCAACGGAGAAAAAATAGACACTACAGCAGACAATGACTCGACAGGCAATGCATGTATCAATGCAAAACATTCCGATATGAATGTATGTGATGCACCTGTATCTATCAACACATATGCAGGATAACCGCAAATGAAAGAGTTACCTGCAATCACATCGTCTGGTGCATCTTGGGCTTGCTCCTCCGTCAATGCAAACACCTGAGCACTGTCTGGCCACCTCTGGCTCTAGGCTGGGACTGTGTATGAGTGAGTTGGAAGGAATGGACAGACGAAGCTTGCCTCTCAGGCTGAGTCACTGATGCAGATGACCCTGCACCTTGGAATTTCTGTGCACCTCTCTGTGGACAGACTTTGGCGAAATGTCCCTGTTGTCTACATATGTTGCATTTGGCCATCACTCCCTGACACTGCTCTGTGGCATGTTGGCCTCCGCAAGAACTACAATACAGAGCTGAAAAATCCGTACTCTGGCCAGGACCTCTCTGTCGTGACCCGCTGGAGTTCGACGAACTGCTCCCTGCTCTCTTAAACTGCTTGCCTTTAGCTTTCAACGAATCTTTCTTGTCACTACTACTGCTTCCACTATCAAATCGAGCAGAAGGTGGTGGAAACTGTGCGGCGGGCTGTGGCGGTCTCTGACTCTGAGCACTATAGGAAACTCCTCGCTGCCTGATCAAGCCAGCCTCTGCTCCTTTTGCTCTATTCAGTGCATCAGAAAAGGTATTGGGTCGTCCCGTGTTCACCAAAGTAAAAATATCAGGGTTTAAACCATTGATGAATTGATCGGCGACCGCTTCATCATTTCCTGCCACGTGTGACGCAAATCGAAGCAAGGAAGAAAACTTGGCAACATACTCTTCTCTGTTCCACTGCCCCTGTCTCAAGTTGGCAAATTCGGCCCCTTTGTCTTTTCAATAGGAGACTGGAAAGAAACGTTGATAAAATTCATCCTTGAATACCTTCCAAGTAATATCAATACCTCTATGCTCCAATGCTCGTTTCGTGGTAAGCCACCAACTCTTGGCCACTTCTTGTAACTGATGCCCAATCAACTTCACTCTTCGTTCATCTATATAGGCAAGAGATTCAAACAGCATCTCTATATCGTCTAACCAGCTCTCACAATTCACTGCATTCTCCGTGCCCTTCAAAGTCGGGGGATGGAATGACTGAAACCTCTTTAATAACGTCTCCATAGGTGTAGCTGTCACATCCATCTGAGTACCTGATGTACTACCCTGTTCTGGCACTTGACCTGCAGCTGGTTGTGGTATTCTTCTAGGCGGCATATCTGATTATCAAAAGATTAGTACACAATCTATACAATCTGTCTCAGCCCTTCTCTGATCATATACCTCTGATCCAGAATCGGTTCTGATTCAGTCTTTACAAGCACATGCAGTAAATCAATTCAGATAACAATACAACATGTAATAGGGAAAGCAATAAATCATGCTAGCACATCAAAAGCAAGGAAGAAGACTCGATCTACCCCGCTCATTCTATTCTATCTCAGTCTACAGAACCTACTGCTCTGATACCACCTGTTGTGGGGACCCGGGCTCTAACTCGATTCTTTTTGGGATTAGTTGGATCTTTGCTAGAAAATGTGGGTCAAATTTTTGCTTTTAACATTAATTCAAATGTATATAAACATGCACAAGGTCTTTATTTATTTTATCTCTACAAACATAATATACATGTCTTGTCCAGTACATATTCAACAAACCAGTATTCAAATACAGTACATGACAAAAACACAAACTACAAGTACATCTGCTATGCCCGTGATCACCACGCTATATCCATCTCTCATCTCTGTTGCGACCCAGATCCTGCCCTACCTGTTGTTATGCACACATACAGACACAACAACAGCCGGAAACTCCGGTGAGAATAAATCCCAATATAAAACATGTATACATGCATGTCATGCAATTTAATACAAATCATAACACATAATCAGTAATTATGACACATTAGTGAATACAGATAAAACAATCTGACTCTTACTCTTTAACTCGACTCGTATCTAAGTCTAGGGATCCCGGTGTGAATAAGATGTAACAGGTCTCCCACCTACTCTCCCAATCGGGGTGGCATTACATCTTATTCCTAAACTTCGGTCTGGTCTGTATCGAAATCTACAATCGGAGTGAATCTGATCCGAAGCATCGATATCACCGAACGTTAAGAAAATTGGCGTATCTACCAATGACACTCCTATCTCAGTACATATATATAAATCAATATAAAGTTACAAACAGAACAAGTATGTGATTTTGTTGGGAAACTCAAATTGAATCTCATTTGAGTTGTGTCTTCCCCAAACAAAACATGAATTATACCTTCTGGTCGTTCGTAGAAGTCGAAGTCTCGTATTCTTGATATCAAATCTGTCAAACCAAATCTGAAATGACATATATACAATGCACTATATCAACTTCTAACTCAAAAGGATACACATACGGAGCAATATTCAATCTCGATACATTTCGACGGCATAACAACGTAGTTTCTCGATACCGGTCATATCAACACAACATAATCAATATCAACAACTCATAATCTTCATCATAAACATATATAACTTCTGAAATCTGCATATCTCATTTCGATACATGCTGAAAATCATAACAATGTCATATGCTATCATTTTCTCGATCCGGTTTCGATTATACTATGTCCAACATGTCAAGAACACATAATAACTATCATATCATACTTCTTTCAACACATGGAATCTAAATCATGTTGAAACATAACCAAACTTACATCCTCTTGTAGCATTGGGTGTGAGGAGCACAAATCTAGGCTCAGATCGAAATTCGGTTAAACGGATTTGTCACAACCAAGTGTTGAAGATGAGGAGGAAAAGCTTGAAGCTTGAAAGAGATTCTCTCGATGCTGGTCTGCTGAATGAAGAAGAGATGAATCATGCACTAAGTATATATACCATGCCATGTGTCAACATAAGAATCAAAGGTGGATTTCTCGCACAGAGTACCGCGGGTGCGCTCCTTCTTGACCGCGGGTGCGGTTAGCTCACGGCATCCCCTTCCAATTTTCTAGAATCATCGACCGCGGGTGCGCTCAGTTATGTACCGCGGGTGCGCTCACCCTACTGTATCACATCCAAAATTTCAGAATAATGACCGCAGGTGCGCCGGCTTTTGCACCGCGGGTGCGGTCTTGCTACTGTAAATCTTCCACATTTCATGAGTCAAAACCGCGGGTGCGGTCTTGTTTGAGGCGCGGGTGCCGTGCCTCCTTCATGCAACACTTCATAATTTCGTTTTATCAACCTACAATTCTTGGGCATTACAAATTATAAGTTTTACTATTTTTACAGGTTCGATAAAACAAGAATAACCTTGGCGTTGCAAATGGGATTAAGATGATTCTTGGACCTGTAGAAAGTTGATGTTAATATATACAATATTGGCGGCAAGAATGAGATAAAAATCTTCTCACAAGTGAGATCAAATTAAGCAACAAATAAAGTTACCAAATAAGTGGCAGTTTTACCATGCTCTAGCATTTTGACAATATCTCTCAAATTACTTGGTCAAATGGTTAAAAAATACCACAATTCAAATAACTCAATTATCTACATGTTTTGTTTTATGTGAAAAAAAAAATTCGGATGTGAAGATTTTCAAAAGTGATGTGTATTAAAATATAATTTCTTGGAACACCAATGAAGAATTATGTAAAAAAACAATATTTTATTTATAGTTTTCTCCCCAAATTTGGTTATAAATAGGGGTGCATTGTAATGAATTGAGATATCCCCCATTTTATGAACAAACCTTTGAGTTCATAATATTTCTCTCTTTGTTTTTCTTTTATTTCTTCATTTAAATATAATTAGGATGTTAATTTCATATTCAAAGTTTAACACTTTGAATAATGCGTAGCTAACTTCCCAAAGTTGAGATGAAAAAGTGAAGCTCTTGACATGATAATAAGGTTATTAAAATATAAGAATCTATGTTTTATATTATTTAATCATTATTTATTGTTTATGTTATATTTATTTCTTTAAGAATTAATATACCCTACTTATAAGTGGGAGTTTTGATTTATTGTTGCTATATGTTACACTAAATTCATAAAATCATTTAAATGTTAGTTTTGTATTACCAACTATTTAAAGTGGATGCCTTGATTTATTATATATGAATATATCATAATATTAATTTCTTGGTACCATTTAAATGTTTGTTTGGTATTACCAACCATTTAAAGTAGATGCTTTGATATATTATATATCAATATATCATAATTTTAATTTCTCGGAAGAGGAAATCCTTAGCTCAAAAGCTAAAACGCTCAACTTAGGTAAGCTCATTGATTGTCAGGGAGGAAACCCCTAGCTCATGGGCTTAAACCCTCAGCTCAAAGAAGCTCAACTTTTCTTGTCCTAAAAGAACCAAAAATGGAGCTAGGAGAAGAGCCAAAGGATTGGACAAATTTATTGTGCAAGAGATGACCATTGAGTTAATCAAGGAAATGAGCTAAAAGACTAAGACACATTTAATATGCAAGAAATAACCCATGAACTAACCAAGATGACCCTTGAATTGGATAGAAATTTGACCAAAATAAATGCCTTGCTTGGACATCAAGGGGACGGCCAAGGCTAGTGGAAAGGACAAGAATTTTCTATAAATAGCACCTCAATTCTCATGCCAAATACACTTCAAAAATTCCCTCAAAAGCCTCCAAATTTTCGGCCCCTCCACCAAGTACACTCACGGTCGTCGAAAGCAAGGAAGGAAGCTCGTGCAGTCCAAGTGCTTAGAAGGTACGTCGAAGTACTCGAGTTTTACGTCGAAGTTCTGTCGAATTTTCAGAAGAAAACTTCGTTCAAGGATTTGCATATTCGTACCGTACCTTCAAGAATCGGTAAGTGGGTTTTTGTTATGTATATTCGTTTGTATTTTTAAATCTTGAATATATAAGTTATGACATGCATGAATGTGTGTCCTCATTTTCGAAAACAGCATGATGTCCGTCTTTTAAAATTTCGATCGTTTATGTGTTTTCTTCTATGCTTCGAAATTCTTTGATTCCGCTGAATCCGTTGAAACTCTGATATCTGAAACTTCTGATAAGTTCTGTCTGTTAATTCTGAAATCTTTGTTACACTGTTACGATTCAATTTGAAATGGGACGAGAATTGTGATTCTGTCTGGCCCCCAATGGTGGGTATAAAACCATTTCTGTCTGGCCCCCACCGGTGGGTATAAAACCATTTCTGTCTGGCCCCCACCGGTGGGTATAAAACCGTGTTCTAGCCTCACCCCTTAGAGGACTAACATATTGGGGACAATTTGACCATGGAAATGAGGTGAGTAACAGTGTTCTGTCTGTTCCGATCTGTTCTGTTCTGAATTGTTCTGATCAGTTTCTGAACTTCTCTGAATCGTCTGATAACCTCTGTCTTATATTTGTTTCGTTTCTGTTATGATGAGTTAAAAGTAATAAGATTTGAAAGTTTGTTAAAGAAATTTTTTAAAGATTAAGTTCTATATGTATCATTGGAAATCGATCGACCCCCACTTGCTGAGTGTTTCCAAAACACTCACCCCTTACAAATTTCAGATTAAAATGAAGAGCAATTGACTGAGGAGGAACAAGAAGCCTTCTGGGGATGGCATCCGATGAGCAATATCAAGAAATCAAGACTTTATTTTCCTTTTGTTCAGTTTCCGCATTTGCAACTCTGATGTATTTTTATTCTATTGTCAATGTAAAGCCAATGTTTTATTTATGAAAAAGACTGGTTTTTGGCATTTCGATACGAGGCTTAATTGTTTTCAAGTAATTTTTTAACAATGCCGGATGTCACAGACTAGGCGTGACATTATATATATATATATAGCACAATAAAAATACTTGACAACATTTATAAGTTTTGGTATATATACTTATAAGATAATAATATAACATAATATAAATATGATTATTTAATATATTGAAACCATTTTATTAAGTGGATTTCTATAATGTTCATTAATGTTAACTTTATTAAAATACCAAGGGTGGATCCTATAATCCCAACTACTTAAATTAAAATTTCAACAATTAAAAGTTACCAATTAAATATTCAAACAATTAAACCAAAACAAAAAACAAAAAACAAAAAAGACATTGTAGTGGACTTATAATTACCTTAGCTTCCCTGTGGATACGATATTCGGACTCACCGAATTATACTACTTGTAGACAACTTGCTCTTGGGAGTGCAACAATCAAAGTCGCATCACCTGACCGAGTCATGCGCGGTGCCGAAGCCCTTGGCCGAGCCCTTACCCATCGAGTGGCCTTAGGAAAACCCTAGGCTCTTTCCCCTCCCTAGCCCTCAAAATTTCTAGCCTAATTTCCACCTTGAATCATCCTCGTTCTATCTATAAAACGTCCTAAGTGGGTAGTCTATCCCTTGGAAATCATAACGTTTAATAAACAAGTGTAAAATCGTCAAAACGTTTGAAAAATTCATTCTATCGTTAAACAAATCGAGCATAACTATTTTTCATGCAAAAATAATCAAAACATACATAATAAAGATTGAATGATGCGTCAAAGGAATTTCAAACTTGCCTTTGCGTTTTAGAACACTCGAATATGCGATCGTCGGCATGGGGCGCATAGAAGTTCAAACAGGCGACGAAGACTCTTTATTTTCTTCCTCTCCAATATTTCGAGTTTTAGTGTCTGTATAGTGGGTGATTTCGGCTGCTATGTGCTTCAAATAACATAGGAATCCTTTTTATAATTTTTAATTTGCGTGTTAATGGACTTAGGTTTTGAGCCTCTGAGTTTAGGTATAATTGGACCTACTTATTGTAGATAAATTAAGCACAATAATGCTTATTTAATTTAAAAATAAAAGTTTATAAAATTTAGTTCTCAAAAATAATAATTTTGATCTTTTAAAAGTCTCTCGTTTGTCCAAAACCGGCTTCCTAAAAAAAATTGAGCTCATCTCGTAAAATAATTTGAACTCTATTATTTTTAGAAAAATTTAATCATATTAATACGCCTTAAAAATATTTATCGAAGAATATTTTTTTATCTCAGTCGTCTCTGGTCTCCTTTTCCCAGCTTGTTATCGAATATTAAGGTAAAATCTACAGTTTCCACAAAATCATGCAATTATACCCTTAACCATGTAATATGCATTATGTAAGTAAATTAAATATGAAATTTAAATCAATTTCATGCATGTGGTTTACGTGAGTTAGTTTTTGGACGTTATCGTTTTACTTTAATATAGTACAACGGCTGTACAAACGTGTTGTGTGTCAAAAATATAAATTTAATATAATAAAAGCGGCTGGACAAATGTGTTATGTGTCTAAAATAATACATAAATAATATGAAATTAATATGTGTGATAAATGTTGAAATTGATAGATAAATGAAAAAAGTTGAAAGAAATTTACGGGGAAAAATTTCAAAAAATGAAGATTTTGACATTTATTTAAATATTTTTTTAATATTTGAAATTGATTTGGAGAGAGATTCTGGATAGTAATAAATTGGAAGTGTAATGCCCGAGATTTTGATTATGTTAATCTGAGATTATTGATTATGAGTTGATGTGATTGTAGCCGGGCCATTCCGAGACCAAATTGGGCAAGTATATGAAATGTACCAATTCTTGGACCGAAAGTGTTGCGCCCGGGCGGAAGTTTTTGTCCGCCCGAGCGCCATTGAATAGTGGAAGAAAGCCGAGCATCTCGCGCCCGGGCGAAAGTTTTTGTCCGCCCGAGCGCCCTTGTTTACTGGATGAGGGCCGAGCACGCCGCGCCCGGGCGGAAATTCTTGTCCGCCCGAGCGCCAATCGATTTTCATGAAAAAATGACACATTTCTTCAGCATGCAATGGATGTATATATATATTGTAATCCTTCAGAAATCAGAAGAAAGAAACGAAGAAAGGAATCGAGAATATTTCAGAAATCCTTACGCCTTTATATTTCAATCCGCCCGTTAGATTTTGAATCCGACTTCAGTACTGTGTTCCTATCGACGCAGGCTTCAACTGGACGTAAGTTTTCTTAAGTTTTGTTTTGTCTTGAAATTATGATATTTTCATAATCATATATGATTCATATATGGTGTTCTCGACATGTTAGACATCGTATAATCAAAACCGGATTAAAGAACGGATACCGTATGGATTGTTATGATTTTCTGAGTTGATTTGATTGAGATTGATATCAGATTGGTGTTTTCATTGATTATGAGTTGGGATAATTGATATCTGTTGATATTGTATTGACGGGGATATTCAGATTGTTCCGTTATTCCGTTGATTTTGAGTTAGATTCAGATGGATCAGATTCGGTATTGATTTGAGCAGTATATTGATATTGTACTTTTTGATATTGTCCTTGTCAGATTGAGTGTTGACAGACTTTGAATTCCAGACTTGAATGTTGTCAGAACTGCGATTAAAGAAAGGTATAAGTCAATGTGGTACCGGGAGAACGACTCGAGTGTGATATACTTGAGTTTTCCTAAATCACATACTTATTGTTATTGTGTGCATTGATTTGAATTGATATGCTTGTTCTATTGATTTATAGAAAGCATGTATTAGACGAGTGATCTTGTGACATAATATCCGATAGTGATGGAATCGTCACTGGCATATTGCACATTGTCACAGGCATATTGCACATTGTCACAAGACAGTGAGTTGGCGAAAGTGCCAAAGTCTGTGACGGATAGGTCAAGACACCGGATGTTTGGTTATATCGATTGAATAGAATTGGAGTTTCTTCTATTACTGAAATTCGATATAGGAATGCCAACGTCTGGAAACCGGGATCCCTAGACTAGGAATGAGTCTAGTCTGAGACGTAGAGTCACGAGTCTGATTGACAGTTTTATATTGATTATGTTTTCAGATTTGATACAAATTACTGATATTTGTTACATGCTTTTACATTGTTTATATGATCGCATGTTTCATTGATTTATACTGTGATTTTATTCTCACCGGAGTTATCCAGCTGTTGTCGTGTTTGTATGTGTGCATGGCAACAGGTGGGACAGGATCAGGGTCGAGGAGATGATGAGTGATCGTGATTAGAGTGGAGACTACGGACTTTGACGTTGCTGTAGATAGGATTCAACACTTGACATTTAGTTGCTGAACCTTAGTTTGAGTTTGATGCTTGTTGTACAAGACTTGTACCTTTATACTGATATGTATATTAGATTGAATTCCATTACATTCCGCATTTAAAAAAAAATTAGACCCTGTTTATTATAATGAATTGAATTGTCCCAATGATGATTAAGAATATGATTAGCGTCCGGGTCCCCACAACAGGTGGTATCAGAGCAATAGATCCTTTAGACTGAGATAGGAGCTAGTGAGCGGGGTAGATTGAGTTTTCTTTCCTGCTTCTGAGTGCTAGCATGTTCTACTGCTTTATAATGCATGTTTATCTGTTTATCTGATTTGATTTGAAATATGTGTTATTGAGAATGAATCAGAACCGATTCTTGATCAGCAGTAAGATGATCGGAGGATGATTGAAACAGATTTATTGTATTTGGTTGCTAACCCTTTTGATAATCAGATATGCCTCCTCGAAGAGTACCGGAATAGGGTAGCACTTCGAATCCTCCAATGGATGTAACAGCAACACCAATGGAGACATTGTTGAAGAGATTTCAGTCGTTCCATCCACCAACTCTGAAGGGTACTGAGACTTCAGTGGATTGTGAGAGTTGGCTAGACGACATTGAGATGCTGTTTGAGTCCTTGGATTACACAGATGAGGGAGAGTGAAACTGATTGGGCACCAGTTACATGATGTTGCAAAGAACTTGTGGATTACAACAAAGCGGGCCTTGGAGCATCGAGATACGACTATTACCTGGAATGTCTTTAGAACCGAATTTTATCAGAGATTCTTTCCAGTGTCGCACAGGAAGGATAAGGGAGCAGAATTTGCGAATTTGAAACAGGGTCAACTGAACATCGAGGAATATGTGGCCAAGTTCTCTACACTGCTACGATTTGCTCCACATTTGGCCGAGAATGACGAAGCCGTTGCTGATCAGTTCATTAATAGCCTGAATCCGGAAATCTTTACCTTGGTGAATACCGGGAGACCGAATAATTTTACCGATGCTTTGAACAGAGCTAAGGGAGCTAAAGCCGGTCTGATGAGACAGAGAGGAGCTTCGTTTGTACCTCCAGAACCGAGACCACAGCAACCACCTCCCCGGTTTCAGAGTGGCAGCAGCAGTGGGGGAAAGAAAGACTTCCTGAAAGCTAGAGGGAAGCAGTTCATCCAGTTCTATTGGCTCGAGACAGACCGGTCAGGGCCAGAGTTATACAGGACCTTATTGCAGCACTTGTGGAGGGAAGCATTCCACAGAGCAGTGCCGAGGAGTGTTCGGCAGTTGCCGTATTTATAGGCAACAGGGACATTTTGCCAGAGTCTGCCCCCAGAGAGATTCTCAGAGATCACAAGGTGCCGAATTATCTGGATCAGCGGCACAGACTGATAGACGATCAGCCGCTGTTCATTCATTCCAGCCAGCGCCATCTCAGTCACAGCAGAGGCCAGGAGGTAGTCAGACAGTTAGCCAGCCTCCTAAACAGCAAGCCAGAGTATTTGCTTTGACAGAGGAGCAGGCTCAGGAGGCACCTGACGATGTTGTTGCAGGTAACTGTTTTATTTCTGGTTATCCTACATATGTATTGATAGATACTAGTGCATCGCATACATTCATATCTGAGCAATTTGCATTGATGCATTCTTTGCCTATTGAGTCATTATCTACTGTAGTGTCTGTCTCTTCTCCTTTGGGGACAGGTTTGATATCAGTGAAATCTGTTAAACATTGTATGCTACAGTATGATGTGCATGAGATTGAGTTACACTGTATTGTGCTTGGGTTGTCTGATTTTGACTGTATTATCGGTATCGATATGTTGACCAAGTACAGAGCTACTGTTGATTGTTTCCACAAGATTGTGAGATTCAGACCGGATATGGTTGATGAGTGGAAATTCTACGGTAAGGGTTCTCGATCTAGAATTCTTTTGATATCCGTATTATTTATGACTCGATTGTTGCAAAAAGGAGCGGAAGGATTCCTTTTCTATTCAGTTGATTTACTGAAATCGAGTCCATCATTGGCGGATTTGCCAGTGGTTTGTGAGTTCGCTGATGTCTTCCCAGATGAGATTCCTGGTTTGCCTCCGATTCGAGAGATAGACTTCAGTATTGAGTTGATGCCAGGTACAGTTCCGATTTCGAGGGCTCCGTACAAAATGGCACCGATTGAGTTGAAAGAGCAGTTGGAGGATTTACTCGCCAAGGGGTACATCAGACCGAGTGTGTCTCCTTGGGGTGCTCCAGTACTGTTTGTACGAAAGAAAGACGGTTCTATGAGACTCTGTATCGACTACCGGCAACTGAACAAAGCAACGGTAAAGAATAAATATCCCTTGCCTCGCATTGATGATTTGTTTGATCAGTTGCAGGGTTCTTCAGTATATTCCAAGATCGATCTAAGATATGGATATCATCAGCTGAGAGTCAGGGATTCTGATATCTCGAAGACAGCATTCAGAACCAGGTATGGACATTATGAGTTTATTGTCATGTCGTTCGGTTTGACTAATGCTCCAGGTGTGTTTATAGGTCTGATGAACCGCATATTCCAGAGGTATCTTGATGATTTTGTTATTATATTCATTGATGATATCTTGATTTATTCGAAGAATATGATTGAACATGCCGAGCATTTAAGAACTGTGTTGAAAATCATGAGGGCTGAGAAATTGTATGCTAAACTGTCGAAATGCGAGTTTGGTTGAGACAGGTTGTATTTCTGAGGCATATTATATCCGGAGACGGTATATCAGTTGATCCCAGTAAGGTTGAGGCAGTGATTTCTTGGCCAAGACTGACTTCAGTACCCGAGATTCGCAGTTTTATGGGTTTGGCAGGATATTATCGTCGATTTATTAAAGATTTTTCTAGCATTGCCAAGCCAATTACTCAGTTGACTCAGAAGAATGCTCATTTGTTTGGTCTGAAGAATGTGAGACCAGCTTTCTTGAATTGAAGAAAAGACTGACCAGTGCACCGATCTTGACGATTCCATCAGGTACTGATGATTTTATGGTTTATTGTGATGCATCTCACCGAGAATTGGGTTGTATTCTGATGCAGCGAGGGCATGTTATTGCTTATGCCTCGAGACATTTGAAGCCACATGAGACTCGTTACCCAATTCATGATCTTGAATTGGCTGCCATTGTATTTGCTTTGAAGATATGGTGATACTACCTTTATGGTGAGAAGTTCGAAATCTATTCTGATCATAAAAGCTTGAAATATCTCTTTTCACAGTCATAGTTGAATATGAGACAGCGAAGATGGCTTGATTTGCTTAAAGACTTCGATTATGAAATTAAGTACTTTCCGGGGAAATCTAATGCAGCAGCAGATGCACTGAGTCGAAAGGTATGTTCTTTATTCTTATCGACGATTTGTGTTTCGAATTTGATAGAAGATTGTTGTTTTTCTGGATTGGTATTTTAGACAGATTATAAACCAATGAGATTATATGCTGTTCAAGCCGAACCAGAGCTGATTTTGAGTATTAAAGCGGCTCAGAAATTTGATCAGAATGTGCAGAATTCGATTGCTATGGTCAGAGCTAGACATCAATCGGAATATCAGGTTCATGATAGTGTTTTGTATGTGAATAATCGTATTGTTGTGCCGAATTTTTCAGATTTGAGACAGCGGGTACTTACAGAACCGCACAACAGTCGTTTTAGCATTCATCCTGGTGGCAGGAAGATGTACAATGATTTGAAGACACGATACTGGTGGAAACAAATGAAAGCTGATATTGCTACATTTGTATCCAAATGTTTGAATTGCCAACAGGTGAAAGCCGAGAGGAAGAAACCAGGAGGTTTACTGCAGAGTTTATCTATTCCTGAATGGAAATGAGATCACATTTCCATGGATTTTGTGACGCAGTTACCACGTTCCTCCAGATGTTGTGATGCGATTTGGGTTGTGATTGACAGATTGACCAAATCCGCATGTTTTATTCCATACAAGATGACGTACAGATATGAGCAGATGGCCGATATTTATATCAGAGAGGTAGTCAGATTGCACGGAGTGCCGAAATCGATTGTTTCGGACCGTGATCCTCGGTTTACTTCGCACTTCTGGCAGAGTTTACAGCAGGCTTTAGGTACGAAGTTACATCTGAGTACCGCATATCATCCTCAAACCGACGGACAGTCAGAGCGGACGATTCAGACATTGGAGGATATGCTTAGAGCCATAGTGCTTGATTTTAGCACTAATTGGCAATATGCATTGCCACTTTGTGAGTTTTTGTACAACAACATCTAACAGACGATTATTGAGATGGCTCCTTTCGAAGCGTTGTACGGAAAGAAATGTAGATCCCCTTTGTATTGGGATGATATCTCAGAGGTTCCTGAGATTGGACCTGATATGATCAGAGAAATGACAGAGAAAGTGAAACTGATTCAGAAAAGAATGAAGGCAGCACAGGACAGACAAGCCAAATATGCCAACATTCGACGTAGACCGTTGGTATTTGAGGCAGGAGACAGAGTATTTTTGAAGATTTCACCTTTCAGAGGAGTTGTCAGATTTGGCAAGAAAGGGAAGTTGTCTCCATGATACGTTGGTCCATATGAAATTCTTGAGAAGATAGGAGATCGTGCCTATCGACTCGCATTACCGCCTTCATTATCGGGTATACATGACGTTTTTCATGTATCTATGCTGCGGAAATATCTCCCTGATGATTCTCACATTATTCAGCCAGACGAGACAGAAGTTGATGAAAGTCTAAGATATGTCGAAAAACCGATCCAGATTATCGATCGCAAGGAAAAGCAACTTAGAACGAAGACTATTCCTCTTGTAAAAGTTCAATGGACTCGTCATGGCACTGAAGAAGCTACTTGGGAGACTGAATCAGTTATGAGACAGGAATTCCCAGCATTATTTAACTGATGTGAGTTTTCTATTCAGCTTCTGTTATACATTTCTTTCTGATATCTGATTTGATTGCCTGTGATTTCGAGGAAGAAATCTTATCTTAGGGGGGGAGAAATGTAATGCCCGAGATTTTGATTCTGTTAATCTGAGATTATTGATTGTGAGCTGATGTGATTGTAGCCGGGCCATTCCGAGACCAAATTGGGCAAGTATATGAAATGTACCAATTCTTGGACCGAAAGTTTTGCGCCCGGGCGAAAGTTTTTGTCCGCCCGAGCGCCATTGAATAGTGGAAGAAAGCCGAGCATCTTGCGCCCGGGCGGAAGTTTTTGTCCGCCTGAGCGCCCTTGTTTAATGGATGAGGGCCGAGCACGCCGCGCCCGGGCGAAAATTCTTGTCCGCCCGAGCGCCAATCAATTTTCATGAAAAAGTGACACGTTTCTTCAGCATGCAATGGATGTATATATATTGAAATTATAAAGACCTCAAAATTCGTGTTTTAAAATTTGCGGAAAAATTAAAAATTTTCTTTTAAAATAATTAAAATGTCTCGTTTATAAGATAAACTGATAAATAAAGTTTAATGTTCGAAATAACAGCAGAAGAAATTATTGTTTTTCAAAATAACAATTTGAAATAATCCAACAACGATAAAAATGTTTGATCATAAAATGATAAATGCTGAAAATGAGGTCCTCGGGTTCCACTACTGCCGACCCAAGCTAGCTCACTCGTTCCCGCCCTCGGTCCCGACATCATCAGTACCTACAACAATCAAGTCTAGTGAGTCTAAAGACTCAGCATGCATATATCGTACATAACAAGTAAATAAATAATAAAATCGCATGCAAAGTGAAAATATCATGTCGTGAGGCATAACGTAAACTAATCGTGTCATGAATAATTATAATATATGCATAACTGAACTGAAAATCATAAGTAAAAATGTTTGCTCCGTAGAGTCCTGTCATAAAATAACATGTCGTAGTTTTGCTGTTGAGATTATGTTCTACGCAAGTGGCCCCATGAACTGCACTGAACTGAACCGGTAAGTGACCACCGGGTGAAGTAATGAGCGTATGATCAGACTAATGCCACAGTATACTGGGTGGAACTGAACTGACCGTTAAGTGACCACCGGGATGAACTGAACTGAACCGATAAGTGACCACTGGGTGAAGTAATAATCCCATGACAGTGAAGTGGCCACAAGCAATATCGCATAAATCTCAAAAATGTATATTTTATATATTTTTATGCACGTAAAATAATTAATCACATAATTAAATATCCTGTAATAATTTTACCATATGGGTTGGATCGTTCCCAGGCTCGCTGCGACCTAAATCTCACATGAAAAATATGCAAATGGTTTAACTTGACCAAACTTTGTAATTGACTCAAAAAACGAGACAATTACGCCCAATGACTTAGTATTTAATCATGACTCTGTGCCAACCCGAACCAACACCGAACCATCATTTAGTCATGATTAAAATACACCTAAAATGATGAAATAATGTTCCTAAAATTACATTACTCGAAATTTTTGTGAATGGAGGCCAAAACATGAAATGCTCTTTCGAGAGTCACTTTGGCACATTGCACCGTAAATTCTCGTACGACCTCTAAACTGATCCGAATCACGAACGGCCAAAAAAATGACCTTCCTAACTTGATGAGGTACTGTCCAGTCCAAGACCTTAGGTTAAAAGCCAACCAAGAACCCGAAATGCACCTCTGAACCGCAGCGCAATTGCTGTCAAAAATACAGCAGCGTGCGTGAGCGTTTCCTTGCGTCGTTTGCAAGGCTAATGGCCATTGGGGCTTGAACCACCAACCAGAACCTCTTACCAACATCCTAAGGAATGGTTTGAACCATGGCTAAGGGCCCTAGGCCAGCCACAATTCGAACCATAGCCGAAACATGCCATACATCCCACCCGAACACTAAACCTGCGCGTGGGATGTTGCTGTGGTTCTCGCTGTCATGGATCCTTCCAGTGGCCATTTGATTGACCATGGCATGATCTAGATATCAAGGGGTATGGTATGAACCGTGTATAAGGGCTATAGAGCCAACCAAGATGCACACCAACACCACAAACCGAACTACACATGCTGTAAAAAGTGAAGGGGCCGAAGAGGGGGGCTGTTCTTGTTTCTTTTATTTGAAAACCGATTCCACCATAGACCAACCCTCGAAAGGGCGACTTGGTCACGTATTATACATCACAAGGAGATGTTCTAACCATGGCTATAGCCCCTAGGGTAGCCAAGATCAGATCCATCTCCCTTGTCAACAAGAACAGCATTTTCGAACTCAAGAATGGCTTATTGGATGAGTTGCTGTATTTCTAAGTTTCCAGCGTACATGGGGCTTGAACGAATGGCCCGATATGATCCTAACATGTCCTAGAACATGTCTAGATGCAGGCTTGGGAGCCTGGACACGAGCCGAACCCTGAACCATCATAAACAACAGAAACGTGAAGCACAAGGGAATAAAAAAATCTGTTCAGAATTTGACAAAAGTTGCTGTCCATATTTCGGTTTTTCATGATTCATGCTCACATGTTGGTTTATAAAAATATAAATACAACTTGATTGAAGATCAAGGGATGGTATATGCATGCCTGGATATTTTTGTTTTTGAAAGAAAAACAAACGAGTGACGATGCGGCGCGGAGGAGGAGTTCCCTTTGCTTATTAGTTTTTCTCACTTTTCTCTCTTCTTTTCTCTAACTTTTCTCACGGTTTTTTCCTCACAATATTCACTCTGAAAGTTGCTCTGAATTTTGGTGGTGAGGGGAGGGAAAAAGGTTAGGAGAAGTGAATGGAAATTGCAAGATAGGTGGGAGATAAAAAGGTAAAACAAATCTTGCTTTCTTTGAGTTTGCTTGGAGATAGAAAAGATATGATATTAAGGGATTTTTGGGGAATATTGGAGAGGTGAGTGGCCGATTATTTGCTAGATAAAACCAAGGTAGGGATATTTCTTAATTACTAATTATTGGTGAATAAAAGGAAATGGATATCATACCAAGGAAAAGATTAGGGAAAAGAATCAAGGGTGAGTTGTTTAAACAAATTTAAATCTTTTAAAATAGGGGATGGCCGATTTTTTATAAATAAAGTAGGGTAGGAAAATTGCTTAAATATTAATTATTGAAGATTAAGTGTGATAGAATTATCTCCCAAGAAAATGGATAAGGAAAGATATTAAATAATTGGATTTACAACTATTTGTATATTAAATAAAGAGGGCCGAAAATCTTAAGAAAAATAAAGGAAAAATATTTCTTAATTATTGAATTTTAAATCTCTAGTATTTTATCTACCCATTAAATATTTTAGGGAATTAAGAAATTAATTATTGAACTATATTTACTACTTAACTCAACTTATTTAAATAATTCTTTAAACCTTCTTTTATATTAAATTATTATTTATCTTAAATAAATTTTAGGAATGTTTTCTTAATATTAAAATTTATCTCTTTACTCCAACTCCAGTCCGGCCTCAATTATTTAATTGAAAAGATAGCAACTAAACTACTGCATGAAATAAATAAGTTTAAAGAAAAGAATTTAAATACTCATGCAATAGAAATCATTTTAATTTAAATATTAGAATTATGCATGGCTTATACGTAGTTTAATTTACGGGTTCTACAACACTTCCCCCCTTAAAAGAAATTTCTTCCTCGAAATTAAAACTTACTTAATAACTCGGGATAACGACTCCTCATCTCTGGCTCAGACTCCCACGTAGCTTCCTCCTCTTAATGGTTAAGCCATTTGACTTTCACTCGCTTAACCAGCTTGTTCCGAAGCCTCTTCTCCTGTCTGTCTAAGATCTGCACTGGTCTCTCCTCATAAGACAGGTTCGGAGTAAGCTGCAACGGCTCGAAATTCAGGACATGCGAAGGATTTGCCATGTACTTCCTCAGCATAGAGACGTGGAACACATTGTGTACTCCGGACAGATTTGGCGGAAGAGCAACACGATAAGCTAGCGTCCCAACTCTGTCGAGGATCTCAAATTGTCCAATGAATCTCGGACTGAGCTTCCCTTTCTTCCCAAATCGCATGACACCTTTCATAGGTGCTATCTTCACAAAGACATGGTCGCCAACGGCAAACTCTAGATCTCTCCTCCTCTGATCCGCATAACTCTTCTGTCGACTTTGAGCAGTCCTCATCCTATCACGGATCTTGACTACTACCTCGGCAGCCTGCTGAACATCCTCTGGACCCAACTCTGCTCTCTCTCCTACCTCATCCCAATGAACAGGAGATCTGCACTTACGGCCATACAGTGCTTCATACGGAGCCATACCTATAGACGACTGAAAGCTGTTGTTATAGGTGAACTCTACCAATGGCAGCTTCGACTCCCAACTCCCTAAGAAATCAATAACGCAAGCACGGAGAAGATCCTCCAAAATCTGAATGACTCGCTCTGACTGACCATCTGTCTGTGGGTGGAATGCTGTGCTAAACAACAACTTCATACCCATGGTCGAATGTAAACTCTTCCAAAAAGAGGAAGTGAATCTAGGATCTCTGTCAGACACGATCGAAACTAGAATACCATGCAGTCGGACTATCTCTCGGATATACAAATCTGCATACTGAATCATGATGAAAGTCGTCTTAATAGGCAAGAAGTGAGCTGATTTGGTAAGACGATCTACAATCACCCAGATGGCATTTGATCCTCTGACTGACTTCGGTAAACCGGTCACAAAGTCCATGGTAACATTCTCCCACTTCCACTCGGGAATAGGCAGAGGCTTGAGCAAACTTGCTGGTCTCTGATGCTCCGTCTTCACTAACTGGCAAGTCAGACACTCGGATACAAACCGTCTGATGTCCTTCTTCATTCCCGGCCACCAATACAATAACTGCAGATCTTTGTACATCTTTGTACTCCCTGGATGGATAGACTACGGCGACATGTGGGCATCTGATAGAATATCTGCTCGGAGAGAATCACTACTAGGAACTCACATCCTGTCTCGATATCTCACTATACCGTCGCTCACTATATACAAGACACTGCCCTTGGCCTCATCTCTCTGCTTCCACTTTGCCATCTGCTCATCTGCTGACTGACCACTGCAAATACGGTATAGAAGAGAGGACTGAATAGTCAAGGTAGATAGACGGGGAACTCTACCTCGAGGATAAGTCTCTATACCAAACCTCTGCATCTCAGTCTGAAGAGGTCTCGAAACTGTCAAATGAGCCATCACTGCGACTTTCCTGCTCAATGCATCCGCAACTACATTAGCTTTGCCCGGGTGGTAGCTAATGTCCCAGTCGTAATCCTTCACTAACTCCAACCAACGCCTCTGACGCATGTTCAGCTCTTTCTGCGTAAAGAAGTACTTGAGGCTCTTGTGGTCGGTAAAGATCTGGCACTTCTCTACATACAAATAATGCCTCCAAATCTTAAAGGCAAATACCACGGCGGCCAACTCTAGATCATGGGTATGGTAATTCTTCTCATGAGTTTTCAGCTGTCGAGAAGCATATGCTATCACCTTCCCATGTTGCATCAACACTGCGCCTAAACCGAGCTTCGAAGCATCGGTATACAGAACAAACTCACCGGGCCTCGACGGCATGGCCAAAACTGGTGCTGAGATAAGAGCTAGCTTCAAAGTATCGAAACTCTTCTAACATTCATCGCTCCACACAAATTTCACATTCTTCTTGGTCAATGATGTGAGTGGAACGGAAATAGAGGAGAATCCCTTAATGAACTTCTGATAATATCCTTCTAGCCCAAGAAAACTGCGGATCTCTGATGCATTCTGCGGCACAACCCAATCTCTGACTGCTGCAATCTTCGCTGGGTCTACCTCAATACCGCTGCTAGAAACAATATGGCCTAAGAATGCCACCTTCTCTAACCAGAATTCGCACTTACTAAACTTTGCGAATAACTTATGCTTCTGCAAGGTCTGCAACACTGTGGTCAGATGTCTGCTGTGATCCTCTCGATTCTTGGAGTAGACGAGAATGTCATCTATGAATAATATCACAAACTGATCAAGATACGGCTGAAATACGCGATTCATGAGATCCATGAAGATCACTGGCGCATTCGTCAGATCGAACGGCATCACAAGGAACTCGTAATGGCCATAACGAGTCCTGAAAGCAGTCTTGGAAACATCAGTATCTTTCACCCTCAACTGGTGATATCCTGAACACAGATCAATCTTGGAGAAAATCGAAGCTCCCTACAACTGGTCAAATAAGTCCTCAATCCGCGGAAGTGGATACTTGTTCTTCACTGTCACCCTGTTCAACTCCCGGTAATCAATGCAAAGCCTCATAGAGCCATCCTTCTTCTTCACAAACAAGACTGGCGCGCCCCATGGAGAAAATCTCGGGCGAATGAACTCCTTGTCAAGAAGTTCCTGAATCTGCTTCTTAAGTTCTACCATCTCTGTCGGTGCTAGTCGGTACGGTGCTTTTGAGATCGGAACCGTACCTGACATAAGCTCGATAGAAAACTCCACCTCTCTCTCGGGTGGCATACCAGAGATGTCCTCAGGAAAAACGTCTAAGAAGTCTCTAACAATCAGAACATCTGCGGCTGACGGACTGGGTGCCTCGGGGACAGATATAAAAGTTGCTAAAAATGCCCGACACCCTCTATGCATGAGCTTCCTAGCCTTGACATAAGGAATAATGCGCGTTAAAGAAAATTACCTGTCTGGCTCAAATAAGAACTGTGTCATCCCAGGCGGTCGGACTAGAACAGATCTCCGCTGAAAGTCGATCAAAATTCTCCCTGAAAGGTTGGAACATCAAGCTGAACCCAATAATCACAAGAACTAACCTATAGACATGCAAAGGTCAATGTTCTTCTAACTTAAATTCCCAAAATAATACTGAGTAGAGCATGCAATCCTACCGCAATTCTATGTTCAAAATCTTAACCCAAAACATTAAATCCCAAATATAAACTTAAAGCGTAAAGGTACCTGTCATGAGCATCGTATCTGGGTTCGTCTCCGTAGCATGGAGAGCGAAAACTCTGCCTTGGGTAGGCAGATTCCTCTGAGGGCACTGCGGCAGTAAGTGGTCTGGACTACCACACTTGTAACACTTTCCTGAGCCAAACATACACGCTCCAGCATGGTGGCGTGTGCACTTAGGACAAACTGGATGCTCAAAAGTCCTCGGGACTGCGCGTCCCCGCTGCTGTTGCTGACCCCTGTTCCTCGTCGGGCCGTGAAAAGGCCTCTTATTCTGTCGGTGCTAGTCGGTACGGTGCTTTTGAGATCGGAACCGTACCTGACATAAGCTCGATAGAAAACTCCACCTCTCTCTCGGGTGGCATACCAGAGACGTCCTCAGGAAAAACGTCTAAGAAGTCTCTAACAATCGGAACATCTGCGGCTGACAGACTGGGTGCCTCGGGGACAGAAATAAAAGTTGCTAAAAATGCCCGACACCCTCTATGCATGAGCATCCTAACCTTGACATAAGGAATAATGCGAGGTAAAGGAAAGTACCTGTCTGGCTCAAATAAGAACTGTGTCATCCCAGGCGGTCGGACTAGAACAGATCTCCGCTGAAAGTCGATCAAAACTCTGTTCTGCAATAGCCAATCCATCCCTAGAATGATGTCAAACTCTGGCATCGGCAGTACGATAAGATCCGCATAAACAAGATTGCCATGGAGCTCAAGATCTATGTCTCGGATCACATTGGTAGCTACCATCTCCTCACTAGAAGGCAATAATACTGAATAGGCTTCATCTAGCCCAACGGTCTTGACCTTGAGGAAATTAGCAAAGACCTCTGAAATAAATGAGTGATTAGCCCCTGAATCTATCAAGGCTTTCGTAGCGGAACCAGATATAAAAATTCTCCCTGAAAGGTTGGAACATCAAGCTGAACCCAATAATCACAAGAACTAACCTATAGACATGCAAAGATCAATGTTCTTCTAACTTAAATTCCCAAAATAATACTGAGTAGAGCATGCAATCCTACCGCAATTCTATGTTCAAAATCTTAACCCAAAACATTAAATCCCAAATATAAACTTAAAGCATAAAGGTACCTGTCATGAGCATCATATCTGGGTTCGTCTCCGTAGCATGGAGAGCAAAAACTCTGCCTTGGGTAGACAGATTCCTCTAAAGGCACTGCGGCAGTAAGTGGTCTGGACTACCACACTTGTAACACTTTCCTGAGCGAAACATACACGCTCCAGCATGGCGGCGTGTGCACTTAGGACAAATTGGATGCTCAAAAGTCCTCGGGACTGCGCGTCCCCGCTGCTGTTGCTGACCTCTGTTCCTCGTCGGGCCGTGAAAAGGCCTCTTATTCTGCTGCTGCTGCTGCTGAGGAGGAGGGCGGTGTGGTACCTGGGTTGGGCGCTTGCCCTGGCGATCCCTCTCAATATCATACTGATCCTGCTCTGCGGCTAGAGCTCTAGAGACGGCGGCCTCATAAGTAGTAGGGTCAGCCACCCTAACATCACGGCGCAAGATCGGCCGTAGACCCACTTAGAAAATGCATTAACTTGGCTTTAGCATCATTCGCGATCAGGGACACAAAATGACAACCCCTCTCAAACTTACGGATGAACTCCGTAAGCTGTCAGATCTCCCTGCCTCAGGCTCATGAATTCCGTGGTCAACCTGGTGCACACCTCCTCAGTAAAATATTTGGAGTAAAATACCTCCGTGAAGCGTGTCCAGCTCAGCGTAGCCAAGTTCAGGGCTACTGACGGTCCTTCCCACCATAAGCGGGCATCTCCTCCGAATAAATAAGTGGCACATCGAACTCTGTCTGCATCTCCAAGCTCCATGAACTCGAAGATAACCTCGAGGGACTTGATCCAGCCCTCGGCAATCATGGGGTCCGTCGTCCCTGAAAACTCCTTAGGACGCATCTTCATAAACCGCTCATAAGTAGCCTTGAGTCCTGTCGGCCTGGCTGCCAGTACATGGTTCCCCGCAAACTGTGCGAAGAACTGAGTCATCCCAGCTAGCATCTGGGCATTCATGTCAGGTGGAGGTGGTAAGTCCCTCTCCTGCCTCTGGTTCATGCCGTCCTCCTGGCGAGGCTCATCTTCTCTAGTGCGCTCGAGGATGCGTCTAGGGGGCATACTGTTCCATACATAACCCGATACGTAACCAATATGCATAATTCCATAATTTATTTAAATTTAAATACTGAACAATAAAAATCTGGACGTAAAATATTTCATGAAAACATGATGTCCGAATATTTCATGTTTTAAATAAAATACGTAAATGTAAAACTTACAGACCGAAGACGTAACTCCATGAGCTTCTCGTGGTCAGTAGTAGTACAACCCTTTACAAGAACATAGGCTCTGATACCAGCTATAAAGGCCTCTAATTTCGTGTTTTAAAATTTGCGAAAAAATTAAAAATTTTCTTTTTAAATAATTAAAATGTCTCGTTCATAAGATAAAGTGATAAATAAAGTTTAATGTTCGAAATAGCAGCGGAAGAAATTATTGTTTTTCAAAATAACAATTTGAAATAATCCAACAACGATAAAAATGTTTGATCATAAAATGATAAATGCTGAAAATGAGGTCCTCGGGTTCCACTACTGCCGACCCAAGCTAGCTCACTCGTTCCCGCCCTCGGTCCCGACATCATCAGTACCTACAACAATCAAGTCTAGTGAGTCTAAAGACTCAGCATGCATATATCGTACATAACAAGTAAATAAATAATAAAATCGCATGCAAAGTGAAAATATCATGTCATGAGGCATAACGTAAAATATCGTGTCATGAATAATTATAAAACGTGCATAACTGAATTGAAAATCATAAGTAAAAATGTTTGCTCCGTAGAGTCCTGTCATAAAATAACATGTCGTAGTTTTGCTGTTGAGATTATGTTCTACGCAAGTGGCCCCATGAACTGCACTGAACTGAACCGGTAAGTGACCACCGGGTGAAGTAATGAGCGTCTGATCAGACTAATGTCACAGTATACTGGGTGGAACTGAACTGACCGGTAAGTGATCACCGGGATGAACTGAACTGAACTGAACCGGTAAAGTGACCACCGGGTGAAGTAATAATCTCATGACAGTGAAGTGGCCACAAGCAATATCGCATAAATCTCAAAAATGAATATTTTATATATTTTTATGCACGTAAAATAATTAATCACATAATTAAATATCCTTTAATAATTTTACTATATGGGTTGGATCGTTCCCAGGCTCGCTGCGACCTAAATCTCACATGAAAAATATGCAAATGGTTTAACTTGACCAAACTTTGTAATTGACTCCAAAAACGAGACAATTACGCCCAATGACTTAGTATTTAATCATGACTCCGTGCCAATCCGAACCAACACCGAACCATCATTTAGTCATGATTAAAATACACCTAAAATGATGAAATAATGCTCCTAAAATTACAATACTCGAAATTTTGGTGAATGGAGGCCAAAACATGAAACGCTCTTTCGAGAGTCACTTTGGCACATTGTGTAACGCCCTGAAAATTTAAAGGTTCACGCGAACCACATGCATTTGAATTATTAAATTCTCCTGTATTTTAATTAAATGTTTTAATTGCATGATTTAATTATGTTGTGCATATTTACATGTTTAAAATATATTTTGCATATTTACATGTTTAAAATATATTTTTCTACATGTTGCATTAAAATGGTATTTTTAAGGAATGTTCAAGTGACGATCGAGGAACGGGGACCGAGGGCTGTAAATGTAAAATGTTTTTGTTAAATAATTATTTTTAATTATTTAAAATAAAGTTGATGGTTTTTCATATTTTTGAAAATAGGAGATTTAGAGGTGATTTATACGCCGGAACGTAAATTTTATCGGTGTTGGCTTTTCAACTAAAATGTGAACTTTTTGGCAACCCGGCTATTTAATTCATATATTTTTTTTACCAAAACTTTACTAATATATTTTATTTATTTCTAATTAAAAGACTAATGGGCTTAATTGTGGCTTGATAGGCCTAAAGCCTAGTTAGTAACTTAATTAGAGTTTATATGAGATTAAAACACCTAAAACCCTAAACCTTGCACACAAAACAATCGGCCACTTTTATTTTCTGAAAAATATTCTCTCCCAACTCCACCTATCTCACGGCACACACACAACACACTTGGAGGAAGGATTTTCGAAGGATTCAAGGAGTAAGTAGCCAAAGTTTCTCCCGTTCTTCGTCGTCAACGATTATTCGAGCGTATAATATGCAAAGGCACGCCATACATCTCCTTTTCTCATCCATCATATCATATTATTGTTTGAATTATTGTATGCATGAAGAACATGAAATATCTTTCATAATTTTCGGTATATTGCATGTATACATGAAGAAACATGATTTTCGAACCCAATAATGTGTATATTGTTTGGTTAAGGGGCTGCCATGACATAAGGTAGGATCAAGTGGGGTTTACACATGTGTTAGAGTCACACACACTCACCCTAAACACCACAAAAAAATCGGCATAAGCAAACCCATCACAGGAACATGAAACTAGCTGTCATGAGGGAAAGGGGTGCGGGTTTGGTACCCCACGGCTGGGCAAGGGCTGAATTCTGTCTAGAGGCTAGCTAGGGTCGTGGGGGGAGTCTAGGGAAGAGTCCTAACCACGCTAGGTGTCGAGTCAGGAGGGCTGGGGAGGAGTCCTAGCAAGCTAGGATTCCCACCCGAGAAGCACAAGGAAAAGCGCAGGTTGTTGCTGTGGTACAGGGAAGAGAGGGGCTCGGCCAGGGGGTCTGGGCTGGGATAGGTTAGGTCCTTAGGGTCCTAAGAGGGTGTACAAAGGTCTGGGCAGGGGCTGGTGCAGCCTGGCTAGGTTGCTGGTCGAGAAAGAACATGATGAAAGCATAGACAGCAGGTTATACGAGGATTCTGTTGTGTTCTTCAGTTGGGGGCTGCTCGCATCCAGGGGTTTGGGTCGGTTTGGGCGTGGTCTAGTCGTGGTCTAGGGAAGGTTAGGGTCAGGTTGGGTCAAGTGTTTAACAGCTGGTAGTGTCCTAGAAGGAGGAGGAGTCCTATTGTGCCAAAACACTACACACGTACACATGCATGTAAATTGGGTGAGTTTCCAGCAAGCTTTTGGTCGGGCCAGGGGTTGTTTTTTCGGGCTGAGCTTGGACAGTAGGGTCTCTAGATGGGTTGGCTAGGTTTTGGTTCAAGGCGGCTCGGGCGTGGCTCGAGAAAATTAGGAGATGGCTCGGTGTGTTCGATAAGGTGTCAAAAACAAAAATAATAAAGCTAAAATTAAAACCAAGGGTCCACGGGGGTGGCTCACGACTTGGAAGGGTATAATAAATCTTAAAAATGTTATGTTTAAAATTTGGGATCAAAATAATGAGTTTTGGATTTATTCTGGATTTAATCGCCACACGAAACGCTAATTAACGAGTTAATTGAATTGCCTAGTTTTAAGCTTTATAAAATTATGAAAAATTAGGTTTAAACTTAAATAATTATGAAAAGTCTAAGTTTTTAATTTGAGAATTTTATATTAAGGTTTGGTTTAATTCGAGATTAAAACGTCTTAATACGTCTTATTTAAATATTAAATTAAAAGTCCTCGATTTAAGCTAAATAAAAATATGGAAAAATTCATGTAGGCTTAAATAATTATTTGGGACATGTTAGAGTCATGAAATCTAGATAAAAGTCGAAAACGTAAAATGTCGAGTCTAGGGGTAAAACGGTCTTTTTACACCTAAAAATTAGTAAATGTCATGGCAGTGCCCTGAATGCTGTTTTATGTGCTAATATTATTATTTTCTATAGTTATGGATGTTTATGGAATTTTTTATGTTAAAATGATATTTTAAATGTTTATGAGATTTTATATGTAAAATGATATTTTAAATGATTAAGAAATTTTAGATGGTTATGATTTAATATGTAAAAATGTTATTTTACATGTTTTGAGGGTAAAATGTCATTTTAAATGTTTATGAAATGTTCATGATTAAATTATGATTTTTTTAATGTCCATGAGATTTTTATGAATTAAGGAAGACATTTAAAAGGACGTGTTGCATGCTTGGTTTCAAAAACAAAATATATGTTATGCACAATTTTATAAAGTGATGAGAATGTAAATGTTGAAGGAAGTGAAGTGATTGTGACTAATTCGTTAATGTTGGCGACGTCGTGAGGGTTATGGTCCCAGTGGGAGCCCGACGATCGTGTTTCCATCATTACGAATATGTGGTAACGGTTATGTGGTAACAGGTAAGAATGGGAATATCGTGAGGGGAAAAGGCCCCAGAGGGAACCTATTTATGGGAAAAGGCCCCCGAGGGAACCTCGATGATCGTATTTCTATTCAATCATGATAGGCCAGGGCCCAGTTGACCGGTGAGAGTGTTGCTGGTGTCCCCCGCCGCCCAGTACTGTGGTTTCATGTAGATGGATCCATCGATTTTCATGTCATGTCATGTCAGAAAAGTAACAATTAACGATCTGAATTCAACAAAGGAAAAAGGAAAGGAAAAGGAAAAGGAAAATGTTCATGATCATGTTAAAGGTTTTATGTCATGTCATGATGAGGAAAAAGAAAGGAAAATGTTAAGATTTATGTGATGCATGTCATGAAAATGTTATGCTTAAAGTTGATGCATCATTATGAAAATGTTTCTATTTAAAGTTTATGTATCATGAAAATATTTATGAAAATGGTCATGTTAGAAGTTTTTGCATCTTCACGAAAACGATATTTTAAGTACAAGTATTTTTCACTGTTATATGTTGACTGTATTACGTATTACTTGTTATCAAGATTATGGAGTGTTGAGTCTTTAGACTCACTAGGTGTGATGGATGCAGGTGAGGTTGAGGGAGGCCTTGACGGATGATCCTATTGGACTGTCGGTGCACATAACCCGAGGAGCGACGCTAGTTTTCCGCACTAGTTATGATTTATGATTTTGAGTTATGTTAAGATATTTTTACGACTGTTTTATCTATAAGTGATTTTTCAGAGGTTATAGTATGGGCTATACTTTTCAAATAATGTTTTTAGGTTGGTAAAATGTTTGACGATTTTATGCTTTAAAATATTTTCCTTTGGATTTTTAAATGACAGTTGGATGTATATTTTTAAAATGATGTCAAAATATTTTATGGTTCGGCCGATGCTAAGTGAGGTTTTAAAAAAAAAATTTCTAGTATTTTTAAAGCAATAAAAAGGGCAGACGTTTCACATTGCACCGTAAATTCTCGTACGACCTCTAAACTGATACGAATCATAAACGGACAAAAACATGACCTTCCTAACTCAATGAGGTATTGTCCAGTCCAAGGCCATAGGTTAAAAGCCAACCAAGAACCCGAAATGCACCTCTGAACCGCAGCGCACTTGCTGTCAAAAATACAGCAGCGTGCATGAGCGTTTCCCTGCGTCGTTTGCTGAGGCTAATGGCCATTGGGGCTTGAACCACTGACCTAGAACCTCTTACCAACATCCTAAGGAATGGTTTGAACCATGGCTAAGGGCCCTAGGCCAGCCACAATTCGAACCATACCCGAAACATGCCATACATCCCACCCGAACACTAAACCTGCGCGTGGGATGTTGTTGTGGTTCTCGCTGTCATGGATCCTTCCAGTGGCCATTTGATTGACCATGGCATGATCTAGACATCAAGGGGTATGGTATGGTTCCATATGAGGCATTGTACCGGAGGAAGTGTAGGTCACCAGTATATTTGGACGAGGTAGGAGATATGGCAGAATTGGGTCCGGATATTATCAGACAAACTGCAGAGTTGGTGGTCAAGATTTGGGACAAGATGAAGACCGCTCAGAGCCGTCAGAAAAGTTATGCAGATCAGCAGCATAGGATCTTGAGTTTGCGGTAGGGGATCACGTGAAAGTCGCACCGATGAAAGGTGTGGTGAGATTCGGGAAGAAGGGCAAGCTAAGCCCTAGATTCATCAGGCCGTTCAAGATCCTAGAGAGAATTGGGACACTAGCTTACAGAGTTGCATTACCGCCTCTGGCGGGATATCATAATGTGTTCCACATCTCCATGCTGCAGAAGTACATGTCGAATCCTTCGCATGTGCTGAACTATGAGCCACTTCGGCTGACACCGAATCTGTCCTTTGAGGAGAGACCTGCTCAGATTCTGGACAGACAGGAGAGGAGGCTCTAGAACAAGGTGATCCACATGGTCAAAGTCAAGTGGCTGAATCATTCCGAGGAGGAGGCTACTAGGAAGACTGAGGCCGAGATGAGGAGTCGCTACCCGGAGTTATTCGGTATATTTTAAATTTCGATGATGAAATTTTGTTTTAAGGGGGGGAGAGTTGTAAGGTCCAGGAAATTCGATCTACGTAACCTGAATGCTTGCAATCTAGGGTTTTATTTAAAATATGTGTTTAATGAATTTTTATGCATTTCATACATGATTATTGCATGGGTAAAGTTTATTTCAGGATTGTTATCAAGTTTCATGCATTAGAATTTTAAGTTGCATTTCGCGCTCGAATGAGGAACGTAGACCAAGGGTTATCAAGGAAAGTATTTTTATTGAATGATTAATCATTATGGAGATAATCATCTACTTAAACCTTACTAAACCAAACCCTAATCCTAACCTTAATACACGGCTGCCCCCTCCCTCATTCAGCAGCATTCATCAGCCTCTTCTCAAAGAAAAACCAGCAGCATCCATCTATTTCTTCAAGGATTTTCAAAGAAAACTTCTTCTTCGCCTCTCCGGTTCACGTCACGCACGTAGTTCTTAGAGTTTTCAAGCGTATAATCATCAAGGCACGACTTGTATCTTTATTTTCGCATCATTCATGTTGTATTATGCTGTTATGTGTGTCACGTTTGAATATTTCATAAACCCTGCATGCGTAACACATTTCCTGCTTTGGTTGCTCATGAAAACTCATGTTCTTGTGCATAACTCAAGTTTTTTATGGCTCTTGTGCAAGGGGACTGCCGAGTTAGGTGGATAAGGGGCTGTACACAGCAAGGATTATGGTGTCAAGGGGCTGGAGTCAGGTGAGGCTCGAGTTCTAGCATAGATTGATCGAGTTCTTGGGTTTACGGCTTGGTTGTGAGTGGATTGGGTGTTGGGGCTGAGCCAGCAGTGCAAGGATCGATCCAAGCCATGGACCAGACCCTGGTGGGTCTGAGTCATGGTCTAAGATGGCTCGAACACTACTGTACTTGACCACGAATCCGATCGAGCGAGTTGTTCCAAGTTTGGTCCCGGGTGGAGTTCTTTTGGTGACCCTCGGGTGTGTGTATTACACCGTGCATGGAGCTAGGGTTCTTGGTTAGATTGGTCCACGAGGGTCCTAAGGTGGGCTAAGAAGTGTTGGTTCGAGGCTGGTTCGGTTTGGTTGAGAGTAGGGAAGAAGTTGGCTTTCAGGTGTTTGGGATGCCTTTCAGCCAAAGGGTTAGCGCCGCGGTGCTGCCCTTTAGGCACCGCAGCGCTTGTGCTTCGAATTAGGAGCTCCGCAGCGCTGATGTCGGGCACCTAGGCACTCAGTGCCGCAACGTCAACGCCTAGGCGCTAGTCCAGGGATTGATGAGCTTCTAGTTTAGGTACTATTTTTCGTTTGAGAACTAATACGTCGTTATGACCAAACTTAGTGAGGATTAGATTAGCTGGTACGAAGCTTGAATAGGAATCTTGAAATTATGGTTAAAGATTGGTCATTTTCGGGTAGAGTTAGTGGTCCTGGCAGCGCCCTGAACACGATATGTCATGATTTAAATGTTTATGTTTTCACATATACGATTTTTTATGTAAATACAAAAAATATGTTGCATGCGTGTTTTGAAGAAAAGTTTATGTAAATGCATGTTTTTATTAAGTGATGAATATGATGACAAGTTTTTGAAGGAAGGGAGTTGGTTGTGACTAATACGATGACATGTTAATATGATGATATGTAAGGTCAAAGCTCAGTGAATGGGTAATACTGTCGCTGATGTCCCCGCCACCGGATACCGCGGTTATACGTAGATGGATCCATCGTCTAATATGATGATACGAAAGTCACAGCTGACGAACGGAATTCAAATTAAGAACATGAACACGTATATGTTGATATGTTATGAAATGTTTATGTTTTAATAGACCATAATTATGCATACGATCTTGCAAGTTCATGAAATGCATTTTCATTACAGTACTTTTCACTGTTGCATGAGACGGATCAATCAAATTCATACATAACATAAAAAAATAATATATTCTGCATAAAAAATAATATATTTTTTCATGTGTTGATTCGGGTTGAAGATCTATGTCACAAAATTAACCAGTAAAACTGAACGTCTACTTCTTAAAAATATATACTTGCTATTAACGTTACACTAATGAGATTTTTCACCACACACTATACTAGTTAGTCTATTCAAATTTTTATGTCATTAGTTATATGATAATTTAATATAAAATTTCAAATTTTTTTTTTTGTAGATATGAAGATGATATACAAATTTAAAATAATTTTATGATTTTTTTTTGTTTGGCCAAAGATGTGTATTTTTTGTTATAAAAATATATCATGACCGCAAATTACTTACAGCTAGTATAGATTTTACTATTTTAAGGATAAGATTTTTCATTCTAAAAGGAGTCATTTTTTAATTTTTTAAACACTATATTTTTAAATAAAAAAGGTTTTATAAAAAAATATATTTGGATTTTTAAATTTAATAAATCAAAATATATGCACAATCCGCGGCTGATTGCGAACTCATCTCCACATGTAATCTCTGTTCCTTGCGTTTGCTTTCCAACCTCCATTGTTCGCCGCCGCCGGCCTTCTAAATTCAGACTCCGGTGATGGCAACGGAACCGTCGGCGTCGGCGGCTCTCAACCTCAAGGATGCCATGAATTGGTGGGACGTCGTGAATGAATCGCCGGCTTGGCAGGATTCTATATTCCACGTTCTTGCTGCTCTTTATGGGATTGTCGCCACTGTTGCTCTCGTAATTTTTTTCCTTTTCCTTTCTTGTGGAAGTTTCGATCTTTTCCCAAATTGTATGACGATGGTCACTTTTATGACGTTTTGGTTTTGAACCTAATAAGTATTTGCTGTGAAGGATTTGAAATTTTGAATTGCAGGATTTTATACTTTTAAAGAGGATACTCATCCTCGGTGTTAGCTTAGTATAATTAATTAGAAGGGAAAAACAGATAATCCCTTCTTTTATTGAGCCGAAATATTGGATCATAATGTTAATAATTTTAAATTGTTGGGTTTTATCTCATGTTGTGCTTTCCATTTGTGCATTATTCAAGAAAGAAATTAAATTTAACTTCAAATGTAATAAATTCCAATACCTTTGTTAATTGATATCAGGGATGACCAATGCGTGTGATCATTTATCTCGAGGAAGAATTTATTTTGTTTGTTTTGTACTTTTTCTTTTAGAGAGGTAGGACAGGACTTGACACATCGTGCTTATACATACACACGGGAATTTATGCATTGCAAATTTGCAGGTACAATTGGTGAGGATACAATTTAGAGTACCCGAGTATGGTTGGACTACACAGAAAGTATTTCATTTCCTCAATTTCTTTGTCAATTCCGGTACATCTCTTTTTGACTTTTTTCCCGTGAACTTCAATTCATGTTATTAAATTATGTTATTATTGTTGTGAAGTTTTGGATAACTAGGTAGTATAATAATATTTTGTCTGCTCTGTTGTTGATCCAGTTCGATGCTTTGTTTTTGCTTTCCGTCGGAATATTCAGAGCCTGAATCCAGAGGTATCAGCTGTAATTCATGTTACTGCCAGTTTGTGTATGTGTTTTTCTTAATTGATTTAGTGTTTTGTTTTTGATAGATTATTCAACACATCCTACTTGATATGCCAAGTCTTGTGTTCTTCACAACATATGCATTATTGATATTGTTCTGGGCAGAAATTTATTACCAGGTCCGTTCTCTTGTCTGGCTACATACAATGCTTGGTTTTGCCACTCTGTTTTTAAATATATGGTGGTGTATTTTGACAGGCTCGTGCCTGTATCTACTGATAGATTGAGGCCTAGTTTCTATATAATCAATGGCGTTGTGTATGCCACTCAGGTGAATGTTCTTGTCCATACATGATCCTTCAAGTTGCAGGAGTTCGATATTTGTGGCGAGAACATAGTTGTCAAGGGCGTAAGGCGCACCGAGGTACACAAGGGCCATGGAGCCTGAGGCGCGAGGTGTGCGGCTTACCGAAGCAAGACACACATTTTTAAATTTTAAAAAATATATATTTATCTTACAATAAATATATTAAATATGAAATAATTATGTCACAATGTCACACAAAATAAAAAATAATTAATAACTTTATAGTAATTAGTAACATGATTAAAATTCTTCAATCATCCTAAATCAATTTCATATTCTTTCATCGAATCATCAGAGTCCCCAGAACTTTCGAACTTTTGTTCTTCTTGTTCTTCATCATTTCCTTGATCAGCATCAATTTTTTTTCAATTCATCCAAAATATGTGAAATCGGTCTTTTTGGTTGTTTTAGATGTAGATATCCTCACCTCGTTATTCTGTTAAGAACTCTCTTTTTCTAATTCCGACATTAGAGCGTTGGGTTGCTAGGGTTTTGGTTTGAGCTTTTTGTTTTAAACAAGTAATTAAAAAAAATTCAATCAGGCTTGCTTACTTCCAAGGCTAGTCCAGGCAAGCGCCTAGGCTGGGTCCTGGCGAGAAGTCAAGAGGCACTCGCCTTCGACAACTATGGGGGAGAAATATAGATTTGATGAAGAAATATTCTTCCTTTTTAAGTTTTCCATTTATTTTGCTTCTTAAGTGGTGTTTATGCCATCTTGCCTAATTTTTGGGATGGTAGTTTGAGATGATTTTTTCTTATGAATGATCCGATTCTTGTGAATTGAAACCTTAATGTTGTTGCTGAAATCTCAAGATTTTCGAACTCGACTGAATAGTCTGCCAAATTTTGATGCTGTGTGTAAATTATGGTGTGCTGTTTTGGAAATTGGCTCAATGAATAGTGGGATTGTGGGGTTGGTTGCTGCACCAGCCATCTAAGTTATAGTGTTGATTGGATTGTAGTTGTTTTAGAATATTTGTGTGTGATTTGGAAAAAATTGTTTTGGTATGATTTGGAATAATAATCTACGTTGATTTGTAATCATAGTTTCTACCAATCTGTTTCAGGTAATTTTGTGGTTAGTTTTGTGGTGGAAGCCAATTTCTTTGGTGATCATCCTGTCCAAGATGTTTTTTGCAGGTTCATGTTTTAATTGTTTTTTAAGTGTATATCCATGGTATTTTAATGCCTCCCTCTCGCTAAAGAAAGATGTCGACTTGCAGGTGTTTCTCTATTTGCAGCTCTAGGGTTTCTTCTTTATGGTGGAAGGTAAAAAATTTCCTGACCTTTGGCAATTGAGTGATGCTTGAACTGGGCTTCTGTGCTTGTGATAGTTTGTAATGTGAAAAAGTGCATTTTAGTTGGGTTGAACAGTTACCTGCTTATGTTATTGATAATTAGTTTCAAATGCTCTGTTTTTCTTTCTTGTCAGTCATATGTGCCTGAATCATGTTGAAAAAATTTATACTTATCCATAGAATTTTGTTTATGCATGTCAATTCTTCTGTTGTATGGAATGTTCCGTAGTTTTGCTTTAGTCTTACCTGTTTTGTCTTCAATTACAGGCTGTTTTTAATGTTGCAAAGATTCCCTGTAGAATCGAAAGGACGAAGCAAGAAGCTACAAGAGGTATGTGTCATATTAATAAAGATTTTCACAGGGGGAGTAATTGGTTGGGACAGATCGATTAGATAGATTTTATTTAGTCAGATTAGGACCCTTTTTGTCAATTAGTCTGAAGATCACAGAATTTTACATTATAAAAACATAAATCAGCTTGAATTACATATTGTAGACCTTTAAAAGTTTGCTGATAAATGTTCATCTTAATTTATACGAATTTTTTGATTAGTACCTGAATGTATCTGATTGATTTGTATCCTCATGTCAGTAAATATGAAATGATGTAATGAAACAGAGGGTTTACAGTTCAGTTGAATCTTATATTACATTAAATTTTTTTTTTTTTTGAATTACTAGATGGTAAGGCAGAATATAAAGTAGATTGGGATGTTTTTGGGGAATTGGCCTCTATGGATAGTTTAAGAGTGGCTGGAGATGGACAAGAGAAACTTGAATGCAAGTAGAATCACCTCTGAGGTTGAAAGAGTGTTAGTGGAAGTGTTTGAGTAGGTGGTTGCTATGGTCACTGGTAGCAGATGGGAATGTGCAATTTTTAGTGGAAGTTGGGTTTGGAAAGGGAAATAAGGATTGGTTCTCACGTATTTGGGATGCATGGTGTCTTTAATTTGTGTTTCTTATTTTTTAGTTAAATTAATATGATTATTTAAGTTCTATATTTTATGGCTATCATTTCTGTTCTTGATTTACGTTATAAAATCTATACTTGCTTTTATTTTTTTGTATCTAGAACAGCTTCATACTTTGGTAGTTTGATATGCCAAATTAAAGAGTTGTATCTAGAGTTTGATTGGATAGAATACGTGGTTCTCCACTCTATCCACTGGTAGTTTCTCATCTTTCTATTGTTTCGGTTTCGGCTCATACCTTTCTACCTCTTATCATCTCAGGTTGGCTATGTGACTACAATATGCTTCACGTGTTTCCTTCTTAGATGTATTATGGTAAGTTGTGCTTACTTGGAGTCTCTGTTGGTTATACATGTTTTCCTTATTAGGTAATTATGAATGTTTATGTTCAACTCGCAATATGGCAAATATAGCATTATAGTGTGTGTAGTTTTATAGATTTTACCATTTCCTTTGTCTTATTGTGCCTTCTGATTTGTATATTGATTCCATTTATGCTGTAATGAAGCTGTAAAGTACAAGGAGAAAGTTGTTTTCTATTTTTTATGCTTGCTAGATTAGAGTTTTTTCCACTTAGTTTTCTCTAATTTTCTCCTTCCCTTTACCTAACTAGTTCTCTCTCTGTCATGTCCACTGTAAAAGAAATCATTTTTATGCTTTCTCTATATATTACTATGGAAAGTAATAATAGGAGTAAGTATGAAAACCTAGAAGAAAACATCTTTGGTAACAGACTATTTCTTGTATTATTTCATCATTACAAATGTGATGATTTTATTGGCAAGAATATATCGATTGATGACTTAGTAACTAGAAATTATGAATTATAATTTTGCGGCGAATTACTCTAATTTTGTCACAATATCATTTGCTGAATGCTACATCCCATGCAATTAACACAACTTTTGTACTATTGAAGAATGAAGTTGACTATGTAAATTGAAAGAGCAGACGCCTTTGGCATGGAACTTCTATTGCTTCAAGTGCTTTACCTTCTTTTTGAAAAGATTGTTGTTCATACAATTATTTCGTTTTTGATATCATTCATTTTTTTCTCAACTAAAGAGATTATTTTCCCCGTTATTAGAAAAGATCTTGAAACTAAGGTTAGGGAACGAACAATCGCCTGAACCAAGAAGAATGTAATGATAATATGATATCTGTTTGTTCTCATTTAATATTATCTTCTATTATTAGACTCAAATATGATGAGTCTCTTGTGCTGTTGAGGCACAACAATTGACGCATCATACTATTTTCTTCACTGTTTTGTACCCTATCATTTTATCTTTCAACCCATTATTTAAAAATTATACTTAGTCCTGTCATGTGGTTATAAGTTTATGCTTTTGAAATTTAAGTTATATTTGACACAAAAAAATACAGTGTTTTGTGATCTTGTTTTGTTGTTCCTTATGTAACTCTTAAGAAAACCATCTTTTCTGATATTTTATATTTTTCTTATTATTTCATATAAGTGGTCGTAGAATTTGAAAAATGAAGTTATTGTCTAACAAGCATGGATTATGAGCATTCAGTGTTCACTCTAGTGTGCCGTGGCTGTTAAATATGGTTATTTTCTAAATCCAATGCTTTTCTGGTGTCAAGTACCTTCAAATAAAGTGCTTTTTAATATGAAAATAAGTGTGAGTGCGTCTGCGTGCCTTGGTTGTGGGAGGGTTTTATGTTGTTATTTTTATGTTCGAGCGTATCCCTGTAAAAGAATTATGAGGATTGAACTTAAAAATCAAAACACAATATAAATTCGAGATGTTCTTTATCTTGTCTAGTGCATCACCATTTAAGATACATAGGCTGTTGCGAACTACTGAATTCTAAAGAACATGAGGAAAATATTGTGTATATAAATATTTAATGAATTCGAAGAATTTCATCTTCTAGGTATGATCTTGTGGCGCCTTAGAAAGTAAACACAATTTTTTACGTCTTGTAATATTTTAGAGAGATGAATCTTCCAAGGGAGCACCATTTTAATTGTAAATTTTTGGAGAAGAAAATAAAGCCATCTGACTTTTCCTAAAGGTCGCAACATTTTAGTAATTTTAAAACTCTTGAATATATGATCAGAAGTACATTATTTATTTATAGGATTGAAGATGTTTACCGAGTCTGTTTAGGAATTGTGCATTAATTTACATTTTTCTATTTTTAAGCTATTCCGATTTGTTCTCTCTTGAAACAGGTGCTACCAATCATAACTTTTTATTCCCCGGAGGAACAAATGGGCAGACACTTGTTTTGCTCTCCCAAAAGGGACCATTATTTAGTCCAATCATTATTATACTATGCTATTAAATTTTTTGTACATGTAACTGCATTGGATGCATTATTTCAATGCATGTAACCAAATCTCGTGTCATTTTCATCTTTTTTTTTAATTTTTTTAATTTTAGTTTTGCCTTCAATCACCTCTGCCTACAGGTATGCTTTAATACATTTGAGGAAGCAGCAGATCTAGATGTTTTGGATCATCCTATTTTGAATTTTATATATTACCTGGTAAGGCTAAATGAGTCTGGCATTCGGATATAGTGGCATATCATACGTGTGCTTAATTAGAATCGGGGTTTATACTTTATACAGCTCCACTAAATGATGCACTGAATTAGCCTCTTTGGTACTCCATGCTCTTAATGCTCCGTTGTCATCTTTTATTATCGTTCAATAAATGATTTTTGAATGGGTGTTTTCCTAACATATTCTGGAACAGCTTGTGTTTCCATGTTTACACAGACAAGTGAGATGCCTACTCTATAAAATATTCTTGGATATGATGATAATTTATATTTTCAAAAGACAGCAGATAAGATTTGTTTAGCAAGGAATGATCATTCTGATTTTTGCACAATGACGATTTATTTCTATCTCGTGAAAGAAATTATGTAGAAAGTCAAATAAGCCTCAGCCCTCAGTTATAGTATTAGCAAGATTTTGGTATTGTAGTGAAAATTACTTGAAGCAACCTATTCATATGCTTGAGTTTAGAAGTGTAGAAATACTCAAATCTCAGTGACTGATAGTTTAACAATATTGAAGGAAATGTAAAAAAAAAACTTAAATGGCAGTGTGTGCGGTATTGGAAAGTATCCGTGATGATGTGCTATTGAGCAGGCACCAGAAACTGGGGCTCTTTGCCTAGTTAGCGCCTTGCATCCCCAATTGTAGATAGCTTCATTGTGCAATCTATTTTTCCAACAAAAATCAGATTCACTTATCTTCTAAAACTTGATAGGTTATAATCATTTCACTTTTATAAGAGATCCCAGTATCTTCTTGCTAGGTAGTGGAAATCAAAATTTAGGGACGTTAAGATGGCAGGTAAGGAAACAAATATCTGGGCATCACATCTATATTCTTGTGGAATAACACCAATCAAATCTTTATGTGATCTTAAATATTTCAAACATTTGTGCGAGGCTTTGTACAGACTTGAAGAATTTAGTATGTACCCGAAAATCTATATTTAAAGCAACACCCTAAATAGAGTAAAAACTATCTAGGAATGTTGACAAATGCTCCACTTTAATATTATCACCAAAGTACTATCTTTGGACTCTTGCGTGTTTTTCTTTCTTTGAGCTAGAAAATTTCAACTATAACATGCCAATAAATCTGTTCACTTGCATGGTAACCACAACTTCAATAATCAAGACTTCCTGAAATGATCTTATTATATATTGATTTTCCATTTGTGAGTTAGTTTACTTCAGGTTTTTATCTTGTTCTTAGCTGATTTTGAGGATATAAATTGTTACGTCTTTTGTTTTGCAGCTAGTGGAAATCTTACCTTCATCACTTGTCCTCTTCATACTGAGGAAGTTACCACCAAAACGAGGGATTACCCAGTATCATCCTATCGGTGATGAGGAAGCCAATATTGAATTGGTTCGATTGAAGCACAAGAGAAGATGTGTGAGCAGCTTCAAGAGTTTGTGAATGCCAGCTTAATCACACTCATTTTCGGGGTTTATACTTGTGTGAACTTCTGATCATGCGTAGCATCTTTGAAATTGTAGATGTTTCGTGTCATTTGTTCAAACTGATTCTTCCCTTTTCTCCCTCTTTTCTCCTCTTCCCCTGGTTTTAAATTTCTAGCATAATTACGTGCCGAATAACCATATAAATCAAGGAAAATAGGTATTGTTATGGAGTGTAAATTTGTTTTGTAGAGGGTTTGGTTGGTGTTTTGACTGCCTAAACCCGTCATATCTTCGTATAAAAATTTCTTATTGTATAGAGCATTGGAAGTGAAAATTCACTTTTTTCCCATGTCTTTGTTTGAGTTTGATTGATTGTGTGGTTGAAAGAACATAAATTCTTATGATGTATTTATCATATAGGCTAGATATGCCAGAAATAGTAGACTAGTTGGCACCAACCCGGGGAGGTTACTGGTTTGCGAACCACTCCGTCATCGTACACACACAAAGACAAAAGAAAGCGCAAGGTCGAGATAGTAGAGCAGAAGATGAGAATGCTTGTGATAAATGAGATGAAGGAGAAGCATACCTGCAGTTGGATGTGGAGTTTAAGGTAGGATGATGAGATGAAAGATGAGAATTGAAATCTGTTTCTTTTTTCACTTTGTATCTGATAGCCTTATAACGTCTGCCCCACAAGTCTAAGTCTTCGTGTTTGACTGTTAGGTTTCGAGATCATTTTCGTTACTTGGTGAATACAGGCCTTTTTTTTTACGTATGGCCAACTACACTTTTACTTATAACATGTGATTTTTTTAATATAAGAAATTTAAACAATATTGTCGTGGATAAATACATGTTTAGTTGCAAGTATTTTGGGATGAGGGAATGATTATTATGTTAATCCTCAGCAATTAAAATCTATTGAAGTAAATTTGTTAGCCACAAAAGTTATCGCAAAGGCAGTAGCCGTAGGTCTCCTCTCCTCTGAATCAGCTCCGGTGTGGTTTTTATTGCCTGCGCTAAAGACGATTAAATCAACTGTTTTTCACATTTTAATATTGGATTGATCATGTATAAAATATTACATAATTTGAAGAAGATATTTTGATTTTGGTTTTAACTTCTAAATAATTTATTAGCTTCACAGTTTTTAATCTTTTTTTCATTCAAATTATGCTAATGGGAGAAATTTAAATTTAAGGAAATAAGTTCAATAGAAAATAATTACAACTAATATGATCCACCAAATGTACATAGATTATGTGTAGTCAGCGTCACGTGCCTTTTATTAGCTGTCAAAATAAGCTGCTCCAACTTATTTTAAAGATCTTTTTTGAATATCATGTACTAAATTGAGACCTCTGTATTAAGTAACTTTTAATTAATTTGGTGAAATTTTATTTAAAATAACAATTATAAGTTAATTATATAACTTTTATTGACAAAAATAATTTTTTAATCTTCAATCATATCTTTATCAGTGTTTCAAAATTCAATCTATGTTAATCAAAATTTTAAATATTTAGATGATTATATCACTCTTAAAAAACATAAAAAAAATAATTAATTAAAAATAACAAAAATTATCATGTTTAGATATTTATTCAAATTGTATAAGCAAGATGCATTAGTAAATATAGCAGTATTTTTTATGATTAAGTATTAAATAGTTTGTTAGGATCGATTAATATGGGTAAAGTGTTTAGAAGAGAATGTTTAATAACACTTTGCTTTTTTGAACTCTTATTCGGATATGAATCGGTTATATGAGGAACTGATCTTCAAATCTTTTATGTCTATATCGATCAGTTAACTAATAATAGTGCGGAATTAAACTGAATGATGAATTGAATATTGAGTGGGTCTCATGTGAGACCGTCTCGCGGATCTTAATCTGTGAGACGGGTCAACCTTACCCATATTCACAATAAAAAGTAATACTCTTAACATAAAAAGTAATACTTTTTCATGAATGACCCGAAAAAGAGATCCGTCTCACAAATACGACCCGTGAGACTGTCTCACACAAGTTTTTGTCTTGAATATTTTGGCTAGGGTACTGTGATAACAGAATGAATAATAGATTTAAACACACGGATTTTTATAGATGTTTACAGACTTCAAATACTCCTTTGTCTTCCCTTCTATCTCAATGATACGTTTTTCACTAAAAGACTTTTATTGTTTACAAAGAATTGTAATAACCCACTTCAGTTGGACTTATACAATGCCAAACTGAAACTCTTAGCTTTTCTTTTTACTTATGAGTTGATAACTGATTATCTCTAATAAGTAGCCTGAATGCTACGAATAGATACAATGAAGTAAGAGCTAAATTGTGCGATTTGTAAACCAAAAAAACTTGAGAATGTATCGCAACTGATAGTTATTCGTGGATAGTCCGTTCACTGTGTATCACCAACCTTTTTTCAACTGAATCCATCATCTATATATATTCTTCGATTCCAACAGTAACAATGAATGCATTTAATGATTAATATCCGTTGAATCGCCGTTTAATCCATGTGGTTGACTTTTTCTGACAGAGCTATGATGTATCTGTAACGAACCGTACTTTTTACTTTGCGGAAAAATTAAAAATTTCTTGAATACGAAAATAAAATCAATACGGTCGTCACTACATCATCCATTCACCAATAAAAATCTTGCTAAAAGAAGAACTTGCTCAAAACATCTCGCAACAAAGCATAAAATCAGAGTATTAACATTTTCTTGCTTAAAATATTAATGTAACGGGGGCGGTCCTCGGGTCTAGCCTTCCGCTCAGCCCAAGCCTGCTCCTTGGTCTCCACCTCCTGTGTCCTCATAGACATCCTCACCTGCATCGATCAAATCTAGTGAGTCTAAAGACTCAACATGTATAAACTGAGAATAGCAAGTAGTACATAATAAAATCGCATGCAACCTTAAAATATAACATATATACTTGAAGCTTGGATTTGAAATGAGCTTGAACTTACATACTTACAGAGACGTGCCATAACTTAAAAGCTTTCATAAACATGCTGGCAAACTTGATCATACTTAAACATACATGACTTCATTTTGCGTAGAGGATGTTTCAAAGCAAGTGACCCATACATAATAAACGCCTGATCAGACAAACCTCAGTACTGGGCTGACAGGGACGTATCCACTGCCACATACATGATATCCCCGTTCATAATTTAACGGGCTGGTTGGTCCCCGTTCATAATTTAACGCTTTCCAACCACGATCTAACCCGTTCATAATTTAACGGGGTGGAGAGGTCCTCGGCCACGTTCACCGACTTCCAAACCCATTTAATTTGGTCACAAGACATTTAGCATACCTCAAAAACTTAAATATTTTCTTGCACGTCAACATACTTACTTGGCGTTGAGGGATTCGTTGGACATCGATTGGGGCCGTTGCTGCTGCACATACTAACATGAAACTGCATACTTAACTTGCATAGCTTAGACGTATCAATCATACTTACTTACAAGTTCAATCAATTCCTTAGGACGTTCTAAAATTCCCATGACTCGACTTTGTAAATCATTGTACTAAACCTTGACCTCAAACCTCAAAGCATACCATAATTTTCCCAAAATATGAAGGACACGGACCCTGTGCCTACCTCCGTGTATGGGTCCGTATAGGTTCGGGTGAGAAGAACTCGAAAGGAAGGTGGACACGCACCCCGTGTCAGGGTCCGTCTGAGAGTCTGTCTAGACTCTGTAAAAAGACACCGAAAAGAAACAAAGGCACGGACCCTGTGTAGAGGTCCGGGTAAGGGTCCGTGTACCTGCGCAAATTTGACACCAAGGAGAAAACAAAGGCACGGACCCCGTGCCAGGGTCCGTATAAGGGTCCGGCTAAGCACTGAAGGTTGAAACCTACGAGAAAATTCTTGACACAATATTACATTCTCCTCACCCAAATTCGATGGCTACGAATCGACACCGCAAGACACTTCCTAGGACACTAAGGCATTGTGTCAAACCAAAGTGAACCATTAAAATTATTCCCGAGAGCAACTACAATCAATGACAACGACACAACCCGAAATTTGCCACTATTTACTTTCCTACGACTCTTGATACAACTTATTGCCTATCAACACAAAACCAAACGTTAATAACCATCCCAACATCTTAAACAATGTACCTATAAGCAGCAACGATCACCCGTCGATCCCCAACGAAGCCTGCAACATTAAAACTTCAAGAACTCATCAACATCAATAATTTCTGAAAACGCAGTTTGAGCAGTCCCACGAAAAATATCATAACTCACTCAATTTCCATTCAAACAACTCGAATTTTATATCAAATCGAAGGTATCAAAAAGTTCTACCTTTTTCTTATTGAAAGTTTTGCCAAAATCTGTACCGAGAAATCCCAGTAATTCAAAATACAGAGGAATTCTAAATTTCAGATCAAAAATTCTTTTCAAGGCACATCCAATAAAATTCCTGCTCAAACTACTACATCTTATACACATGATTTCGTAAATAACACATTAAAATAAATACTATGACAAGATCGACGCAGGAAAAAAAACAGATTATACGTGCTTTTGATGATAAACTTTACCGAAACGACGATACCAATGCGGGAACGGAGCGAGGCTTGATCCGGGACGAACGTGGCGCGAGAATCTTGGAAGGAAACTCAACAAAACTTGCTGGAAATTTTTAGAGAACGGGGCGGCTGCTATGGGGAGAAGAACCCTAAAATTTCTTTTCAAAAAAATCTGAATGAATGGAGGTGTGTGTGCCTTGTGTAAAAAGCGTGAGTTTTAGTGTGTGTAATCATGTGTTTGTGCGTGCGTTTAGAGATAAATTAAGGGGATTAATTTCCTTAACTAAAATAATTAACATGCTAACCAATATACTAATTAAATGTTAACACCATTGACAAATAAAAAGGAAAACTATTCCTACTAATCTTAAATAAAATCCTCTACATTAAAATAAAGTACACCCTTGACAACTTTAAAAGTTTTAAAGTGTTAAAACTCACTAAATAAACAAATTAGGCTTTAAAATACCAACTCTTCATAAATTAATTAAAATGCCCCACTATTAACTCAAAAATAAAATGCCGCATTAAAATTGCCAAAATCGTCACCGGGTCTTTTCCTCAATCCCGCCTCGAATGATCGCCTGAAACATGAAACTCGAAAAATATTTTACCGTGCATCACATAAACATGACTAATTTAAAAATAATGTATATTCATAAATCATGCACTGATAAGATCAATTTAAAATTAATTAAATGATTTACTAATTAAATAAATGCATGAGTTATACGTGTGCTGAATTTGGGCACTACAGTTCCTCCCCCACTTATATAAATTTCGTCCTCGAAATTAAGTTTTACTGAACAACTCCGGGTAGCGAAGTCTCATATCTGCTTCGGACTCCCAAGTGGCTTCTTCCACTGATTGATTTAGCCACCGTACTTTGACCAACTTAGTCACTTTGTTCCGGAGTCTGCGCTCCTGTCTGTCCAGAATTTGAGTCGGTCGCTCCTCATATGACAGGTCTGGAGCAAGCTGCAACGGCTCATAGCTCAGAATATGTGAAGGGTTGGCTAGATACTTCCTTAGCATAGAGACGTGGAACACATTGTGTACCCCGGCCAGATTCGGCGGATGGGCTACACGGTAAGCTAATGTCCCAACTCTGTCCAAAATCTCGAACGGCCCAATAAACCTCGGACTCAGCTTGCCTCTCTTCCCAAATCTCATTACACCCTTCATAGATTCTATCTTGACGAATACGTGATCACCAACAGCAAACTCGAGATCTCTCCTCCTCTTATCAGCATAGCTCTTCTGACGGCTCTGGGCGGTCTTCATCTTGTCTCGAATCTTGACCACCACATCTTCAGTCTGCTGAACTATCTCTGGACCAAGATCCGCTCTCTCACCAACTTCATCCCAATGAACCGGTGATCTGCACTTTCTTCCATACAAAGCCTCGTAGGGAGCCATACCTATAGATGATTGGAAGCTGTTGTTGTAGGTAAACTCCACTAGTGGTATCTTACACTCCCAAGTCCCCTGAAAATCAATCATACAGGCTCTTAGCAAATCCTCCAGAATCTGAATCACTCGCTCAGACTGGCCATCTGTCTGCGGGTGAAAAGCTGTACTAAACAGCAACTTTGTCCCCATGGCTGCATGTAAGCTCTTCCAGAAGGAAGACGTAAACCTCGGGTCCCTATCAGACACAATTGAAACTGGGAACCCATGTAAACGGACTATCTCCCTGATATAAAGCTCCCGCATACTGCGTCATGGAGAAAGTCGTCTTTATTGGAAAAAAGTGCGCTGACTTCGTGAGTCGATCCACAATAACCCAAATGGCATTAAAACCTCTGACTGATCTAGGCAATCCAACAACGAAGTCCATAGTGATATTCTCCCATTTCCACTCTGGAAGAGGGAGCGGCTTAAGCATCCCTGCTGGCCTCTGGTATTCAGCTTTCACTTGCTGACAAGTAGACATTCTGATACGAATCTGCGGATGTCTCTCTTCATCCCTGGCCACCAATACAGGATCTGTAGGTCCTTGTACATCTTAGTACTTCCTGGATGAATAGAATACGGGGATGCATGTGCTTCTATCAGAATATCCTGTCTGATCGAATCAACACTAGGCACCCACATTCTGCCCCTGTATCTCACGATACCATCTGACACTGAGTAAAGAACACTGCCCTTGGCTTCGTCTTTCAGTCTCCATTTCAGTAATTGCTCATCTGAAGACTGACCTGTCCGGATACGGTCTAGCAGAGAAGACTGGAATGTCAGATTAGACAGCCTTGGTGCTCTGCCCTTACGGTATACTTCCAAACCAAACCTCTGAATCTCAAACTGAAGAGGTCTCTGCACTGATAACTGAGCTATGACTGCAACTTTCCTGCTCAAGGCATCTGCCACAACATTAGCTTTTCCCGGATGGTAGCTAATCTCGCAATCATAGTCCTTCACCAGTTCCAACCATCGCCTTTGTCTCATGTTTAGTTCCTTCTGCATGAAGAAGTATTTCGAACTTTTGTGGTCAGTGAAAATCTGACACTTCTCGCCATACAAGTATTGTCTCCAAATCTTCAACGCAAAGACGACTGCGGCTAATTCTAAATCGTGCGTCGGGTAGTTCTTCTCATGCACCTTCAACTGCCTGGAAGCATAAGCTATAACCCGACCTTGTTGCATCAACACTGCGCCTAATCCGAGCTTAGATGCATCGGTATAAAGCACAAATTCACCTTGCCCTGTTGGCATGGCTAGCACTGGCGCCGAAATAAGAGCTTGCTTCAAAGTATCAAAGCTCTTCTGACATTCGTCACTCCACACGAATTTAGCATTCTTCTTGGTTAGTGAAGTGAGTGGCACTGCTATGGACGAAAATCCCCGAATGAACTTACGGTAGTAACCGGCTAAACCCAAAAAGCTGCGGATTTCTGATGCATTCTTCAGTTCAACCCAATCCTTAACGGCTGCTACTTTTGCTGGATCCACTTCAATGCCACTGCTAGACACTATATGCCCCAAACACGCTACTTTCTGCAACCAAAACTCGCACTTACTGAACTTCGCAAATAACTTGCGACTCTGCAAAACCTGCAACACTGTCCTCAAATGCTGGCTATGGATCTTCGAGTATATGAGAATATCGTCAATAAATACTATGACGAACTGATCAAGGTAGGGCTGAAATACTCGATTCATGAGGTCCATGAAAATTGCTGGAGCATTCGTCAATCCAAATGGCATTACTAAGAACTCGTAATGCCCATACCTGGTCCTGAAGGCCGTCTTGTGAACGTCTGCATCCTTCACCTTCAGCTGGTGATACCCTGATCGAAGATCTATCTTAGAGAACACTGTAGCTCCCTGCAACTGATCAAACAAGTCTTCGATTCTAGGTAGTGGGTACTTATTCTTGATCGTTACCTTGTTCAACTCTCGGTAATCGATGCACAGCCTCATACTCCCATCCTTCTTCTTCACAAAAAGTACTGGCGCGGCCCACGGTGAGAAACTAGGGCGAATGAACTCCTTGTCGAGAAGCTCTTGAATCTGTTGTTTGAGCTCTAACATCTCAGCTGGAGCTAATCGGTACGGCGCCTTAGAGATTGGCACTGTGCCTGGCATGAGATCAATGGTAAACTCCACCTCTCTCTCTGGTGGAAGACCTGAAACATCGTCTGGGAAGACGTCTGGGAATTCACATGACTACTGGCACGTCGGATAAAGATGGAGTGGGCACATTAGGCGCTGAAATAATACTGGCCAAGAAGGCCTGACACCCCTTGGAAATCAGCCTCCTCGCTTGCATGCACGAAATCATGCGAGGGAAGCTTCTCCATCTGTCTGGCTCAAATAGAAACTGTTCCATGCCCAGCGGCCTAACCAATACTGATCTTTTCTGGAATTCAATCAGGACCCTGTTCTTTGTCAGCCAGTCCATTCCCAAAATAATGTCGAACTCTGGCATCGGCAGTAGAATCAAATCTGCATATACTAGATGGCCCTGCAATTCCAGATCGATATCCCTGATCACGCTAGTTGCTAACAGCTCTTCCCCGGATGGGACTATCACCGAAAAATTTATATCTAGGCCAATGGACTTGATGTCCAGATGATTAGCAAAAGTCTCCGAGATAAAGGAGTGAGTGGCTCCTGAATCTATCAGTGTCGTTGTGGCTAATCTCTTAATGAAAATATTCCCTGAGATGCGTTAGCACAACAAACTAACTTATATCCCAAAAATTCTACCATAAACCTCATGCAACAAAAGGCACTCAAAATTCCAACTAAAACACTAGTATTCCCAATTAAAACTAAACATGCAAGGCAAAGAAATCGATACTGTACTGAATTAAATAAATTACCAGTCAAAAGGGTAGTGTCTGGGTTCGCCTCTTGAGCATGCATGGCGAAAACTCTCCCTTGCGTTGGTTGCTTCCATTGTGGGCACTCCTTCAACATGTGGTCCGTAGCCCCACATTTAAAACATTTCTCGGATCCCCATAAGCACTGATCGGGATGCTGGCGATTGCATTTCTGACACACTGGGAAGTTACCGGGCTTCTGAGGCGCCCCCTGCTGCTGGATAGGATCCTTGCCTTTCGGCGGTCCCTGATAGGGTTTCTTTCCCGGTTGCCCCTGGTAAGGTTTCTTGAACTGAGGCCTCTGATGCTGTTGCTGCTGCGGTGGGGCCTGATAGGGCCTCTTGCCCTGCCTGTCTGCCTCAATATCCCGCTGGTCTTGTTTTGCCGCCAAAGGCCTAGAAACGGCAACTGCGTATGTAGTAGGGCCAGCTACCCTCACATCACGGCGCAAGATCAGCCGCAAACCATCCATAAAATGCCTCAGCTTTGCTTGGGCATCATTCGCAATGAGGGGCACGAAGTAACATCCCCTCTCAAACCTCCTAACAAACTCTACAACACTGCTATCTCTTGTCGCGGCGTCATAAATTCCCTAGTCAGCCGGGATCGTACTTCCTCAGTGAAGTACTTGGCGAAGAACACTTCTTTAAATCCATTCCAGGACAACGTCGGCAAATAAGTGCCACCGACGCACTGTCCCACCAACGTCTGGCATCGCCTGCTAAAAGGAATATGGACACAACGGACTCTGTCTGCATCCTGCAGCTCCATGTAGTCAAAGATCACTTCGATGGACTTAATCCATCCCTCTGCTACCATCGGGTCCGTAGATCCCGAAAACTCCTTAGGATTCATCCTCTGGAACCTCTCATACACCGCTTCTGGCCTAGGCCTCTCCCCCGCGCCAACTGCAGCCTGATTCCTTGCAAACTTGTGCGAAGAACTGAGTCATTCCTGCCAGCATCTGCGCTTGCATATCTGGCGGTGGAGGTGGAGGATTGGCTCTCTCCTCATTTCGGTTCTCTCGATCCTCTTCCCTTGCTTCTCGGTCAACCACACGTCTAGGAGGCATTCTGTTCCATCAATTACCCAACACGTAAACCCACTATGCATGAACATGATATCAATGACATAGGATGCACGAAACCTAAACTCAAAATATGGATATGCTGAATTCATGATTCAATGCTTACTACATACATAATGCAAAAATTAAAACTTACAGACTTGAGGTGTGACTTCGTGAGCTTCTTGCGGCTGGCAGTAGGCATAACCCTATACAGGAACACCGCTCTGATACCAACTGTAACGAACCATACTTTTTACTACTTAAAATTTGCAGAAAAATTAAAAATTTCATGAATATGAAAATAAAATCAATACGGTCGTCACTACATCATCCATTCACCAATAAAAATCTTGCTAAAAGAAGAGCTTGCTCAAAACATCTCGCAACAAAGCATAAAATCAGAGTATTAACATTTTCTTGCTTAAAATATTAAAGTAACGGGGGCGGTCCTCGGGTCTAGCCTTCCGCTCAGCAAAAGCCTGCTCCTTGGTCCCCACCTCCTGTCTCCTCATAGACATCCTCACCTGCATCGATCAAGTCTAGTGAGTCTAAAGACTCAACACGCAAAATTTGAGAATAGCAAGTAGTACATAATAAAATCGCATGCAACCTTAAAATAGAACATATATACTTGAAACTTGGATTTGAAATGAGCTTGAGCTTGCATACTTACGGAGACGTGCCATAACTTAAAAGCTTTCATAAACATGCTGACAAACTTGATCATACTTAAACATACATGACTTCATTTTGCGTAGAGGATGTTTCAAAGCAAGTGATCCATACATAATAAACGCCTGATCAGACAAACCTCAGTACTAGGCTGACAGGGACGTATCCAATACCACATACATGAGATCCCCGTTCATAATTTAACGGGCTGGTTGGTCCCCGTTCATAATTTAACGCTTTCCAACCACGATCTAACCCGTTCATAATTTAACGGGGTGGAGAGGTCCTCGGCCACGTTCATCGACTTCCAAACCCATTTAATTTGGTCACAAGACATTTAGCATACCTCAAAAACTTAAAATATTTTCTTGCACGTCAACATACTTACTTGGCGTTGAGGGATTCGTTGGACATCGATTGGGGTCGTTGCTGCTGCACATACTAACATGAAACTGCATACTTAACTTGCATAGCTTAGACGTATCAATCATACTTACTTACAAGTTCAATCAATTCCTTAGGACGTTCTAAAATTCCCATGACTCGACTTTGTAAATCATTGTACTAAACCTTGATCTCAAACCTCAAAGCATACCATAATTTTCCCAAAATATGAAGGACACGGACCCTGTGCCTACCTCCGTGTATGGGTCCGTATAGGTTCGGATGAGAAGAACTCGAAAGGAAGGTGGACACGGACCCCGTGTCAGGGTCCGTCTGAGGGTCTGTCTAGACTCTGTAAAAAGACACCGAAAAGAAACAAAGGCACGGACCCCGTGTAGAGGTTCGGGTAAGGGTCCGTGTACCTGCGAAAATTTGACACCAAGGAGAAAACAAAGGCACGGACCCCGTGCCAGGGTCCGGCTAAGCACTGAAGGTCGAAACCTACGAGAAAAATCTTGACACAATATTACATTCTCCTCACCCAAATTCGATGGCTACGAATCGACACCGCAAGACACTTCCTAGGACACTAAGGCATTGTGTCAAACTCAAGTGAACCATTAAAATTATTCCCGAGAGCAACGACAATCAATGACAATGACACAACCCGAAATTTGCCACTATTTACTTTCCTACGACTCTTGATTCAACTTATTGCCTATCAACACAAAAACAAACGTAATAACCATCCCAACATCTTAAACAATGTACCTATAAGCAGCAACGATCACCCGTCGATCTCCAACGAAGCCTGCAACATTAAAACTTCAAGAACTCATCAACATCAATAATTTATGAAAACGCAGTTTGAGCAGACCCACGAAAAACATCATAACTCACTCAATTTCCATGTGAATAACTCGAATTTTATATCAAATCGAAGGTATCAAAAAGTTCTACCTTTTTCTTATTGAAAGGTTTGCCAAAATCTGTACCGAGAAATCCCAGTAATTCAAAATACAGAGGAATTCGAAATTTCAGATCAAAAATTCTTTTCAAGTCACATCCAATAAAATTCCTGCTCAAACTACTACATCTTATACACATGATTTCGTAAATAACACATCAAAGTAAATACTATGACAAGATCAACGCAGGAAAAAAAACAGATTATACGTGTCTTTTGATGATAAACTTTACCGAAACGGCGATACCGATGCGGGAACGGAGCGAGGCTTGATCCGGGACGAACTTGGCGCGAGAATCTTGGATGAAAACTCAACAAAACTTGCTGGAAATTGTTAGAGAAGGGGGCGGCTGCTATGGGGAGAAGAACCCTAAAATTTCTTTTCAAAAAAATCTGAATGAATGGAGGTGTGTGTGCGTTGTGTAAAAAGCGTGAGTTTTAGTGTGTGTAATCATGTGTGTGTGCGTGCGTTTAGAGATAAATTAAGGGGATTAATTTCCTTAACTAAAATAATTAACATGCTAACCAATATACTAATTAAATGTTAACACCATTGACAAATAAAAAGGAAAACTATTCCTACTAATTTTAAATAAAATCCTCTACATTAAAATAAAGTGCACCCTTGACAACTTTAAAAGTTTTAAAGTGTTAAAACTCACTAAATAAACAAATTAGGCTTTAAAATACTAACTCTTCATAAATTAATTAAAATTCCCCACTTTGAACTCAAAAATAAAATGCCGCATTAAAATTGCCAAAATCGTCACCGGGTCTTTTCCTCAATCCCGCCTCGAATGATCGCCTGAAACATGAAACTCGAAAAATATTTTACCGTGCATCACATAAACATGACTAATTTAAAAATAATGTATATTCATAAATCATGCACTGATAAGATCAATTTAAAATTAATTAAATGATTTACTAATTAAATAAATGCATGGGTTATACGTGTGCTGAATTTGGGCACTACAGTATCAGACTGTTATGCTTCATCTATTATGCTTTGGTACGGACTGTCAGTTTTTCTGCTGAGATTCAAATGGCAACTGATGACGTGACTAACTGATCAGGAGTCAAACTGATCGACTGATCAGTTTCACTGGGCTATATCAGTTCTAACTGATGTCTTCTCAGTTTGGACACTTCAGTTCAATTAGGTTATTTCAGCTCATTGTTTTGGATAAAGATCCGAGGTGCGCATAATCCTTCTGAAAGAGTCTGCATTAAATTATGGGGACGAAGTTGTTGTTCAGCACAACATTCCAACCTCAGACCGATGGTTAGTATGAAATGAAGGGTGATTCAGATTCTGGAGGATCTACTCCGAGCTTGTGTGGTCGATTTTCAGGACATTTGGGAACCGAAGTTACCTCTAGTGGAGTTCATCTATAACAATAGCTACTAGTCGTCTATAGGTATGGTACGAGACACTTTATGGGAGGAAATGTAGATTACTAATACATTGGGACGAGGTTGGTGAAAGAGGAGAGTTAGGCCCAGACTTTATCAAGCAGACAACAGAGCTAGTAGTCAAAATCTGAGATTGGATGAAGACTGCTCAAAGCCACCAGAAAAACTACGCCGATAAGCGGCGAAGGGAGCTAGAGTTTGTAGTAGATGACCACGTGTTTGTGAAGATAGCATATATGAAGGGTGTTATGAGATTTGGCAAGAAAGTAAAACTCAGTTCGAGGTTCATAGGACCATTTATGGTTATAGAGAAGATTGGAAAATTTGCTTATAGAGTGATGTTGCCACCGATGCTAGCTGGAGTGCATAATGTGTTCCATGTCTCGATGCTGCGAAAGTACTTGTCAAAACCTTTATATGTACTAAATTATGAACCTCTGCAGTTGAGTCCAAATATTTCATACAAGAAAAGGCATACACGTATTCTAGATAGGCAAGAGAGAAGTCTCCGGAATAAGGTCATTCATATGGTTAAAGTCAAATGGTTAAATCATTCATATGAGGGAAGCTACTTGGGAAACTGAGACCGACATGAGGAGTCGCTACCCGAACATATTTGGTAAGTCTTAATTTCGAGGATGAAATTTCATTTAAGGAAGAGAGGAATTGTAAGGTCCAAAATACGATAACGTAATCCAACTGCATGCCAATCTAGAAAAAATAGAAAATGCCAAATTAAATTTTTTTAATTGCATTAATTATATGTGGTAGAAATGTTTACATGTTAAAAATATGGGTTTCTATTATAATGAATAAAACTACGTTTTAAAAGTTATTCGAGGAGCGACCGAGGATTAGAGACCAGGTACTATAAAGAAAAAATATTTTTTGATTATTTTTAATTATTTGATATATGGCATATTAGATATGAAAATTTCAAAAATGGCATTTTTGATATGTCTTTACATGCAAAGTCGTATTTTAAACCGGTAATCGATTTTGAAGAAAATAAGCCATTTTTGGAGACTCGGATAATTTTTTCGAAAAGTTTCCTAAACGAAATATTTTTTCTACATTCTAAGGGGCCTAATGGTCCTATTGTACTAGGGTTATTGGGCTTAATTATCTACCAAGTTATTTAATACAAAAGATTGAATTTTCAAGCCCCAATCTCCCTCAAACTCATGCCTCCTACATAATAAACCTAGGGTTTCTCCCTAACAGCCACACACGAACACACACAACATGCCTCCTAGAAATTCACGTGGGTTTTGAAAGAAAAACGCAGGAAGGATCTTCCCCGTCTCCCTAGCAATGTTCATTTGCGTCCAGAATTGGTTATTCATGTGTGAATCACAAAAAGGCACGCCTTATTCCTTATTTTCTCATCGTTCATACCATATTAAATTTTAATATGCGTTCTTGCATGAAAAATAAGATATCCTTCTTATATTTTCGTTTTTAAGGGTTTATACATGGAAAAATTGATTTTCTTGCATGATTCCTGATTGTTCTTGTTAAAGGGAAGGCGCTGCAAGGTTAAGGATGTTAGGGTCTCGAATTACAGTAGGTTTAATGGTCCTTAGATGCACAGTTCAGGACTGAAACGAGGTAAGGGAAAGGAACGAACAAGACAAACTCTTGAGGGCTAGGGCACGCTTTTTGGGAAAAAAATTGAAAAGAGGCTGTGCAGTGTCTTTCCAGGCGAGGGTCTGAGCTCGTGAGGGTCGTAGCCACAAGCCATGGTAGTCCACAAATGACTGGATGGTCCAGGAAGGGGAGGCGCACGGCTAGTCTGAATCTTGCCCTGCGCTAGAGGGCTTCAAGTGAAACATGCACTTCCTCATGCATGGTCTTTAGGGCTTGGTCCAAAGGGATCCCTAGGGTTTGGTTATGGTCCTAGGAAGGTTGGTAAGGGTCTAGTCTTGTCAGTTAGGGGCTAAGATCGAAGTAGGAATTGTTTAGGGCTAGGATTTGGAAGAATTGAGCAGAAATTTCCAACAGGTTTCTATGAAATTCTGTGGGTTGTAAATGGCTTGAATTGGGTTTAATAAGGATTGGTTAGGTGTTAGCAAGCTCTTGTTAAAGTTTTGTGAAGTATCGTTAAGTTTCAGGTTAAAACCGTGTTAGCAAGCTATGGTTAAAGTTTTGTGAAGTTTGGTTAAGTTTCGGGTTAAAACCGGGACTTCTGTTCAAGATTTAAAACGAATTATGAAATGTAGTCGATGGCCTAAGTTTACATCTGAAAAATGATCATGGGTGTGTTTTAAGGTGTTATGGTATGTTTGGATGGATTCGGGCGAAATTTCAAGGTCCAGGGGTAAAATGGGAAAACTAGGGTTTCATGGGCAAAACGGTCATTTTACACTTTAAAAATAATAGGAGTTCTGGAAGTGTCCTGAATGCTTTAATTAAAGTTAAAATATTTATTTTGAAAGGTTAGGTAATTTTATGATGGATATGATAAATGATAAAAGATGTGTTGGATGCTTGGTCTAAATAAAAATGATATATATGCATGTATTTTTACAAAGTGGTAGAAATGTTGAAAATGTTTTGAATGAAGTGACTCAATTGTAACTGTCATGAAATGAGGATTCATGAGGGACTAAGCCGCAATGAAACCCGTTTATGGGATTAAGCCCCGTGAGAACCCCATACCGAATTTCTAGAGGCTAAGGCCCAATAATGGAAAAGTGGTTGCTGGTGTCCCCGCTAACTATAAGCCAAGGCACAGAACGGAAAAGTGGTTATTGTTGCCTCGCCGCCTGTGAAACATATGCTACTTAAAATACTACTAGAATTTTTTTTTGTAAACTAATTTTTGAAAGTTAAATTTAAGTGCATGCATGCAATAACAGCTGTCAATCACGCATTTTAAAATAAAAATATCCAACTACTAATAAAATTACAGTAGTTTAAAAAAATTTCAAATCATCAAACTCTAGGCTGTCGTTTAAAATGATTCAAATATGAAATATGGCAAGTCCTGTCAAACCATCACCATAATAAGCGAAAGTGTATTAAAATATCCATGTTTACTCCTAAATCATAAACATAATGTGCGGAAAAAAGTATGGTCGTCGGGTAAGCGTGCGCACATCCAACTCCGCCTCAGTCTTCGGTGCCTCCAATCACCTCATCAATAAGATCACCTACATCATTCACACCTAATGAGTATAAATACTCAACACACTTTAGTCGTTATAACAAGTGCATATACATAACATACAACATTAAAAAGTACAGTAATTAACATACATTTCATAATCTTAAAAACATGAATTTAAACATAGCGTGGCATAGCATATCATGTCCATAACATAACTCATCATACCAGCATAGACATGTTCATTTGTTTTAATAGAATTCAGATGATCATATGTGACTTTCATATAAGCTCTAATCGATGGAATCTATATTTAACCTCAGTACCCAGTGACGGGGACATCAGCGATAGTTTTACCCATCCACTAAGCCTTGGCCTTATATGTTCATGTTCATGTTCGTGTTCGTGTTCGTATTATTCACAATCAACTCCCTTCCTTCAAAACATATAATCATATTAATCACTTATAAAATAATGCATATACGTAAATTTTCTTAAATCAAACATGCAACATATTTTTCATATTTCCATAAAAAGTCATTTTCGTGATTACATGTACATTTAAAACATGTCAAATCGTGATCAGGGCGCTGCCAGGACTGCTGACTCGACCCGAGTGCAAATTGACCAATTTTACCCTAGAAACCTTAATTGATCATTTTGCCTCTGAACCTCAAAATTTTCTACCCGAAGCCAACTAAACACCTCAAAACATCTCAAAACATATTTATAATCATTTCCTAGACATAAGCTTGAGCCCGTTCTATAACTTATATGATTCGTTTTAAAACTTGGACCGGGATCTCGGTTTTAACCTGAATATAACTGAAAATCAACTAAATTTTGCCCAACTTAAACCGTGTCTTGAACCTACAAGACGAGCCCTTAAACCCCTTATTTCAGACCACCTACAACCCTAAAAAATTACCAAGTGGCTGCAGGAAAAAATCGGCACTTTGCTACTTACCAAAACCCTAGGACCAAACCTTGGACTTATCGAACCTAGCCCACACTAGACTGGACCAGCCCTGAACCAGACCCCACCCTAGGACCGAGACCAGACCGACGACCCTCCCCTGGACTGATCAAATCACGCCCATAGCCCCATGCACGTGGTTGCACACTTTTTCCCGGAAATCACCAAAGCCGAGCCTTGTCACCATTAGCATCCTCGATCTCCTCATAGCCCGAGACAAGCCCTAGCCCGATCTACTCCTACTCCATGTCCATGTTGTGAGGCCCGGGGACGAAGAGGGCGGGGGGTGATCGCCGGTGCCATCAGTTGCACGGACAATGTGCGGCTCCTGGCAGGCTTCTAGGTGGAGGGAACATGAATGAACCGATCCCACACCGGAATGAGAGGGATTTTGAGACTGTTCAATGTAATGGACTGTACAGTTGAAGAAGGCTTAAAAGATTTGATTGGTTCTACTCATATCACGAAGGTGCATCTTCTTTTCGGTAGCTCATCACATAAGAACTCCAAAGTTAAGCGAGCTTGACTTGGAGAAATTTTGGGATGGGTGACCTCCTGGGAAGTTTCCCGGGGTGCGTGTGAGTGAGGACATAAACACGCTGGAAAGACCCGTCTTGATACAGTGAGGACAGTCGTCAAATCTGGGGCGTTACAGTGGTATCAGAGCCGACCTCTCTTAGTACGGTGTGGTTCGGGGACGAACCAAGCGGAAGCTGGTGGGCATGTGAGGCCCGGGGCCGAAGAGGGCGGGGGGTGATCGCCGGTGCCATCAGTTGCACGGACAATGAGCGGCTTCTGGCAGGCTTCTAGGTGGAGGGAACATGAATGAACCGATCCCACACCGGAATGAGAGGGATTCTGAGACTGTTCAATGTAATGGACTGTACAGTTGAAGAGGACTTAAAAGATTTGATTGGTACTACTCATATCACGAAGGTGCATCTTCTTTTCGGTAGCTCATCACATAAGAACTCCAAAGTTAAGCGAGCTTGACTTGGGAAAATTTTGGGATGGGTGACCTCCTGGGAAGTTTCACAGGGTGCGTGTGAGTGAAGAAATAAACACGCTGGAAAGACCCGTCTTGATACAAGTGAGGACAGTCGTCGAATCTGGGGCGTTACACATGTAGTGTCCCTTACACAGCTGCCTTCACCGTAACATTTGATCGAGCCCCAAACTAACCCGAACACAAAGGTCCGATCTGTCACCTACAAAGGCATGAACTAGCCTCAAGCTCGGAACCTAAAACACCTAAACACCTGCTGTAGAACCTCCTTCGAACCCTTGATCTGGCAGCATCCCTCAACCGAGTCGGAATGCGATGTTCATGAAAGTAAAAAAATCGAATTCATGGAGGAACACATTTAAACAAATATAAAACATTATACCCGAAATATATCATGCATAATCCAACCAAAACACGTATTATGAAGTGAAAGACGAGAAAATGAAGGTAACGGGCGTGCATTTTCGTATTAACGCTCGAAAACTCAACCACAAACGCGTAGAACGAATATGGGAGGGAAGGGGAAAGCTCCTATGAATTATTTTAAGAAAGGCCGAGCAAAAGGGCTACTGAAAAAGCCACGATCTGCTGCTGCTAGGGCTTGGGAGGGGCAGTTGAATACAATGAGTGAGGGGATTAGGGTTCGGGGTAGGGTTTTGATATAAAAGGTTGTATGATGGGCCCTAAATAAGAATTAATTAAGGGGTGAAGGATTTTGGGCCAAATACAACTTAAATTAGGCCTATTAAGCCCAAAAACACCATCGAAAAAAATATTTCATTTAAGTATGTATTTGAAAATCTTGTCTGAACTCTCAAAAAGTCACCCAACTTGCTAAAATTTGCGTACTGGTTTAAAATATGACCCGGCGAGTAAAAATACCCCACCAAGGCCCATTTTAAAATCATACTTAATTACACCATATATTAAATAATTAAAATAATTATTTAATAAAATATATTTTCTTAATTATCCTCGGTCTCAGTTCCTCGTTTGAGTGCGAAAAACTACTGAAAGCCCTTATGCATGAAACTTTAATGAAGCAAGAAATAAAACACATATCCATGCAATAATCGTGCATTGAAAATAATTAAATACGTGTTTTAGTAAAACCATAGACTTCATGCAGTTAGATTACGTAGCTCGAATTTTCTAGACCTTAAAATTCTCCCACTCTTATAAAAAAATTTGTCCTCGAAATTTAGAACGTACCGAATAACTCCAGGTAGCGACTCCTCATCTCGGTCTCCGTCTCCCAATTAGCCTCCTCTTCGATATGATTCAGCCACTTGACCTTGACCATCTGGATAAGCTTGTTCCGGAGCTTCCTCTCATGCCTGTCAAATATCTAAGTGGGTCTTTCCTCGAAAGATGGATTTGGCGTTAGCTCAAGTTGCTTATAGCTCAATACAAGTGAAGGGTTCGACATGTACTTCCGCAGCATCGTGACGTGGAACATGTTATGAACTCCTGCCAGATTCGGCGGTAATGCAACTCTGTAAGCTAGTGTCCCAACTCTCTCGAGGATCTCGAATGTTCATATGAATCTAGGACTGAGTTTGCCCTTTCTTCCGAATCTCATCACACCCTTCATCGGTGAGACCTTCACGAATACATGATCACCCACTGCAAACTCTAGATCCTGAGCCGCTGATGTGCATAACTCTTCTGTCAAATCTGAAAAATCTACATCCTGTCTCGGATCTTGACCACTAACTCTGCAGTCTGATTGACGATGTTTGGCCCCAACTCTGCTTTCTCTCTTACCTCATCCCAATAAACTGACGACCTACACATCCTCCCATAAAGTGCCTCGTATGGAGCCATACCGATGGATTATTGGTAGCTGATGTTGTACATGAACTCCACGAGAAGTAACTTCCGCTCCCAACTGCCCTGGAAGTTGATCATGCAAGCTCTAAGTAGGTCTTCCAAAATCTGAATCACCCTCTCTGACTGACTGTCGGTCTGAGAATGGAAGGCAGTACTGAATAGTAACTTGATATACAATGCCTAATGCAGAATCTTCCAGAAACGTGATCCCTGTCTGACACGATGGACACTAGAATCCCATCCAGTCTGACTATCTCTCCGATATACAGCTCTGCGTATCGAGTAATGGTGAAAGTCTTCCTAACCGGTAGAAAGTATGCTGACTTAGTGAGACGATCAATTATCGCCCAAATGACATTATATCCTCTAGTTGTCCTCGGAAGCCATGTCATAAAATCCATGGTAATGTTATCTCATTTCCACTCGGGAATAGGGAGCGGTCTCAGCTATCCTGTAGGTCTCTGATGCTTGGTCTTAACCTGCTGACATGTCAAACACTCGAACATAAACGCAAGATATCTCGCTTCCTGCCCGGCCACCAATATAGAGATTGAAGATCCTTATACATCTTCTAACTCCCTAGACGAATGGAGTACGGGGTGCTGTGGGCCTCTCTCATAATATCTGCTCTCAGGAAATCATCGCTAGGTACCCACAGTTGGTCACGGTATCTGACTATGCCATCCACAACTGTATACAACCTCAGGCCCTTAGACTCATCCCTCTGTCTCCACTTCTACATCTGCTCGTTACGTGTCTGCCCTGCTCGAATCTTGTCTCTCAGTGTCAGCTGTACAGTTAGGGTAGAAACACTAGGGGCATGGCCCCTAGCATACACTGCAAGCTCAAACCTCTTAATCTCTGCCTCCAACAGCCTCTATGCCGACAACTGAGCAATCACTGCATACTTCCTACTTAGGGCATACCCGAACACATTAGCCTTACATGGATGGTATCTAATGTCGCAGTCGTAATTATTCACTCGCTCTAGCCACCTCTTATGTCTCATGTTCAGTTCTTTCTACGTGAAGAAGTACTTCAGACTCTTGTGATCAGTGAAAATCCTGCACTTCTCCCCATATAGATAATGCCTCCATATCTTCATGGTGAATATCAATGATGCCAGCTCGAGGTCATGAGTCGGATAATTCTTCTCATGGACCTTCAACTGTCTGGACGTGTAGGCTATAACCTTGTCATGCTACATCAAAACTACGCCCAAACCGAGCTTCGAAGCATCTGTATAAAGCACAAACTCCCCTTGCCCTGATGGCATAGGTAGAACTGGCGCTGAAGTCAATACTTACTTCAGCCTGTCAAAACTCTTCTAGCATTCTTTTTCATCAAGGCGGTCATGGGCACTGCAATAGAAGAAATACCCTGAATAAACTTCCTGTAGTACCCAGCCAATCTCAAGAAACAGAGGATCTCTGTCACACTCTTCACCACTGGCCAATCTTCGACTGCCTCAACTTTACTAGGGTCAAACTCCAATCCATCTCGGAATGCCACTCTATCTAGCCAAAACTCACATTTACTGAACTTGGTATACAATCAATGGTCCCGCAAGACCAGTAGTGTAGTCCTCAAATGCTGACTGTGCTCATCTCTGCTCTTCGAATATAACATGATGTCGTCTATGAAAACGATGACGAACTGATCCAAATACGGTTGAAACATGTGATTCATGAGATCCATGAAGATCGCTGGCGCTTTTGTCAGTCCGAAGGGCATCTCCATAAACTCATAGTGTCCATAACGCATCATGAAAGTCGTCTTGTGCACATAAGCCTCTCTCACCTTCAGCTGGTGGTTTCCTGATCGGAGATCTATCTTCGAAAAAAATGATGCTCCTTGAAGCTGATCAAATAGATCTTCAATCCTAGGCAGAGGATACTTGTTCTTGACTGTGACCATGTTCAGTTCCTTGTAATCAATGCTTTGTCACATGCTGTCGTCCTTCTTCTTTACAAACAGTACCAGTGCGCCCCATGGAGAAAAGCTCGGGCGGATGAAAACCTTGTCTAACAAGTCTTGTATATGATCCTTCAGCTCCTTCATCTCTGCAAGTGATAGATGATAGGGTGCCTTAGAAATCGTTATTGTACTCGGCATCAGCTCAATAGAAAATTCCACCTCTCTGTCTGGTGGAATGCATGAAACATCATCTGGGAAAACGCTGGGAAAATCCATGACCAACTAGACATCCTCTAGCCTCTGGCTGACTGGCTCGGTTACTGTTTTAATACTTGCCAAAAATGCCTGGCAACCTCTCCTCATGAGCTTCCTCGCACAGATACAAGAAATGATGTGCGACATCTGCTGGTGTCTGGCTATCTCAAAAATAAATGGCTTACTGCTGGGCAATCGGACAGACACTGACTTTCGTCGAAATCTATGGAAGCTCCGTTAGAAGAAAACCAGTCCATACCCAGAATAATGTCGAACTCCGACAATGGTAACACAATTAATTCTGCCTGCACCATATTTTTCTGTAGCCGAAGCTCCAATCTCATCACTATCTGCGAGGTAAACATCTGATCTCCAGACGGAACCGAAACTCTGAATCCCTAATCCATTGCCTCTTGTATGATTCCTAGATGCTTGACAAATGACTCGAATATAAATGAATGTGTAGCTCCGGAATATAGCAATGCATACGTGGCTACACATTAAATATATATCCTTACTGCGACAAAACATACCATCAAATCTGATCATGTTGAAGCTTAAAAAAATTTCTATCATTGATTAACCCAAAATGTACAAAAATCCCCAATTTAGTCATAGAAGTCCTTCGAAATTACAAAATCTGCCCTTAGAAATTTTCAAAAATTTAAATTTCACCCCTAAAGTTTCAAATTTTCTTCAATTTAGTCCCTCATTTTTCAAAAATTGCATTCTAGCCCCCATAAAAATATTCGAATCTACTCAATTTAAGCTCTAAAATTTCGAAAATTATTAATTTGATCCCAAAATTTTGAAAAATGCGAAACAGCCCCTCAACTTTTGAGTTTGCAATTAGGTCCATGTTATTTTGGCTATTGCATTTTGGGTCCTTAAAGCTCTTAATTAAATCAATTCAACCCTTAAGTCAACCTATTAGAACATGCAACCTATTTTATTCTAAGTTCTCCATCCCAAAAATAATTCCAACAAACAACATAATATCCCATGCAATCGAGGCGATAAATAAAAATTTTAAACTACTGGTGATTAGTATCGAGTCTGGGTCAACCTCCGCGTCCTCGGCATGCATCACATAGGCCCTGCAAGTCGTGGGGCCCTTGTTCCTAGGACAGTCAGCTGCTTTATGGCCCTCTTCTATACATATAAAGCACTTGAAGGTCCCCCACATAAACTTGTCGTAGTGGAACCGGTTTCATTGCTTGCACGGCTGTCTGTCCTCCGGCATAGGATTCCATGTAGCCTGTGGTGGCCACTGCTGTTTGGGCTTCTTAAACTTTCCCTGGGGCTTCTGCTGCCCCTAATGCCTCGGTGGCCGGGTGAACTGTTTCTTATGTGGCTGCGAGCTCTGTTGGGCCTGATGCCTCTTCTGCTGCATCTCGGCGTCAATATCTCTCAAGGATCGTTCCGCCTGAAAAGATATGGTGGTGACAACATCATAGGCCGCCGGTCTCATCAGCATAACGCCCCGATGAATAGTGGGTCTGAGGCCATCCAAAAAGTGTCTCATCTTTTCCGCTGAATCCCTCGCAATAAGGGGCACAAAGTAACAGCCCCTATCAAACCTCCGAATAAACTCCGCCACAGATAGATTTCCCTGTCGGAGACTCATGAACTCCCTTGTCAGGCGTCCCCTGACATCCGATAAAAAGTATTTGTTGTAGAATATGTCCTCGAGCTGACCCCAAGTAAGGGTAACCAAATCCACCCCGTGTGCTGTTCCCTCCCACCATAGGGATGCATCATTCCTCAGCATGTAGGTGGTGCATCTGACCCTGTCGTCATCCCTCATCTCTAAGTACTGAAAGTGTAGCTCCAATGGCCGTATCCACCCCTTGGCCACAAAAGGGTCAGTGGTACCCCTGAGCTCCTTCGGGTTGAGCTGTATGAACTGCTCATAGATATCTGTCAGGGGTCTGGGAGCCTGCTATGCCTGCTCCATCAGTCTCGCAATACCCTCAGGACTTGGGTAGCTGCGTCTCCTGGCGGCGGCGGCGGCGGCGGTGGTGGTTGGCCTCTATCGCCTACAGAAGTATCATCCTGTCTGTCGGTGCTGGGGGCGTGTCTGGGAGGCATAATATCTAAATACAGTCTAAATTATAAATTTAACCCATCATGCAATTTAATTGAGTTTTCAAAACATTTAATCCTTAAATAATGTAAATAGCTAAACATATACGGTAAATCACTGAAAAACAAATATCATTTAAACATGCAGGAGATAGTAGTAAACTATTTAGAACATTTAAAACATCCAAACTTACAGACTTGAGGCTTGACGACTGAGCGGATGAAGTTGGCGGTGGCACAACCCTTTACAGGACCTTTGCTCTGATACTAACTGAAATGTCTACTAATTAAAATACTACTAGAATTTTTTTTTGTAAACTAATTTTCGAAAGTTACATTTAAGCCCATGCATGCAATAACATCTGTCAATCAAACATTTTAAAATAAAAGTATCAGACTACCGATAAAAATACAGCAGTATAAAAAATGTCAAATCATCAAACCCTAGGCTGTCGTTTAAAATGATTCAAATATGAAACATGCCAAGTCCTGCCAAACCATCACCAAAAAAAACAAAACTGTATAAAAATATTCATGTTTACTCCTAACTTATAAACATAATGTTCGGAAAAAATATAGTCCTCGGGTTAGCGTGCGCACTTCCAGCTCCGCCTACTCAGTCTTCGGAGCCTCTAGTCTCCTCATCAATAAGCTCACCTGAATAATTCACATCTAGTGAGTCTAAAGAATCAACACACCTGAGTCGCTATAACAAGTGCATATACATAGCATACAATTGTGAAAAGTACTACAATTAACATACATTTAAATGATCTTAAAACATGAATTTAAACATAGTGTGACATAGCATATCATGTCCAAAACATATCTCATCATATCAGCATATACGTGTTCATTTTCTTTTAATTGAATTCACATCATAAGTTGTGACTTCATATCAGCTCTAATCGATGGATCCATCTACGTATAACTTCGGTACCACGCGGCAGGGACATCAGCGACAATTTTACCCATTCACTGAGCCTTGGCCTTACATGTTCATGTTCGTGTTCGTGTTCATATTAGTCACAATCAACTCCTTTCCTTCAAAACATATCATCATATTCATCACTTATAAAAATCATGCATACACGTAAATTTCCTTAAAATCAAGCATGCAACGTATTTTTCATATTTACATAAAATTTCATGTTCGTGATTACATGTACATTTAAAACATGTCAAATTGTGATCAGGGCGCTGCCAGGACTGCTGACTCGACCCGGGTGCAAATTGACCATTTTGCTCATAGAAACCCTAATTGACCATTTTGCGCCTCGACCTCAAAATTTCGACCCGAATCCAATCAAACACCTCAAAACATATTTATAGTCATTTCCTAGGCGTAATCTCGAGCCCGTTCTATAACTTATATGATTCATTTTAAAACTTGGACTGAGATCCCAGTTTTAACCCGAATCGACCCGAAACTCAACCAAACTTTGCCCAAATTAAACCGTGACTTGAACCTACAATACCAGCCCTTAAACCCATTATTTCAGATCACCTACAGCCCTGAAAAAATACAAGTGGCTGCTGGAAATACTGGCTCTTAGCTACTTACCAAAACCCTAGGACTGAACCATGGACTTACCGAACCTAGCTCACACTAGACTGGACCAGCCCCCAACCAGACCACCCTAAGATCGAGACCAGACCAAGGACCCTCTCCTACATAGACCAAACCACACCCCAGAGCCCCATGCACGCTGTTGCACACTCTTTCCCCGAAATCACCAAAGCGGAACCCTAGTCATCATTAGCGTCCTCGATCTCCTCCTAGCCCGAGACCAGCTGTGCACGAGATGCTCTAGGCCATGACTCAGACCCACCAAGGTCTACTCCATGTCCATGGAGTGTCCCTTACACTGCTGCCCTCACCGTAACATTTGATCGAGCCCCAATGTAACACGAACACAAAGGCCCAATCGGTCACCTACAAAGGCATCAACTAGCCTAAAGCTCGGCACCTAAAACACCTACTTTAGGACCTCCTTCGAACCCTTGGTCTGGCGGCATCCCCTCAACGGAGCGGAATGTGATGTTCATGAAAGAAAGAAAGTCGAATTCATGGAGGAACACATGTAAACCAATATAAAACATTAGATCGACATATATCATGTATAATACAACTAAAACATGTATTATGGTGCGAAAGACGAGAAAATGAAGGTAACAGGCGTGCCTTTTCATACTAACGCTCGAAAACTCAACCACAAACGCGTAGAACGGATACCAGAGGGACGGTGAAGAGCTCCTATGAATTATTTTGAGAAAGGCCGACTAAAGAGGTTGCTAGAAAAGCCACGAGCTGTGGCTTGTAGGGCTTGGGAGGGGTGGCAAAATAAAATGAGTGAGGGGATTAGGGTTTTGGGCTAGGGTTTTGATATAAAAAGGTTGTATGATGGGCCCTAAATAAGAATTAATTAAGAGGTGAAGGAGTTTGGGCCCAATAAAACTTAAAATATACCCATTAAATCCAAATACACCCTCGAAAAATATTTCATTTAGGTATGTATTTGAAAATATTACTCGAACTATCAAAAATTCCCTCAACTTGCTAAAATTTGCGTACTGGTTTAAAATATGACCCGACGAGTAAAAATACCCCACCAAGGCCCATTTTCGAAAATCTCACTTAATTACACCATATATTAAATAATTAAAAATAATTAATGTTGGAATAGAATTTCGGAGTTTGACAAATAAATATTTTGAAGATTACAGAATTGATCGACTCAACTGAATAAATTCGATCTTAAACTGAAATTGCTCGAACTGATAATTAATGCGCAAAATAATCGAAGGCAATCGAATTAATCAAATCTAACTGAACTATCAGTTAAGACTGATCAGTTATACAGACAACTCAACTGATCGGCTATATAGTCAAAATGATAATCAGTTTAACGCTTCATCGGTTAAGAGCGTAGCCAACAACCGACAATTTTTACAAAAGAAGACTATAACTTGTAGTGGAAGCGCCGCATATAAGAATGCCACAGTGTAATATTTTGAAAAGAATGTTGACACATTCAGAAAAGACATATCAACAGAGAAGTCATTTAAACACATTCAATATTACAATAGGAAACAAAGCCTATAAATAGCCGTGAAGTTCAGCTTAGAAAACGGCTTTTTGGCAAACAATTTGTGGAGACCCGGACGCTAATCATGTTCTTAATCATCATTGGGACTAATTAATAAATTATAAAACAGGGTCTAAATTTTTTTTAAAATGCGGAACGTAGTGAAATAAAATGTATATACATCTCAGTATAAAAGTACAAGTCCTGTACCACATACATTTATTCAACTAAGGTTTAACAGCTAATATCACGTGTCTAACCCTATCTCTAATCCAAGTCCGGAGCCTCCACTCTAATCACGATCTCTCTTCATCTTCTCAACCTTGAACATGTCCCACCTGTTGTCATGCACACATACAAAACAAGACAACAGCCGGATAACTCCGGTGAGAATAAATCCCAGTATAAACAATGTAAACATGCAATCATATAAAAACATATACAAAAGCATATAACAAATATCATTCACATGCAGCCAATCAACAAACATGTATGATATCAAACTGTAAATCAACTAGTCATCACAGACTCGACTCAAACAACGCGTCGTCTCAGACTCGACTCAACTCTAACCTAGGGATCCCAATGTCTGGATATTGATAATTATATCGAATCTCAGTCGATAGGAATGAATCAACCCTAAACGGTATCAATATAACTTATATATCCAGTGTCTGGGCTAAACAGCCACAGAATTGACGAATCAGTCAATGATTAAGCGAATCAGCCAATAATTAGACGAATCAGTCAGTAATTAAGCGAATCAGCCAAAGTTTAGACGAATCAGTCGATAACTAGACGAATCAGCCAATAACCAAACGAATCAGCCGGTGACTAGGCGAATCATCCAATAGCCAGACGAATCAGCCGGTGACTAGGCGAATCAGCCAATGACTAGCGAATCAGCAGTCAATACATGCATACAGTAACTAGGCGAATCAGCCGATGACTAGAGAATCAGTAGTCAATACATGCAGTGGCTATAAATCAATAGACTACAAACATCAAATATTATCAATTACAAATATCAATGCAATAAACTAAGTATGTGATTTAGGGAAACTCGAGTCAAACCTCACTCGAGTTGTGCAATCCCAACTCAACATTAATTTATACCTTTCTTTCTGATACTCTGACTCTGTTGAAGTCTCGAACTCAAAGCCTGTAAATACTCAATCTGACAATGACAATATCGAGGGTATGGTATCAATACACCACTCAAACAATACTGGATATAATCAGAATTCAATCAAATTCTGTTTCAACAATATAACGTCATAGTGTCAATATATCCAGTAATATCATCTCAGTCAGATATCAATTCTAACATCTTATAATTGGTAATAATTCAATTCTGATATCAAATCGATTCCAAAACAACTCCGAAAATCATAAAAATTCCATATGGTATTTATTCTTCAGTCGGGTTTCGATTATACGATGTCTAACATGACTAGAACATCATATAAGAATCGTATCAGATTCTGACAATACCATAATTTCAAATCATATCAAAACGTAGTAAAACTTACGTCCAGTTGTAGCCTACGTCGATAGGAACTCAATACCGAAGTCGGATTCAAAATCAGATAGACGGATTTTTCACAAAAGGCGTAAGGATTTTTCACTCTTTCCTCGGCCTTTTCTCGATTCTTCTTTTCTCCATTTCTGAAGAATTCGTGCATATATATATATATATATATACACATACACTAACATGCAAGAAGGCAAATGGCACATCCTTTACGCAACACGTCTCGCGCATATGCGCGACATCAACCGGCGCATATGCGCGAGACCTTAAGTCTCGGCGCGTGTCTTCCCAACTGCTGGCGCATATGCGCGACACATTTCCGCGCATATGCGCCCAACTCTCTGGACCTCTCGCGCATGTGCGCGTATACAAGTCGCGCATGTGCGCCCAACTCTCTGGACCTCTCGCGCATGTGCGCGTATACAAGTCGCGCATGTGCGCCCAACTCTCTGGACCTCTCGCGCATGTGCGCGTATACAAGTCACGCATGTGCGCCCAACTCTCTGGACCTCTCGCGCATGTGCGCCCAATGTTCTGTCCCGCATCATGGGCTTCCGCACTACTCACGCATATGCGCGCTTACTCTTCGCGCATATGCGCGAGACCTTCGGCTCTCGCATCAACAATCTTACATGCAAACTTTCAATTCGTGTCTCGATTAGCCCTTTCATAATCGTTTCGATTAAAATCAATAATCGTAATTTAACACGATATAAAATCTCGGGCATTACATTTCTCCCCCCCTAAGATACGATTTCGTCCTCGAAATCACAGGCAATCAATCGTATCAATAAAAAGGTATATAGAAGAAGTTAAGTAAACCACTCACCTTAGTGACATAAAACTGGGAACCTCTGTCTCATATCAGACTCAGTTTTTCAAGTAGCTTTTTCAATGCCATGTTAACTCCGCCGCACTTTTACAAGTGGAATAGTTTTCGTTTTAAGCTATTTTTCCTTCCGATCAAGAATCTGAATCGGCTTTTCGATATAACTCAATGTCTCATCCAACTCGGCCTCATCTGACTGAAGCACATGTGAAGCGTCTGGCATGTACTTCTGCCATAATACTACATGAAAGACATAATGTATTCCAGATAATGAAGGCGGCAAGACGAGTCGATAGGCACAATCTCCTATCTTTTTGAGAATCTCATATGGACCAACATATCATGGAGATAGTTTCCCTTTCTTGCAAAATCTGACAACTCCTCTGAAAGGTGAACAACTCCTCTGAAAGGTGAAATTTCCAAAAATACTCGGTCACCAGCCTCAAATATCAACGGTCATCGTCGGATATTGGCATAATTGGCTTGTCTGTTTTGGACTGCCTTCATTTTCTTTTGAATCAGCTTCACTTTTTTTAATCATATCTCTGATCATGCCAGGTCCGATCTCAGGAACCTCAGAGATATCATCCCAATAAGGAAGGGATCAACATTTCATTCCGTACAACGCTTCGAAAGAAGTCATTTCAATACTCGTCTGATAGCTGTGGTTGTACGATAATTCATAAATGACAATAAATCATGTCAACTAGTGCTAGAATCCAGCACTACAGTTCTTGGATATTCTCCAGTATCCGGATAGTTTGCTCCGACTATCCGTCAATCTATAGATAGTAGGTGAAGAAGTTTATAATATATTCTGCCAAAACTACAAAATCAACCGAAAATCATGGTATGATATAGTCAATTTTGGCATTCAATGCAGTCTAATCACTCTTCTGACATAACTCTTGATCGTCTGATCTTATCTGTACATCATCATGTACACTTAATATATGCAGATTCAAGCATTCTATTAACACCTTTTCAGCTATCAAAATGCATACCGCATAGATTATTGCACACTGTCTGGCAATATTTATCATTTTAAATTCGGAACATCTGGAACAACATATTGGTTATTCATATACAAGGCAGTATTACTTACCTGATTCAAACCTAGATTCAAAACATCACTCATCGGTACTGATCTGCCAAACTCATAAACCGCAAATGTTTGACACTGATATCCACCTCGGCCAAATAATTCCGGTTTAATTCTGCTAAATTCAACAGATACATCATCTTCAGATATAACACACCCTGAATGCAATCTGTCTCAATCAGGATGCAATCTGTTTCTGATATCAAATCAAGGCTAAAATCAATCTCTCTGATTGGAATCGAATCAGAAGTCTTATCGGGGAAAACATTATTAACTTTCTTATCATTGGTAAATCAGCCAATGATAGACTCAACTTCAGTAAATCAACTGAATACATAAGGAGTCCCTCTGTTCCTTTCTGTAATAATCGAGTTATAGATAGTACGAATTATCAAAGGAATTCTCAATCTAGAATCTTTATCGTACACTATTCATCCCTTGGCCATCTCAGGTTCGATTCTCACCATCTTCTGGAACTAATCTAGGGAAGCTCTGTACTTGGTCAGCATATCAATATCAGTAATGCAGTCTCAAAACCAGACAACACTGGTACAATACAAGCTACCACACGATCTAACTCAATCTCATTCTCATCCTACTGTAGTATACGATATTTTACAGAATTCACTGATATAAAAACTCTCCTCAACCAGTAAAGAAATATACTACAGTAGATAAAAACTCAACAGGTAATGCATGACTCAATGCAAATCGTTCAGGAATAAACGTATGGGAAGCGTCCGTATTTATCAATACAAAAGCAGGATAACTACATCAAGAACAGTTACCTGCAACATCATCATCTGGTGCTTCCGGAGCCTGCTTCTCAGTCAAAGTAAATACTCTGGCCTGCTGTCTAGGAGGCTGGCCAACTGTCTGGCTTCCTCCTGGCCTCTGCTGTGACTGAGATGGGTCTGGCTGAAATGAAGGAACAGCAGCTGATCGTCTACTCCACTGTGCCGCTGATCCAGATGATTCGGCTCCCTGGAATCTTTGAGAACCCTTCTGTGGACACACTCTGGCAAATGTCCCTGTTGTTTGCAGAAGTGGCAACTACCAAGTACACCTTGGCATTGCTCAGTGGAATGTCTCCCTCCACAATTTCCGCAGTAAGTTCCGGTATAACTCTGTTTGAACCACTGGAGCTAGAAGAACTGCCGCCAGACTTCTTAAACTGCTTTCCTCTAGCCTTCAGAAAATCTTTCTTTCCACCACTGCTACTATCACTCTCAAATCGGGGAAGTGGTTGCTGTGGTCTCGGTGCGGGAGGAATATCTGCAGCTCCTCTCTGCCTTATCAGGCCCGCTTCCGCGCCCTTTGCTCTATTCATGGCATCAGCAAAGTTATTCGGTCGCCCTGTGTTCACCAATGTAAATATATCGGGATTCAAGCCATTGATGAACTGATCAGCAACGGCTTCGTCATTTCCAGCCACATGGGGAGCAAACTTCAATAAGGTAGAGAACTTGGTCACATATTCTTCAATGTTCAGCTGACCATGTCTCAAATTGGCAAACTCCGCCCCCTTGTCTTTCCTGTACGACATTGGGAAAAATCTTTGATAAAACTCAGTTTTAAGCACATCCCAAGTAATAGTCGTACCTCGCTGTTCCAAGGCCCTCTTCATCGTAACCCACCAGTTCTTTGCAATGTCCTGCAACTGGTGTCCTATCAGCCGAACTCGTCGTTCATCTGTATACTCCAACGAATCAAACAACATTTCTATGTCATTCAACCAACTTTCACAGTCAACCGAAGTCTCTGTTCCTTTCAGGGTTGGCGGTTTGAATGACTGGAATCTTTTCAATAATTTTTCCATAGGAGTGGCTGTAACATCCATGGGAGGATTCGAGGTGCTACCCTGTTCTGGTATTCTTCGAGGAGGCATATCTGATAATCAAATGGATTAGTACCCCAATCCCATAAACCTGTTTCACTTCAGTTCCCTCCTCCGATCATCTTACCGCTGATCGAGAATCGGTTCAAATTCGTTCCCAATAATACATATTACACAATCAAATCAGATAAGTTAAGTAAAATGTATTATATAAAGCAGTAAATCATGCTAGCAATCACAAGCAAGGAAGAAAAACTCAATCTACCCCGCTTACTAGCTTCTATCTCAGTCTAAAAGATCTATTGCTCTGATACCACCTGTTGTGGGGACACGGACGCTAATCATGTTCTTAATCATCATTGGGACTAATTAATAAATTATAAAACAGGGTCTAAATTTTTTTTAAAATGCGGAACGTAGTGAAATAAAACGTATATACATCTCAGTATAAAAGTACAAGTCCTGTACCACATACATTTATTCAACTAAGGTTTAACAGCTAATATCACGTGTCTAACCCTATCTCTAATCCAAGTCCGGAGCCTCCACTCTAATCACGATCTCTCTTAATCTTCTCAACCCTGAACCTGTCCCACCTGTTGTCATGCACACATACAAAACAAGACAACAGCCAGATAACCCCGGTGAGAATAAATCCCAGTATAAACAATGTAAACATGCAATCATATAAAAACATATACAAAAGCATATAACAAATATCATTCACATGCAGCCAATCAACAAACATGTATGATATCAAACTGTAAATCAACTAGTCATCACAGACTCGACTCAAACAACGCGTCGTCTCAGACTCGACTCAACTCTAACCTAGGGATCCCAATGTCTGGATATTGATAATTATATCGAATCTCAGTCGATAGGAATGAATCAACCCTAAACGGTATCAATATAACTTATATATCCAGTGTCTGGGCTAAACAGCCACGGAATTGACGAATCAGTCAATGATTAAGCGAATCAACCAATAATTAGCCGAATCAATCAGTAATTAAGCGAATCAGCCAAAGTTTAGACGAATCAGTCGATAACTAGACGAATCAGCCAATAACCAGACGAATCAGCCGGTGACTAGGCGAATCATCCAATAGCCAGACGAATCAGCCGGTGACTAGGCGAATCAGCCAATGACTAGCGAATCAGCAGTCAATACATGCATACAGTAACTAGGCGAATCAGCCGATGACTAGAGAATCAGTAGTCAATACATGCAGTGGCTATAAATCAATAGACTACAAACATCAAATATTATCAATTACAAATATCAATGCAATAAACTAAGTATGTGATTTAGGGAAACTCGAGTCAAACCTCACTCGAGTTGTGCAATCCCAACTCAACATTAATTTATACCTTTCTTTCTGATACTCTGACTCTGTTGAAGTCTCGAACTCAAAGCCTGTAAATACTCAATCTGACAATGACAATATCGAGGGTATGGTATCAATACACCACTCAAACAATACTGGATATAATCAGAATTCAATCAAATTCTGTTTCAACAATATAACGTCATAGTGTCAATATATCCAGTAATATCATCTCAGTCAGATATCAATTCTAACATCTTATAATCGGTAATAATTCAATTCTGATATCAAATCGATTCCAAAACAACTCCGAAAATCATAACAATTCCATATGGTATTTATTCTTCAGTCGGGTTTCGATTATACGATGCCTAACATGACAAGAACATCATATAAGAATCGTATCAGATTCTGACAATACCATAATTTCAAATCATATCAAAACGTAGTAAAACTTACGTCCAGTTGTAGCCTACGTCGATAGGAACTCAATACCGAAGTCGGATTCAAAATCAGATAGACGGATTTTTCACAAAAGGCGTAAGGATTTTTCACTCTTTCCTCGGCCTTTTCTCGATTCTTCTTTTCTCCATTTCTGAAGAATTCGTGCATATATATATATATATATATATACACATACACTAACATGCAAGAAGGCAAATGGCACATCCTTTACGCAACACGTCTCGCGCATATGCGCGACATCAACCGGCGCATATGCGCGAGACCTTAAGTCTCGGCGCGTGTCTTCCCAACTGCTGGCGCATATGCGCGACACATTTCCGCGCATATGCGCCCAACTCTCTGGACCTCTCGCGCATGTGCGCGTATACAAGTCGCGCATGTGCGCCCAACTCTCTGGACCTCTCGCGCATGTGCGCGTATACAAGTCGCGCATGTGCGCCTAACTCTCTGGACCTCTCGCGCATGTGCGCGTATACAAGTCACGCATGTGCGCCCAACTCTCTGGACCTCTCGCGCATGTGCGCCCAATGTTCTGTCCCGCATCATGGGCTTCCGCACTACTCACGCATATGCGCGCTTACTCTTCGCGCATATGCGCGAGACCTTCGGCTCTCGCATCAACAATCTTACATGCAAACTTTCAATTCGTGTCTCGATTAGCCCTTTCATAATCGTTTCGATTAAAATCAATAATCGTAATTTAACACGATATAAAATCTCGGGCATTACATTTCTCCCCCCCTAAGATACGATTTCGTCCTCGAAATCACAGGCAATCAATCGTATCAATAAAAAGGTATATAGAAGAAGTTAAGTAAACCACTCACCTTAGTGACATAAAACTGGGAACCTCTGTCTCATATCAGACTCAGTTTTTCAAGTAGCTTTTTCAATGCCATGTTAACTCCACCGCACTTTTACAAGTGGAATAGTTTTCGTTTTAAGCTATTTTTCCTTCCGATCAAGAATCTGAATCGGCTTTTCGATATAACTCAATGTCTCATCCAACTCGGCCTCATCTGACTGAAGCACATGTGAAGCGTCTGGCATGTACTTCTGCCATAATACTACATGAAAGACATAATGTATTCCAGATAATGAAGGCGGCAAGACGAGTCGATAGGCACAATCTCCTATCTTTTTGAGAATCTCATATGGACCAACATATCATGGAGATAGTTTCCCTTTCTTGCCAAATCTGACAACTCCTCTGAAAGGTGAAATTTCCAAAAATACTCGGTCACCAGCCTCAAATATCAACGGTCATCGTCGGATATTGGCATAATTGGCTTGTCTGTTTTGGACTGCCTTCATTTTCTTTTGAATCAACTTCACTTTTTTTAATCATATCTCTGATCATGCCAGGTCCGATCTCAGGAACCTAAGAGATATCATCCCAATAAGGAGGGGATCAACATTTCATTCCGTACAACGCTTCGAAAGAAGTCATTTCAATACTCGTCTGATAGCTGTGGTTGTACGATAATTCATAAATGACAATAAATCATGTCAACTAGTGCTAGAATCCAGCACTACAGTTCTTGGATATTCTCCAGTATCCGGATAGTTTGCTCCGACTATCCGTCAATCTATAGACAGTAGGTGAAGAAGTTTATAATATATTCTGCCAAAACTACAAAATCAACCGAAAATCATGGTATGATATAGTCAATTTTGGCATTCAATGCAGTCTAATCACTCTTCTGACATAACTCTTGATCGTCTGATCTTATCTGTACATCATCATGTACACTTAATATATGCAGATTCAAGCATTCTATTAACACCTTTTCAGCTATCAAAATGCATACCGCATAGATTATTGCACACTGTCTGGCAATATTTATCATTTTAAATTCGGAACATCTGGAACAACATATTGGTTATTCATATACAAGGCAGTATTACTTACCTGATTCAAACCTAGATTCAAAACATCACTCATCGGTACTGATCTGCCAAACTCATAAACCGCAAATGTTTGACACTGATATCCACCTCGGCCAAATAATTCCGGTTTAATTCTGCTAAATTCAACAGATACATCATCTTCAGATATAACACACCCTGAATGCAATCTGTCTCAATCAGGATGCAATCTGTTTCTGATATCAAATCAAGGCTAAAATCAATCTCTCTGATTGGAATCGAATCAGAAGTCTTATCGGGGAAAACATTATTAACTTTCTTATCATTGGTAAATCAGCCAATGATAGACTCAACTTCAGTAAATCAACTGAATACATAAGGAGTCCCTCTGTTCCTTTCTGTAATAATCGAGTTATAGATAGTACGAATTATCAAAGGAATTCTCAATCTAGAATCTTTATCGTACACTATTCATCCCTTGGCCATCTCAGGTTCGATTCTCACCATCTTCTGGAACTAATCTAGGGAAGCTCTGTACTTGGTCAGCATATCAATATCAGTAATGCAGTCTCAAAACCAGACAACACTGGTACAATACAAGCTACCACACGATCTAACTCAATCTCATTCTCATCCTACTGTAGTATACGATATTTTACAGAATTCACTGATATAAAAACTCTCCTCAACCAGTAAAGAAATATACTACAGTAGATAAAAACTCAACAGGTAATGCATGACTCAATGCAAATCGTTCAGGAATAAACGTATGGGAAGCGTCCGTATTTATCAATACAAAAGCAGGATAACTACATCAAGAACAGTTACCTGCAACATCATCATCTGGTGCTTCCGGAGCCTGCTTCTCAGTCAAAGTAAATACTCTGGCCTGCTGTCTAGGAGGCTGGCCAACTGTCTGGCTTCCTCCTGGCCTCTACTGTGACTGAGATGGTGCTGGCTGAAATGAAGGAACAGCAGCTGATCGTCTACTCCACTGTGCCGCTGATCCAGATGATTCGGCTCCCTGGAATCTTTGAGAACCCTTCTGTGGACACACTCTGGCAAATGTCCCTGTTGTTTGCAGAAGTGGCAACTACCAAGTACACCTTGGCATTGCTCAGTGGAATGTCTCCCTCCACAATTTCCGCAGTAAGTTCCGGTATAACTCTGTTTGAACCACTGGAGCTAGAAGAACTGCCGCCAGACTTCTTAAACTGCTTTCCTCTAGCCTTCAGAAAATCTTTCTTTCCACCACTGCTACTATCACTCTCAAATCGGGGAAGTGGTTGCTGTGGTCTCGGTGCGGGAGGAATATCTGCAGCTCCTCTCTGCCTTATCAGGCCCGCTTCCGCGCCCTTTGCTCTATTCATGGCATCAGCAAAGTTATTCGGTCGCCCTGTGTTCACCAATGTAAATATATCGGGATTCAAGCCATTGATGAACTGATCAGCAACGGCTTCGTCATTTCCAGCCACATGGGGAGCAAACTTCAATAAGGTAGAGAACTTGGTCACATATTCTTCAATGTTCAGCTGACCCTGTCTCAAATTGGCAAACTCCGCCCCCTTGTCTTTCCTGTACGACATTGGGAAAAATCTTTGATAAAACTCAGTTTTAAGCACATCCCAAGTAATAGTCGTACCTCGCTGTTCCAAGGCCCTCTTCATCGTAACCCACCAGTTCTTTGCAATGTCCTGCAACTGGTGTCCTATCAGCCGAACTCGTCGTTCATCTGTATACTCCAACGAATCAAACAACATTTCTATGTCATTCAACCAACTTTCACAGTCAACCGAAGTCTCTGTTCCTTTCAGGGTTGGCGGTTTGAATGACTGGAATCTTTTCAATAATTTTTCCATAGGAGTGGCTGTAACATCCATGGGAGGATTCGAGGTGCTACCCTGTTCTGGTATTCTTCGAGGAGGCATATCTGATAATCAAATGGATTAGTACCCCAATCCCATAAACCTGTTTCACTTCAGTTCCCTCCTCCGATCATCTTACCGCTGATCGAGAATCGGTTCAAATTCGTTCCCAATAATACATATTACACAATCAAATCAGATAAGTTAAGTAAAATGTATTATATAAAGCAGTAAATCATGCTAGCAATCACAAGCAAGGAGAAAAACTCAATCTACCCCGCTTACTAGCTTCTATCTCAGTCTAAAAGATCTATTGCTCTGATACCACCTGTTGTGGGGACACGGACGCTAATCATGTTCTTAATCATCATTGGGACTAATTAATAAATTATAAAACAGGGTCTAAATTTTTTTTAAAATGCGGAACGTAGTGAAATAAAACGTATATACATCTCAGTATAAAAGTACAAGTCCTGTACCACATACATTTATTCAACTAAGGTTTAACAGCTAATATCACGTGTCTAACCCTATCTCTAATCAAAGTCCGGAGCCTCCACTCTAATCACGATCTCTCTTAATCTTCTCAACCCTGAACCTGTCCCACCTGTTGTCATGCACACATACAAAACAAGACAACAGCCAGATAACCCCGGTGAGAATAAATCCCAGTATAAACAATGTAAACATGCAATCATATAAAAACATATACAAAAGCATATAACAAATATCATTCACATGCAGCCAATCAACAAACATGTATGATATCAAACTGTAAATCAACTAGTCATCACAGACTCGACTCAAACAACGCGTCGTCTCAGACTCGACTCAACTCTAACCTAGGGATCCCAATGTCTGGATATTGATAATTATATCGAATCTCAGTCGATAGGAATGAATCAACCCTAAACGGTATCAATATAACTTATATATCCAGTGTCTGGGATAAACAGCCACGGAATTGACGAATCAGTCAATGATTAAGCGAATCAACCAATAATTAGCCGAATCAATCAGTAATTAAGCGAATCAGCCAAAGTTTAGACGAATCAGTCGATAACTAGACGAATCAGCCAATAACCAGACAAATCAGCCGGTGACTAGGCGAATCATCCAATAGCCAGACGAATCAGCCGGTGACTAGGCGAATCAGCCAATGACTAGCGAATCAGCAGTCAATACATGCATACAGTAACTAGGCGAATCAGCCGATGACTAGCGAATCAGTAGTCAATACACATGCAGTGGCTATAAATCAATAGACTACAAACATCAATCTCATCAATTACAAATATCAATGCAATAAACTAAGTATGTGATTTAGGGAAACTCGAGTCAAACCTCACTCGAGTTGTGCAATCCCAGCTCAACATTAATTTATACATTTCTTTCTGATACTCTGACTCTGTTGAAGTCTCGAACTCAAAGCCTGTCAATACTCAATCTGACAATGACAATATCGAGGGTACGGTATCAATACATCACTCAAACAATACTGGATATAATCATAATTCAATCAAATTCTGTTTCAACAATATAACGTCATAGTCTCAATATATCCAGTAATATCATCTCAGTCAGATATCAATTCTAACATCTTATAATCGGTAATAATTCAATTCTGATATCAAATCGATTCCAAAACAACTCCGAAAATCATAACAATTCCATATGGTATTTATTCTTCAGTCGGGTTTCGATTATACGATGTCTAACATGACAAGAACATCATATAAGAATCGTATCAGATTCTGACAATACCATAATTTCAAATCATATCAAAACGTAGTAAAACATACGTTCAGTTGTAGCCTACGTCGATAGGAACTCAATACCGAAGTCGGATTAAAAATCAGATAGACGGATTTCTCACAAAAGGCGTAAGGATTTTTCACTCTTTCCTCGGCCTTTTCTAGATTCTTCTTTTCTCCATTTCTGAAGAATTCGTGCATATATATATATATATACATACATACACTAACATGCAAGAAGGCAAATGGCACATCCTTTACGCAACACGTCTCGCACATATGCGCGACATCAACCGGCGCATATGCGCGAGACCTTAAGTCTCGGCGCGTGTCTTTCCAACTGCTGGCGCATATGCGCGACAAATTTCCGCGCATATGCGCCCAACTCTCTGGACCTCTCGCGCATGTGCGCGTATACAAGTCGCGCATGTGCGCCCAATGTTCTGTCCCGCATCATGGGCTTCCGCACTACTCGCGCATATGCGCGCTTACTCTTCGCGCATATGCGCGAGACCTTCGGCTCTCGCATCAACAATCTTACATGCAAACATTCAATTCGTGTCTCGATTAGCCCTTTCATAATCGTTTCGATTAAAATCAATAATCGTAATTTAACATGATATAAAATCTCGGGCATTACACAATTACTCTGAGTGAATTTTGAATTCAAGCTTACAAGCTCAGCTACGATATTCAGACAAAAAAACTCACAGTAAGATTCATATCTTTCTGGCTATCATCTGAGCAAAATTATTAGCACATTACATTGTTGTATACAATCTCGTAAGATCAGTTGTGATAAGATAAGAAAATCAGTTGTATACTGATAAGTTTTAATGATACTAAGAGTTTCAGTTTTGCAGTGTTAAGATCAAATTGAAGTGGATTATTACAGTTTCTATAATTATTCAAAGTCTTTTAGTGAATATCATATCTTTGTGATAGAAGAGGTGACGTAAGAGTATTTAAGGTCTCCGAACATCCGTAAAATCTTTTTTGTTCTTTACTTCAGCAAATCCTTGAGTATTCAATATGTCAGTCAGTTTATTTCCGCACTTATACTAATTAATTGATTGACATTGAAAAATATTCTTGGATTCAGTTTATCGCTAAACTGATTCACCTTTATAAAAAAAGAGTCAAATATATTTAACTGTTTATTCAACCTCCCTTCTAAACACTTCGACCCTTATAACTGATCCTAACAAGTAGTATAAGAGCGGTTTCAATCTTGTTTCTGAATATTTCTACTCATATGTCTGATCACCATGTCTTCATTCAACAAAATTCCTATGTTCTCAAGAGAAGAATTCGATGATTGGAAAATCATAATGCATGTTCATTTAGCTGCACAAGATGACTACATGCGGTTTGTTATAACTGACGGACCAATGAAGATTATGAAAGCTAACACAGTTATTGCTCTAACTGATGGAGCACCTCATCGTATCAAAAAATCACGTGAAGAGTGAACAGCTGAAGGAAAAAAAGAAGCAAAGTTGTATAATGTGGCCAAGGATACTTTGTACAAAACATTGGACAAAAATACATTCAGCAAAATAAAGATGTGCAAGATTTCCAAAGAAATTTGGGAAAAGCTGATTCAAAAGTGCGAGGGCAATGAGCATACAAAGAAAAACAAACTCTCAGTCGCAGTACAAAATTTTGATAACATCAAATGAAGACTGGAGAATCTATGAACGAGTTTTATGAACGAGTCAACAACATCATAAATTAATTGAATGCACTAGGGAAGTGTATTCAAATAAAGAAGTTGCATTGAAAGTGGTTCGTGGACTTCCCAAAGAATGGGATGTGAAAACAATGGCAATGAGAGAATTAAAAGATCTCAAAAAAGTGGAGTTAAACGATCAATTTGCATATTTTAAGACATACGAATTTGAACTACATACGAGAGAAGGAGAACCACCGACTCCACCAGTTACAATTTCTCTCAGCGCCTTAAAATCTGAACCAACTGGTTCAACTGAAAAGTTCATAGAACAGCTAAGCAATGATGCTATGTCACTGTTCGACAAGAAGTTTGGAAGATTCATGAGAAGGAATCAAGTCTCATTACAAGGACAATATCACGGGAAAATCTCTAAAAAAGAACCAAATGTTTGTTATAACTGTGGCAAAAATGGACACTTTATTTCTGACTATCCTAAGCCAAATAAGGCTAGTCGACGTTCAACTAAAAAAGGAAATAAGCCATTTGAGCACATGAGAAGAGATAAGGATGATAAAATATCATTCAAAAAGAAGCATGAAGTCCTGATAGCTGAAGAAAGCAAATTTAAATGGGCAAAAACTGATTGTGACAAATCAGATTCTGAGAGCTTGAGCAGTTCCAGTGATGAAGATTAAGTAAAGTGTTTAATGGCTGATGACAAACAGTGAACATGTATTTGATTTCAGTTCAATTGATTTTACACGGTAAGAACTTGTTTCAAAACTCGACGAAATGGTAAATGAGTATCACAAGCTTGCACTCTCATTTGATAAGGCCAATCCAAATCAAACTGATCTCCAAGACAATAAAATTGAAATTGATGAATCAGTTGAATGGTTTAGTCTGAAAAGGGAGATTGGTGAGACGAAATCTGAAATGATTGAGAACCAATCTTTGATTCACCAGTTAAAACTTGAAACTTCAAGACAAATTGAGCTGATTCGAGCTTGGAATAAGTCTTCAGTCACGTTGACTGAAATACAAGATTTACAGAAATCAGTTACTGATAAAACTTGTTTAGGCTTTAATAGCCAAGATGAATCTTTTACTAGTGATACTATACCAAAGATGAATATGTGCAAAGGGAAATATATTCACTTTGTAAAATCAACTGTAGTACATGAACCCTCAGAACCAAGTAAACCAGTTGAGCAGCCGATTGAAAACAAGAACAAGGCTAAGAAGTATGGAGTTGGATATAGCCCTACAAGTTCAAATTATTCGCGAAATTGGTCACCTAAACGGTTTAGCTATAAAATGAGAACTCTAAGAGTGGCTATTCCAATTATTATAAAAATAAGCCTTTCAGAAAAGATATCAAATGAACAAAAAGTTGAAAAAGGTTAAAAATCATATTGATTCATCTGCACACAATACATCGAGCACACACAAGCCAAGAAAAATCATCTGGAACACAGCAACTAGAAAGTCGGTTAGACTGGTCTAAGTGTGGGTTCCTAAAAGACTAATCAGTTTTGGACCCAAATAGATATGGGTACCAAAATTATTCATCGTGTGTGATTGCAGGTAACAAGACCATCATAAAAAGAATCAATTTTGTATTTGTACAGTGGATGCTCTAGACATATGACAGGAGATGCTGATTTTCTTTCACAAGTGATTAATATTCTGGTTCAAACATCAGTTTTGGAGACAACTCAAAAGGTAGAACTGTGGTAAGGGTAAGCTTATCCATGGTAATATTGTTATTAATGATATCCTACTTGTTAACAATCTGACATATAACATGATTAGCATTAGTCAGTTATGTGATAATAATTTCTTAGTTCAGTTTAACAAGCACACATGCACAGTTAAGAACTCAACAGATGATATCATCATAACTGGTAATCGATGTGGTAACACTTACAAAATAAGTTGGACTAATCAAATTGATGCACCAGTTTGCTTTGTAGCTTCAAACTCTTCTAAGAACTGGATGTGGCATAAAAGGTTGAACCACTTAAATTTCAAATACATCGCTTATCTGAGTAACCATGATCTTGTAACTGGTCTGCCTTGTTCAGCATGTCAGTTTGGTAAACAAGTAAGATCTTCCTTCAAAAATAAGGGTAGTAAATACTCTTCCAGATGCTTAGAACTGTTTCACATGGATCTTTTTGGTCTTATATCAGTCATGAGTTTAGGGGAAATGAAATACACCTTGGTAATTGTTGATGATTTTTCAAGATTTACTTGGGTTATTTCTCAAATTAAAAGACCAAATTGCTGCACAACTAATTAAGTTTTTCAAAAGACTTTTAAATGAAAATCAGTTAGAATTGACAGAATAAGGTCTGATCGAGGGACTGAATTTGTCAACCAAAATCTTTCTCAATTTTTAGAAAATACTGGAATTAAGCATGAGTTCATAGTAGCTAGAACACCTCAGCAAAATGGTGTAGCTGAAAGAAGAAATCGTACTCTTAAAGAAGCAGCTAGAACAATGCTTGCTAATTCCGGTATATCTGAGAGATTTTAGGCAGAAGCATTAAACACTGTGTACTATACTCAGAACAGATCAATGATTAATAAAAATCATTTGAAAATGCCATATGAGATCTGGCATGGACAGAAAAGTGTGGTATGTTATTTCGGGATATTTGGTTGCAATTGTTTTAATCACAAATTATCTGAAAATATTTTATGCTAAATCTGATAAAGGAATATTTCTTTGCTATTTTTCAGTTAGCATGGCTTACAGAATGTTTAATAAGCGTACTTTAAATGTAGAAGAATCAATTCATATTGTATTTGATGAATCTGCACTAACCAGTAAGCCAACTAATCCAGTTGATCTAACTTATCTCTTAACAGAAATTAGCTTGGAAGATGATAGTGAAGATGAGGTTCATATCAATCGACACATAGTTCAAACACCAGAACTAGAAGTCGTGGATCAAACTGTTGAACAGGAAGCTGTTCCTAACAATTAGCTGGTTGAACAACGCGATGATATTCAAATATCAACTGAAACTATCACAACAAAAACTGAAAGAAATGTTCAGTTACAAACAGAAAGAGTTGCTGAAATTAACCCAACTGTTTCCAACTACTGATGGAACAAATCACATCCACAAGATTTGGTGATAGTTAATCCATCTGATCTGGTAAGAACTAGAGATCAAATGTTCAATCTATTTGTACAGTCAGCATTTTTTCTCAAATTGAACCAAAGAAAACTGATGAAGCTCTAACTAGATAAATTCTATGAAAGAAGATGCTGAATCAATTTAACCATAACAATGTCTGGAATTTAGTTCCAAGACCAGCTTCAATAACAATTATAGGTACAAAATGGGTTTACAAAAACAAACTGAACGAAGATGGCTCAGTTGTGCGCAACAAAGCAAGGTTGGTGGCACAAAGTTACAGGCAAGGGAAGGAATTGTGAAACGACCCTCACTTTTTACTTTAAAATTACACTAAATTTTTTTATCCATTAATTCGAAAACCAAAAATTAAAAATAACTTAACATTTTCATAAATCAAGATTATTTAACAATTTAAATTTCAAGCGCATTAAATCAATAAAATCGTCAATTACCAAAATTCAACTTTTACCTTTATCATGACCAAAACTAACTTCGAAATAGAGTATAAATCTCTAATAAAATCCTTAACAAGAATCCTTTAAAAATTTTAACTATCAAGCTAATGCGGAAAATAAAGTCCCTCGGGAGTATACTGTCGTACTCGATCCACTCAAACGTCAGCGCCTTCTCAATATCATCATCAGCCTGCAGCATTCAAACCTAGTGAATCTAATGACTCAGCACATCATAAACATGAGTAACAAGTAATACATATACATGAACATGCATTAAAATCATAATTTTATTTAAAATAATTTTAAGCATAAATAAATCATATATCGTAAAATCATAAAATCGTAAAACTTTGCATCATTTATCATTTCGGGTGAAGTTTAATCCTTGAAAGTGACTAGCCTTTTATCCTCTGGTCGACTGATCAGTCTTAGCTCACCATTGCGCATGGGGACTGGCACTAGGCACCGACGTAAAAAATATGAAAAAATTACACAGTTTTACCATAAATCATAAAATTCCATATTTTCATCAAAATCATCATTTTATATCATTTATCAAGCGTTATTACCCCTTCGGGTGGCTGCCAAGTCTTTTCGTACTACACATGTGTAAAATGACCGTTTTGTCCCTAGAAGTAAAATTTCTCGATTTTGACTTTTTCTTACTTTTATCGACTCTAGATCATCCAAAATAATTATTTAAGCTTAAATTAAACTTGAGATATTTTTATTTGACGTAAATTCGAGGATTTTGATTTAATTCTTTCATTATTAATTTGTGAACCGTTTTAATCCCGAATTAATTCGACACTTAATATTTTCTTGCCAAACTTAAAACATAATATTTTATACTTGAACTACCCTCGTGAACCATGATTCGACCCCTGTGGACCATGGTTCGACCCCTTTCCTACCTCCTAGCCATAATTCGAACCATGCATGATTCGAACCAAGCCAACCCTCAATTTTCTTGGACCATGGTCGAGCCACCTCCAGCCATCACTTGACCAGCCCACCTAGGGACCTTACTCGACACACCAAACCCATTAACTAGCCCTTAAAACATGCGTACCTCCCTGTACAAGACATGAACAAGAACTGCGGTTGAAACCTTACGCCTAGGACTCCTACTCGACTAGGAGTCTCCTACTCGAACCACCACCCAGCCCCAACCCTCTTGACCCTCAATGGACCATGCCCCAACCCCTGCGCACCAGCCCCAGCCAGCGTCGAGGCCATTGCAGCTGCGGAGCCACCTACACACACAAGTGAAGAGTCCTAGCCCACAGAACTTTTCCTTGGTTGCTGACCATGCTAGGACTCTTCCTAATTCCTAACCACATATAGCCCAGTCCTGAGCGAGCTATGCACGGTGCCGAGCCACTAGCCGAACCCTTGATCGTCTAGTGTAAGTAGGAAACCATAGGTGCTATCCAACCTTAGCCAAGCTCGACTCCAGCATGTATTTTTATCCTCTAACAACTCATTTCTCGTCCCTTAAATGTCTCCTATTGACAGCGTGTCCTTGAGAATCATAGCGTTAAAGAACCAAGCGTAAAAACATCAAAGTTTTAAAAATAATTGTTACATCGTTAAACCCATCGAACGTAAATATTTTTCATGCAAAATTAATAAAAACATGAATATAATAGTTTGAATGATGTGTCAAGGAAGTTTAGAAAACATGCCTTTGCATTTTAAAACGCTTGAATATATACGATCGTCGGCGAGGGGTACGAAAAAAACGAACGAGCGACAAAGAACCCTAGCTTTCTTCCCTATGAACTTCTCAAATTTTAGTGCGTGTGGTGTGTTAAGATTTTGGCTGATAGGGTGCAAAAAGACCTAGATTTTATTTTTATAGATTTTAATTTGCATGATAATGGACTTGGGTTTTGGGCTTTCAAGTATATGAGCAATGGACTTACTCAAATTAGTTAAATTGGACTCAATAACACTTTTTAATTGAAAAATAAAAGTTTATGAAAATTTAGTTTTTTTGAAAAAATACATTTGATATTTTAAAAGTCTCTCGTTTGCCCAAAACCGGCTTCCTGGTTAAAATCAGTGCTCATCTCGTAAAATAACTTGAACTATATCATTTAAAAAAAATAATCATTTTTAATCATATTAATAAGCCTTGAAAATATTTATTGAAAAATATTTATTTTGTCTTGGTCGTCCCCGATCTCCTTTCCCCAGCCTATTATCGAGTATTCGAGTAAAATCCTTCAATTTCATGAAATCATGCCACATAATCATTTAATCATGCAATCATACCTTTAATCATATAATATGCATCAAGTAAGCATTTAAAATTAATTACTTAAAACAATTATGTAATTTAATTCATTTGCATGCATGTGGCTTACGTAGGTTGGTTTTGAATGTTACAAATTGATTATGATGTAACTTATGAAACAGTTGCACGACTAGAAGCAATAAGAACCTCGCCTATGCCTCCTTCAAAGAATTCAAGGCATACCAGATGGATGTCAAGAATACATTCCTAAATGGTCAGCTATAAGAAGAACTCTATGTTGAACAACTACCAGGTTTTGCAAATCACTCATTTCCTGATCATATTTATCATTTGAACAAAGCATTTTATGGTCTAAAACAAGCTCCCAGATCTTGGTATGAGACATTATCAAAATTCTTAACTGATCATGATTTCATTGTTGGGAATGTTGATAAAACTATGTTCAAATTTACAAAGAAAAATCATACCTTGTGCAAATTTATGTCGATGATATTATTTTTGGGTCAACTAACCACAAATTATGCGAGAAATTTGCTAAAATTAATGCATGATAAATTCGAGATGAGCATGATGGGTAAGCTGACATTCTTTCTTGGTCTGTAAGTGAATCAACTTGAGACTGGTAAATTTATCAGTCAAACCAAATATACGAAGGAACTGCTCAAAAAAGTTGGCATGGAAACATGTTCAGCTGCAAATACTCCCATGAGTTCATCAATCAAATTGGATAAATATGAAGGGGGAATATTAGTTGAGATGACACTTTACAGAGGTTTAATAGGTTCTTTGCTTTACCTAACTGCTAGTCGTCCTAATATTGTATTTGTTGTCTGCATGTGTGCTAGATTTCAAGCAGATCCTAAACAGTCACACTTGATAGCTACCAAACGACTTTTGAAATATCTTAAAGGCACACAAAATGTGGGCTTATGGTATGCTAAGGACTCACCTTTCAATTTAGTTGGCTATTCAGATGCTGATTATGGAGGATGTAAAATTGATAGAAAAAGTACCAGTGGTTCATGTCAATTTATAGGAGAAAGACTCATATCTTGATTCAGCAAAAAGCAAACATCCATAGCAACTTCCACAACTGAAGCAGAATATCTAGCTGCTTGAAGCTGCTGTGCCCAATTGCTCTGGATTCAGCAACAACTGAAAGATTATGGAGTCATTGCAGAAGAATTATCAATCTTCTGTAATAACACAAGCACCATTGCGATTACCTACAACCCAGTCCTTCACTCCAGGACTAAACATATCGATGTCAGACGTCACTTCATCAGAGATCATGCTCTCAAGAAGGAGATTAGACTGGAGTCTATCTCGACTGAACAACAAGCAGCGGACATATTCAACAAGCCACTTCCTGAGACTAAGTTTTCTTATTTCCAAAATATGCTTGGTTTAATTGATTTGTCTTAATAATGTTAACATTTTTTTTAAAATTATTCATTACCAAGATCGAGTGCAGGAAATAATAAAGCAATAAAGGATAAACAGCATTGAAAAAAATAAAAATTTCATTGACAAAAGCATGCTGCTATTACATTATTTATTTCTCTTTCTACAACATCCTGCGAGAAGGCCATCCAACTGGCTAACCTTCTAGTGTTGGTCCTCGTGAAGTCTTCCGAGAACGCAATCCTTCCCACAACCTTCTGCTCCTTGAGGAGCATAAGGAGGTCGACACCTTCATCTTTGAAGATGTCTGAAGTATGAGCGACTCAGAGGTGCCGCTTATACTTGTTTTCAGTTGCCACTCGTTTCTTCGTGGCAACTAGTCTCTTCTGTCGGAATGGCTGCAGTTCCTGGATATTTTTCTAGGTATACAGTGTCTTCTCAAAGTCACTGTCTTTGATCTTGAGCTTCCGAGCTACCTCGATCAACAAGTTGAACTCCTCCGCTAGGTCAGGTTGCTGGGAACTGCTAGCTCTGTCCATCTGCTGTTTCCTTGTGTTATCTGCTAAAATATTCAAAATGATCTTGCATCCAACTATTTTTTTTCTTATTTATAGATAGATTCGAACTATCAGGAAAGTCGTACTCATTACTTTTGACAGGAGAATATGAAGAGATGCACTCATTATCTCTGTCATCCATCGATGGTTCATTCTCCGAGGATGATGTTTTTTTTCTTCTCTACCTTATCTTATGCATATATTTAGGGGGAACGTTGAATTATAATTGGTTAACTGATAAGACAACTATCAGTTGGTCTTAAACTGAACTAATTCAGTTGCAACTGGTCATTTAGTTCTCGACCTAATTGATCTTATCACATAATTTAACTGATTAACAATTCAGTTGAAGTTCCACAATAATTGTTGTGACTTTCAAAATTACGTCATTAATATATCATTCATTGTATAGTGAATGATAACTTGGTCACAAGTAGTCCAATAGACTCATTCTCAGATTTACATATGTAGTACAAAAGGTTTTACTCAAATTACTCTCGGACCGCCATGTGTCCAAAAATCTTGAACAGTCACAAACATAAATAATTGTGCTGCCCTTATTCAATTTACTTTACATCATTTAACTCTCTCTCAAAGCATTCCAACACTCAGAGCATTTCTTCTTTGCAGGAAATCTAAACTCAAGAAAATGGCAAGCCAAACTCTAGCTTTCATTCTCAACAATATGGCAATCGACTTTGAATCTGTTCTATCTGTAACAGATGAAGTAGTTAAAAGAGTATTTGTGAAACTTGAAGTTGCTGGACTGAAGAAATTTTTGGGATTGGCAAAACAAGTCATATACCCAAAGGAGATTCGGGAAATATACGCCAATAGTACGATTTCAGACGACGGACAAAATTATCTGAACCGTCAACAATGAACTGCTGACTATGGATGAAGAATCATTCAGTACTTTCTTTCAGCTCCCAAATGATGGATCAGACACCTTAATCTTTGAACTTGCCGATATTGAAGAGATGCAGAATCAGTTGTCTGCTGATGGAAAAAAGATTAAGGTGTCTGATCCCAAAAAAGAGCTGAAGCCAGAAATCCAACTACTAGCAGATATTGTTGCAAAGGGTGTTCTAGCAAAGGCAGGTTCATTTGCTGCCCTCACCCTTGAAAAATTCCAAGTCATGACAGCAATCGTGACCGGCAAAAGATTTAACTGGTCAACCATCATCTTTAACATTTTGAAGAATATGGTTCAATCTTCAAAGCAATCCAATGGCTTCGCTTTGCCGCTTAGCTATTTGATAAAAAGCTCTAGTCTGATAGATGACTCAGCTGAGAACTCATCAAAATTCAAGGTGTTAAACGCCAAAAATGTTCAGCAACCAAAGAATAAACCGGACATCTCACCGAAAAAGTTCATCAAAATCAAGCTAGAGATTGGGATGTTGGGGGCTCCCAAATCGGTGAAGAAAGCCAGGACCAAGGACTTGGTCAAGAAACTGACAATCAAGAGAAAACTGATTGTCAGTGAAATCGATTCGGAGAAGACACCATCTCCAAAGATTGTGAAGAATCCGCGGTCTCAAAAGCCCAAATCAGGTTCTTTGAGGTCATTCCAGCTGATAGACTGAAGCCTACTGGAGCTGAGGAACCAATCACTGCAATACATATTCAGTCAGTTCCAGTTGCAACATCAGCTGAAGAGACTCAACTTAATTAAGAAGCCAACTGATCCTCCAAAGAAAATCATCACTGAATCTGGTGAAAAATTAAATCTTGTTGGAGTCCGCACATCACCTATCACTGTCATCAGACCAAAAATTCTACCTATTGCTCGACCAAAATGTGTGGTGATACGTGAAAGAGTTGATACAACTACAACATGGCTGAGTATCTCTCATGCCTCAGCCCTAACTGATCCGAAAGGCAAGTCAAGATAATTGAAGAGCCTAGACCTACCAACCCGATTTAGACTCACATTGATCTAATCTGAAATGAAATAAATGAGTTTGCTGAGTTTGAGTCGGAAAATGTTGATGAATGGGTCAAATTCAGGATTGTGGTGTTTGCCAGACGTCAGAAGAAGAAATCAGTTTTAAATGATTTTCATTTCTTTGGAAATAATGGTCTTGAACATAGTCAAGGCTGTCACAATCACTAAAGCACTGGAGAGGAGTACCTATTTATTTGATTTGATGCGCATGACAAAGCTGACTGAAATAACAGCTCAGCTGAAACTAAATTACGATCCGATCAGTCCGACTGCTTACAATGATAGAGCCGTCTTTCAGCAGTTGGACTCAGATCGTTTATTTCTACAACTAAAGATCATAATATGGGAAATGGATCAACAACTGTATATACCAGTTGATTCAAAAAATCCAACATCCGTAGAGCAGGCTCAGCCAACTGGAGATCAGTCAAAGCCAACAAAGGAAGCAATTGCTGAAGAGTGCTCTGAGCCAGTGATTGTTCCTGTCTCTCAAGATGATTTACCATCCTCATCCCCTGCTTATCCAAAATCTCCACCAGCTGGACTACAACTATTCACAGACGTTGAGTTGTCATTGGCCAATATTGATGAAGTCATTCTGTAACGTCTACTGTTTTAAAATTTGCGGAAATATTTTTTTTAGCTCACATTTTAAAATTAAGCATTTAAATAAATTGCACGCATGCAGTCCTACTTAAAAATATCATTTAAAAATAATCATAATTAATTACCAATAAAATATAACAGAGCAAAAACTAGTAAAAATCCTGACATAAAAAAAAGTAAAATAAAACAGCGTATGAAATGGTCATATCCTCTCAATAACATAAAATCATAAATGTGCAAAAAAGCATGAGGACCTCGGTCATGTCGCCCACTGGGTCTGCCTACGCAGAGTTCAGCACCTCCCGTCCCCTCAATATCGAACTCACCTGCATCACACACGTCTAGTGAGTCTAAAGAATTAACACGCCTGTACCAGAAATAACAAGTACGTATACATGGCACACAGCAGTGAAAAATACCATACTAAACATACGTTTCATTAACTTTAAAAGAGTAACATAAACGTGTCGTGTAAAATCATGATGTGTCAGAACAGCTCATCGACAATCATCATTCATCATTTCCTTTAATGAATTCAGTTCGTTAGAGGTGACTATCGTACATCATCGTTTATGATGGATCCATCATACATAGAACCGCGGTTCTCGGCGGCTGTCGGACATCAATGATAGGATTACCCATCCACTGTGCCTAGGACTCATCATCATCAATTACATATACGTCTTACGCATTTACATATACTTCGATATCCACAACCAATTCTCATCATTCAAAACATCGTCATTTTCTTCACTTGTAAAAATCATGCACATATGCAATTTTCTTAAATCCAAGCATGCAACGTATATTTTCATAAAATTTTAAAAATCGTGATCATGATGCATAAACATATAAAATATGGTAAATTTATGCTCAGGGCACTGCCAGGATCATAATCTTACCTCGGGGCAAAATGGTCATTTTGCCCCTGGAAACTCAAAATTTACCGTTTTACCCCCGAACCTCTAAATTTGACCAAAGTTTACCAAACTCCTTAAAATAACCCAAAACATATTTATAAACATCCCTCTACATAAACGCGAGCCCAATACCGATTCGTTTTAAAACTTGGACCGGTGTCCCGGGTTTAACCCGAATCGAACCGAAACTTAACCAAATTTTTCCCAACCTTTTAACCATACTTATTATACATTTAAAAGGACTTAAAAACTCAAAAACTAGACCCCTAAACTTTTGAAAATTAGGACATCCAGCTGCTGAATTTTTCGTCGTTGCTTATTACTCCTATAAACCCTAGTGCACTACTTTCCATTTTTGCTTTCTAGCCTACACTCGATCTATCCAGCCCCAACTCAACCCCTCTTAGACCACCCTAGGACGACCCTGAACCTACTAAACCCACGCAGACAGCCCCATGCAAGCCCTCAAGTCTCGCACATGCCAAACCACGCAAGGAAGTACTCTGCGTCAAAACTCCTCTCCACTCGATCGATCACGCTATGGGGCTGGTTCCGGCAAGTTTTGAATTTTTCCAGGCCTTTTCTTAGACCCTCAAGGGTCCATTTCATGGCTCAGATCAGTTCTTGTGTTGCTAGCCTGGCCCTTGCACGCGATCTACACCAAAACCGAGCCATGCTATAGCCAATACCCCTCCCGACAGTCACTAAAACACCACGCGATCTCCTAACAATCTCATGACTCCATCATACCACCATGAACAGCCCCTTAGCATCAACTACTGGCAGCCTCCTTGCACAGATAAAGAGAAACGTGAGTGGGTAAAGAAAAATGCAAATATTTGAACAAAACCAAACCTTTACTATGCTATATGCTGGATCAAAATTCTTATGCATGTAACACATAAATCAGCAAGTATTTAACATGTATGATGCAGAAATGAACGTACACGGAATGCCTTGATGTTAACATACTCAAAAACGTGAAGAACAGCACGAAGGGAAGGCACCGGGGGATTTTTATTTGGAAGATTAAGCTTGGCCGACACTTTGCTAAAGGGAGGCTGCTGAAATCGAGAGGATTCTGAGTGGAGGGGGAGGTGTCGGATGATATATGGTTTAGGTTTAGGTATAGGTTAAATGGTGATTAGGTAATATTAAATAGTGAATTAACAAGCTAATGGGCCTTAAATAGTATTTTAAAATTTTAAAAAGAGTTTTAAGCCCAAAATCTTAAAATTAGGTCCATTAAGTCAAAACACAATCCCGAAAAAAATTTCGTTATGGTAAGTTCTTTAAAATATTAGCCGAATCCTCAAAAAGTCTCTCGATTCAAGAAAATTTATGTACCGCTGAAAAATATGCTTTGGCGGATAAAAATACTCAACAAATCCCATTTCTTGAAAAATACCTTTAAAACACATTATATTAATTAATAAAAATTAATCATGTGATAAAAATAATTTTCCTGAAAATCCCTGGTCTCTGTTCCTTGTTTGAGCGCGAAATGCACCTAGAAACCCTAATGCATGAACTTTTAAAACTTCATGAAATAAATCCTATCATGCAAGAATTATGCACAAAATGCATAAAAATAATTAAAAACATAATTAAATAAAATCTTAGATTGCATGCATTCAGGTTATGTGAATTAAATTCCTGACCTTACAACTCTCCCCCACTTAAAAGAAATTTCGTCCTCAAAATTTAGAACGTACCGAATAGCTTCGGGTAGCGACTTGTGGCGCCCGGTTTAGAAATTCATAATCATTCTCTTACTAAGTGCCACATTTTTTTACAATCTTTCTTTATCGAACTTCTATTTTTATTTTTACCTTTATTATTATTAGAAAGATATTGTAGATAAAAATTTAAATATTTTCTACTATAATTTAAAGATTATCTACAAATATTTACATTCTTATTTCAAATATGTACAATTATTTTACAGTGGAAGTTTAACATTTATAGACAGATCATCCCAACTTTCAAATGCTCTTATTTCAGCTTCAGTTATTTTTCTCTTGTTCCAATTCGGGGGTTCCTGTGTCTGGAAATTACAATAGACGAAAAGAAACAGAGGGTTAAGTCTTTGAGGACTTAGTGAGTTTAAATTAGCATATGAATTTTAAATAACACTTCATCATAATTATGCATGAAATAATAGGCATAACAATTTAGATATTATGAATGATATGCAATGAAATAATAGATAAATGAAAATTCCATAAATTAACATTTGTGGCTCTAATTGAGCACTTTTTACGAGCTGGGTGAACCATTCTCCGGACCGAAATATTCGGTACGCGTTGTTCAGATGAACCATATACCTGGGACTTTTGACCCGTTGTTCATTGAACTCATTTTCCGGCCGAAGCCACGTTGTCCAGTGGACTCAATTTCCGGACCGAAATCCGCTGTCCATGACTCCATTCATTAATGGTGTATCAATCCATTCATAAATATACAAGAAAATATATCAGTAATTGAAATAAACTGTGGATGATATTTGAACATTAAATAAATGCTATTGAAATTTCCAAGCCAAATGCCAAAGGCTTTAATAGAAGAATGAATAGTAATTTTCTCACCTGATAACTTACAATTTAGGCTTGATTAATAATCCGAGTTGCTGGAGCAAGTCCTAAAAATATATTATGAATGATATTTATATGTTAGAGTTTTTAAGTAACTAGCTGATCATTTTCAGATTATTTTTTGTTCAAAATTTAACCCGGTTGATTTTACTTATGTTTGCAAAATTCATATTAATTAGAAGGTATCTCCAAACATTACGAAAGTTGGGCAAAAAGTCAGAAATATCACCAGAAAAGTTCGGCCACCGGAGAAACGCCGATCCGGCGGCGCGTGCAGTAGACGCGCCTACGGTTCCGGCGCGTGGCTAGCCTTCCGGCGGCCACGTGCGGCCGGAAATTTTCCAGATTATGTAACTTTTGAAGATCTTTAATTCTTCTGTTGAAAGTTTTGTCAAATTCCTAACCCATCAATACCAGATTTAAATACCGTCGTATGGTTAACTAATGTACTCCGGCATTCCGAAAATGTTAGTTCCGGCAATATTTTGGGACGATGGGCGGTATATACCTCATCTATGCAACAAGAGGTACAACTTTTATGTTCAAGCCGACCTCTAGTTTGGTGTATAGAGATAAGAAAAATGAGCGAAAAGTACCTAGCTTGAATACGGGATACCGTTGCCGTTTTGCGGACTATCTTTGTTTGATTTTCTTGTTTTTTGCTTGATCCTCTTACGTCACCTCTAGTGCTATGTTGCTTTACGATATGAGGTGAGTAGTTGGTGATTTATTGGGATTTTTCGGAAAGAGGTATAGCTTTTTCTTCTATTTCTTCCTCTTTTTCTCCTTCCTCCCTCCTCTTCCTTCTTCTCCCTCCTCTCGTTTCTCTCTCTTTCTCGGTTGATTTTGGTGAATTGAAAGGAAGGAGTGCAGTATATATATAGCCGATTCCATGCTTATCCTTTTATTATTATTATTATTTTTTATTTTTATTTATTTATTTATTAATTAAATGAAAAAAATGTTATGTTTATCCAAACTTAATATTATTATATTCATGTATCTAATTATTGAACCTAATTATCTTATATTGAATTTAATAATTATTGTAATTAATTACTTAACATATATGTTGAGTTTAATTATAATATTTTATTATATTTTGGCTATTTGATTTTGGAATGGGAACTTCATAGTGCTTGATAAATTTTTAAGTGTATTGTGATGCATTTTAATGTATTTCTAGATACTTTGGACAAATAAAATTTGTTCTGAAAAATAATGTGATAAAAATTTAAAAGTGAAAATAGTAAAATTTATACTAATAAAAATGCATTTATGCACCTTTTTTTTAGGGTGTCACAATATCCCCTCCTTTTAAAAATCTGGTCCCCAGATTTAAGAGTTATTGGAATAAATGAGGATATTGACATCTCATATCTTTCTCTGTTTCCCACGTTGCTTCTTCAATGTTGTGGTTTTTCCATAAGACTTTTATCAACTGAATTGGTCGACCACAAAGTTCCTTTATTCTTTGGTCCAAAATCTTCACAGGTTATTCTTCATATGTTAGATTTTCTTCCAGATCTATCTGTTGGTGGTCAACTAATTGGGCTGAGTCTACTTTGCATTTCCTTAATTGTGATACGTGGAATACGTTATATATACCAGATATATTTTCAGGTAGAGATAGACGATAAGCCACAGTGCCTATTCGTTCAATTACTTCAAAAGGTCCAATAAATCGAGGATGCAACTTTCCCTTCTTTCCAGTACGCTTGATTCCTTTTCTTGGTGATACTTTTAGTAGTACGAAATCTCCGACTTCAAATTTCAAATCTTTCCGCCTCTTATCTGCATAACTCTTCTGTCGACTTTGAGCTGTTTGTATTCGTTGCCTGATAAGTTGTATTTTGTCGATAGCTTCTTGTATAATGTCAGGCCTGATTGCTCGTTCTTGTCCATTCTTTGTGCATCTCCATTCATCCATATCCCAGTTAAGAGGAGAGCGACATTTTCTTCCATATAATGCTTCATATGGCGCAATTTTTATTGAGGATTGATAACTATTGTTGTATGAAAATTCAACTAGAGGCAAATATTTTCCCCAGTTTGCCCCAAAATCCAGCACACATGCGCGAAGCATGTCTTCCAATATTTGAATGGTTCGTTCAGACTGACCATCGGTTTGCGGATGTGCTGCAGTGCTAAAATTTAATTTGGTACCAAGGCATTCCTGAAGTTTTTTCCATAATCTTGACGTAAACTTCGGATCTCTATCAGATACTATGGTAGTGGGGATACCATGTAACAGTATAATTTCCTTCTGATAGAGTTCAGCCAGTTTTTCCACCCCATATTTGTGACTTATGGGTATGAAATGTGCTGACTTGGTCAAGCGATCAAAAATTACCTATATGCTATTAAAACCTCCTGGGAGCTGGGGTAATCCGGTCACAAAGTCCATAGTTATTTGATCCCATTTTCATTCTGGTATAGGAAGTGGTTGCAAAAGAACTGCTGGTCTTTGATGTTCAGCCTTTATCATTTGGCAAGATAGGCAATTTGAAATGAAATCTGCAATATCTCGTTTCATTCCTTTCCACCAGAAGTGTTTTTTAATCTTTGGTACATCTTAGATCCTCCTGGATGAATGCTGATCTGAGACTGATGTGATTTTTCCATTATTTCCTTTTTCATTGAGCTAAGCACACAAATACGGTCATGGTAGCATAGTATTCCTTGTGAATTGGCGACGAAATTGGTATCAGTACGGAGTTTTGAAACTTCTTGGTCCAATTCTTGATTTTTCTTAATTCTGGTATGAAATTCAGGTTCAATTCTCAATCCGGCCAAGTGCCCACTGAGAATGGATGTGTACCCATTCTCTTACTTCTTTCATTTCCAAACAAGCCATGCTAATCTTTCTACTTAAAGCATCAGCCACTACATTAGCTTTACTTGATTAATAAAGAATGGAACAATCATTATCTTCCAAAAATTCAATCCATCTTCTTTGCCTCATGTTCAGCTCCTTTTGAGTAAATAAATACTTCAGGCTTCTGTGGTCTGTATAAATATCAAAAGTGGAACCGTACAAGTAGTGCCTCCATTTCGCTAATGCAAACACTATGGCTCCTAATTCCAGATCATGAGTGGGGTAATTTAACTCGTGATTCTTTAATTTTCTAGATGCATATGCAATAACTTTATCGTTTTGCATTAATACACATTCAAAGCCTTCTTTTGAGGCATCTGTGTAAACCACAAATCCTTCTGTCCCTTCAGGTAAAGCTAATACAGGTGCACTGGTAAGCATTTCTTTTAATTTGCAAAAACTTTTCTCACACTCATCATTCCATAAGAAAGGGTTGTCTTTGCGAGTTAGCTGTGTCAGGGGGACAACAATTTTCGCAAAATCTTTAATGAATCTTCGGTAGTATCCTGCTAAGCCGAGAAAACTTCTAATTTCTGTGATGTTGATTGGTTGTTTCCAACGAGATATGACTTCTATTTTTGCAGGATCTACTTACAGTCCTTTCTTAGAGATAAAGTGGCCAAGAAATGACACTTTTTCTAGCCAAAATTCACACTTACTGAATTTGGCATACAATTGATGCCCTTTCAAAGTTTTGAGAATCAATCGTAAATGTTGAGCATGTTCCTCATGACTTCTTGAAAATATCAAATTGTCATCTGTGAATATGACAACGAATTTGTCCAAAAATGGTTAAAATATTCGATGCATCATATCCATGAAAGCTGCAGGAGCGTTGGTTAATTCGAATGGCATTACTACAAACTCATAGTGTCCATAACAGGTATTAAAAGACATTTTGGAGATGTCATCCTCCTTAATTCTCAATTGGTAATATCCTTGTCGCAAATCGAGTTTTGAATATACTTGAGATCCTTGTAAAACATCAAACAATTCTTCGATATGCGGGAGAGGATATTTGTTTTTGATGGTAACATTGTTAAGTTCTCGATAATCAATGCACATCCTTAGAGTTCCATTTTTCTTTTTGACAAATAATACAGGAGCACCCCATGGAGATGTACTAGGCCGGACGTATTTCTTGTCCATGAGCTCTTGTAATTGAAGTTTTAATTCTTTTAACTCTGAAGGTGCCATTCGGTATGGAGTTTTAGATCTGGGTTGTGCTCCAGGTATTAGATCAATGGAAAATTCTACGTCTCTCTGATGAGGTAAAGTATTGATCTCTTCAGGAAAAACCTCTGGAAATTCTTGTACAACTGAGATTTCTGAGATCTTGATTTGATCTTTTGGCTTATTTATCAAATAAGCTAGAAATCCTTGTCCGTTGTCTTTTAGTATAGCCCTAGCTTCTGCGGTTGATACTATTCCCATGGTAGGGTTAGCTTTGGAAATGATTGGATGAGAAGTTTGAAGATAAACTTCTTTTGTGTAGCAATTGAGTTGGGCTTGGTGTCTATATAACCAGTCCATTCCAAGAATAATATCATAGTTCTTGATAGGTAATTTAATCAAATCTGCTATATATTCTTTTTCTTGGAAGTTTAAGGGACAATTTCTGTAAATGATGTCAGTAATCATCGTTGTCCCTAAAGGTGAGCAAATTTCGAAGCTATATGGTAGCTGCTCAAATAACAGTGGTAATTTACGTACAAAAACTTTTGAGATAAAAGAATGAGTAGCTCCTGGATCAAATAAAGTTTTGGCAGAACTGGATAATATGGTAACAGTACCTTCTACGACTGCAGTGGGGTCAACATCCTTCTCTTGGTTTCCTAAGAGGGCATAGGCTCGAGCAGGTATCTTTGGCTTTGTTGTGGGTTGGGTCTTCTGTGTTCTTTTTGGACAATCTTGAATACGGTGTTGCTCACTTCTGCAAATAAGACATTTCCCACCTTTTCTCCAGCGCTTTTCTTCTTCATGATTTGGTAATCCGCAATATCCACACTTTTTACTGTTGTTTCTTGGAACTTTTCTTTTGACAGCTTCTCCTTGCCTGACTGGTTGTGTTCTCTTTTCAAATTTTCTTTTCCGGTTATTATCCTCAAAAGGGTTAGGTTTCTTGATTTTCTTTTCTTCTTCCTCTTTTTTAAGAAGTGCCTTGATATCTTCTTCCACTCGTAGGGCTTGATTAACAGCAGAAACATAACTGGTAACTTCTGTGGACAGTGTTGCCCAACGAATATCGAGCTTTAATCCTTGAACAAATTTTTTTCTTTTTCTTACTTCATCTTCCATGTAATGTGGTGCATAATGTATAAGACGGTGAAATTCTGACTCATATTGAGCTACGGTCATGTCACCTTGGACTAAATCCATAAATTCACGTTATCGGGTATTTATTATAACTTGAGTTATATATTTACCATTGAATTCTTGCAGAAAATTGTCCCACGTTTTTGGGGTGTGGTTCTTTGTCCATTAATGTTCCACCGTACGCCACCAGTTATGAGTTGCTTCTTCAAATAAGTAAGTGGAAAAATTTACCTTTTGTTCTTCAGAATAATTAAGAATAGAGAATATTTTGTTGATTTTGCTTAGCCAAGATTCTGCTTGATACGCATCTGGTTTTCCTTCAAACTTTGGCGGCTTGAATCTCAAAAATCTCTCAAGAGCTCGATCGTTTGCCTCAATGTGATGTTCTTGAGCTTGATCATGAGGTCGTGGTTGATTTTGCTGACAAAACTGCATAAATTGATGCATTATTTCAAATATATTTTGTATGTTTTGTTCTTGGGGGGATTGTGTTGAGCGTTTCTGGAATTTCCACCAGTTGCCGAGTTGTGGTCATCTTGAGGTGGGATGTCTTGTCTGATTCTGGCTTGAGTACTATTTTGCGAAGACGTCATTCTAAACACATAAATATAAATATGAACATATCTTGCATAGTTATGTCAGAGGGTAAACAGTCAGTTTTACCCAAGAAAAATACAAACAGAACAAGCAAACTTAGTCATCATGCCTACAAAAAATGATCACCATGATAATCATCATGCCTACAAAAGATGATGATTATTAATACTAGTTATATACTAGTGCCAAATAGTCATTGTCTTCATTCGTCGTCGGAGAGATCTATAAAAGTTGTGTGGCTCGAGCCTTCATTTGTGCCTGTGGTTCCCATGGTAACATTTTGATCCGTATTCGGCAGTGATGTATGTGGTTCAACTAGGTCCGGTTCATAACTAAGCTCATTTTCATTTTCACTTTCAGGTAGGATAGTCATTGGAATAAGTTCATCTACTCCAAATACAAAGTTTTCCCACATGGGGTCAGGAAGAAATTCAACTTCCGGTGACTGCAACAGATAATCTTTTATCATAAAGGGGTCTTGATCCCATGTTGTGTTCATGATTCCAGAATATTCTGCAAAAGGGACTGGTACATACTCTGGAATACTACTACCTCCGGTTTCAAATGTACTAGTGATGGGAGGAGCTGTGGTATGATTTGTGTAAGATGGACCGATAACACCAGGTTCCATTCCGTGGATAGATTGATAAACCAATTCACGCCCATGCATGATTAAGTGGTCAATGTGGATCGAAGGGTGTGATACACCTTTTAAGAAACTAATCAAACCTCGGTCATAGAATTCATGCATGTCTAGTAAGTATATAAGAGTGCGGTCTCTTTCATACAGTACATGACCTAATTCTCCCTAATATGCTAGATTATCAGCCCTCATCCGTTCTTCTATAAATCCATGAAAAGTTTCAGTTGTTCCAAAGGTTTCAAAATGCTCCCGATACATGTTCACTAGGCATTTCAAATCCGAATTTTCTTTGCTTAATTTTGCTATTTCTTCCTCCATTTGTTTAATGATTATAGTTTGTTTTTTCTTTGATGTCCCACTAGACTCTATCATCCTGAAAAGAGACATTTCAATTATGAGAAAAACATAAAGATTAAGGTATGACATTATAATAAACCTTAGGCTCCTGTCTCTAGACTCTAAGTAACCTAGGCTCTGATACCACCTCTGTGGCGCTCGGTTTAGAAATTCATAATTATTCCCTTACTAAGTACCACATTTTTTTTGCAATCTTTCTTTATTGAACTTCTATTTTTATTTTTACCATTATTATTATTAGAAAGATACTGTAGATAAAAATTTAAATATTTTCTACTATAATTTAAAGATTATCTACAAATATTTACATTCTTATTTCAAATATATACAATTATTTTACAGCGGAAGTTTAACATTTATAGACAGATCATCCCAACTTTCAAATGCTCTTATTTCAGCTTCAGTTATTTTTCTCTTGTTCCAATTCGGGGGTTCCTGTGTCTGAAAATTACAACAGAGGAAAAGAAACAGAGGGTTAAGTCTTTGAGGACTTAGTGAGTTTAAATTAGCATATGGATTGTAAATAACACTTCATCATAATTATGCATGAAATAATAGGCATAACAATTTAGATATTATGAATGATATGCAATGAAATAATAGATAAATGAAAATTCCATAAATTAACATTTGTGGCTCTAATTGAGCACTTTTTACGAGCCGGGTGAACCATTCTCCGGACCGAAATATTCGGTGCGCGTTGTTCAGATGAACCATATACCCAGGACTTTTGACCCGTTGTTCATTGGACTCATTTTCCGGGCCGAAGCCACGTTGTCCAGTGAACTCAATTTCCGGACCGAAATCCGTTGTCCATGACTCCATTCATTAATGGTGTATCAATCCATTCATAAATATACAAGAAAATATATCAGTAATTGAAATGACTGTGGATGATATTTGAACATTAAATAAATGCTATTGAAATTTTCAAGCCAAATGCCAAAGGCTTTAATAGAAGAATTAATAGAAATTTTCTCACCTGATAACTTACAGTTTAGGCTTGATTAATAATCCGAATTGCTGAAGCAAGTCCTAAAAATATATTATGAATGATATTTATATGTTAGAGTTTTTAAGTAACTAGCTGATCTTTTTCAGATTATTTTTTGTTCAAAATTTAACCCGGAAGGAGTGCAGTATATATATAGCCAATTCCATGCTTATCCTTTTATTATTATTATTATTTTTTTATAATTATTTATTTATTTATTAAATGAAAAAAATGTTATGTTTATCCAAACTTAATATTATTATTCATGTATTTAATTATTGAACCTAATTATCTTATATTGAACTTAATAATTATTGTAATTAATTACTTAACATATATGTTGAGTTTAATTATAATATTTTATTATATTTTGGGTATTTGATTTTGGAATGGGAACTTCATAGTGCTTGATGAATTTTTAAGTGTATTGTGATGTATTTTAATGTATTTCTAGATACTTTGGACAAATAAAATTTGTACCGAAAAATAATGTGATAAAAATTTAAAAGTGAAAATAGTAAAATTTATACTAATAAAAATGCATTTATGCACCTTTGTTTTTAGGGTGTCACACGACTCCTCATCTTGGTCTCAGTCTTGGTCTCCCACGTGGCCTCCTCTTCGGAATGATTCAGCCACTTGACCTGGACCATCTATATCACCTTGTTCCGGAGCCTCTTCTCTTGCTTGTCCAGTATCTGTGTGGGTCTCCCCTCTAATGATAAGTGCAGCTGAAGTGGCTCATAGTTAAGTACATGCGAAGGGTTTGACATGTACTTCCGCGGCATGGAGATGTGGAACAAATTATCTCCCGCCAGATTCAGCGGTAAAGAAACTCTGTATGCGAGCATCCCCACTCTCTCTAGGATCTCGAATGGTCCGATGAATCTAGGGTTGAGCTTGCCCTTCTTCTCGAACCTCATCACACCTTCAACGATGCGACCTTCACGAAAACATGATCCCTTACTGCGAACTCAAGATCTCGCCGCCTCTGATCAGCATAACTCTTCTGGCGGCTCTGAGCAGTCTTCATCCTATCTCGAATCCTGGCCACTAAATATGCTTTTCGTCTGACAATATCCGAACCCAACTCTGCACGCTCTCCTACCTCGTCCCAATAAACGGGCGGCCTGCACTTCCTCCGATAAAGTGCCTCGTACGGAGCCATACCTATTGATGCCGGATAACTTTTGTTGTATGTGAACTCCACAATAGGTAACTTCGGCTCCTAGCTGCCCTGGAAGTCGATCATGCATGCTCGACGTAGGTCCTCGAGAATCAGAATCACCCTCTCTGACTATCTATCTCTCTGACGATGGAAAGCAGTGTTGAACAATAACTTAGTTCCTAGCGCCTGATGGAGACTCTTCCAGAATGCAGATGCGAACCTCGGATCCCTGTCTGACACAATGGACACTGGAATCCCGTGCAGTCTGATTATCTCTCTGATGTACAGCTCTGCATACTAAGTCATGGTGAAAGTCTTCCTGATCGGTAAGAAATGAGCTGATTTAGTGAGTCGATCAACGATCACCCTTATGGCATTGAATCCTCCGGTAGTCTGCCCTGGATTCTGTCTCTCAGAGTCGGCTGTACTGTCAGAGTAGCAAAATTCGGGGCCTCGAACCTGGTATAAACTGCAAGCTCAAATCTGTGAATCTCATCCTGAGACCATCTCTGAATCTCATCCTGTAGTGGTCTCTGCACAGACAGATTAGCAATCACTGCGTGCTTCCTGCTCAAAACGTCTACAACCACATTAGCCTTACCCAGATAGTAGCTAATGTCACAATCATATTCCTTCACTAGCTCAAGCCACCTCTTCTGACCCATATTCAATTCCTTCTATGTAAAGAAGTATTTCAGGCTCTTATCATCTGTGAAAATCCTACACTTCTCCCAATACAGATAGTGTCTCCAGATCTTTAAGGCGAATACCACTGCTGCTAGCTCGAGGTCATGAGTCGGATAATTTTTCTCATGGACCTTCAGCTGTCTGGACGCGTAGGCTATCACTCTGTCCTGCTGCATCAGAACCGTGCCCAATCCAAGCTTCGATGCATCTGTATAAATCACTAACTCTCCTTGCCTTGATGGAATAGCTAGTACTGGTGCAGTGGTTAATGCTAGCTTCAGTCTGTCAAAGCTCTCCTGACACTCATGTCCCCAGATAAACTTGGAATTCTTCTTCGTCAAGGTGGTCATAGGCACCGCAATCGAAGAGAAGCCCTGTATAAACTTCCTGTAGTAACCTGCCAATCCCAAGAAACTACAGATCTCTATCACACTCTTAGGAACTGGCCAATCTCTGACTGCCTCTACCTTGCTGGGGTCGACCTCTGTGCCATCCTGTGATACAATGTGGCCCAAGAATGTCACACTATCAAGCCAGAACTCACATTTGCTGAACTTGGCATGGAGTCGTCTGTCCTGTAGAGTATGTAACAATGTCCTCAGATTCTGACTGTGCTCCTCGCTGCTCCTCGAGTAGATCAGTATATCGTTAATGAAAACTATGACGAACTGATCCAAGTATGGCTGAAACATGCGATTCATGAGATCCATGAAGATCGTTGGCGCGTTCTTCAGTCCGAAGGGCATCACCATAAACTCATAGTGCATGTAAAGTGTCTGGAAGGCTGTTATGCATATCTGACTCCCTCACTTTCAGCTGGTGGTAACCAGATCAAAGATCTATCTTTCAGAACACTGATGCTCCCTGCAGCTGATCAAACAAATCCTCGATCCTCGGCAATGGATACTTATTCTTGAATGTGACTCTGTTCAGCTCTCCTAGTCAATACACAGTCGCATGCTGCATCCTTTTTTCTTGACAAATAGGTGCGCCCCAAGGAGTAAAACTAGGGCAAATGAAACCCTTATCTATGAGGTCCTGAATCTGATCTTTGAGCTCCTTAATCTATATAGGTGCTAACCGGTAGGGCGATTTAGATATCGGAACTGTGTCTGGCATAAGATCAATCGAAAAATCCACCTCTCTTTCTGGTGGGATACAGGAAACATCGTCAGGAAAAACATTGGAGAACTCCTTGACCACATCAACGTCCCCTAGCCTCTGCTCGTCTAGCTCAGACACTGACACGATGCTAGCCAAAAACGCCTGGCAGCCCCTCCTCATAAGCTTCCTCGCACACAAGTAGGAAATTACGTGTGGCATCTGCTGATGTCTAGCTGCCTCGAAAACAAATGGCTTCTCACTGGGTGGTCTGACAGACACTGACCTCTGTCAAAAATCTATTACTTATCTATTAGAAGATAGACAGTCCATACCCAAGATGATGTCAAACACCGGTAGTGGTAGCACTATCAAATCTGCATGCACTGTATACTTCTGTAACTGAAGCTCCTATATCTTCACTAGCTAGGAAGTGAACATTTGATCCCCAGATGGGATGGATACTCTGAATCCTGCATCCATAGATACTGGTATGATTCCTAGTCTCTTGACGAAGGATTTGGATATAAACGAATGATTAGCCCCTGAATCTAGCAATGCATACGAGGCTACACCTGCAATAGATATCCTCCCAGTAATTAGCGTCGAGTTTGGCGCTGCATCGGCCTCCTCGGCATGCATCACATAAGCCCGACCAGTAGTAGGGCCTGTGTTCTTTGGGCAGTCCGCTGCTTTGTGGCCCTCCTATCCACAAAAAAAGCATCTGAAGGTCCACCTTAGCACCTGCCGATATGGAACTTGCTGCACTGCGGGCATGGCTGCCTGTCATCTGGCTTAGGCGTCCCTGGCGCCTGAGGAGGTCTCTGTTGCTGGGGCATCATAAACTGACCCTGGGGCTTCTGCTTCCCCTGCTGTCTTGATGGCCCTGAGAACTGTTTCTTCTGAGGCTGGGAGCTGGAGTGTGTCTGATGCCGCTTCCTCTAAATCTCGAAGTCTATATCCCCTAGAGCCTGCTCCGCCTGAAAAGCGTAGGTGGTGGCCCAAGCATAACCTGTCGGCCTCATCAGCATGACATCCCGGCGGAGGGTGGGTCTCAATCCATCCAAAAAGTGCCGCAGCTTCTGATCGGCATCTCTCGCTATCATGGGCACAAAATGGCAGCTCCTGTGGAACTTTCTAATAAACTCCGCCACAAATGATTCCCCCTGTCGGAGACTCATAAAATCTCACCAGGCGGCCCCTGACGTCAGATGGAAAGTATTTCCCATAGAACAACTCCTTGAACCTGGCCCAAGTAAGGGTAGCCAAGTCCATACTATGAGCGGCTCCCTCCCACCAAAGGGAGGCATCGTCTCTCAACATATAGATGGCGCACTGGCCCGGTCGTCATCTCTCATCTGAAGATACTCAAAGTGCAGCTCCATATATCTTATCCATCCCTCTGCTAAGAACGGGTCAATGCTGCCCCTGAACGCCTTCGGGATAAGTCGCCTGAACTGCTCAAAAACATCCACCTGAGGCCTAGGAGCCTGTTGTACCTACTTTATTAGCCTAGCCATACCTACCAGAACTCGGGTAGCTGGGTCCAAAGAAGGTGGTTGGGTGGAGGGCCTCTGCCACCTCCTGGAATATCATCATGTCTGTCAACGCTGGGGTCGCGTCTCGGAGGCATTATCTGAATATGGTCCAATTTATAAACGCAACCGATCATACAATTAATCTAGTTTTTAAAATAATATACCTTAAATCGTAACAGTAGTTAAACATGTACAGTAGATCATCGTAAAGCGTAAACCATGTTAACATGCAGATGATAACAGTAAATCATTTAAAACGTCTAAAATATAAAAGCTTACAAACTTAATGCTTGAATAGTAAGAGGCAGAAGTTGGAGGCAGCACAACCCTATACAGGATTCTTGCTCTGATACCAACTGTAACGTCTATTGTTTTAAAAGTGGCGGAAATATTTTTTTTAGCTCACATTTTGAAATCAATCAATTAAATAAATTGTATGATGCAGTCCTACTTAAAAATAATCATAAGTAATTACCAATAAAATATAACAGAGCAAAAACGAGTAAAAATCCTAACATCAAACAGTAAAATAAAACAGCGTATGAAATGCTCATATCCTCTCAATAACATAAAATCGTAAAAATCCTAACATCAAGATGTGTCGCCCACTGGGTCTCCCTACTCAGAGTTCAGCACCTCCAGTCTCCCTCGATATCGAACTCACCTGCATCACACACGCCTAGTGAGTCTAAAGACTCAACACGCCTGTACCAGAAATAACAAGTACATATACATGGCACACAGCAGTGAAAAATACCGTACTAGACATACATTTCATTAACTTTAAAAGCGTAACATAAACGTGTCGTGTAAAATCATGACGTGTCAAAACAGCTCATCGACAATCATCATTCATCGTTCATCGTTCATCATTTCCTTCGGTTAATTCAGTTCGTTGGAGGTGACTATCGTACATCATCGTTTACGATGGATCCATCATACATAGAACTGCGTTACCCGACGCCTGTCGGACATCAGTGACAGGATTACCCATCCACTGTGCCTAGGCCTCATCATCATCATTTACCTATACGTCTTAAGCATTTACATATAATTCGATAGCCACAACAAATTCTCATCATTAAAAACATCGTCATTTTCATCACTTATAAAAATCATGTACATATGCAATTTTCTTAAATCTAAGCATGCAACGTATATTTTCATAAAATCTTAAAAATCATGATCATGATGCTTAAACATATAAAATATGGTAAATTTGTGCTCAGGGCGCTGCCAGGACCATAATCTTACCCCGGTGCAAAATGATCATTTTGCCCCTGGAAACCCAAAATTTACCGTTTTACCCCTGGACCTCTAAATTTGACCCGAAGTTTACAAAACTCCTTAACACTACCCAAAACATATTTATAAACATCCCTAGATGTAAAACCGAGCCCAATATCAAACTTAACGTATTCGTTTTAAAACTTGGACCGGGGTTCCGGTTTTAACCCGAATCGAACCGAAACTTAACCAAATTTTTTCCAACATTTTAACCATACTAAATGCTATATCTCGGGTCAGTTCAGAAGTCCGCCTTCTATCAAAACGTGCTGGTGTTGACGAAAAGGGGAAAGAGGAAAAAGAAGTGCAGCAGGAGCAATCAAAGAAGTGAAAAGTAGCAAGATCAGTTAGATGATAGTTCTTCGTTCTTTGATTTACTAATCTATACATTTCATTTTGTCATTCTTTACTTGTACAGAATTTGTACAGAGAAGATTATTTTTATCTACAATAATTCAGATTTTATCTACTCGAGTTTATCAGTTCCTGAATTCTATGTTTTATTAAAGACCAAAAGGGGAGAAATTGTTGGAATTAGAATTTCGGGGTTTGACAAATAAATCTTTTGAAGATTGCAGAACTAATCGACTCAACTGATATTAATTTGATCTTAAACTAAAGTTGCCCGAACTGATTAATTAATGCGCCAAATAATCGAAGGCAATCGAACTGATCAAAGCTAACTGAACTATCTGTTAAGACTGATCATTTATACAGACAACCGTATTGATCGGCTATGTAGTCAACTGATAATCAATTTAACACGTCATCAATTAAGAGCGTAGCCAACAACCGACAATTTGTACAAAAGCACATTGTAACTCGTAGGGAAGCGCCGCATATCAGAATGCCACAGTGTACTATTTTCAGAAGAATGATGACACATTCAGAAAAGACAAATCAATGGATATAAGTCATTTAAACGCATTCAATATTACCGTTGGAAGTAAAGCCCATAAATAGCCGTGAAGTTCAGCTGAGAAAAAGGCATTTTTTGGCGAACAATTATTCTGAGTGAATTTTGAATTCAAGCTTACAAGATCAGCTACGATATTCAGATAGAAAAACTCACATTAATATATATAGCTTTCAGGCTATCATCTGAGCAAAGGTATTAGCACATTACATTGTAGTATACGATCTCTAAGATGAGTTGTGCTAAGATAAGAAAATCAGTTGTATACTGATAAGTTGTAAAGATACTAAGATTTTCAGTTTGGCAAGTGTTAAGACCAAATTGAAGTGGGTTATTACAGTTTTTGTAATTAATTAAATTCTTTTAGTGAATATCATATCCTTGTGAAAGAAGGGGTGACGCAGGAGCATTTGAAGTCTCCAAACATCCGTAGTATTCAATATTTCAGTCAGTTTATTTCCGCAATTATTGTAATGTCCCAAAAATTTGAAGGTCAACGTAAACCTCATGCATGCAAATTATTAAATTTCTTTGGTATTTTATTAAACTCTTTTAAATCATTAAATGATGTTTATTTCATGAATTTGTGTTTTAATTCATGGTTTATTTAAATTTTGATGTATTAGGATTTTAAGTTGCATTTCGCGCTCGAACGAGAAACGGAGACCGGGGATATTTAGAAAAAATATTTTATTGAAAAATTATTATTAATTATTTAATATGAGGTGTTTTTATGTATGATTTTGAAAATGGGCATTGGTTGGGTATTTTTACTCGTCGGGTCATATTTTATCGGTACGCTAATTCGATTTGGGGGACTTTTTGAGGGCTCGGGCAATATTTTCTAAAACGTATCAATACGAAATATTTTTCAGGAGTGTTACTGGGTTTGATGTATTAATTTTCAAGCTTAATGGGCTGAAAACCATTTTTATCCTTTAATTTTCATACTAGGGCCCATTAGTGCTTAATTAATCATTTTAAAAGCCCCATTAAGCCACCCTAAACCTATTCCTCCACATAGCAGCCACCACCCCACCTTTCAGAAGCTTCTCCCTTAATCTATCATGTGGTTTCATTTGTACAAAGTTTTGACATGAAAAGTACTTCCTTTTGTACAAACTCACGTTTTCTTGTTTTGGCGTGTAAGGGGCTGCCGAGTTTGGTTTTCAAGGGGCTTTTCACATTGAAAGTATTGGTGTCATAGGGCTGAAGTATGATTTGGGTCGAGATTATGCAAAGGATGAAGGGTTCAACTTGTTTGCTTGAGTCGTGTATGGCTAGATCGGAAGAGTTGGGTGCGCCGGCTGTGCAAGGGTCGTCCCTATCCCTAGTACCAGACCCTGGTGTGTCTGAGCCGTGGCTTACGGTGGCTCGAACATGGCTGGAGTTAGTGGAGAAGTCGATAGAGGATGAGTGAGTCAAGGTGGTCGCGGGTTGAGGTTCTTTTGGTGACTCTTAGCTATCGGCATGTTGCAGCATGCATGGGGTGGTGAGCTTGGGTTAGGTTGGTCTAGAAGGGTCCTAAGGTGGGCTAGGAAGGGTCTGTCCAAGGCTGGTCCGAGCCGGTAGGGCCTAGGGTTGAGAATTTGCATGTTTAGGGTACTAGGGTTTGAAAATGTGTTGAGCAGAAAATTCCAGCAAATTTTGGGCTTGTTTCGTGGGTCATAAGTGGTCTAGAAAGAGTGTTTAAGAGGCTGGTCATGTAGGTTTAAGTCACGATTTAAGTTGGGAAGAAATTGGTTAAGTTTCGGGTTGGTTCGGGTTAAAACCGGGACTTCAGTCTAAGTTATAAATGAATCGTACAAGTTTTTATAAGAGCTTGAGTTTACGTCTAAGAAATGTTTACAATATGTTTTGGGATGTTTTAAGGAGTTTAGTATGCTTCGGGAGAATTTTGAGGTCTAGGGGTAAAATGGTCATTTTGGGTTTCAATGGGCAAAATGGTCATTCTGCACCCGAGGTGAGATTTTAGTCTTGGCAGCTCCCTGAGCACATGTTTATCATGTTTTTAAATGTTTATTATGTATCATGCATATGATTTTTATGAAATTATGAAAAGTACGTTACATGCTTGTTTTAAGAAGAATTTGCGTATGTGCACGATTTTGATAAGTGATGGAATGTTGATATTTTGAAGGATGGAAATTGTAACGATCCCGAAAATCAGACTACGTATAAGCCATGCATAATTATTACTATTTTAATTTAAAAATGATTTATATATATATATATATATATATATGAAGGGTCTAATTCATTTTGATATTTGACAAGTCATAACTATTTATTTTAAATGCAAAAGTTTAGTTTTATCTTTTCAGTTAAATACGCGAGGACGGACCGGAGTTTGAAGATTAAAGATAAGATTAATAATAAGAAAGACATTCCTAAATTTAATTTAAGTCAAGGAATAATTTAATTTAAAGAAATAGAATGTTTTAGAATTTATTTAATTAATTAGAGCTAAGTTGGTAAATAAATTCTTTTAGGTTCAATATTTAATTAAAGCTTAAATTAAAATATGTAAACAAGAGAGAATGAATTAATTTAAGTATGAAGTATTCAAGAAATTAAACATAGTATTTAAATGCTTCAAGTTAAATCCATGCAATGCCATGCAAGAGGTTATTATAAATTAAGGTGTAAATTCATTAAAATGTAGAATGAGTATTTAAAACCTTAAGCAATTAACATACAAGATGTAAACAATAAAACACCATGCAAATAAGTAATAATTTTGGGTCCAACATTTAAAATATTCAAAGGTGGATAACTCTCCATTCCAACAATTCCTAATTACAATTCATGGGGTATTCATTTCTCATTTTAATTATCTAATGGGTAGTAAATTTAAATGCAATAACATACCTCATTTCTACTCAACCTATTAGACAACAAAACCGTGTAAATGCAGTAGGAAATAAGGAACAAACCAACGGCAATAAGGGGATTAAGAAACAATTCAAAACCCTTCACCTCCTTCACTTGTAACTCTCATTTTAATGTATGTTATGACCCATTTAACACCACTTATACCATTCATCTTCATTACTTACATATCCTACACTAATATACTCGAAAAACCAGAAGGGATCAGCTGAGCAAAGTCGTGAATGGCAAAGGCAACAAGAGGAGAAGAAACCATTCAAAACCAAACCACTCAAATTCTTGACTTGTAACTCCCAAACTAAAGGCATATAATGGCACCTTTAACACCTATTATATTATTCACCTTCATCACCTACCTTCCCCACAACCTCACCTTCGAAAATTAGCAGAAAACTGCAGCTAATAATCGTGAAAGCAAGAGCAAAACAGTAGGAGAACAAGAGGAGAAATCCAACTCGGTTCCGTCGCGTCGTATTGTCGGTTTTGATTTGTTTTGTGTCAAAACAAATTCCAGGCATGTATATGTTGTTTCTTTTCTCTTCAATCAAGTCCTATAAATATTTTTAAACATTATAAGTTCAAGATTCATGAGGCAAAACGAATTTGTGGCAGCAACACTTTCAAAAAAATCTGCACAGATTTTTTTATGCTCTTTTGGTTCAACTTCACGGTTTGGTTGCTTTTCTGGATTACAGGTAGTTGCTCGGTTCCCGACTCACACGGCTGCTGTTAGGCATGAATTAGAATGTGTTAGGGTGTCATTGGTAACGTATGATTTTCAGATATGCACGTAGTTATAATTATTCATGATGCTATTTTCACCGTACGCTTTACGATACATTATTTTTACGTTGCATGCGATTTTATGATATATTTACTTGCTATTCACGATATATACATGTTGAGTCTTTAGACTCACTAGACTTGATTGTTGTAGGTGTTGATGAGGTCGAGACCGCGGGCGGAGACCAGTGAGCGATCTTGGGACAGCAGTAGTAAACCCGAGGACCTCATGATTTAGTTTATGCACCTTTTATTATTCAAACTCAATTTTAATACGTTGGATTATTTTAAGTTGATGTTTACGTTGGATTAATTTTAAACTGTTTGTTTGAAAACAATATTTGCTTCCGCTGTTATTTTAAAGTTAAAATTATTTACATGTTTATTTTATAAATGGGCAAATTATTTATTTATTTAGAAAAATTTTAATAATTCCGCAAAATTATGAATACGAAATACGGGCCTTTACAGTTGGTATCAGAGCCTATGTTCTTGTAAAAGGTTGTATTACTACTGACCTTGATAAGCTCATGAAGTCTCGCCTTCGGTCTGTAAGTTTTACGTTTACGCTCTTTGTTTAAAGCATGAAATATTTTAACAGCATGTTTTCATGAAATATTTTACGTTCAGATTTTGATTATGCAGTATTTATTTAAATTTAAAGAAATAATGTAATTATGCATGTTGGTTACGTTTGGAATTGGAAATGTCTAAGAATTCGAATATTGGGCTTTAGGAGAAGTTGAAAATGATTTGACTATATTAAATTTTTAGGTCAGTAGTACTGATGTCCTCCTTATGGGTCATAAGTTAATCTTGAAAATTATGAATGCTTTTGGGACTTGTAGAATTTATAAGAAATTGTTGATGTTTCTTGGTTGCTAGTCGAGTAAATTTTTGAGGATTTCATATAAGCAATAGCGATTCGAAGACTACGACAATCTTTAGAATTATAAATGTACAAATTGAGAATTTTAAGTATCTATAAAAAAGTAAGATTAATGAAGAGAATTTATTTAGGATACATGCTCTACCTAGTTAGATTTAAGGGTGGAATTGCATGAATTGAGAAGTTTAGGGACCTAATTGTAATAACTAATAATTTGAGGACCTAAGTGAAAAAAAATAAATTCTAAGGGACTATTTTCGAATTTATCAAATTTTGGGATTAAATTTTGAGTTCGAGAATTTAAAAGTTTAATGAGGTAAAGATGGAAAATTTTATGGGGACAATAATGCAAATTTCGAAGAGTTGTAGGGCCAAGATGTAAATTTGGGGAACTGTAAGGGCCAGATTGCAATTTTCAAAATTTTTAAGGATTAAATGCGAACTTTTGAGGAACACTTGGGATTTTGAGTATTTATAGAAATGTAAGACGTGTTATGGGAATTAATTTTGGGTTTAATAAAATTAAGGCTATTGAACCTTATGATACGGGAAATCTATAAATGAAATTGGGAATACTGAGAACTCATGGGTAATTGTGGAATTTTCGGGATAAAAAAAAAATCTTGAAATGAGAATTGAAAGGTTTAAATGATAAGAATTTTCGGTAATTTAAGCTTGGAAAGATGATTAGAACCTCGAAATAGCTGGATTATATTGTTATAAGGAATGACAACCAAGGATTTAAAGTGATGCCGATTTAAGGTAAAATTTGATCGGTTAGTTAAGTTATAAGGATAAACATTGAGTTAGAAATTTTTTTGGGAATTTAAGTTTGATGTGTCGTAAGTTTTAACCAGGATCTTAGCAGTTAGAATTATACCTTTGGAGGAATTTGATTTTTCTAGAAAGTTGAGTATGATGGATGGTTAGGTTACTCGATATACGCATGTAAGAATTGAATTAGACACCTTATCTTGAGGAATTTTGAAAGTCATTAAGAAATTTGGGACTAAGCGGATATGTGGGCTGGAGTTATACTATCTAATATTATTTGTGTTGAATAAGCTTGAATTTCAAGATTTATAAGATAGGTGTTCATACATAAGTTTTGGGTGAAATAAAAACAAAAAGAGAATTAGAGGCGTTCAACATAGAGTACTAATGAACTAACATTAAGATTTTAATTGAGTAAGAAATCCGAAATTTTGATATGAGAATTTTAGAACTCTATGGGTGATATGAGCGAAGTTGAATTATTAGAGTAAGTTTATCCCTAACATGAGATAACTTATTAAGTTTTATACACTAGACTTAATTAAGCATTGATGATACTTAAGAATGCGACATTTGTTTCAATGAGAAAAGTCCAGAGTCTTAGGCCTCAACTATATTGTAATTGGAAAGAAAATGGTTTAAGCATATAATTGAGACTTGAAGGGCTTTAAAATCTTGGTAGAAGGTCGATGTTGTATAATTTGGTTTTATGGATTAACGTTATTTGAGGTTTAAGATTTGCAACAATTTTATATTTGGGGTATACTCGTAAATAGTTAAGTTATATAAGTTTGGGCTGTAAGATAAAGATTCGATTCAAGGATCTTAGACTAATTTTGTTATGGAGCTGAGATAAGATTTAAATTTTAAGTGTATCACCGAGGATAGAAGTTGATCAGTAACCTTTGGTGCTAAGAGTCTTTAAGTTGAACTGCGTAAATGCTAATGTAATAGGTCGTTGAACATTACGGGTATAGTATAAGGAAGGTAAGACATGATAAGTTTGAACCACCAATTCTAATATTGGGAACAATGAGAAAAGTCAGAATTCGAGGTCATAGTAAAGTAAAGCTAAGTTACCATAAGTCGTTTTAAGTTGCGATTCGCAAATGAGATTTTTGGTAGGCAATCTAATTAGGATTGAAGAAACGTAAGGACAGCCTATGACTTAATTTTTATCAGAGTAGCGCAGCGGTAGCGTGGTTGTTGGGATAATAGAATTAAGAATCTAAACTTTTGGATTATCGAGGATTAGCGAATTTCGGGGACGAAATTCAATTTAAGGGGGGAAGATTGTAACGACCCGAAAATCAGACTACGTATAAGCCATGCATAATTATTACTATTTAAATTTAAAAATGATTTTCATATATATATATATATATGAAGGGTCTAATTCATTTTGATATTTGATAAGTCATAACTATTTATTTTAAATGCAAAAGTTTAGTTTTATCTTTTCAGTTAAATACGCGAGGACGGACCGGAGTTTGAAGATTAAAGATAAGATTAATAATAAGAAAGACATTCCTAAATTTAATTTATGTCAAGGAATAATTTAATTTAAAGAAATAGAATATTTTAGAATTTATTTAATTAATTAGAGCTAAGTTGGTAAATAAATTCTTTTAGGTTCAATATTTAATTAAAGCTTAAATTAAAATATGTAAACAAGAGAGAATGAATTAATCTAAGTATGAAGTATTCAAGAAATTAAACATAGTATTTAAATGCTTAAAGTTAAATCCATGCAATGCCATGCAAGAGGTCATTATAAATTAAGGTGTAAATTCATTAAAATGTAGAATGGGTATTTAAAACCTTAAGCAATTAACATACAAGATGTAAACAATAAAACACCATGCAAATAAGTAATAATTTTGGGTCCAACATTTAAAATATTCAAAGGTGGATAACTCTTCATTCCAACAATTCCTAATTACAATTCATGGGGTATTCATTTCTCATTTTAATTATCTAATGGGTAGTAAATTTAAATGCAATAACATACCTCATTTCTACTCAACCTATTAGACAACAAAACCGTGTAAATGCAGTAGGAAATATGGAACAAACCAACGGCAATAAGGGGATTAAGAAACAATTCAAAACCCTTCACCTCCTTCACTTGTAACTCTCATTTTAATGTATGTTATGACCCATTTAACACCACTTATACCATTCATCTTCATTACTTACATATCCTACACTAATATACTCGAAAAACCAGAAGGGATCAGCTGAGCAAAAAGTAAGTCGTGAATGGCAAAGGCAACAAGAGGAGAAGAAACCATTCAAAACCAAACCACTCAAATTCTTGACTTGTAACTCCCAAACTAAAGGCATATAATGGCACCTTTAACACCTATTATATTATTCACCTTCATCACCTACCTTCCCCACAACTTCACCTTCGAAAATTAGCAGAAAACTGCAGCTAATAATCGTGAAAGCAAGAGCAAAACAGTAGGAGAACAAGAGGAGAAATCCAACTCGGTTCCGTCGCGTCGTATTGTCGTTTTGATTTGTTTTGTGTCAAAACAAATTCCAGGCATGTATATGTTGTTTCTTTTCTCTTCAATCAAGTCCTATAAATATTTTTAAACATTATAAGTTCAAGATTCATGAGGCAAAAGGAATTTGTGGCAGCAACACTTTCAAAAAAATCTGCACAGATTTTTCTATGCTCTTTTGGATCAACTTCACGGTTTGGTTGCTTTTCTGGATTACAGGTAGTTGCTCGGTTCCCGGCTCACACGGCTGCTGTTAGGCATGAATTAGAATGTGTTAGGGTGTCATTGGTCCATTGGTTTGCATCCATACACTCACAAATAAAGGAATGACAGCAAACTTTTTCAAAACTACAGATTTGAGCTTCGTTTTTGGTTCTTGGGTGGTTAAGGGGAGTATTCGAATCTTGGCTGTCCTAAGGACTGTAGCCACGATTAGAACCCTCCCTTAACATGTCTAGGACGTGACCAAGGTGTCCTTTCCAAGCTTGGGTCACAGATCCATTAGAATTGCACAACAACAACACAAGTTCATTTCGTTTCCTTCAAATTCTATGTGTATATACTTTCGGTTTTGGAGATGTTGGATGAATTGTGGTTGGCTCCTAGCCCGTAGCCATTGTTTATACAACACTCCATCATGTCTAGATCGATCCATGGTCGCTCAAATGGCCATTGGAATGAGACAAGACAACAAAACAATGCAATTCATCACACTATACAGAAAGTGGCTCTCTCGGTTTTGAGCTGTGATTGTCCTAGGTGTTTGCTTGGTTTGTGGTTGGCTTTTAGCGCTTAGCCATGGTCCAAGCCATGCCTTGGGATGTTGGTAAGAGTCCTTGGGCGGTGGTTCAAGCCCTTGGCCATTATTTTCAGAGTTTGCTCCACAAACAAGCAAGCTGCCGCTGCTGTATTTTCTGCTTTTTGACAGCAGCTTTGGGTCACGGTTTTGGTGGTGGTTTGAGTCCTTGGTTGGCTTTTAGCCCATGGGCTTGGACTGGACACTACCTTAAGGAGTTAGAAAATTCATGTTTTTGTCCGTTTGTGATTTGGTCGATTATAGAGGTCGTACGAGAATTTACGGTGAAAGGTGCCAAAATGACTCTCGAAAAAGTGTTTTATGTTTTTGGATTCCTTTCACCCATTTTCGTGTTTTATAGTTATTATGCATAATTTTCAGTATGTTTGGGGTATTTTTAATCATGGTTAAACGTCGGTTTAATGTTGGTTCGGGTTGGTACGAAGCCATGGTTAAAAATCAAGTTGTTGGTCCGAATCGTCTCGTTTGTTGGTTCTATTGTTAAGATTTTGTCAAGTTAAGATTTATTGCATGTGTCACATATTAGTAGTAAGTCGCAGCAAGCCTGGGAACGATCCAACTCATCCGGTAAATAAGGTTATAATTATATTACGTGCATAAAAATATAAAATGTTTATTTTTGAGATATATGATATATGTCTTGTGGCCACCTTATGCTTATGGGTTTGGAAGTCGGTAGGAACAACCGAGGACCTCTCCGCTCGGTGAGTTACGACCGGTTTATGATTATGTATGGGTTCAGACATCCAGTCCAAGGGCTGTGATTGATCTCTACCACCCAGTATACTGTGGTTTAGTCTGATCAGGCGCTTACGTTATGTTATGGGCCACTTGCTAGAAACATTATCTCTACCAGAAAATTATGATATGACATGACAGAGCTCTATTGAGCAAAGCTTTTACGTATGATTTTCAGATATGCACGTAGTTATAATTATTCATGATGCTATTTTCACCGTACGCTTTACGATACATTATTTTTACGTTGCATGCGATTTTATGATATATTTACTTGTTATTCACGATATATACATGTTGAGTCTTTAGACTCACTAGACTTGATTGTTGTAGGTGTTGATGAGGTCGAGACCGCGGGCGGAGACCAGTGAGCGATCTTGGGACAGCAGTAGTAAACCCGAGGACCTCATGATTTAGTTTATGCACCTTTTATTATTCAAACTCAATTTTAATACGTTGGATTATTTTAAGTTGATGTTTACGTTGGATTAATTTTAAACTGTTTGTTTGAAAACAATATTTGCTTCCGCTGTTATTTTAAAGTTAAAATTATTTACATGTTTATTTTATAAATTGGGCAAATTATTTATTTATTTAGAAAAATTTTAATAATTCCGCAAAATTGTGAATACGAAATACGGGCCTTTACAGAAATTTTTTGTAACTAACAATGTATATGTAAATTCTTATGATGTATATGTAAATGCTAATGATCTGGCCTAGGCACAGTGGAAGGGTAATACTGTCGTTGATGTCCGACAGCCGCCGGGTACCACGGTTTTATGTTGATGGATCCATCATATAATGATGAAGCGATAAAGCTTATACGAAGGTCACAACTAAGGAACTGAATTTAATTAAAGTTAATATTTACAAATATGATGATACGATTAGCTGTTTGGACATGTTATAATTTCATATAACACATTTACAATTACGCTTTTTAAATTCGTGAAAGGTAAGTTGATTACAGTGTATTTTTCACTGTTGTGTGCTATTTATATGTACTTATTATTCCTGTAGGGTGTGTTGAGTCTTTAGACTCACTAGGTGTGAATGATATAGGTGAGCATGTCGATGAGGGGACTGGAGGTGCCGAATTCTTAGTAGGCATGACTGGATGTGCGCGCACGACACGAGGACCACATTTCTTCCGCACATCACAATTTTATGAGATTTGAAAGGATTTGAACATTTTATACATTGGTTTTGATATGTTGATGATTACTAGGATTTTTACTCATTTACGTTTATGCATATTCTGTTAGACGAGTTTGGTCATTTTAAACTGCATTATTTTAAATTATCAAATATTTACGATTATTTATAAATGGTATATCTTTCAGTAGGGTTGGTTGCATGTAATAAACATTTAGATGTTTGTTTTTGAAAATGTGAGCTGTTTAAAAAAAATTTAATAGCAGTTAAAATTAGCAGATGTTTCAGTTGGTATCAGAGCAAGGGTCCTGTATAGGGTTGTGCCACAGCCAGCTTCTGCAACTCAGTCTTCAAGCCTCGAGTCTATAAGTTTAAATGATTTAAATGTTTTGAAATTTTTATGATACCACCTTCATGTTCACATGATATACGTTTTACAGTATAGGTTTATTTATCGTTATGTTTTGAGATTAGATTCTTTAAAATTTTTATGTATGTTATGACACGAAATGAGAAATTATATGATTTTCATGCATGATGGCTTTGTGGTGGAATTGGACATGATTAACAATTTGGATATTGGACGTTAAGAGAGGTTGAAAATGATTTGACTATATTAATTTTTGGTTAGTAGTACTGATGCTCTACTTATAGGTCATAAGTTAATCTTGAAATTTATGAATGCTTTTGAGGCATGTAGGTTTTCTAAGAATATGCTGATGGTTCGTGGTTAATAGTTGGGTTAATTTTTGAGGATTTTATATAAGCAGTAATGATTCGAAGACTACAACAATATTTAGAAATATAAAAATTTATAACTTGATATTTTAAATATCTATGGAAATTTAAGATTTGGTTACGAGAATTAAGTTTGTAATTAATAAGCTTAAAATTATTGAACTTTATGTTATGAGGAACCTATAGAATGGAATTGGGAACGCCAAGAACTTGAGGATACTTGTGGAACTTTCATAATTGAGGACTAATTTGGATAATTTTCGTGGAAATTAAGAATTAAATTTGTAATTTTTAAGAATTTTGGGGACTAGTTTAGCAGTAAGGAAGAATTGAATGGTTTAAATGATAGGAATTTTTTATGATTTAGGCTTGAAGGGATATTTAGAACCTTGAAACATCTGGGTTATAATGTTATAAGGAATGGTAATCAAGGGCATTGTAGGATGAATCAATACTGGGATTGAAAATCTAAGTGTTAATGGTATAATGTTGTAGAAAATTAAGAATTTAGAGTGATAATAATTTAAGGTAAAGTTTATCAATTAGTTAAGATACAAGATTAGACATTAAGTTGACATATTTTTGGGAACTTAAATTTGATGTATCATAAGTTTTAATCATGATCTTAACAGTTAAGATTGTACCTTTGCTAGAGTTAAATTTTTCTAAAAAGTTGGGTATGATTGATGGTTAGGTTACTCGATAGAAGCATGTAAGAAGTGAGTTAGACATCATGTCTTAAGAAAATTTTTTGAAAGTCATTAAGAAACTTGAGAATAAGTGAATATAAGTGTTGGAATTAGGTTATCTAAGACTACTTGGGTTGTGTAAGTTTGAATTTCAAGTTTATGAAATAGGTGTTCATACAAAAAATTTTGGGTTAAATAAAAGAAAACGGGAATTAGTTGTGTTCAACATAAGTTGTCAATGAACGAATATCAAGATTTTTATCGAGTAAGAAATCTAAAACCTTGATATGGGGATTCTAGAACTCTATGGGTTATGAGTGAAGTTGATTTATTAAAATTAGTATAATGCTACCATGGGATAACTTATTAAGTTCTATACGCTAGTATTAGTTAAGTATTAAGTATACGTAAGAATGCGACATTTGTTGCAATGAGGAAGATCCAAAGGTATTATGCCTTAACTATATTGCAATTGGGAATGAAATAATTTAAGCATGCAATTGATGCTAGAAGGGTTTTACTAAATAGGCAGAAGATTGATATTTTATATTTTGGATTTTAAAGAATTAACACTAATCGAATTTAAGATTTGCAACAATTTAATATTTGGGATGTACTTGTAAATAGTTAAGTTACGTAAGTTCGGTGCCATAAGATAAAGATCCGATTCAAGGATCTTAGGCTAATTTTGTTATGGGGTTGAGATAAGGATTAACTTTTAAGTATATAACCGAGGATTGAAGTCGGTCAGTAAATTTTGGGGCTAAGATTTCCTAAATTGAACTGCCTAAATGCTAATGTAATAGGACGATGAACATTATGGATATAACATAAGAAAAGTAAAGTGCAATAAGTTGGGACATCCTTTGCTAGTATGAGGAATTGCGAGAAAGGTCAAATTCGAGGTCTTAGAAGAATAGAACTTAGTCGCCATAAGTCGTTTTAAGTTGTGATTCGCAAACGAGAATTTGTTACTCAAATTTAATTAGGATTGAGGAGAAGTAATGATACCTTAACAATTATTTTATCAGAGTAGCGCAGCGGAAGCGATGATTTTTGGGATACTAGAATTAAGAGTCTAAACTTTGATGATCGAGTATAAGCGAATTTCGGGACGAAATTCAATTTAAGGGAGGTAGATTGTAATGTCCCGAAAATTTGAAGGTCCACGTAAACCTCATGCATGCAAGTTATTAAATTCCTTTGGTATTTTATTAAATTGTTATAAATAATTAAATTCATGTTTATTTAATGAATTTGTGTTTTAATTCATGGTTTATTTAAAGTTTAATGCATTAGGATTTTAAGTTGCATTTCGCGCTCGAACGAAGAACGGAGACCGGGGATATTCAGGAAAATATTTTTATTTAATAATTATTTTTAATTATTTATTATGTTTTTAAGTATGATTTTTTAAAATGGGCATTGATTGGGTATTTTTACTCGATGGGTCATATTTTTAACATGTACGCAAATTTTATCGATTCGGGGACTTTTTGAGGGCTCCGGCAATATTTTCTAAACCGTATCAAAACAAAATATTTTTCGGGAGTGTTATTGTTTTTGATGGGTTTATTTTTAAGTTTAATGGGCTCAAAACTTTTTTATCCTTTAATTTTCATACTAGGGCCTATTAGTGCTTAATTAATCATTTTAAAAGCCCCGTTGAGCCACCCTAAACCTATTCCTCCACTTAGCGGCCGCCACCACACCTTTAAACAGCTTCTCTCAAGTGTTCTTCAGCAAAAAAAACTCCAGAAAGTCTCGGCCATTGATTGTTCTTCAAGAAAATTTCTCCTCGCTTCTCCGTTACACGTCCAATGCGTTTATCTTCAAGCTTTTTATCATTTAAATACTAAGGCACGCCATGCATCTCTTTTTCTCATCATTTAAACCAATTATAGGCTGATATATATGTACTTGCTTGAGGAATCCCTTAATCTATCATGTGGTTTCATTTTTACAAAGTTTTGACATTGAAAAGTGCTTCATTTTGTACAAAATCACTTTTTCTTGTTTTGGTGTGTAAGGGGATACCGAGTTTGGTGGTCAAGGGGCTGTTCACAGTTGAAAATATTGGTGTCATAGGACTGGATTATGATGAGGGTCGAGATTATGAAAAGGCCGAAGGATTCAAATTGTTTGCTTGAGTCGTGTATGGATAGATCGGAAGATTTGGGGTGCCGGCTCTGATATGGTCATCCCTAGCTCTATACCAGATCCTGGTGGGTCTGAACCGTGGCTTAGTGTGGCTCGAACATGGCTGGAGTTAGTGGAGAAGCCGATATAGGATGACTGAGTCAAGGTGGTCGCTGGTTGAGGTTCTTTTGGTGACTCTCGGCTGTTGGCATGTTGCAACATGCATGGGGCTATGAGCTTGGGTTAGGTCAGTCCAGGAGGGTCCTAAGGTGGGCTAGGAAGGGTCGGTCCAAGGCTGGTCCGAGCCGGTAGGGCCTAGGGTCGAGAATTTGCAAGTTTTGGGTACTAGGGTTTGAAAATGTGTTGTGCAGAAAATTCCAGCAAATTTTGGGGCTTCTTTCGTGGGTCAGAAGTGGTCTAGAAAGGGTGATTTAGAGGCTATTCATGTAGGTTTAAGTCATGTTTTACGTTGGGAAGAATTTGGTTAAGTTTCGGGTTGGTTCGGGTTAAAACCGGGACTCCGGTCCAAGTTTTAAACGAATCGTGTAAGTTTTTATACGAGCTTGAGTTTACGTATAAAAAATGTTTATAATATGTTTTGGAATGTTTTAAGGAGTTTAGTAAGCTTCGGGTCAGAATTTTGAGGTCCAGAGGTAAAATTGTCATTTTGGGTTTACAGGGGCAAAATGGTCATTCTGCACCCGGGCTGAAATTTTAGTCCTAGCAGCCCCCTGAGCACATATTTATCATGTTTTTAAATTTATATGTATCATGCATATGATTTTTATGAAATTATGAAAAGTACGTTACATGCTTGATTTTAAGAAAAATTTGCGTATGTGCACGATTTTGATAAGTGATGAAAATGAAGATGTTTTGAAGGATGGAAATTATTTGTGACTAACGATGTATATGTAAATTCTTATTATGTATATGTAAATGCTAGTGATGAGGCCTAGGCACAGTAGATGGGTAATATTGTTCGCTGATGTCCGACAGCCGCCGGGTACCACGGTTTTATGTAGATGGATCCATCGTATAATGATGAAGCGATAAAACCGCTACGAAGGTCATAACTAAGGAATTGTATTCAATTAAAGTTAATGTTTACGAATATGATGATAAGATTAGCTGTTTTGACATGTTATGATTTCATATGACACGTTTACAATTACGCTTTTAAATTCATGAAAGTTAAGTTGATTATAGTGTATTTTTCACTGTTGTGTGCTATGTATATGTACTTGTTATTCCGATACATTTGTGTTAAGTCTTTAGATTCACTATGTGTGAATGATGCAGGTGAGCATATCGATGAGGGGACTGGAGGTGCCGAATTCTGAGTAGGCAGGACTGGATGTGAGCGCATGACCCGAGGACTACATTTCTTCCCCACATCACGATTTTATTAAATGTGAATGACGCATGTAAGGATTTTACTATTTAGACAGAAGTGTTAGATGACTGAACTGGCTGGGAGGATGGTGCACTAACCCAAGGACGTTTGCTAGTTTTTCTTCACGATTATGCTTTTACATTAATTTAAAGATTTTGGTAACTTCTGGAAGTAAGAGTGGTTTTTGAGAGGATTGATGACGTTTATGCTAGTTTTAGGTTTGGTTCGAAGTTTACGATTTTACGAATTTTACTATAGTTATAAGTTTTGAGAAAAATAGATGTTGAATTTATTTTAATGCTGCAAAGAGTATACATATGTGTTCGGACGAAGCCATAGTATTTAAAAAAAATTATAGTACATTTTTAAAGAAAACGAGTTAGAGACGTTTCACAAAATTACCATATGACCAAATTTGAGATTATAATTAAATTAGGCATAAGTTAACACAAAATTTGAGGTTAAAAAACACACAAAAGTATGTTTGTTTTAGAAGTTGCGAACACTTTATTATACTCGTCCCTTTCAATTTTGTTACCTAACGTGTGATATTTTATTTTTTACCAATATTGGACTGTTATTATTGTTGTTATTTTGTTATTTTTTTAATATAATTTTCAATTAATGTAACATAATAAATTATTAATGTTTTTAAAGTATTGTTCTAAGGTCCAAAATTAAGACGACGTAATCCAACTGCATTCAAATCTAGGTAAAATGATTAATTGCTAATTAAATTATTTTAAAATTTAAAATTAATTATGTGTGATATGTTTATATGATTTTAAATTATTTTCTACTTGGATGCATTAAAATGTATTTTTAAAAGGTTATTTGAGTTGCGATCAAGGAACGGAAAAATCGAGGGCTGAAAAATGGAAAATAATTTTATTAAATAATTTATTTTAATTAATTAAAATAAGGTTGATGTTTTTTGTTATTTTTGAAATAAGGAGTTTTGATGTGATATTATACGCCGAGACGTAATTTTTATCGGTATTCAATTTTCAACGAAAATATAAATTTTTTGACAACTCGACTAATAATTTCACGAACTTTCATAAACGAAATAATTTTAAATGCACTATTGACTTATTGGGCCTAGTATAGCATACTAATGGGTCCAAACTTGCATACAAGTTTTATTATCAATTTCTAAGCCCAAAACCCTACCCCATCTTTTATCAAATACACGCCCATGCCCACACCCCTAAACAATTCACAAGGACTCTTTTCCCTTACAAATAACATACGCACAAACGAAGCATCAGCAAGGGAGTTTCGGTTTTTCTTCAGGAATTCAGCCCAAGGTTTTCTCGTCGTCGTTCTTCGCATCGTCAACGGATTTTCGTGCATTAAATATGCAAATTCATGCCATATTTCTTTCTTTTTTCATCCATCACACCCTAATATGAAATTGTTTATGGTTTTCATGAAAAACAAGTTTCCCTTTTGAATATTTTCGATTTTATGCATTCATGGATGTTTAAGGCATGATTTTTGCATCAAAACTTGATAGTTAATTACATGAAGATGCTGACATGATTAGGGATCGTTTATGGAAGATGCACGGTTTGAGGCAGCACCAAGCTAAGAACAAGATGGAACCGATTATTGCATATATTTTTGACCAAGGGTTCGAGTATGAGGACAACCATACATGGCTTGGATTTGGCTCGACCAGGGCTGGGCTGGGACATGGTTGGATCATTAGAGGAGTCCTAGCCACGCTAGGACTCAAGCTAGTCAGCTAGGGAAGAGTCCAAGCGAGCAAGGACCCTTCCCCAAGCTACCCTAGAGTGACAGCAGCGTAGGAGGGCTCGCAGCTGGTGTCATGGGTTTAGGCTAGGTCTGTGAGGGTCTTGAGAAGGTTCACGAGGGGCTGGGCTCGAGGGGGAGCGTCCTGGTTGGGATTCGAGGAGTCCTATTCTAGTAAGGTTTCTCGGTCGCAGCACTCACCTGGTGCAGGGAGCTTCAAGAGGGCTAGGGTCGAGTCCTAGGGGTCCAGTGGGTTTTGTAGGGTCCAGGGGAGGCCTGGTCAGAAGTTGGCTCAAGGTGGCTCGGCCTTGGCTCGTGGAAACTGGGAGTTGGCTCATGGGTTTTAGCTTAGGGTTTGGCCTTAGGGTTTTTAAAAGGTTAAGGTTTGAAATATGGTTCAACGGGGGTCGAATCATGGTTCACGATGGATAATTAAAATTAAAAAGTCTGTTTAAAACTTGGGAATTTTATAATAAAGTTGGAATTTAAGTCGGTATTAAAACGCATTACGAATTTATAATTAAAGAATAATTAGAAAGCCTCAAATTTAAGCTAACTAAAAATATGATAAATTTAATTTAAGTTTAAATAATTATTTGGGATAGTCTAGAGTTAATGGAATTAAGAAAAATAAAAATCGTGAAATTTTACATCTAGGAGTAAAACGATCTTTTTATACCTGAAAGTAGTAAACGTCATGGCAGTGTTCTGAATGCTGTTTTATATGTTAAAATGATTGTTTTAAATATTTATTGAATTTTAAGATAAAATGTTAACGCTAAAAGATATGTTGCATGCTTGGTTTAAAAAAACGATTATTATATGCATGAATTTTATAAAGTGATGAAAATATGAAATGTTGAAGGAAGTGAAGTAATTGTGACTAATAGGAATACGATGATATGTGAATACGTAAAGCAATGGCTCAGTTGACAAGTGAGAGTGTCGATGATCTCCCCGTCGTCCTGTACTATGGTTACATGCAGATGGATCCATCGACCCCTAATACGAATACGAAAGTCACAATTAGCGATCTGAATTCAACGAAAAAGGAAAACGTATACGTATATGATGAATATGAATATGTTTATGATGAATATGAATATGTTTATCATGATATGAAAATGTTTGAATTTATGCATGACTATGAATTTTTATTTTAAGTAAAAGTATTTTCACTGTTGCATGTGATCTGTATACGTATTATTTGCTATCAAGAATATGGTGTGTTGAGTCTTTAGACTCACTAGGTGTGATCGATGCATGTGAGTTTTATAATAATGATATTGGAGGTCTTGATGGTTGATCTGATTGGACTGAAGGTGCACATAACTCAAGGACCAGCGCTAGTTTTTCCGCATTTATGATTTAAAGTTTATGTTAAAGATTTTTACGACTTTTAATATGCTTTTGAGTTGTTTTTGAGAGGTTTTTATTTTAGCTTTATTGCTATGTTAGGTTTTGAAAATGTATGACGATTTTATGTTTTTTGAACTATTTCCTTTGAATTTTCAAATATAGTTGGTTGTTTATTTTAAAATGGTGCAAGTTATATTTTAAAAATGTATAGGTATATTTTAAATTCGGCCAATTCATGAGAGAAAAAATAATTCTAGTACTTTTTAAGAAAACGAGTAGTTGACTGTTTCAGTTGATATCAGAGCAATGTTCCTACAAAGGGTTATACCACCGTGAAGCTCAATCGTCGAGCCTCAATCTGTAAGTTTAATTGCTTTATATGATTTTATGATGATATCTGCATGATTACATGAACTATATGTTTATGTCACATGTTTAATAGTTTTTTGAGAATACATGTTTTATATGCTTAAAGTTGCTAAAAAGGGATTAATATTTGTTGCATGATTAGAGAACCTAGATTTAAATGCATGTTGGTTAAGTCAGAATTTAGAAAACGTTCAGATATTTTGCCTCCTAGACGCGTACCTATTGCCTATGGGCAAGCCAAGCATGTTGAGGATCGTCATGTGAATGCACCCTCACCTCATAATGGGGATGCTGCTACTCGTGTACTAGAGGGCATGGATCGTTTCTTTGAGCAGCAGTTTCAGCAAGCTCCTAGGCCACACTATGATATCTATGATAAGTTCCGGAGGCTAGGTTCAAAGGAATTTTCTGGCACCACTGACCCATTTGCTGCTGAGGCTTGGATTTGAGCACTTGAGGTGTACTTTTGCTATTTGAATATGGGATATGCTGATCGCGTGAGGTGTGAAACATATATGTTTAAGGATGATGCTTCTTTATGGTGGGAAGGAGCTGAACATGGTATTAATCTCGCCACACTTACTTGGGAGAAATTCAAGAATATATTCTATGAGAAGTACTTTACTGCTACGTCTGAGGACGATTGAAGAGGGAATTTATGACTCTCCGTCAGGGAGACACTTCTGTGGTTGAGCTTGCGAGAAAGTTTGATAGGGGTTGTCACTTTGTACCCCTTATTGATATGGATGCTGCGGAGAAGATTAGACATTTTATGGATGGTCTACGACCTACCATACGTCGTGACGTGATGATAATGCGTCCCTTGGATTATGCTCATGCTACTGCCTATGCATTTCAAGCCGAGCAATCTTTGAAATACATTGATTTTGAGATGCAATGCAAAAGACAACAACACTAGCAGAATTCTCAGCCAATTAAAAAGCCATACACAGGACCTCCTAGACCTCAAGGGCGGCAAAAGCCCCAAGGTTAGGTTAAGAAGCCAGGACCACCAAAGCCACCACAACCTGGAGCACCAAAACCTTCAGAGAGGTTACCATGCAAGGAGTGCAATCGCTTACATTATGGTAAGTGTATGTGGGGATCTTTTAGATGCTTCATATGCAAGGAGGAAGGGCATAAAGCTGCTGATTTCCCGAAGAAGAATGCACCCACTGTGGGACGAGCTTATGTTAAGCATGTCGAGGAGGCTTAAGAGGAGGCAGATACGACCCTTATCACCGGTAACCTAGTTATTTAACGTTTTTATATTGCCTTTATTGCATAAAATGTTAAATTGGTTATTAAAATTGATTTGGGATTAACGATAACCTAGAGAAAATTAGGTTGTATGCTCTACCTTAGTTGGAATTAAGGGCTTGACTAGGGATTTTCGAAAATTTTTTGAGGGACTAATATGCAAATTCTCAAAAATTTAAGGACCAAAATGCAAATTTTCGAAAATATAAGGAATGAAATGCAATTAATCAAAATTTAAGGGCCTAAATTGTAATTTCTGAAAATGTAAGGACCAAAAGTTCAATTTCCAAAATTTAAGGGACAATAAATCAAAATTTTAAAAATTTAAGGGACAATTCGCAATTTTCGATAAATTTCTAGGTACTAAAATACAAATTTCGAAGAATTGAAGGGTCAAAATGCAATTAATCAGAAATTATAGGGGGAAAATTATGAATTTTCTTAGGAACAGTAGGATCCAATCACTCATCTTCACAAATTTTGGGGAAATTAATGATACAAATTCCTTAAACTTCAACACGAATAATCTAAAACATTTTCGACACAGGGAGGATATTCATTCTATGTGTAGCTATCGATGCTTGCTGGATACAGGATCTACACACTCTTTCGTATCCGAGACTTTCGTTAAGCGACTGAATATTACACCTGAGGATATGGGATTGGGTTTCAAATTTTCTATTCCTTTCGGTGACCAAATGATCACAGTCTAGTATTGTGAAGAATCTGGAGCTTCGTTTATTAAAAAATGTGGTTCTTGCAGATCTTATCGTACTTCCTATGCCTGAATTTGACATCATACTTGGTATGTATTGGTTATCAGCGAATGGAGATTCGATAGATTTTCGGCAAAGATCAGTGTATATTCAACTGCCTAGTGGTAAATCTTTTGTCTTCGAGGCAGAGAGGAACAAGCAAATACCGCACATTATCTCTTATCTATGTGCGAGGAAACTTATGAGACGAGGATGCCAAGCTTTTATAGCATGTGTCACTACCGCACATACTACTATCAATCATAAGTTGGAGGATGTTGAGATTGTCAGAGACTTTCCTGGTGTCTTTCCTGAGGAGATTTCTGGCATTCCACCTGACCGTGAGGTGGAATTTTCTATTGAGTTGATGTTGTGTACTCTACCCATTTCTAAAGCACCTTATCATCCAGCACCCACTGAAATGAAAGAATTAAAAGATCAAATCCAAGAACTGCTAGACAATGGTTTTATTAACCCTATTTACTCTCCGTGGGGGGCACCGGTATTATTTGTAAAGAGATGGATGGTAGTATGCGACTCTGTATTGATTATCGAGAGATGAATAGAGTCACTCTCAAGAATAAGTATCATCTACCAAGAATTGAAGATTTATTTGATCAATTGCAAGGAACGTCAATATTCTCGAAGATTGATCTTTGTTCTGGATATCATCAGTTGAAAGTGAAAGAGTCTGACGTTCATAAGACAGTGTTTCGGACTAGATATGGGTAATACCAGTTTATATTCATGCCATTTGGGTTGACCAATGCGCCAATTATTTTCATGGATCTCATGAATCGCGTATTTTAGCCGTATCTGGATCAGTTTTTTATAGTCTTCATCGACGATATTTTGATCTATTCGAAGAATAAGGAAGAGCACAGTCGGCATTTGAGGACAGCACTGCAAGTACTGCAAGATAGGAAGTTGTTTGCAAAATTCAGCAAGCGTGAGTTTTGGCTTGATAGAATGGCATTATTAGGCCACATCATTTCTAGCGATGGATTCGAGGTTGATCCAAGTAAATTCGATGCAGTGAAAGAATGACCAGTACCGAATAGTGTAATCGAGATACGTAGTTTCTTGGGACTAGCTGGCTATTATCGAAAGTTTATCCAGGGATTCACATCTATTGTCGTGCCCATGACCGCCTTGACAAAGAAGAATGCAAAGTTTGTATGGGGATCTGAGTGCCAAGACAATTTTGACAAGTTAAAGCAAGCATTGATTTCAGCGCCAGTGTTATCTATGCCATCGGGGCAAGGAGAGTATGTTCTTTATATCGGCGCTTCTAAACTTGGTTTAGGCGCAGTACGTGATGCAAAACGACCGAGTTATAGCCTATGCGTCGAGATAGTTGAAAGTTCAAGAGAAAAATTACCCCACTCATGATCCTGAGCTTGCAGCGGTAGTTTTTGCATTGAAAATTTAGAGACATTACTTATATGGGGAGAAGTGAAAGATTTTCACCTACCATAAAAGTTTGAAATACTTCTTCACCTAAAAAGAGTTGAATATGTGACAGAAAAGATAGCTTGACTTGGTGAAAGACTACGACTGTGAGATTAGCTACCATCCAGGAAAAGCTAATGTAGTGGCGGACACATTGAGTCAAAAGGCGACAGTTATTACTCATTTATCTCTTAAAATAGCACTGCAGTCCGAGATGAAACGGTTTGAGCTTACAGTATATGTTAGGTCTAAGGCCCCTAATCTTACCACATTGACAGCACAGTCGATTTTGAGAGATAGAATCTGTGAAGGACAGTCTACTGATGATCAATTGCAAAAGTGGATAGTGAGAGATGAAGCCAAGGGCCGGAATTTAAATTCTGAGGTGGATGGTATAGTTCGATATCGAGACCGTTTATGGGTTCCTAGTGACGACTCTTTGACGGAGCTCATTATGAAAAAAGCTCATGACTCACCATATTCTATTCATCCTGGAAGCACGAAGATGTACAAAGATATTCAGTTGTTATATTGGTGGCCGGGCATCAAGAGAGACATTCTGCGATTTGTGACCAAGTGTTTGACAAGTCAACGAGTTAAAGCAGAGCATCAGAGGCCAGAGGAAAGCTTAAGCCACTTCCAATTCTCAAGTGGAAATGAGAAAATATTACTATGGATTTTGTGGTGGGCCGAGGACTATCAAGAAGTTTAATGCTATATGTATGACAGTGGATCGTCTTACGAAATCAGCGTATTTTCTACCTATCAAGACGACATTCACAATGACACAGTATGCTGATTTGTATATTCGAGAGATAGTTCGTCTGCATGGGATTCCCGTATCTATTGTTTCTAACAGAGATCCGAGATTTACATCATCTTTCTAGAAGAGTCTGCATGCAGCGACAGGGACTAAATTATTATTGAGCACAATGTTCCATCTTCAAACCGATGGTTAGTCAGATAGAGTTATTCAAATTTTAGAGGATCTACTTCGAGCTTGTGTGATAGATTTCCAAGGAAGTTGGGAGCCGAAATTACCTCTAGTGGCGTTTTACTTATAATAACAGATATCAATCATCTATAGTGATAGCTCTTTGCGAGGCACTATATGGAAGAAAATATAGATCACCTATTCATTGGGACGAGGTTGATGAGAGAAGGGAAATTGGTCCTGACATAATCGAGCAAACAACCGAGCTGGTAGTAAAAGTTCGAGATAGAATGAAGACTGCACAAAGCTGACAGAAAAGTTATGCCGACAAGCGACGAAGAGAGTTAGAGTTTGCAGTGAGAGACCACGTATTTGCTAAAATAGTGCTTATGAAGGGTGTTATGCGATTTAACAAGAAAGGCAAACTTAGTCCAAGATTCATAGGCCCGTTTGAGGTTTTGGAGAGAATTGGAACACTAGCCTATAGAGTGGCATTGTCACCGATACTATCTAGAGTACACAATGTGTTTCATATCTCGATGATGTAAAAGTACATGTTGAACTCATCCCATGTACTAAATCATGAACATCTGCAATTAACTCCAAATATGACTTATGAAGAAAGACTTATACAAATCTTGGCTAGGCAAGAAAAAATACTCTGAAACAAAGTCATTCCAATGGTCAATGTCAAATGGCTGAATCACTCGGAGGAAGAAGCAACTTGGGAAACCGAGAGGGACTTGAGGAGTCGCTATCCGGAGCTATTTGGTAAGTTCTAATTTCAAGGACGGAATTTTATTTAAAGGAGGAAGGAATTGTAAGGTCGAAAATTAAGACGATGTAATCCAACTACATGCAAATCTAGGGAAAATGAATAACAGCTAATTAAATTATTTTAATTTCTTAAATTAATTATGTGTGATATGTTTATATGATTTTAAAGTAGTTTTCTACTTGGATGTATTAAAATGTATTTTAAAAAGGTTATTCGAGTTGCGATCAAGGAACGGAGATCGAAGGCTGAAAAATAGAAAATAATTTTATTAAATAATTGTTTTTAATTATTTAAAATATTGTTGATGCTTTTTATTATTTTGAAAATAAGGAGTTTTGATCTGATTTTATATGCCGAGACGTAATTTTTATCGGTCTTAGATTTTCAACGAAAATATGAACTTTTTGACAACTCGGCTAATAACTTCACGAACTTTCTTAAACAAAATAATTTTTAAATGCACTATTGAGTTTATTGGGTCTAGTATAGCATACTAATGAGCCCAAGCTTGCACACAAGTTTTATTATCAATTTTTAAGCCCAAAACCCTGCCCCATCTTTTATCAAATACACGCCCACACCCCTAAACAATTAACAAGGACTCTTTTCCCTCACAAATAACACACGCACACACGAAGCATCAGCAAGAGAGTTTCGGTTTTTATTGAGGAATTTAGCCCAAGTTTTTTTTCACCGTTCTTCGCATCGTCAACAAATTTTCTTGCGTTAAATACGCAAATGCACGCCATAATTATTTTTTTTCTCATCCATCACACCCTAATATGAAATTGTTTATGGTTTGCATGAAAAAGAAGTTTCCCTTTAGAATATTTTCGTTTTTAAGCATTAATGGATGTTTAAGGCATGATTTTTGCATCAAAACTTGATATTCAATTACTTGAAGGGCTGTCATGATTAGGGATCATTTATGGAACGTTTTTACACAAATTATGAGTCCTAGGATGCATGATTTGAGGCAGCACTAAGCTAAGAAAAAGATGGAACCGATTATTGAATGTATTATCACCAAGGGTTCGGGTATGAGGACAACCATGCATGGCTTGGCTTTGGCTTGACCAGGGCTGGGCTGGGACATGGTTGGGTCAGTAGAGGAGTCCTAGCCATGCTAGGACTTTAGCTAGTCGGCTAGGGAAGAGTCCAAGCGAACAAGGACCCTTCCCCAAGCTATCCGAGAGTGACAGCAGCGCAGGAGGGCTCGCAGCTGGGGTCATGGGTCTAGGATAGGTCGGTGGGGGAGGGTCGAATGGTTGGGCTGCGAAGAGTTCTAGTCTAGTAAGGTTTCTCGGCCGCAGCACTCACCTGGTGCAGGGAGCTTCGGGCGGGCTAGGGTCGAGTCCTAGGGGTCCAGTTGGTTCAGTAGGGTCATGAGAGGTCTGGTCAAAAGTTGGCTCAAGGTGGCTCGGGTTTGGCTCGTGAAAACCGGGAGTTGGCTCATGGGTTTTAGATTAGGGTTCAGCCTTAGGGTTTTTAAAAGGTTAAGGTTTGAAACGTGGTTAAACGGGGGTCGAATCATGGTTCACAAGGGCTAATTAAACTTAAAAATTCCATGTTTAGAACTTGAGAATTTTATAATAAAGTATGAATTTAAGTCGGGATTAAAACGTATTACGAATTTATAATTAAAAAATAATTAGAAAGCCTCTAATTTAAGCAAATTAAAATATGATAAATTTAATATAAGTTTAAATAATTATTTGGGATAGTCTAGAGTCAACGGCATTAAGAAAAAGTCAACATTGTGAAATTTTACGTTTAGGGATAAAACGGTCATTTTACACCTTAAAAATAGTAAACGTCATGGCAGTATCCTGAATGTTGTTTTATATGTTAAAATGATTATTTTAAATGTTTATGAAATTTTATGATGAAACATTAACGCTAAAAGATATGTTGCATGCTTGGTTTAAAAAAAACGATTATTATATATGAATTTCATAAAAAAATTAAAATATGAAAATTTGAAGGAAATGAAGTAATTGTGAATAATACGAATACGATGATATGTGAATAAGTAAGGCCAAGGCTTATTTGACGGGTGAGAGTGTCGCTGATGTCCCCACCGCCCAGTACTGTGGTTACATGTAGATGGATCCATCGACCCCTAATACGAATACGAAAGTCACAATTAACGATCTGAATTCAACGAAAAATGAAAACATATACATATAAGATGAATATGAATATGTTTATGATGGCATGAAAATGTTTGAGTTTAAGCATGACTATGAATTGTTATTTTAAGTAAAAGTATTTTCACTGTTTCATGTGATTTGCATACGTATTATTTGCTATCAAGAATATGGTGTGTTGAGTCTTTAGACTCACTAGGTGTGATCGATGCAGCTCAGTTTGATAATAATGATATTGGAGGTCTTGATGGTTGATCTGACTGAACTGAATGTGCACATAATCCGAGGACCATCGCTAGTTTTTCCGCATTTATGATTTAATGTTTATGTTAAAAAAATTTACGACTTTTATTATGCTTTTGAGTGGTTTTTGAATGGTTGTTAATTTTAGCTTTATTGCTAAGTTGGGATTTGCAAACGTATGACAATTTTATGTTTTTTGAACTATTTCCTTTGAATTTTCAAATATAGTTGGTTGTTTATTTTAAAATTGTTACAAGTTATATTTTAAAAATTTATAGGTATATTTTAAATTCGGCCGATTCATGAGAGGAAAAAAAACATTTCTAGTACTTTTTAAGAAAACGAGTAGCGATCGTTTCAATTGTTATAATAATATTTAAAATTTTTAATTTATAATAAAAATGTTAAAATTATTATAATTAATTAATTAATTAGTTTTTCAGAATTAAATAATTATTAAAATAACCGCAGGAAATCGGATCTTTAAAATATATAGGACTCTCAACTAATTTATTTGAATCGAAGGGAGTATGACATCTTTGTACAAACCCATTCAGCTAGGATTTACGCTACTGCCTAACTGAACTCCTAGCACTCAAGATTGTAGACAGCACCTCAAAATCAGCATATTTTTTAATGTCTCGTATTCAAAGACTACATACACAAGTTTAATGTCTTTATGCAAGACTCACTCAACTAATAGTTGAAGTTCAACTTCTTGTATATGTGTGAGTGATTGTGTGTGAGGACTTTATCCTTTACAGTGTACATCTCAAATATATCCTCACACAAGAGCTTGTGCTCTCAACTAGCTGATTTCTTCATGTTACCTGCCCATGCTTTGAATCCTCTTCAAAAGCTCTTATTTGATCTTCAAGATGATGTATTTATAAGTCCCAACAATGATATATACGTTAGACACAATAATATGACCGTTTGGAAAGTTTCTGTACTGTTTCTGAGATTGCAACAATCAAATTTGTCTTGCTGGACTTTTTCCCGACTGGTCAACTCGATTGGTGGTTCAGTTCAACTGGTCAGCAGCTGGTTCAGTTCAACTGGTCTTCAGCTGGTCTGGTTCAGTTCAGTTGGTCAGCAGCTGGTTCAGTTCAGTTGGTCAGCTTCTGGTTCAGTTCAATTCAGCTGGTTCAGTTCAGCTGGTTCGGTTCAGTTCAGCTGGTGTGCTGAAATCATCCTAGCTGATTTCATTTTGTGCAGAACCAGTAGCTTCATTGTCATTTATCAGCATCTTAAGCTTCGATTCAGACTTTGACTTCTGAAGATGATTTGTAGATCGTCGTCTTATCTTTCCAACGTATACCGAATCGATTCATTCCAATAATCGAGCTGAGAGATATGGAGAAAATTCCGCAACTGCTCATTCCCAACTGATTGTTGTTTTCTTGCAATCAGTTTGGTAATTGAGAGATCAATTATACCTTAATAACATCCGAATTTGTCATACCAACGTGAAATACAACTTGTTCCAAATTGCGTTTTCTGATCAGTGAAGTTGGCGGATTGTCATTTGGATCATCCAATGGAGATATATCATCAAAGTACCGAAGCTTGTCAGAAATTCAGTTTGTGCCGAATTCAGTTTCAGCTTGATTCTTGTTTTAATAACTTCACACTTGAGTAAATATGTTAGAAACACAATAACAATTTTTGTTAACATCAAAATAAAGATTGCGAACATGAAATGTTCCAACATATTTTAGATTTTTGAGGTACGCTAAATGTCTTGTGACCAATTACGAACGGGTTTGAAAGCCGGAGAACGTGTCCGGGGACCTCTCCAACTATAAACGGATTTGGAAGTCGGTGAACGTGACCGAGGACCTCTCCACCCTAGTAAAGCATGACCGGGTTTAGATCAAGAATGGAAAGCGGTAAAGCATGACCAGGGACCGATCCACCCGGTAAAGCATGATCGGGGATCAAATGTATGTGGCAGTGGATTTCCCTATCAGCCTAGTACTGTGGTTTAGTTTGATCAGGCACATTTATGTATGGGTCACTTGCTTTGAAACATATCTCTACGCAAAATGATGAAGTTTATGTACGTTCAATTATGTATGATGCAAGCATGCTTAAGAAACGTTTTACGTTGATGGCACGTCTATGTTATGTATGTATGTTCGAACTTATATATGCATGTTCAAGTTTCAAGTATGTATGCTCTATTTTAAAGATGCATGTGATTTTATTACGTATTACTTGTTATTTTCAGTTTATACATGTTGAGTCTTTAGACTCACTAGACATGATCGATGCAGGTGAGGATAACTTTGAGCAGACGATGGGTGGGGACCAATGAGCTGGCTTGGATTGGGCAGGAGGCTAAACCAGAGGACCGCCCATGTTTTTATGAATAGTTTTATGCATGTTGTTTCAAATACTACGATTTTCATAAAATGGTTTATGATTTTTAAACGATTATTACTTTTTGCAAACTTTGTTGTGGTTGTTTTTATTGCAAATGTTTTTAGACGAGCAAGTTATTTTAATGCAAATTTGAAAGTTTATTTTGTATTTTAGAAATTTTAAATTTCTCCGCAAATTTGAAAATAGTTAAAGGTACGGTACGTTACAGTTGGTATCATAGCGGTGTTCTTGTAAAGGGTTATGCCTACTTCCAGTTGCGAGAAACTCACGAAGCCACACCTCAAGTCTGTAAGTTTTAAGGTTTTAAATTATTTCATGTAGTAGGCATTAAGTCATGATTTCCGGATGTACATATTTAAATTCAAACTACGTACATCATATGATATGGATATTATGTTCATGCATGTTGGGTTTACGTGTTGGGTAAATTGTGGAACATTATGCCTCATAGACGTAGGATAGTGCGTGAGGCGGGCGATGAGAATAGAGCAGCTCAGGATGGGGAGAGGGTCAGTCCTCCTCGTCCACCGCCAGATATCCAGGCGCAGATGCTTGCAGGGATGACTCAGTTCTTCGCACAGTTTGCGAGGAACCAGGCTGCAGTAGATACAGGGGCTAGGCCCAGACCAGAGGGGGTGTATGAGCGGTTCAGGAGGATGGACCCAAAGGAGTTTTCGGGGACTACAGACCTGATGATAGCTGAAGTATGGATTAAGTTTATCTAGGTAATTTTTGTGTTTATGGAGCTACAGGACGAGATACAGGGTCAGGTTTGCCACTTACCTGCTTACAGGAGACGTCAGACTTTGGTGGGAGAGTGCTTCAGTGATAGTGAACCTGCAAACACTGACCTGGTATAGTTTTAAGGAGGTCTTTTACTCCAAGTACTTTACTGAGGAAGTACGCTCCCCCCTGACCAGAGAGTTCATGATGCTGAGTCAAGGAGACAGCAGCGTAGCTGATTTCGTGAGGAAGTTCGAGATGGGGTCTCACTTCGTGCCCCTAATTTCTAACGATGCCTCGGAGAACATTTCCTGGGACCTCTCCAACTATGAATGGGTTTGAAAGTCGGTGAACGTGGCTGAGGACCTCTCCACCCTAGTAAAGCATGACCGGGTTTAGATCAGGATTGGAAAGCGGTAAAGCATGACCAGGGACCAATCCACCCGGTAAAGCATGACCGGGGATCTCATGTATGTGGCAGTGGATTTCCCTATCAGCCTAGTAATGTGGTTTAGTTTGATCAGGACACATTTATGTATGGGTCACTTGCTTTGAAACATATCTATACGCAAAATGATGAAATTTATGTATGTTCAAGTATGTATGATGCAAGCCTGCTTAAGAAAAATTTTACGTTGATGGCACGTCTATGTTATGTATGTATGTTCAAACTTATATACGCATGTTCAAGTTTCAAGTATGTATGCTCTATTTTAAATATGCATGTGGTTTTATTACGTATTACTTGTTATTTTCAGTTTATACATGTTGAGTCTTTAGACTCACTAGGCTTGATCGATGCAGGTGAGGATGACTTTGAGGAGACGAGGGGTGGGGACCAATGATCTGGTTTGGACTGCGCAGGAGGCTAAACCCGAGGACCGCCAATGTTTTTATGAATACTGTTATGCATGTTGTTTCAAATACTCTGATTTTCATGAAGTGGTTTATGATTTTTAAACGATTATTACTTTTGGAAAACTTGGTTGTGGTTGTTTTATTGCAAATGTTTTTAGACGAGCAAGTTATTTTAATGCAAATTTGAAAGTTTATTTTGTATTTAAGAAAATTTAAATTTCTCCGTAAATTTTAAAATAGTTAAAAGTATGGTGCGTTACAGTTAGTATCAGAGCGGTGTTCTTGTAAAGGTTATGCCTACTTCCAGTTGCAAGAAACTCACGAAGCCACACCTCAAGTCTGTAAGTTTTAAGATTTAAATTATTTCATGTAGTAAGCATTAAGTCATAATTTCCGGATGTGCATATTTAAATTCAAACTATGTGCATCCTATGATATGGATATTATGTTCATGCATGTTGGGTTTACGTGTTGGGTAAATTGTGGAACAATATGCCTCCCAGACGTAGGATAGTTCGTGAGGCGGGCAATGAGAATAGAGAAGCTCGGGATGGGGAGAGGGCCACTCCTCCTCGTCCACCGCAAGATATGCAGGCGCAGATGCTTGCAGACATGACTCAGTTCTTAGCACAGTTTGCGAGGAACCAGGCTGCAGTAGATACAGGGGTGCGGCCCAGACCAAAGGGGGTGTATGAGCTGTTCAGGAGGATGGACCCAAAGGAGTTTTCGGGGACTACAGACCCGATGATAGCTGAAGGATGGATTAAGTCTATCGAGTTAATTTTTGTGTTTATGGAGCTGCAGAACGCAGACAGGGTCAGGTGTGCCGCTTACCTGCTGACAGGAGACGTCAGACTTTGGTGGGAGAGTGCTTCAGTGTCAGTGAACCTGCAAACACTGACCTAGATAGTTTTATGGAGGTCTTTTACTCCAAGTACTTCACTGAGGAAGTACGCTCCCCCCTGACTAGAGAGTTCATGATGCTGCGTCAAGGAGACAGCAGCGTAGCTGATTTCGTGAGGAAGTTCGAGATGGGGTGTCACTTCGTGCCCCTAATTTCTAACGATGCCCGGGAGAAGTTGATGCATTTTATGAATGTTTTGCGGCTGATCTTGCGCCGTGATGTGAGAGTTGCTGGTCCTACCACCTATGCCATTGCCGTGTCTAGAGCCTTGGCGGCAGAGCAGGACCAGAGAGACATAGAGATTGATAGGTAGGGCAAGAGGCCCTATCAGGCGCCTCAGCAGCAGCAGCCACAACAACCTCAATTTAAGAGGCCTTTCCCAGGACAGCAAGGGAAGAGACCTATTCAGAGACCGCCGAAAGGCAAGGCCCTATCCCTCAGCAGAAGGCTTCTCAGAGGCCGGGAGAGCACCTGGTGTTCCCGAAGTGCAACCGCCAACATCCGGGACAGTGTTTATGGGGGTCGGGCAAGTGCTTAAAATGCGGAGCCAACAATCATATGCTGAGAAACTGCCCGCAGTGGATGCAGCCGATCCAGGGAAGAGTGTTTGCCATGGAAGCAGAGGAGGCGGACCTAGATACGAGCCTGTTGACTGGTAACTTATTTAATTCAGCACCGCATTATTTTTGCTAGGCATGTTTCGAATTTTATTTGGGATTATTAGTGTGCTAGTAGTATTTTGGTGACTTGTGTAGAGTTTTTTCTACTGTGCATGAGGTTAAGATTAGAATTTTTTGGATATAAGTTTTTGTGTTGTACAAACGTCTCGGATGAAATATTTTTTAAAGAGAGTAGCCACGAAGGCCTTGATAGATTCAGGGGCCACTCACTCTTTTATTTCGAGTCTAATGGACTCTACGTGAGCTATTAAGTGACAGTCCCATTAGGGGAAGAATTGTCAGCTACTAGCGTGGTCAGAGACATCGATCTCGAACTGCAACGCCACCTAGCGTACGCCGATCTGATTGTGTTGTCAATGCCAGAATTCGATATCTTCCTGGGAATGGACTGGCTGACGAAGAACAGAGTTCTCATAACTTTCAGAAAAGGTCAGTGTTGGTAAGACCTTTGGTCATGGAGCAGTTTCTTTTTGAGCCAGATAGATGGAGAAGTTTTCCTCACATGATCTCTTGCATGCAGGCACAGAGACTTATTCATAAAGGTTGCCAAGATTTCTTGTCCAGCATCGTTTCCGCACCTGACGTAGTCGATATCTGATGTATCGATTGTCAGAGATTTTCCTGATGTCTTTCCAGACGACGTCACAGGCCTTCCATCAGAGAGAGAGGTGGAGTTTGCCATCGACCTTATGCCAGGCACTGTGCCAATTTCAAAGACATCGTACCGTTTAGCTCCAGCTGAGATGTTTGAACTCAAGCAGCAGATTCAGGAGCTCTTGGATAATGAATTCATCTGCCCTAGTTTCTCACCATGGGACGCACCAGTACTCTTCGTAAAAAAGAAGGATGAGTGCATGAGGTTGTGTATCGATTACCGAGAACTAAACAAGATAACAATCAAGAATAAATACTCACTTCCAAGGATCGAGGACTTGTTTGATCAGTTGTAGGGAGCTACAGTGTTCTCTAAGATAGATCTATGATCAGGTTATCATCAGCTGAAGGTAAAGGATGCAGATGTTCATAAGACAGACTTCAGAACCAGGTATGGGCACTACGAGTTCTTAGTAATAGCGTTTGGAATGACGAATGCTCTAGCGATAGTTATGGACTTTACGAATCGAGTATTTCAGCCTTACCTAGATCAGTTCGTCATAGTGTTCATTGACGACATTCTTATCTACTCGAAGAACCATGACGAGTACAACCAGCACTTGAGTATAGTTTTACATGTCTTGCAGAGTCGCAAGTTGTTTGCCAAATTCAGTAAGTGTGAGTTTTGGTTAGAGAATGTAGCATTTTTGAGTCATATAATATCTGGCGGTGGTATTGAGGTGGATCCAGCTAAGGTAGCAGCAGTTAAGGAATGGGTTGAGCCAAAGAATGCGTCAGAGATAAGCAGTTTTCTAGGCTTAGCGGGCTACTACGGGAAATTTATTTAGGGATTTTCTTCAATTGCAGTGCCACTCACTTCATTGACTAAAAAGAAACCTAAATTCATATGGAACAATGAATGTCAGAAGAGCTTTGATGCTTTGAAATAAGCTCTTATCACAGCGCCAATGATAGCCATGCCTGCAGGGCAAGGAAATTTTGTGCTTTACACCGATGCTTCTATGGTCGGTTTGGGCGCAATTTTGATGCAGCATGGTCGGGTTATAGCTTGTGCCTCTAGACAGTTGAAAGTGCATGAGAGAAACTACCCGACTCATGATCTTGAGTTAGCTGCCATTGTCTTTGCATTGAAGATATGGAGACATTATTTGTATGGAGAGAAATGTCAGATATTAACTGATCACAAGAGTCTCAAGTATTTCTTCACGCAGAAAGAGCTGAATTTGAGACAAAGATGGTGGTTGGAGCTAGTGAAAAACTACGATTGTGAAATTAGCTCTTACCGGGGAAATCTAATGTTGTGGCAGATGCCTTGAGTAGGAAAGTTGCAGTCGTAGCACAACTATTAGTACAGAAATCTCTTTAGTCAGAGATTCGGTGATTTGGGTTAGAGGTTTATCCTAAGGGCAGAACTCCTAAGCCATCTAATCTGATAGTCCAGTTTTCTTTGTTTGACCGAATCCGTAGAGGTCAGCCTTCAGATGAGCAGTTGAAGAAATTGAGACAGAAGGATGAAGCCAAGGGCAATGTAATCTACACAGTATCCGATGGTATTGTGAGGTACAGAGGAAGGATGTGGGTGCCTAGTGTTGATTCGATCAGAGAGGATATTTTGTCAAAGGCACATACATCTCCGTACTCTATCCATCTAGGAGGTACTAAGATGTACAAGGATTTGCAGATTCTGTATTGATGGCCAGGTATGAAGCGGGAAATCCGTCGATTTGTGTCTGAATGTCTCACTTGTCAGCAAGTGAAAGCAGAGCATCAGATGCCAGCAGGAATGCTTAAGCCGCTCCCTATTCCCGAGTGGAAATGGGAGAATATCACCATAGACTTCGTTGTTGGTTTACCAAGGTCAGCCAGAGGATCCAATGTCATTTGGGTTATAGTGGATCGACTTACTAAGTCAGCACACTTCTTGCCAATGAATACAACTTTCTCCATGACATCGTATGCGAAGCTCTATATCAGGGAGATAGTTCGGTTGCACGGAATCCCAGTTTCTAACGAGTACGCCAGGAACTCGAGGTTCACATCGTTCTTCTGGAAGAGTTTACATGCAGCCATGGGGACGAAGTTGTTATTTAGTATTGCATTTCACCCTCAGACTGATGGCCAGTCTGAGCGAGTGATCCAGATTTTGGAGGATTTTTTGAGAGCTTGCGTGATCGATTTCCATGGGAATTGGGAATCAAACCTACCCCTTGTGGAGTTTACATACAACAATAGCTTCCAATCATCTATAGATATGGCTCCGTACGAGGTATTGTATGGGAGGAAATGCAGATCGCCGATTCATTGGGATGATGTCGATGAGAGATCAGAACTTGGTCCGAGATTTATTGGACCGTTCGAAATCCTTGACAGAGTTGGGACACTAGCTTATCGTGTAGCCATACCGCCGAATCAGGCCGGTGTACACAATGTGTTCCACGTCTCGATGCTCAGGAAGTACCTAGCGAATCCTTCGCATGTTTTTGAGCTACGAGCCATTGCAACTTGCTCCAGATCTGTCGTATGAGGAAAAACCTGTCCAAATCCTAGACAGACAGGAGCGGAGACTTCGGAACAAGGTGACCAAGTTGGTCAAAGTCCGGTGGCTGAAGTCAATCAGTGGAGGAGGCCATTTGGGAGACAGAATCAGATATGAGAAGTCGCTATCCAGAACTGTTTGTTAAGATTTAATTTCAAGGACGGAATTTATTTGAGTGGGGCAGGAACTGTAGAGCTCAAAATTAGTACACGTAAATCTCATGCATTTATTTAATTGTTAAATTATTTAATCAAATTTAAAATGATCTTTGAGATGCATGATTTATGAAAATGCATTATTTTAAATTATTTATGTTTATGTGATGCGCGTTAAATGTTTTCTTGAGTTTCATGTTTCAGGCGATTATTCGATGCGGGATCGAGAAAAGAGACCGAAGACGATTTTTGTAATTTGAAAATATGGTATTTTATTTTAAGTTAAGAATTTGACATTTAAATGATTTATTAATTTTTTAGCACTTTTAAAGCCTGCTTTAATTATTTAGTGATTTTAAGATTTTTAAAACTTTTAAAATTTATCAATTGTGTATTTTAAATTTTTAAATTGTGTCAGCATTTTTATTAGCATTTAATCTAGAATTTCAGTAGCAATTTAATTAGTATTTTTAATTAGCTTGTTAATTGGATGATTAAACATTTTAACCTCAATTAATCACAAAAACTCACACACACACTTACACAGCTGATATACGCACACATTTTATTTCATACCATCTCATTTTTTTAGAAGAAAATTTTATGGTTCTAAGAACCAAGAGCAGTCGCTCCTCTCCTCTGTATTTTTCAGAAATTTTTGTTGGGCTTTATTCAAGAATAATCGTGCCACGTTCGTCCCGGATCGTCCCTCTCATCATCCCCGCCTCGGTATCGTCGTTTCGGTAACTTTAAAAATCAAAAGGCATGTATATTCGTTCGTTTTCCCATCGATCTTGTCATAGTAATAATTTTGATGTTTATTGTATGAAAAACATGTGTATGTTATGCAAAAGTTTGAGCAAAAATGGTTGGATCGCTTTTGAAATGATTTTTGGATCTCAAAACTCAAAATTTGATGTCATTTTAAATACTGCAATTTTTTGGTCGATTTTCTGGGAAACCTTTCAACATATAAATCATAGAACTTTTTGATACCTTTGACTTGACAGTAAATGCGAATTTGTGGGACTGCTCAAACTGCGAATTTCTGAAAATACGTTCTCGATGTGTTCTTGATGTTTATTGTTGCAGGCTTCGTTAGGGATCGACGGGTGATCGCTTCTACGTTTAAGTATGTTGAGTATAATGTTGGGATGGTTTTTGTGTGTCGGTTCGCGTCGATAGGCACTTGATTGCGTTAGAAGTCATAGGATGCGTTTTTGTGTGAAAATGTCGTGTTTACAGGTTGTGTTGTGTTGTTTGGAGTGCGTCGTCGTTTGGGGCATTTGTATGGGTTTGAGTTAATGCCGTAGCATCCTAGGATGGGTCTCGAGGCGTTGGTTCACGGTCCGTATTATCGAGTTAGGATGAATAAGCCATAAGTGTAGTGTTTCTCCGTTGGTTTACAATTCCAGCATGTACACAGACCCTTAGCCGGACCCTGACACGGGGTACGTACCCTTGTTTCCTTCGAAATGCAAAATTACAGCATGTACCCGGACCCTTATACGGGGTCCGTGTTCTGCATTAAAAAAATTAAATTTTTTTAGAAATTGTTTTGGGGTTTGATGTCATGATTTAGTACGATGATTAAACGAGGTCGAGTCCCGAGAGATTTAGAACGTCATAAGGAAATTTTTCATTTTTGGGTGTGAGCATGACTAATACGCCTAAGTTATGAAAGATAAGTTTTTGAACTCATGTTAGTATTTGCAGCAGTAGCCCCAAGCGAAATCCAACGGATCCCTCAACGCCAAGTAAGTATGTTCGACGTGGAAAAGAAAATATTTTATGTTTTTGAGGTATGCTAAATGTCTTGTGACCAATTATGAATGGGTTTGGAAGCCGGAGAACGTGTCCGGGGACCTCTCCAACTATGAACGGGTTTGGAAGTCGGTGAACGTGGCCGAGGACCTCTCCACCCCAGTAAAGCATGACCGGGTTTAGATCAGGATTAGAAAACGGTAAAGCATGACCAGGGACCAATCCACCCGGTAAAGCATGACCGGAGATCTCATGTATGTGGCAGTGGATTTCCCTGTCAGCCCAGTACTGTGGTTTAGTTTGATCAGGCACATTTATGTATGGGTCACTTGCTTTGAAACATATCTCTACGCAAAATGATGAAGTTTATGTATGTTCAAGTATGTATGATGCCAGCATGTTTAAGAAAAGTTTTACGTTGATGTCACGTCTGTATTATGTATGTATGTTCAAACTTATATAAGCATGTTCAAGTTTCAAGTATGTACGCTCTATTTTAAAGATGCATGTGGTTTTATTAGGTATTACTTTTTATTTCTAGTTTATACATGTTGAGTTTTTAGACTCACTAGACTTGATCGATACAGGTGAGGATGACTTTGAGAAGACGAGGGGTGGGGACCAATGAGCTGGCTTGGACTGCGCAGGAGGCTAAACCCGAGGACCGCCCATGTTTTTATGAATACTTTTATGCATGTTGTTTCAAATACTCTGATTTTCATGAAGTGTTTATGATGTTTAAACGATTATTACTTTTGGCAAACTTGGTTGTGGTTGTTTTTATTACAAATGTTTTTAGACGAGCAAGTTATTTTAATGCAAATTTGAAAGTTTATTTTGTATTTAAGAAAATTTTAATTTCTTCGCAAATTTTAAAATAGTTAAAAGTACGGTACATTACACTTAGGCTCTTTCTTCAGCAACCACACTTCCACCTTTCCCCTTCAAAAATTTCAGCAATTCACGCCCATTTTCCTTCAAGAAATCAGTGCAGCAACTCGTCTCGAATCAACCCTCGCATCTCTCCACTTCGTTCTTCGTCGTTTCGTGAGTATATTCATCAGAGGTATGTATATTATTTCGTTTGTGCATTGATCTTGTCATAGTATATGTTTTGATGTTTATTATGTGTAAAAAATTCATGTTTGTTATGCAAAAGTTTGAGCAAAAACGTTTGAAACAATTTTGGATCAAAAATTTTAGATCTCAAAACCGAGTTTGCTGTCATTTTGAATACTGTGAAATTTCGGTTGTTTTTGTGGAAAAAAATTTAAACATATAAAACGTAGTACTTTTTTATATCTTCAATTTGACAGTAAATTCGTAATTTTTGGACAAGAAACGCGTGAGTTATGATCATTTTTGTGGGACTGATCAAGCTGTGAAATTTCTGTGTCACAAAACCTATAACCCTCTGTTATTTTGAATTCTGCGAATTATAGGTTGGTTTTCTAGAATTGTTTTCAACAATTGATTTATAGTACTCTGTGTTATCTCCGATTCGATAGCAAATTCGTAATTTTATGATAAGAGAGATATGATTTTTATCGTAAAACCGCTCAAGCTGTGAAAATTTGTGCATATTATTCACATTTTCTTAAGTTTTGGTCGCACGCTTCGTTGGAATCTCCTGAATCTTTGTTGTTGTGGTTAGGGCAGCATGTCCAGAGCATTCAAACGAAGCCCTCGACGTTTTTAAGTGTGTTCAGCGTGCAAAAAGAAAATATTTTATTTTGAGGTATGCAAAATGTCTTGTGACCAAATAAGAACGAGTTTGGAAGCTGGTGAACGTGGTCGGGGACCTCTCTACCCCGGTAAAGCACGACCGAGTTTAGATCAAGATTGGAATGCGGTAAAAGCATGATCAGGGACCAATCCACCCGATAAAGCATGACCGAGGATCTCATGTATGTGGTAGTTGACATCCATACCAGCCCAGTACTATGGTTTAGTCTGATCAGACGCATTTATGTATGGGTCACTTACTTTGAAACATATCTCTACGCAAAATGATGATGTTTTTGTATGCTCAAGTATGTATGATGAAATTATGTTTATGAAAAGTTTTATGAAACGATGGCACGTCTATGTTTATGTATGTCCGTTCAAGTTTAAGTATGTATGGTCTGCTTTAAAATGCATGTGGTTTTATTATGTATTAATTTTTATTCTCAGTTTATACGTGTTGAGTCTTTAGACTCACTAGACTTAATTGATGCAAGTGAGGACGAGTACGAGTACGAGGAGATGAGAGGTGGGGATCAGTGAGTTGGCTCGGACTGCGCGGAGGCTAAACCGGAGGACCACTTACGTTTTAAGAAATTTTTTTATGCACGTATCAAATACTCTGATTTTCACGGGATTACTTTACGATGTTTAAACAAGTACTTTTTCAAACTTTGGTTGTAGTTGTTTCATTTCAAATGTCTTAGACGAGCAGATTATTTTTATCGCAATTTGAAAGCTTATCATTTATTTAAGAAAAATTTTTATTTTCCACAGATTTTAAGTAGTTCAAAATACGGTAAGTTACAAAACCAACTAATGAAAATCGACGTCCATCAATGACACCTCCTGTGACATTAAATGTGAGTATAACTTTTGTAATTGGAGTAAACCTCGATAACATTCTTGAATATGCCGAAAGTGAAAGTGAAAAATGTTAATTACTAACTCAATGTAATAAACAAAAAAGAAAAAAAAAACTTACATGTTAATTACTAACTCAATGTAATAAACAAAAAAGAAAAAAAAAAAACTTACTTTCTCATTCAAACAACAAGCAGGTGTCCCCAATTCAAGAAACCAAGTTCTATCGTAGGACGAGTACAATCCAGATATCCTCGTATTTTCCATGCAAGAATTAATCTTAGCACTTACTCGAGCCCAAGATCTATTGGCGAACATTCTAGCTCTCTTCTCAAAAGACATATACATCATATAATTCATAAGAAGATGACGCAGTTTCTCATCTGTCATAGGCTCTTCCTCCACTGTGAACTGTAAAGGCCCGTATTTCGTATTCATATTTTAGCGGAATTATTAAAAAATTTCTAAATAAATAATTATATTGCTTCATTTATAAAATAAACATGAAAATAATTTTAACTTTAAAATAACAGTGGAAGTAAACATTGTATTTCCAACAACACCTAAAAATAATCCAACATAATAGAATTTAGTTTGAACGCTTAAAATGTGCATAAACTAAAACATGAGGTCCTCGGGTTTACTACTGCTGCCCCAAAATAGCTCACTGGTCTCCGCCCGCAGTCTCGACCTCATCAATACCTACAACAATCAAGTATAGTGAGTCTAAAGACTCAACATGTATATATCGTGAATAACAAGTAAATATATCATAAAATCGCATGCAAAGTAAAAATATGGTATCGTAAAACGTACAGTGAAAGTCGTATCATGAATAATTATAACTACGTGCATATATGAAAATCATACGTAAAAGCTTTGCTCAATAGAGCTCTGTCATATCATATCATAATTTTCTGGTAGAGATAATGTTTCCAAGCAAGTGGCCCATAACATAACGTGAGCGCCTGATCAGACTAAACCACAGTATACTAGGGCGGTAGAGATCACCACAGCCCTTGGACTGGATATCCGTACCCATACATAATCATAAACCGGTCATAAGTCACCGGGTGGAGAGGTCCTCGATTGCACCTACCGACTTCCAAACCCATAAACATAAGGTGGCCACAAGACATATCACATATATCTCAAAAATAAACATTTTATATTTTTATGCACGTAATATATTTATACTCTTGTTTTTTTATTTTTTTTTACCGGATGTGTTGGATCGCTCCCAGGCTTGCTGCGACTTAATTCTAATATGTGACACATGCAATAAATCTTATCTTGACCAAAACTTGACAATCGAACCAAAAACGAGACGATTAGAACAAATAACTTGATTTTTAATCATGGCTTCGTACTAACCCGAACCAACATTAAACCAACGTTTAATCATGATTAAAAATACCCCTAACATTCTGGAAAATGTTCATGATGATAGCTGTACACGAAATTGGTGAATGGAATCCAAAAACATAAAACACTCTTTCGAGAGTCATTTTGGCACATTGCACCGTAAATTCTCGTACGACCTCTAAACTCAACCAAATCACGAACAGCCAAAAACATGACTTTTCTAACTCATTAAGGTACTGTCCAGTCCAAGGCCATGGGCTAAAAGCCAACCAAGAACTCAAACAAGCACCAAAACCAAAACTGAAAGTTGTTGTCAAAATACAGCAGTAGCAGCTTGTGTGTTTGTGGTGTAAACTCTGAAATTTAATGACCATTATCTTGAACCACCGAACAAGGACTCTTACAAAAATTTTAAGGCATGGCTTGGACCATGGCTAAGGGCTAAAAGCCAACCACAACCCAAGCAACCGCCTAGGACAGTCACAGCATACCAGCCGAGAGCATCCCTTTTGGTGGAGTGTTTTGTATTGAAATCTATTACTGTCTTGTCTCATTCCAAGGGTCATTTAATCGACCATGGCTCGATCTAGACATGATGGAGAGTTGTATGAACCATGGCTATGGGCTAGAAACCAACCACAATCCATCCAACACCCAAAAAACCGAAACCATACTCACACAAATCAGAAACTAAAGAAATTTTCGAGTGATGCTTGTGTTGCTGTTTTAAAAATCTGATGGAACCATGAACCAAGTTTTGAAAGGACACCTTGGCCACGTCCTAGACATTATAAGTGAGGGTTCTAACCATGGCTACAGTCCCTAGGATAGCCAAGATTCGAACACACACCTTAACCACTCAAATGGCCAAAACCGTGACTCATTTCTGCACCTAAGGGAAAGTTGCTGTCATTTCTTTGTTTGTGCGTGTATGGACTGAAACAAATGACCCAAAAACACTCTAAAGCATTCTAAATTATGCCTAGAAGCAGCCTTGGGTGCCTGGAACCGAACAACATCCTGAAATCATCAAAACTTCAGCAACCATGAATCACAAAAGCAACATGGCCGAGAGACCTCTATAGAATTTTCTTAACAAATTTACTTGCTGTCATTTTCGTGTTCTTGCTTGAATCCTGCTTATATAATGGTTTAAACATATCTATAGGACTTGATTGAAGAGCAAATAAACATATATACATGCCTGGAATTTTTTTTGACAAAAACAAATCAATACGACGAATACGAGCGGCGGAGTCGGAGTTGGTTTTCTTCCTTGTTTTTCAGCTGTTTTCTCTCGATTCTAGCTGATATTTTTCTGATGATTTTCGAAGGTAATGGTGTGTGATTGCTAGACAATAGAGATGAGTATTACAGGAGGTGATAAATAGGCATTGAAGTGCATTTAGTTGAGAGTTACAAGTGAAGGAATAGAATGAAATTTGAATTGTTTTTCCTCCTCTAGCTGTAGCTGTTCTTATTCTCTCATCCTTGCTGCTAATTCACAATTTCAGTAGTTTATTGTTTCTGATATTTTCGAGTATATAGGATGTAGGAATGTTATGTAAGGGAGATGATGGTTACAAGAGGTGTTAAAGATGCCATAAAATGCATTAAGATGGAAGGTTACAAGTGAAAGCTTTGAATAGCATTTGAATGCTTTCTCTCCTAGCTGCCGTTGCATGTCATTCGAATTCTTGCTACACATTCAAGCTCATTTCATAGTCTAATATGTTGGGGGAAATTATATGAATTATAGTATTTGAATCTACTACCAATTAGTGAATTAAAATGGGAGAATGAATTCAACTTAATGAGCATTGAGGGTGACTTGGATGGATTTACTACACTTTTAAAATGTCTTGACCGAATTCCTAAAATTTTTGCATGGTATGTTATGGTTTAAATCTTGCATTTTTAAATACACATTATACATTTTAATGAATTTACACATTAATTTATAATAAACTCTTGCATGGCATTATATGGTTTAAAATTTAAGTATTTAAATGCTATGTTTAATTTCTTGAATATATTATACCTAGATTAATTCATTCTCATTTGTTCACATATTTTAATTTAAGATTTAATTAAATATTGAACCTAAAAGAATTTATTTAACAACTTAGCTCTAATTAATTTAATAAATCCTAGAACATTCTTTTTCTTTAAATTAAATTATTCCTTGACTTAATTTAAATTTAGGAATATTTTTCTTATTATTAATTTATCTTCTAATCTCCAACTCCGGTCCGGCCTCGCATATTTATCCTGAAAAGATAAAACTAACCATCTATTTTTAAAATAAATAATCATGATTTAAAATTATTAAAAATGACTTAAACACTTCATATATTTAATTAAAAAAGTAACAATTATGCATAGCTTATACGTAATCTGATTTTCGGGTTCTACAACTCTACCCCCCTTAAAGGAATTTCATCCCCGAAATTAAATATTACCGAATAACTCGGGATATCGACTCTTCATCTCTGGCTCAGATTCCCACGTAGCTTCCTCCTCCGAATGATTTAGCCACTTGACTTTCACTAGCTTGACCAGTTTGTTCCGAAGCCTTTTCTCTTGTCTGTCTAGGATTTGCACTGGTCTTTCCTCATAAGACAAGTTCGGAGTGAGCTGCAACGGTTCAAAGTTCAAGACATGCGATAGATTCGCCATATACTTCCTCAACATGGAGACGTGAAACACGTTGTGTACTCCGGCCAGATTCGGCGGAGGAGTAACACGATAAGCTAATGTCCCAACTCTGTCGAGGATCTCAAATGGTCCAATGAATCTCGGACTGAGCTTTCCTTTCTTCCCGAACCGCATAACACCTTTCATCGGTGCTATCTTCACGAAAACATGGTCACCAACAGCAAACTCTAAATCTCTCCTTCTCTGATCCGCATAACTCTTCTGTCTACTCTGAGCAGTCCTCATCCTATCACGGATCTTGACTACTACATCAGCAGCCTGCTGCACAATCTCTGACCCAATTCTGTTTTCTCCCCTACTTCATCCCAATGAATAGGCGATCTACACTTACGACCGTACAGTGCTTCATATGGAGCCATACCTATAGACGACTGAAAACTCTTATTATAAGTAAACTCCACCAACGGTAACTTTGATTCCCAACTCCCGGAGAAATCGAGGACACATGCACAAAGAAGATCCTCCAGAATCTGGATAACTCTCTCGGACTGCCCATCTGTCTGTGGATGAAAAGCTGTGCTAAACAACAACTTCATACCCATAACTGAATGTAGACTCTTCCAAAATGATGAAGTGAATCTAGGATCTCGGTCAGACACGATAGAAACGAAAATACCATGAAGTCTGACGATCTCCCGGATATATAACTCTGCATACTGGATCATGGAGAAAGTCGTCTTAATAGGCAAGAAATGGGCTGATTTCGTAAGACGATCAACAATCACCCATATAGCATTCGATTCTCTAACTGACTTCGGCAATCCGACAACGAAGTCCATGGTAACATTCTCCCACTACACTTGGGAATAGGAAGAGGCTTGGGCATACCTGCTAGTCTCTGATGTTCCGCTTTCACTAGCTGACAGGTCAGACACTCGGATACGAAACGTCTGATATCCCTCTTCATTCAAGGCCACCAATATAATAACTGCAGATCTTTGTACATCTTCGTACTCCCCGGATGAATAGAGTACGACGACATATGGGCCTCAGATAAAATATCCTCTCGAATCGAATCGCTGCTAGGAACCCACATTCTATCTCGATATCTCACAATACCGTCTCTAACTGTGTACAAGATACTGCCCTTGGCTTCATCTCTCTGTCTCCACTTTGCCAACTGCTCGTCTGCTAACTGTCCACTGCGAATGTGGTCTAGAAGAGAAGACTGAATCATCAGAGTAGATAGACGAGAACTCTACCTTGAGGATATGTTCTCTAGATCAAACCTCTGCATCTCAAACTGAAGAGCTCTCGAAACCACCAAATGAGCCATCCCTGCGACTTTTCTGCTCAACGCATCCGCAACTACATTAGCTTTGCCAGGGTAGCTAATGTCACAGTCATAGTCCTTCACTAGCTCCAACCAACGCCTCTGCCGCATATTCAACTCTTTCTGTGTAAAGAAGTATTTGAGACTTTTGTGGTCGGTAAAGATCTGGCACTTCTCTCAGTACAAATAATGCCTCCAAATCTTCAATGCAAATACTACGGCTGCCAACTCTAGATCATGGGTAGGATAATTCTTTTCATGAATCTTCAACTGATGAGAAGCATATGCTATCACCTTCCCATGCTGCATCAATACTGCGCCTAACCCGAGTTTTGAAGCATCGGTGTACAGAACAAAATCTCCGGGCCCTAAAGGCATGGCCAATACTGGCGCTGAAATAAGAGCTTGCTTCCAAGCATCGAAGCTCTTCTGACACTCATCGCTCTACACGTACTTAGCATTCTTCTTTGTCAACGACGTGAGTGGAACTGCGATAGAGGAGAATCCCTGAATAAACTTCCGATAATATCCAGCTAGCCCAAGGAAACTACGGATCTCTGATGCATTTTGCGGCACAACCCAATCTTTGACGGCTGCAACTTTTGCTGGGTCTACCTCGATCCCACTACTAGAAACGACGTGGCCTAAGAACGCCACTTTCTCTAACCAGAACTCGCACTTGCTGAACTTCACGAATAGCTTGTGCTTTTGTAAGGTCTGCAATACTGTGCTCAGATGTCTGCTGTGATCCTCTTGATTCTTTGAGTAGACAAGATTATCGTCTATGAATACTATCACGAACTGATCAAGATAAGGCTGAAATACGCGATTCATGAGATCCATGAAAATCGCTGGCGCATTCGTCAAACCGAACGGCATCACAAGAAACTCGAAGTGGCCATACCGAGTCCTAAAAGCAGTCTTGAGAACATCGGCGTCTTTCTCCCATAACTGATGATAACCAGAATGCAGATCAATCTTGGAGAAGACTGAAGCTCCCTGCAACTGATCAAATAAATCTTCAATCCTCGGCAGTGGGTATTTGTTCTTCACTGTAACTCTGTTCAACTCCCGGTAATCAATGCAGAGCCTCATCGAACCATCCTTTTTCTTCACAAACAAGACCGGTGCGCCCCATGGCGAAAAGCTCGGGCGAATGAACTCCTTGTCAAGAAGTTCCTGAATCTGCTTCTTGAGTTCTGCCATCTCTGTCGGTGCTAATCAGTATGGTTCTCTTGAAATCGGTGAGGTACCTGGCATAAGCTCAATAGAAATTTCCACCTCTCGCACCGGTGGCAAACCAGTGACGTCATCAGGAAAAACGTCTAGAATGTCCCGGACAATAGGAACATCGGATGCTGACTGTTTGGGCGTCTCGGGAACAGATACAAGAGTAGCTAAAAATGCTCGGCACCCTCGATGCATGAGTTTCCTAGCCTGGACATAAGGTATTATACGCGGTAAATTAAAATACATGTCTGGTTCGAATAAGAATTGTTCCATCCCAGGCAGTCGGACTAGAACAGATCTCCGCTGGAAATCAATCAAAACTCTGTTCCTCAATAGCCAGTCCATCCCCAGAATGATACCAAATTCTGGCATCGGCAGAACAATAAGATCCGCATACACAAGATTACCATGAAGTTCAAGGTCTATATCTCGGATCACATTAGTAGCTGTCATCTCCTCTCCAGAAGGCAATGCTACTGAATACGCTATGTCTAGCCCAATTGTCTTGATTTTGAGGGAATTTGCAAAGGTTTCTGAAATGAATGAATGAGTAGCCCTTGAATCTATCGAGGCTTTCGTAGCTGAACCGACTATAAAGATTCTCCCTGAAAGATTGGAATATCATGCTAAACCCAATAGTTTTACAAGAACTATGCTTATAGACATGCAAAGGTCAAAGTTCTCTTAACCTAAATTCCCATAGCTAACACTGATTAGAACTGCAATCCTATCATAAATTCTAAGTTCAAAATCTTAACCCAAAACATTAAACTTCAAATAAAATTTAAAGATTTAGGATACCTGTCATGAGCATCGTCTCTGGGTTAGTCTCCGCAGCATGGAGAGCAAAAGCTCTGCCTTGGGTAGGCAGATTCTTCTGAGGGCAATTCTTCAATATGTGATCAGTACTACCACATTTGTAACACTTTCCCGAACCATACATACAAGTCCCAGCATGACGACGTGAGCACTTGGCACAGACTGGATACTCCACTGTCCTCGGGACTGCTCGTCCCTGCTGTTGCTGCTGCTGCCCTCTGATCCTCGGTGGATCGTGGAAAGGTCTCTTATTCTGATGCTGCGGCTGAGGGGGACGGTGTGGTGCCTGAAATGGTCGTTTACCCTGGCGATCGCGTTCAATATCATTCTGGTCTTGCTCTGCCGCTAGAGCTCTGGAAACAGCAACATCATAGGTAGTAGGGCCAGCCACCCTAACATCACGGCGTAAGATCGGCCGTAGACCATTTAGAAAATGCCTCAATTTGGCTCCAGCATCATTAGCAATTAGGGGTACAAAATAACATCCCCTCTCGAACTTACGGATGAACTCCGTAACAGTCAAATCTCCCTGCCTCAGTGTCATGAACTCCGTGGTCAACCTGGAACGCACCTCTTCAGTAAAATATTTAGAGTAGAATACCTCTGTGAAACGTGTCCAGCTCAAAGTAGCCAAATCCAAAGCTACAGATGCTCCTTCCCACCACAGGCGAGCGTCTCCTCCAAACAGATAAGTCACACAACGAACCCTATCTCCATCTTCGAGCCCCATGAACTCGAAAATAACCTCAAGGGACTTAATCCAGCCCTCGGAAGCCATAGGATCTGACGTCCCTAAGAACTTCTTCGGTCGCATCTTCGTGAACCGCTCATAGATTGCCTCCGGCCCTGTCTGTCTGGCTCCCATTGCATTGTTCCCCGCAAACTGTGCGAAGAACTGAGTCATCCCAGCTAGCATCTGGGCATTCATGTCTGGTGGAGGGGGTGGTGGTAATCTCTCTCCTCGTCCTCATGATGATGCTCATCACCTCCCGTGCGATCAATAATGCGTCTAGGAGGCATGCTGTTCCATAATTATAACCCATACGTAACCAACATGCATAATTCCACTATTTCTTTAAATTTAAATAAATACTGCATAATCGTAATCTTGACATAAAATATTTCATGCAATCATGATGTAAAAATATTTCATGCTTTAAACGAAATGCGTAGTCGTAAAACTTACAAACCGAAGATGTGACTTCATGAGCTTCTCGAGAGCAGTAGTAGTACAACCCTTTACAAGATCATAGGCTCTGATACCAACTGTAAAGGCCCGTATTTTGTATTCATATTTTAGCGGAATTATTAAAAATTTTCTAAATAAATAATTATCTTGCTTCATTTATAAAATAAACATGAAAATAATTTTAACTTTAAAATAACAGTGGAAGTCAACATTGTATTTCTAACAACAACTAAAAATAATCCAACATAATAAAATTTAGTTTGAACGCTAAAGGGTGCATAAACTAAACTATGAGGTCCTCGGGTTTACTACTGCTGCCCCAAAATAGCTCACTGGTCTCCGCCCGCAGTCTCGACCTCATCAATACCTAAAACAATCAAGTCTAGTGAGTCTAAAGACTCAACATGTATATATCGTGAATAACAAGTAAATATATCATAAAATCGCATGCAAAGTAAAAATATGGTATCGTAAAACGTACAGTGAAATTCGTATCATGAATAATTATAACTACGTGCATATATGAAAATCATACGTAAAAGCTTTGCTCAATAGAGCTCTGTCATATCATATCATAATTTTCTGGTAGAGATAATGTTTCTAAGCAAGTGGCCCGTAACATAACGTGAGCGCCTGATCAGACTAAACCACAGTATACTGGGCGGTAGAGATCACCACAGCCCTTGGACTGAATATCCGTACCCATACATAATCATAAACCGGTCGTAAGTCACCGGGTGGAGAGGTCCTCGATTGCGCCTACCGACTTCCAAACCCATAAACATAAGGTGGCCACAAGACATATCACATATATCTCAAAAATAAACATTTTATATTTTTATGCACGTAATATATTTATACTCTTGTTTTTATTTTTGTTTTTTTTTTTACCGGATGAGTTGGATCGCTCCCAGGCTTGCTGTGACTTAATTCTAATATGTGACACATGCAATAAATCTTATATTGACCAAAACTTGACAATCGAACCAAAAACGAGACGATTAGAACAAATAACTTGATTTTTAATCATGGCTTCGTACCAACCCAAACCAACATTAAACCAACGTTTAACCATGATTAAAAATACCCCTAACATTCTGGAAAATGTTCATGATGATAGCTGTACACGAAATTGGTGAATGGAATCCAAAAACATAAAACACTCTTTCGAGAGTCATTTTGGCACATTGCACCGTAAATTCTCGTACGACCTCTAAACTCAACCAAATCACGAACAGCCAAAAACATGACTTTTATAACTCATTAAGGTACTGTCCAGTCCAAGGCCATGGGCTAAAAGCCAACCAAGAACTCAAACAAGCACCAAAACCAAAACTAAAAGTTGCTGTCAAAATACAGCAGTAGCAGCTTGTGTGTTTGTGGTGTAAACTCTGAAATTTAATGACCATTGGCTTGAAACACCGACCAAGGACTCTTACCAACATCCTAAGTCATGTCTTGGACCATGGCTAAGGGCTAAAAGCCAACCACAACCCAAGCAACCGCCTAGGACAGTCACATCATACCAGCCGAGAGCATCCCTTGTGGTGGAGTGTTTTGTATTGAAATCTGTTACTGTCTTGTCTCGTTCCAAGGGTCATTTAATCGACCATGGCTCGATCTAGACATGATGGAGAGTTGTATGAACCATGGCTATGGGCTAGAAACCAACCACAATCCATCCAACACCCAAAAAACCGAAACCATACTCACACAAATCAGAAACTAAAGAAATTTTCGAGTGATGCTTGTGTTGCTGTTTTAAAAATCTGATGGAACAATGAACCAAGTTTTGAAAGGACACCTTGGCCACGTCCTAGACATTATAAGTGAGGGTTCTAACCATGGCTACAGTCCCTAGGACAGCCAAGATTCGAACACACACCTTAACCACTCAAATGGCCAAAACCGTGACTCATTTCTGCACCTAAGGGAAAGTTGCTGTCATTTCTTTGTTTGTGCGTGTATGGACTGAAACAAATGACCCAAAAACACTCTAACACATTCTAAATTATGCCTAGAAGTAGCCTTGGATGCCTGGAACCGAACAACATCCTGAAATCATCAAAACTCAGCAACCATGAATCACAAAAGCAACATGGCCGAGAGACCTGTACAGAATTTTCTTAACAAATTTACTTGCTGTCATTTTCGTGTTCTTTCTTGAATCCTGCTTATATAATGGTTTAAACATATCTATAGGACTTGATTGAAGAGCAAATAAACAATATACATGCCTGGAATTTGTTTTGACAAAAACAAATCAATACGACGAATACGAGCGGCGGAGTCGGAGTTGGTTTTCTTCCTTGTTTTTCAGCTGTTTTCTCTCGATTCTAGCTGATATTTTTCTGATTATTTTCGAAGGTAATGGTGTGTGATTGCTAGACAATAGAGATGAGTATTATAGGAGGTGATAAATAGGCATTGAAGTGCATTTAGTTGAGAGTTACAAGTGAAGGAATAGAATGAAATTTGAATTGTTTTTCCTCCTCTAGCTGTAGCTGTTCTTATTCTCTCATCCTTGCTGCTAATTCACGATTTCAGTAGTTTATTGTTTCTGAATATTTTCGAGTATATAGGATGTAGGAATGTTATGTAAGGGAGATGATGGTTACAAGAGGTGTTAAAGATGCCATAAAATGCATTAAGGTGGAAGGTTACAAGTGAAAGCTTTGAATAGCATTTGAATGCTTTCTCTCCTAGCTGCCGTTGCATGTCATTCGAATTCTTGCTACACATTCAAGCTCATTTCATAGTCTAATAGGTTGGGGGAAATTATATGAATTATAGTATTTGAATCTACTACCAATTAGTGAATTAAAATGGGAGAATGAATTCAACTTAATTAGCATTGAGGGTGACTTGGATGGATTTACTACACTTTTAAAATGTCTTGACCGAATTCCTAAAATTTTTGCATGGTATGTTATGGTTTAAATCTTGCATTTTAATTGTTTAAGGTTTTAAATACCCATTATACATTTTAATGAATTTACACATTAATTTATAATAAACTCTTGCATGGCATTATATGGTTTAAAATTTAAGTATTTAAATGCTATGTTTAATTTCTTGAATATATTATACCTAGATTAATTCATCCTCATTTGTTCACATATTTTAATTTAAGCTTTAATTAAATATTGAACCTAAAAGAATTTATTTAACAACTTAGCTCTAATTAATTTAATAAATCCTAGAACATTCTTTTTCTTTAAATTAAATTATTCCTTGACTTAATTTAAATTTAGTAATATTTTTCTTATTATTAATCTTATCTTCTAATCTCCAACTCTGGTCCGCCCTCGCGTATTTATCCTGAAAAGATAAAACTAACCATCTATTTTTAAAATAAATAATCATGATTTAAAATTATTTAAAATGACTTAAACACTTCATATATTTAATTAAAAATTTATTTTTAATTTAAATAGTAACAATTATGCATGGCTTATACGTAATCTGATTTTCAGGTTCTACATGAACAATCTTAACTTATGACCCAAAGTTTTCTCAAAAGCACGAGTCAAAGACGGATCGCTCACGAGTTGTGTATTTGTATTCACCTCATCTATTCTCATAAATGGAGTCTCTTCGTGTGTTCGCCTTGATGTCTCGCCATAATCTGAGACAATAATACATAAAATTTTGTCATTTTCCATACTAAAAATTAAAAATCATATAAATATCGATAAAACTTACCAACATTGCCACTCACTGGAGGCAATCTCCCAAACATATTCTTCAAACTCGATATATCAGTCTGCAAATATTTCAATAGATTCATGATCTCGGATTGGTCCTTTTGCATCGTCGCAACTTTATCATCCAAACTTGTCAAACGAATGTCATACATGTCTGCAAAAAATGTATCATCTCTATGCATAGATGTATGCATATCATTCAATGGAAGAGACGGTTGATTCATGTGTGAAGGACCACCAGATGGCCGAGAAGATTTTTAGACTTTATCTCGATATGATCTTGAGTATGTATATATAAATTGTCGAGGAATGTTCCTCAGTCTGTACACTCACTTCATCCTCTGCGTCGCCCAATAGATCTTTACTGCAGACTACTTTAATACCCTGGCTAATCAACTCCGTAATGCGATTGATTACCATATTATTGGAATCAACAAAGTAGCCAGTCAAATAATGCATAGACAATAGCTTCTTCGTACTGGGAATGAGGATCCCCAAAATATCTTATATTAATCATTAACATTAAACATGACAATTAGTTAACAATTAACAAAAAATGTATTAGATAATACAAAAAGTAAATAAAATGAATATATTTTTGCATTTACCTTGACTTATACATTTTTAAATGCTTTGTTCATGTCGTCCATGGAAGAGGAATGGTTCTTACTCCATTTCTTAGTCAATCAATGAGACACATCCGAGATATCGGTACATTGAGACCTTCTCGACGTCTAGCGAACACTTCAGCAATTGCTGGAAAATATTCAATGGCCAAAATATAGCACAAAAAATAAACACATTTATTAGTATTAGTATGATATAAAATAACAATGATATTTCATATAATGATCAATAATTAGTTACCTGTAAAGGATGAATAAATCTACTTATATAGAAGCTACCACATCCACTGAAATCTGGATCATTCCCACGGCGTGCTACCAAATTTTCAAAGCTTCTGAACTTAGTTTCAAGATCTGTTCTAAGTCCATAAAGTACTTCTTCGAAAGCTATTCTACCACAGGGATAGCTAATAAAACTATCAAAGTTATTAACTAATCTAATTCATTCTAAATCTATTGTATCATTTTTATTTTTTCTTTGTCTACCTAATACACCTGCCACGAACAAAAGACATGCCAATTTCAACTTTTCAATATATATCTCCCCGAGTCATTCTCGTACTCATCAATTCTATCTATGAAATTCCCTAAACCTATACAATCTCTTCCACCAAAATTTCTCTACCAAAATTCATCTTCCTCATGTATCACATGATAAAAGTTTGAACAATTTAGGCACGTTAACAAACAATACTCTAACAATGAAAACCGTAAAGGTCGTTTACGATATATCATCTAAAATTCATTTCATCCACTGTCATAAGTTTGTCTGCTCATCAAAAACCATAACAATTGATTCGAATTTTATAATCCTTAGCACATATAATTAAATTACCGGATTGTGTATGCTGAACCAAATAATCTATCTCTTTCTCATTCAAAAATGATACAATCTTCTTACAAATCTCAATGTATTTTGATCCTAAAGTTAACTTACATTCAAAGAATTGATTTTTTCCAAGTTTAGTGGGGAAGTAAATTTGCAAGAAAAAAACAAAAATGTTATTAGTTTTCAAAATCTAAAACTAAATAATGTTTGTTCATTTAAAAAATTGAGTCGAGGTGGGTCGAGCTTTTTGTTTTGGGTCGAGCTCACACTGAGCTCATCAGTGTGAAGAGCTCGACCCACGAGCTCTTCACACCAGCTCGGATCGAGCTTTTCACAGCTAGATCCAATCTCCTGGGTCTAGAACAATGGATTTCACACCTCAAAATAAAAAAATGAATTATTACCAATACATGATTCTCTCGCTGGATTTTTTGCAGACGAATAACTTGTAGACTCATTGTTAATTGTTAGCCAAAAACCAAAACAAAGGAATGCAAGGAGGGTTGAGAAAAAGAAGATGTTTTACAAAGATTGGGAAGGAATGAAGTGAAATGTGAATTGAGTTGAGTTGAATAAGATTTGATCGAGTAAGTTTTTTATTTAACTAATTATAAATTTTATTATATATCAAATTAAAATAAAAATTTAAATACACTAATAAAAAAATTTAATTTTTTAAACAAAATTTTTTTTAAATAAAAAGATAAATTATATTCACTGCCATGTTTTTAATAAAAATTTCCATCACTCCCATTTTCCTCATTTTCCCGTTTACTCATGTTCTCTCGTTTTCCCTATTCCTCTAGGTTAGAAACGGAAATCTTGCTGCTCCTGCTGTGGAACAGCAGCGGTCTAAGAAAAATCCGACATCTGGTAAGCGGATTTCTTTCTTCAATCCGTGTCCCGATGCTTTAATCTCTTTATTATGCTCTGTTTAAATTTCGCTGCATTGTTTCCTTCGAAAGTTCAAATCTTTTTTTTGGGATCGTTTCATTGTAGAATCATGGATTCGAGTGAAGTGTTAATGATTTTAGAAGTGAGAAACTTGTCATTTCCGTTTTCCTTTTACAGAATGTGGGTCTTGAGCTATTAAACCTCAGATTTTGGAGAGATTCTTGACTTTCCAGAAGTGCTTGTGCGTGGGCTCAGTGTGTGTTGTGTTGGTGCAAGGAAGAGAGTAGGATATGAAATTGCTCTCATTTTCTGTAGCAGCATGCCGATACTTTAATACTGAAGCTGCTCCTGCCAATAAGATATCCTTGGCTAAACCTTTCTTTTTCAAGAACAAGAAATTTTTTGGTAAAAATGATTCTAAAACTCCTAAAAGGTCTAGAATTAAGTGGACGGATGAGCAAAAGAAGGCGTTGGATGCTGTTTGTAATGGGCAGTCTGTCTTCATTACGGGTTCGGCTGGGACCGGGAAAACTTTTCTACTCCAGCATATAATTAAGAGACTCAAGAAATTACATGGCAAGTCTAAGGTTTATGTGACTGCTCCTACTGGTGTTGCTGCTTGTGCCCTGAATGGGCAAACTCTTCATTCATTTGCTGGGATTGGATTAGGTGAAGTTGATCGTGCAAGTTTGCTCGAGAGGGTTCTTTCGGATAAGAGGGCTTGCTACCGGTGGAAGAAGGCGAAGGCGTTGCTTATCGATGAGGCAAGCATGGTAGATGCTATACTTTTCGAAAATCTTGAACATGTTGCAAGGAGCATAAGGGTGGAAGCAAGTGAGGGTGACAACCGAAGTTGGGGTGGATTGCAGCTGATTGTTAGTGGGGACTTCTTTCAGTTACCACCCATTCTCACAAAAAAGAAGAAGGTAGCGAAGGAGTTTGCTTTTGAGGCTGATTGTTGGGATTCAAGTTTTGATTTGCAGATGGAACTTACAAAAGTTTTCAGGCAATCTGATGCTCTTCTTATCAAATTACTCCAGGGAATGAGAAAGGGGGAGATTGATGATGGTGATTTGAAGCTTTTGGAAGGGTGTTGCTCTGGATATGAGCCGGATCCTTCAGCAGTAAGAATCTTCCCAAGGATCGAAGACGTTGAGAAGGTGAACAAGATGAAAATGGAGAGCTTAGATCAGGAAGTTTATGTTTATAAAGCTGAAGATTTGGGTGAGAACCAATGGATCAGGCAACTTAAGAGTGGGATTGCACCCGATGAGCTTGAACTTTGTGTCGGTGCTAGGGTGATGCTAACTAAAAATATAAGTACTTGGTGTAATCTTGTGAATGGTGCAACAGGTACGGTTAAAGAATTCTACGCTGTTTCCGAGAAGCAATATCAATTGTCAGATATGTGCAGTCATGGCAGTTTGTTGCCCGTGGTAGAATTCGACTCTGGGACTGAGCTTGTTGTTGAGCCCGAGATATGGGTCGTTCTGGATGGGGACAAAATGGTTGCTGCACGAAGGCAGATCCCTCTCATACTTTCATGGGCTCTAAGCATACACAAGTGTCAAGGAATGACTCTTGAAAAACTTGATACCAATCTCTTGCGAGTCTTTGACTTTGGAATGGTCTATGTTGCGCTCTCCCGTGTGAAGAGCTTGGGGGGGCTTCATCTTTCTGGCCTAAATCCCAAGAAAATCAAGGCACATCCAAAGGTTTTGCAATTTTATCAAAAATTTTCTGGTGAGCAACAAGATGACAAGAAGGTTGCTGCTGGAAATGAGAATGATTGTGATTCTTCCTTCAAGAAAATTTCTTAACAATCAAATACAGTTAGTTCTCCATGCGGAACATGATATTTTTCAATCAAAGGGATGCATTACATTTACGTAGTTCTAGATTACCGCATATTTCTATATTTTTAGAGGAACAAAATCTTGGCTTCTGGATTTAATTGCACCCGCAGCTTCAAACCCTAGAGGGCGATTCTTAAATAAGTTCACAGTGAATTCAAACATCTTCAAATTCAGAAGTTCGGGAGGGAAGAACTGGAGGTCTTGCCGCAATTGGATTGGTACTCCATTGAGCCCACGTGGGCTTCAAGATTGAAAGAGATCACTTCTACTCAAATTTTTGCCAAAAAAATGGTTCCAGGTTAGATATAGCCAGTTGAAGTTAGCCGTACTGATGGCCATCATTAGCTTCATTTTAATCAGTTGTTAGAACTTTTCATATATATATATATATATATATATATATATATATTCCTTGCTTGATTATCCAAGTTAGTTCACGAATCATGGTTCATGTAATTGTTCTCTTTCATCTGCTTAAACCCAACATTGCTAAAATAGCCACATTTCCATAGATTGTGTCTGATGCATTCCGAATATAGATATTTGATTAACATATATCGGGTATTTCTACAGGTTTAAATGGAAGTACAAGTTAACAGGTGAAGTATTGATTTATACAGTTAACTATAATATTTTGAATGCATCGGATATATGTAGTGAGCATATTTAGATTGTATTGAATACTACGAGGGTTTATTTCCTTTCATTCTTAAATGAGTATTGGTTAATTTTTACGTAAAATTAAACTTCTTAAACTGATGTAGTTAAATTTTGTATTTGAATCCACTAATTGATATATTATGTGATAAAAAAAGTATATTTCTTTAAACTAATAACCGAGAAATAATTATCACATCCTCGAATTGAGGATGTGAAACTCCATCTCTTTCCCTTGTCAATGAATTGACCGTTGCCGTGAAATCTATTGGCCTCTTGAATATGTGATCGATCATACACACTTATAAAATATACTAATACATCAGCGAAAGTGTTGCGTACTTAAATAATACAATAACTCCGTCAAAAAAAGATAATACAATAATTATAAAACAATAATAAGAGTCATACTATAATTTGAAAATATCATGTTCATATAAGAGTTATATCAAAATTGTAAAAATTAATGAAAAATCTTATTATAACTAGAAATTAGGGGAAAAAACAAAACAAAAATACCATGACGTCATTTTTTTATATGCATGACATCCCTAATATAGTAACGCACTACAACCTCTGTTATGAGTGCTTTGATTGAACCACTAGACATAAAACAAAAGACACGGTTTCCCACGTGGTCGTGTAAGGTCTCAAAATACGATAACATAATATAACTAAATGCAAATTTAAAAAACCGAAAATGCTTAATTAAATTATTTTAATTGCATTCATTAAATGTTGTAGGCATGTTTACATGTTTAAAATGTAATTTTCTATTAAAATGCATAAAACTGTGTTTTCAAAGGTTATTTGAGAAGCGACCGAGGAACAGAGATCGGAGACTAAAGGGAAAATATTTTTATTAAATTATTATTTTTAATTATTTAATATATGACATATTAATAAGTGATTTTTGAAAATGGTGTTTTGAGGTGTTTTTACATGCCGAATCGTATTTTAAACCGGTAATCGATTTTTGACGAAAACAATGACTTTTTGGAGGCTCAGCTATTATTTTCGAAAACTTTCCTAAACAAGATATTTTTCTTACATTATAATGAACCTATTATACCAAGGTTATTGGGCCTAACTCGCTACCCAATTATTTATATCAAAAGATGGAGTTTCTAAACCACAAAACACTTCATATCATACAAGAAACCTAGGGCTTTTCTCTCCACAACACACACCCACGTTTTTGCTTCTTCACATCGGTTTTGAAGGAAGAAAACGAAGCAAGGATTCCCTGTCTCTCCGGCAACGTCCATTCGTGTCTAGAATTGAATATTCGTGCGTGAATAACGCAAAAGCACGCCTTATTCCTTCCTTTCCATCATTCATACCATATTATTTGTGAATATGTGTTCTTGCATGAAAAATCTAAAAGCACTTTAGTATTTTCGTTTTTAAGGGTTTATACATGGAAATCTTGATGTTCTTGCATGATTCTTGATGTTTCTTTATGCACAAAGGGGCTGTCAAGGTAAGGCAATTAGAAGGGGAGATTTTCAGCGAAGTTTAAGTGTCCTTAGGTGCATGATGTAGGCCTAGTATGGTTCAAGGAAATAGGGGCTATACGATTTGGGTTCTATGGGGAACTAGGGCTCGGTTGATTCTTTGGAGGGTGCGGCTATGTGCGTCAGTTGAGGGCTATGTCCAGGGGCCCTAAGAGGGCTGTGGAGTGGTCCTAGATGGGTTGAGGGAAGGTTAGTACAACTAGTGAGGGCTGTAGAGGCGCAACCATGATTCACGATCATGGTGCCGCACGTGGGTGGTTGGTTCATGCACGTCCTTGTGCATGGCATGTAGTCTTGGTCCAGAAGGGTTCCTAAGGGTTCGGTCTAGGTCTTATGATGGCTGATTAGGGGCTGGTCACGTTAGTTAAGGCCTAGGATTGAATGAACTTGGGAGTTGTTAAAGCTGGGGTTTGGTTCGAAACAAGAGCAGAAATTCAATAGTTTTTTAGGCTTTTCCGATTAAATGGCTTGAATTGGGTTGTAAAAAGGTTGGTTAGGTGTTAGTAAGCTATGGTTAAATTTTGTTTAAGTTTCTAGTTGATTTGGGTTAAAATCGGGATTTCGATTCAAATTTTAAAATGAATTACGAATTTAGTCAAGGAGCTTAAGTTTACGTCTAAGTAATGTTTATGAGTGTATTTTAAGGTGTTATGGTAAGTTTGGATGGATTCGAGTCGTCGTTTTAAGGTCCAATGGTAAAATGGAGAAGTTAAGGTTTCAGGAGCAAAACAATCATTTTACATCTGAAAAATGTTAGGAATACTGGCTGTGTCCTGAATGCTATAAGAAAGGTTAAAATGTTTATTTTGAGAGGTTATGGAATTTTCTGATGAAAATTGTAAAATGTTAAAGAATAAGTCGCATGCTTGGTTTCTAGAAAATGTTATATGCATGAATTTTTATAAGTGATTGATATGATAAAATGTTTTGAGGAAGGTGATTTGATTGTGACTAATACGAACACGAACACGAATACAAAATAACACTAGGACATGTAAGGCTAAGGCTCAGTTGACAGGTGAGAGTGTCGTTGATGTCCTCGATGCCTGGTACCATGATAATACATAATATTGATGAAAGGAAAAGTATATGATGAAATAAAAGGTTTAAGTTTATGCATATCATAAAAATACTATTTTTATTAAAAGTAGTTTCACTATTGCATGTGGATGTATACGTATTACTTGTTACTATGGTTAAGGCTTACTGAGTCAGTAGACTCACTAGGTGTGAATGATGCAGATAAGAATTTTGATGTTGAGATAGGAGGGTTGAATGAATGAACTGGCTGGGTGGATGTGGCACTAACCTGAGGACCTATGTATTGCTAGTTTTCCGCACAATTTTGATTTTACAGTACTTTAAATATTTTGATGACTTTTATGCTTATAAGTGGTTTTCAGAGGGTTTAAGATGTTTCTTCTATTTTTTGAAAAGTGCTAGCTTTAGGTTTGATTTGACTTTTACGATTTTACGACTTTTATTGCATTTTTGGATTTTGAGTAAAATAGATGGTGATTTTATTTGAAATGGTACAAAAGTATGTATTTATGTATATGTATATTTCGGCCGAAACCTAAAGATTTTAGGGACAAAAATCTAATACATTTTAAAGAAAAATGAGTTAGAGACGTTTTCAGTCGGTATCAGAGCAATGTTCTTGTAAAGGGTTGTGTCACCACTAGTTCCAGAAAAGCTCAGTAAGCCTGCCTCAAGTATGTAAGTTTAAATGCTTTAAATGATTTTTATGATGGCACATGTATTTTTACATAATTTATATGCTTAAGTTACATGTTTAAATGCTTTTTGAAGTTAATTGGGATTTATGTTTAAGATGATCGATAAATGGTTCCTATTAGCTAAATGGTTTGACGCTTAGATTTAATTGCATGTTAGTTACATTAGAATTTGGAATACGTTCAGATATAATACCTCATAAACATACACCTAGTACTGATAGACAAACTGATGCTCATGAGGATCGTAGAGAGAATGCACCCCACTTCCCAATGGGGATGCTGCTACTAGAGTGCTGGAGGGTATGACACGCTTCTTTGAGCAGCAGGCTCAGCATGCTCCGAGGCCACATCATGATGTGTATGATCAGTTCAGGAGGCTGGATCCGAATGAGTTTCCAGGTACCACTGATTCATTTGTTGCTGAGGGTTGGATCAGATCCCTTGAAATGCACTTCCGTTATCTGAATATAGGAGATGCTGATCGAGTTAGGTGTGCTACTTATATGCTACGGTATGATGCTTCTCTTTGGTGGGAAAGAGCGGAGCAGATTGTCAATCTAGCCACCCTTACTTGGGTATGATTCAAAGATATATTCTATGAGAAGTATTTCACTGCTGACATCAGACGACGCTTGAAGAGGGAGTTTATGAATCTCCGTCATGGAGACACGTATGTGGCTGAGTTCATAAGGAAGTTTGATATGGGTTGTCACTTCATGCCCTCTTTGCTAGAGATGCTGCTGAGAAACTGAGGCATTTCTTGGATGGCCTCCAACAACTATTCACCTAGATGTGATGTTGATAAGACCGACGGATTATACAGCTGCCATTGTTTGTGCTTTTCAAGCTGAACAAGCCTTGAAGGATATAGATTTTGAAATGCAGCACAAGAGGCAGCAGAATCAGCAGAACTCTTAGTCAATCGAAAGGCAGTTTACAGTACCTACCATAGCTCAGAAGCAGCAAAAGCCCCAAGGACAGGGAAGTAGAAGCCACCACAGTTTGAAGCTGCCCCAAAACCTGAAGAAATGTCACTGTGCAAGGAGTGCAATCAGCCCACACTTTGGCAAATGCATGTGGAGATCATTTAAGTGCTTCATTTGCAAGGAGGAGGTCCATAAAGCTGCAGATTGTCTGAGGAATAAGGGACCTACTACTGGTAGGGCATATGTCATGCATGGTGAGAAGGCTGAAACAGAGCCAGACACGACTTTGATAACTGGTAACCTAACTGCTTAACATTCTTACATTGCTTTTATTTCATGAAATGTTAAATTGGTTAGTGGAATTGATAAGAAACTTAGAAGAAACTAGGTTGCATGCATTATCTTAGTTGAATTTAAGGGATGACATTGGGAATTATAGAAATTGAGCATAAAATATAAGCTTTAAGAATGTAAGGGGATGAATTGAACCAATTAAGGAATTTAAGGCTTAACAACTGAAGAAAACGTAAGTATGAGGCTTACATTGCATAAATCGAGAATTAACGGGCTAAAGCCTTGAGGGAATAAATGCACAAGGCCGAGAATTCAGGGATTAATTGCAAGTTTGAGAAGTTCAGGGCTGTTTGGTAAATTCTAGAAAGCAGGGGCTGTTTCCGTAATTTTTGGAATTTTAAGGATCAAAACAATGAATAGAGAAGTAAGGGCCTAAATTGATTAAGTTCGAACTTTATTAGGCACATGGTGCAATTTTCGAAATTTTAAGAGCCAAATTGGAGAATTTCGAAACTTTAAGGAGCTGAAATGCTATTTTCAAAACTTATTTTGGGAAAATTTGTGCATTTTTTAGATTTAATAAGGATGAAATTTGAAATTTTCAAGAATTTTTGGTGATTAATGATAAAAAAAATTTTAAGTTTTCGACTCGATTGGATTTGATGGTGTATTTGTCAGCAGGAAGGATATTTATTTCAGGTGTAGCTACCTATGCATTGCTATATTCAAGAGCTACATACTCATTTATATCCGAGACGTTTGTCAAGCGACTGAAGATTATACCTGAGAATATGGAATTGGGGTTTAAAGTTTCCATTCTTTCTGGTGATCAGATAGTTACCACGAGCATTATGAGGAATCTGGAGCTTCGTTTACTGAAGAATGCGGTTCAGGCAGATCTCATCGTACTCTCGATGCCTGTGTTTGACATCATTATTAGTATCGAATGGAGCTTCGATAGATTTCTGACAGAGGTCGGTATCTATTAGACCGCCCAGCGGGAAATCTTTTGTCTTTGAGGCAGCAAAGAACAAGCAAATGCTGCATATAATCTCCTGCATCTGTGCGAGGAAGCTTATGAGACGAGGCATCAAAGCTTTTCTAGCAAGCGTTATTTCAGTACCTTGTTCCGGACAGTCAGAAGCTATAGGATGTTAAGGTCGCCAGAGACTTTCCTATCCTCTTTCCTGAGAACGTTTATGGAATACCACCGAACGGAGAGGTGGAATTTTCCATTGAGTTAATGTCGGGTACATTGTCAATTTTTAAAGCACCATATCGTCTAACACCAACTGAGATGAAAGATCCGAAAGATCAAATTCAGAAGTTGATGGACAAGGGTTTTATTCGCCCTGAGTTGTTCTCTGTGGGGCGCACATGTTTTATTTGTGAAAAAGAAGTATGGTAGTATGCGACTCTGCATTGACTATAGAGAGCTGAACGGAGTCACTATAAAAAATAAGTATCCCCTACCTAGAATCAAGGATTTGTTTGATCAGCTGCAAGGAGCTTCGATTTTCTCTAAGATAGATCTTCGTTTGGGATACCATCAACTAAATCACTTTACCTCCTCCAACGTTTCATATTTTCATCAATTATAAAAATTCATGCATATATATACATATATATATGTATATATTTACATATATATATTTATATAAATCATTTTTCTTTTAAATCAAGCATGCAACACGTCTTTTAGCATTAATGTTTCATCATAAAATTTCATTAATATTTATTATAGCATTCAGGGCACTGCCAGGACGTCCACCAATTTTTGTGTAAAATGACCGTTTTACCCCTAGAAGCATAATTTTTCATATTTATCATTAGACCTCGGAACGACGTCCCAAATCGTCCCAAACTTATCCTTATAGCTTAAAACACTCCCATAAATATTTCTTAGGCTTAAAATTTAGGTTTTCGATAACTTCCTCCACTCATTTTTAAACTTAGATGTAAATCCTGGTTTTGACTCGTATTGACTCGAAACTTAATGAAACTTTACCAAACTTGAACCAAGGCTTAATAACACCTAAATAGACCATTTTCAACCCAATTCAAGCCCAACAAGAACTTCGATAATGCCAACAAGACCTTCGATCATGCCTAGGAAGCTGCTGTATTTTTCTGCAGAAAAGTCCTAGTTCTAGTGTCATTCGATCCTAGGCTAGCTTCGACCCCAGCCCCTTAGCCACTCGACCAGATCCTCGGCCACCCTCACAGAATCCTAACTGAACCCGAGGCATGCTACTGGACCCATCCTAACCCACCTAGACGTCGCAGCCCCCCAACAGCCAAACCCTCCTGTGGCGCCCCAAACCTCGCCACGTAGTCATACAACATGTGACGTCGTATACATAAAAATTTTCTTTTCAACGACGTAATAATATAATGCATATACGACAAAATAGTGCAATCATCACACTATCTACATCAGTGTAGCAGAAACAGTATAATAAATACACACATACAACTCAAATAAGACAATAAGCTATATTTTCTCTATATCCTATCAACTACAATACTGTTTGACTAGACACATCTAGTCCTTCACCACTATCCTATCTCACGCCATAATCCTGTAACTTGTCCAACAGAAACATCCCCCAATGGTGAGCATACACAACAATCATCATCGTAATATATAACAGTTATATTACAACAACATAAGGTATAACTGAAATGATAACAGAAATACCCCCTTTGTCGTTTCTGGACAATCAGCCATCAACAACATCACACTGCAACAATAACATCGAAGATACGTCGCACCCCAACTCCGGCAACAGCAATATCGTCCAAAGAACAACAACATCGACGATACGTCGCACCCCGACACCGGTGACAACAATATCGTCGAACGAATAACATCAACGATACGTCGCACCCCAACTCCTTCGACAACAATATCGTTGAACGAACAACATCAATGTGACGTCTCCCAACAATGACAGCCAACAACATCAACAGTAATAAACAACAGCAAATATAATATCAAATCACCCAATTCCGATTATTTACCATCGTTCAACGCAATAGTATTTATCAATACTAAACAATAATAATGTATGCTCGTACGTCAATACATACCTGATAATCGAGTATATAAAATCTGGCTATTTCTTTGATCCTGAGGCTTGTGATGTATCTAAATAATTCAACAACAATATCAGATCATTGTCACCGTATCAACACAATCATAATAGGCTCAACATATAACATCAAATAGCCCAACAACAATTAATTCAAAAAAATATAAAACTCGATTATAAATTCGTATTTTTCAACAATTTAATATTTTGATGTATTTAATTCATAATACTATCATCAAATACACCATAATTAATTAACTTCAAATAATATACTATTTTACAACACCCGTCAAATTACGAAAAACTTTATATCAACGTGAGCCTATACTTCGTAGACTCCGAATATATAATCAGAATTAATAACAACTGACAAACAACTCTCCAATCTCAATCCAACGATTAAAAATCCCTATTTATAATAAATTGGGAATAATTGAAAATAACACCACTATAATCTTCTCTACTTCGTTAAAATCAAATAATATTCAACAATCTTCGATTTCCATATGATTTAACAATTTATCGGATTTATTCCAAAAATCAACGAATTTCAAACATCACAAAAAATATAAATTTATACATCAAATCGAAGATCTCGTGTCAACGATCCCAGAACTGAAGTCGGTTTGTTGATTGGATAAACCGATAAGTCACACGATCTAAAAGAATATTTAAAATGATATTCCTTTCTTTTCTCGTCTCTCTGTCGAATGTACTCTGTTGAGTTAGGTGGAATTCATATTTGAATGAATTCCATCGACTCAATTCATTTTCTTTTTTTTCCTTTTTTTAATATTATATTATATTATATTAATAAAATAATATAATATAATATAATATATAATATTTAACATTTTTAACATCGGTATATCTCGTTGGACTAGTCAAACAATCAAATTTTCTAAAACTCAAAACATGAAACTTCTATATTTTTGAGTCTTTTACGTTATATCCAAATCTTAAATCATTTGGACTTCATATGACCAAAATATATTATATTTCATTATTTAAAAATCGTTAATTTATTTAGTAATCTCACATTACTAAATCAACAAATTTTGATATTTACTTCATGCATTACATTTCTACCCCCCTTAAATGAATTTCAACACCGAAATTAATCAACAATAGTAATAACATGCATACATAAAAGATACGTCATACCATCATAATAAGTAGGAGTAGAACTCCCTCATATGCTGCTCTGTCTCCCAAGTGGCCTCTTCAACACATCTATGCTCCGACTGAACCTTCACCATCGGTATAAGCTTACTACGAAGCTTCCGTTCAGATCGATCCAAAATACAAACTGGTCTCTCAACATAAGACACGTCAGGATCTAACTGAACCTCAGAAATATTCAACACATGTGAAGGATCTGGCTCATACTTTCACAACATCGACACATGAAACACATCACGAAAACTAGAAAAAGATGGAGTAGAGCCAATCGATAAGCCAAAGTGGCTATCCGCTGCAATATCTCATACAGACCAACATACCTCGGTGCCAACTTTCACTTCATACCAAATTGCACTGTGCCACGAAAAGGAGAAACTTTCAAAACTACTCGATCGCCCTGCTGAAACTCTAAGGGTCTTCGTCTTTTATTGGCATATGCGGCCTGTCTATCTTGAGCTGCTTTCAATCGTTGCTTTATCAACTTTACTTTATGTTCCATCTCATGAATCATATCAGGACCGGTAACTGCAGCTCGATCGACATCATCCCAGTATAACGGAGATCTACAACGTCTCCCATACAATGCCTCAAATGGAGCCATCTGAATACTACTCTGATAGATATTTTTATACAAAAACACCACTAATTAGATGACTGCCAAACAGATTTAAAATCCATAACATAAGCACGCAACATATCCTCCAGCGTCTGAATAGTACGCTTAGTTTGACCATCTGTCTGGGGATGATAAGCCGTACTCAATCTCAACTCTGTCCCCATCACAGTCTGCAATCCTTCCCAAAAATGAGAAGTAAACCGAGGGTCTCTATCAGAAATAATAGACACTTGAATCCCATGCAACCGTATAATCTCTCGTATATACAACTGTGCCATTTTCAAGTATGTACTACTCATGCTATAGGGTATATAATGTGCAACTTTGATAGGATCGATTAACGTATCAAGAGTGTTTAGAAGGGGGGTTGAATAAACACTCACAATTAAAACTGATCTTTTCGAATTTTGAGTTCAGTTTGGTGACAAACTGATTCTCGGAATCTTGCTGGTCAATGACAATCAGTTAAACTAAAGTAGTTGCGGAAAGTAACTGACTGAAAGATAGAATACAAAACTGAAATAAAATACACAAGGATTGTTTCTGGATGTTCAGAGATTTCAATTACTCATACGTCACCCCTTCTATCTCAAGGATAGGATTTCCACTAAAAGACTTTGATCGAATACAAGATTTGTACTGACCCACTTCGATTTGGACTTATCAATGCCAAAAGCTGAAACTCTTAGTATTACAAAATGTTCTCAGTGCGTAACTGATCTTAGCACTATCGAATTTAATGATTATTACAAAGTGCTAGTGAGCTCAAATTGTATCCTTGACTGCTACGAATAAACCAAGTAAGAGTGAGCTAAGATTTTGGCAGAGTAACAGCAAGCTTTGAATAGAGTGATCTTCTTCCTCCTTTAGCTGTTCTTCTGTCATATTTATAAGCTTCCCTTCCATCGGTAACTTGAGATATATTTGAATCTTTGTATCCATTGATTGCCACTTCATTATATCTTGGGCATTGTTTGCTTCATTTATTGTAATGCGGCGTCTTAACTGCTTTAGCCGAAATGCGTTGTTCTAAGCTGTATTGATTGAAGTGCGGCGTTTCATATTCAGTTGCAGTCTTCTATGTATCTTTGTCGGTTGAATGTTCTTTCCCGAGACATGTTCAGTTGAAGGATGCTTAACTTAAAAGCATACGGACTGAATGTATCAACTGATCGGTTTTCAACTGATCAGTTTTCTTTATTAGATCAACTGATTTCAGTTGTTAAGTCCAGTTGCTGAATATAATTGCGCGTATCAGTTGGTTCATATTTTGTCAAACGCCGGAATTTAGTTTCCAACAATTTCCCCCTTTATGGTGTTTGACAAAACTAAGTAAATAATAACTGAACGTCTGAACTCATTGTAGATAAAATAAGAGATTGATCAACTGAATAATGGACTACACGAATCTGTAGAGATTTTTCTTCAACGAGAAGATTTCTTTTGTTGTTCTAGAATCTCTTTGATCTCTTCCCCCTTTTTGTCAAACAACTCCATCTTCAATGAGAATTTTCCGAACATCTGTTGATAAAACATTGACAGTAGTGGATATGCTAGAGACAACAGAGAGCATTGTGTTTTGCAACGAGTCTATTTTTCTTGTTACAAGCGTCTCTAGATTTTCAACTCGTTTGCTGATAACGTCTTGAGTGATGGAGAGACTCTCAGCCAAACCTTTGTTCTTCTTAATTGCTTCCATTGATTGAAACAGAGAGTTTAAGGCTTCTTGAATTGCTTTCAGTTTCTCTGAGTTGAATGCCTTAGAATGTTCTAGATTCAGAGAATGTTCTAATTGAGTATGCTGAATCTTGTACAGATCATTAATCACTATATGTATATCATGCTGAATTTCCTGAATTTCTGCAAGAACAAAATCAAGATCTTTGGCGGAGTTAAGATTTGGCTGATCCGACGCTCCAGATTCCTGTGATATTTGATCAAAAACCACCATGGTTCTTTCAGATATCATTGTTTCAGCAATATTCGGTTCTGGAACATCTGTTTCAGTTACTGCCACTTGGACCAGATGAGGTGAAGACTGATGTTGTTCAGCATTTGAGCTTTCCTGCTGAATGTGAGAGTTTGCAGGATCTTCAGCTAGTGAGTCATGAACTGATGCTTCTGCTTGATAGTCATATGAGATTCGAACTGACTCTTTATATTGGAGGATTGTCAGAAGTAGGCAATAGAGCCTTCAGATTCTCAGCAATTTGGTGATCTGGTGATTGAGCTGACATCATTCTTGGATCATTTGGTTCATATATGGTGTCCTTAACTGGCTCTTCAGTTAAGATGGTATTCTTTTCAGCTGCTTGATCAGCGGAGTGATCAACTGATAAAGGTTCATTAATAACAGATTCTGTCACCACTGCTTGAATAATTTCATCAATGTTGGCAAAATTCAACTCGGCTTCAGAGTACAGCTGATGTTCCACAGCAGGTGATTGTGGCACATCCTGAACTGTTTCTTCAGTTGTAACAATAGTTTGTTATGAGGGTGGCTCTTTCTGCTGAGAGGAGGGTTCTTCTTCTTCTTCTTCAGAGGCTTTCTCAAGAAAAACTAACTCCTGATCCATTTCCCACACTTTTATCTGAGCTTGCAAGCTAGTAAGATCTGTATCTAGTTGAGTGATCACAGCTCGATCATTATAAGCAGTTGGATTGGTGGGAATGTAGTTTGCCTTCAATTTCTCAAGCAGTTGAGATAGTTTCTTAGCTCGAATTTGGTCAAAAAAATAGGTTTTCCTCTCCAAAGCCTGAACAATTGTGGCAGCTTTGACCATCTTGAGGACAATTGCTTCCAGTTTGATAAACTTGTTCAGCTGGGATTTCTTTTTCAGCTGCTTAGCAAAAATCTGAGTTCTGTAAGCGGTCCAGGCATCATAGGATTGAAGTTTTGATGCTGCAAAATTATTAACCTGTTCCCAAACAAGGTCAATATGAGTTTGAATGGGATTGGATGGCCTGGGCTCTTCAATCAATTTGCCCTTGCCTTTTTCAGTACTGAGGATGTTTGGAATTTCCAATCCAGTACGAGTAGTATCCACCAGTTCTATAATCTTTATACCTTTGGGTCTGGCAGGTGCTAGAACAGCAGGACGATTGATATGGATTAGAGGAGCTTTGATCCTAACTGTTTCCTTTGTTGCACCAGCTGAGATTTCTGGTGGGATGACCTTCAGATGAACTGCTTTGATAGGCTGTTGGGCATCCGAAGATTTCAGCCTTTCAGTAGGAATAGATTCTACTGTGGTTGGTAATTTTGTCTTTTGTGTTCTTGGTTTCTTGTCAACTTTTGGAGAGGGCATCTTCTCGGAATCGGATTCACTGATAATCAGTTTTCTTTTAACTGTCTTCAGTTGAGCCAATGTCTTGGTCTGTTTAACTGATTTTGGAGCAGCATGTTGCGTTTCAATCTCCTTTTTGATCTTCACGAACTGATCAGGAGAGATATCTAATTTAGTCTTGGGTGGCAGAACATTCTTCCCATTGAAAATTTTGAATTTAGATAATCGCTTCGAATCATCAGCCACCAACCCTTTGACTTTCATCAAATAGCTCAGCGGCACTGCAAATCCTTTGGATTGCTTGGTGGAGGAAAACGTATTCTTCAAGATACTGAAAATAAGTTGCTTCCAGTTGAATTTTCTTCCAGCCATAATAACCGTAATAGCTTGAAACTTTTCCAAAGTCAGGGCGGCATACGATCCTGCCTTAGCCAATAGCCCTTTGGCTACGATATCAGCCAGCAACTGAACCTCATGCTTCAGTTCCTTCTTAGGATCGGAAATTTTGATTTTCCGTCCATCAGCAGAGAGTGCAGTTTGTATTTCTTCAATATCTGATGCTTTAACATCAGCAAGGTGTACCAGTCCATCAGAAGGTAATGAAAAGATTTCTCCGAAAGAATCTTCAGAAATGGTCACCAACTGACCATTAATAGTGGAAATGATGCTTCCATCAGAGTTGATATATCCATTTGAGTAGAGGTCCTGGAGTTCTTTTGGGTAAATCTCCTGCAGTATTGCCCCAAGAATATCCTCAGCCCAGCTGATTCAAGCTTCAAAAATACATTTTTCACATCGACTTCTTCGACTGATAAAGCTGATTCAAAGTTGATAGCCATAGCATCCAATATATGAGCAGAGATCTGATTTGCCATTGCTGAGAGTAAGGAAACCTGAGATTTTGCGAAATTCAAGCTCTGAGTGTATGAGTTTGCTCTGAGAGATGATGTACGCATAAGAAAGAAACTGAATTGAAGCGGGGAATTATTTATACGTATGCGACTGTTTAAATTCTGGACACGTGTCAGTCCATCAAAATTTTGAATAAAAACGTGTGCTGTAAGCGTGTGTACAATTTAAACGGTTCAAATGCTTCCACGTTTTTTAAAATAAGATTCATCATTAGATAGCAGACAGTCACGTCACTTGATTTGGAATATAATATGATTAATTAGTTAACTTATGTGAGAAGATTAGTGAAATACCCAACTGAACGATCAGTTGTAAGACTATGTCCTTTCAGTTGAGAGTTTACTAACATTTGTCTTCTCAGTTAACCTCTTAAAAACTGATATTCCCCTCTAATCGGTGCATAGAATAATTAAAGCGACGATATAAAAGTAAATTTAAAGGTCAGAAAGATTATCGTTTGCTGAAACATTGATGGCCCTTCAGCTTCCATGATTTTCGGCTATAAATAGAAGTAACACGGTTAGTTTCAGTCATATTGGTGAAAATATTCCTGCTCGAGTGCTTCGCCGTTTGCTCTGGAGACCAGGAAGGCTGTTATAGAAGATGAAGTCTTCTATAAGAGTCTTCACTACTGGGAAAAGTTACAGAAGCTTGAGTTCCTGTATAATACTGGAGAGGCTACCACTCCCGAACAGGTGGCAGAGTTGAAAAGAGTGCGGGAGCACTTGGACATAGCTGTGTGAGTGGACATCTTTAAGGATGGTTATATCTATCAGCTAATGCTTCGAAAGGAACTGAAAATCCTTAAGCGCATAGCTGTTTCTCAGAGCTTTTTCAAGACATCTATCGCACCTTTATCCACTTGGTTGAAAATGTGGATAATTGTTGTAGAGGAAAAATATGATGATGTAATCCATGCAAACGTTTATGGTTGAATGAATTATTTATATGAGCTTAATTTTGTTTTTCTCTTTCCTGCAAATGATAAATTTCATCAGTTGTTATATATGAATTGCGAACTTAAACATATGAACTGATGAAAGACTAACTTATATAAATTGACTATGAACTGAAATCAGTTAAGCATTAAGTAATAAATGACAAACTGATATCAGTTGATAATGAATAACTGATAAATAAGAAGCCTGGGTAAATGAGAAAAACGCTTTGGTTGGCTTGAGACTCTTTGGTTTCTTCAACATTTAATGTCATCTGTCTATAAATAAGACGAGAGAGATAAAATGTGAGACAATAACAGTTCAATACGTCGGATTCAAGTAATTCTGATGCATGCAGCAGTACACATATTCAAGTTACTGAACAATTAAGTCCTTATTTAGAAGAGTTGAAGAAAACGATGGAGGAATATGTCTTGACGAAAGTGATGTCAACATGGTTCAAAATTCATGATTTGCAGAGGATAAGTATTAGTGGTGCTGCTCCTTCTCGTGCTCAAGCAGCAACAACAAGAAAATACATTGATCGTTTTGAAGTCAGGCATGTTACAGACCTGGTTGATGACAATGTTCTGTTACAAGCAATGCTATGGAAGGAATGACATGTGATTGAGAAGATTTCTACAACAGAATCATTTTCTAGAATCCGAATTTATGAGTCGAATAATTGGATTACAGAATGGCAAGATTCAGTTGGTCCTAAGTTATCTTCTGTAAGATGGAATCGATTTTATTCTTAATAAAGTATCATTTCCAATTTGTTGTTGTGTTCTTATTTTCTGCAAAGAATTTTATTAGTAAAACAACATCAATAATAATTTTAAGACAAGTCAATTAAACCAAGAATATTGCAAAAGTAAGAAAACTTAGTCTCGGGTAATGGTTTGGTGAAGATGTCAGATGCTTGTTGCTCAGTTGAAATATACTCCAGTCTAATGTTCTTCTTCAAAGCATGATCTCTAATGAAGTGGTGCCTGACATCTATATGCTTGGTCCTTGAGTGAAGAATTGGATTATAGGTGATGGCAATTGTGCTCGTATTTTCACAAAATATGGGCGATTCATTTGTAATTACTCCATAATCTCTCAGTTGTTGCTGGATCCAGATCAGTTGTGCACAACAACTACCAGCAGCAAGGTATTCTGCTTCAATTGTTGAGGTAGCTATGGATGTCTGCTTTTTGCTGAACCAAGAGATCAGTCTGTCTCCTAGAAACTGACAAGATCCACTTGTACTTTTACGATCAAGCTTATATCCTGCATAATCTGCATCTGAATTTTCAACTAAATTGAAAGTAGAGTCTTTAGAATACCATAACCCAACATTTTGTGTACCCTTAAGATATTTCAAAATTATTTTAGCAGCTGAGGAATGTGATTGCTTAGGATTTGCTTGAAATCTAGCACACATACAGACAGCAAATACAATATCAGGACGACTGGCAGTTAAGTACAACAATGAACCTATTAAACCTCGATATAATGTCGCCTCAACTGATATTCTCCCTTGATCAGTGTCCAATTTTACTGATGAGCTCATGGGAGTATTTGCAGCTGAACATGATTCCATGCCAAATTTCTTCAGCAGCTCCTTTGTATATTTAGTTTGACTGATGAATATACCAGTCTCCAGTTGCTTCACTTGCAGTCCAAGAAAGAATGTCAGTTCACCCATCATGCTCATTTCAAACTTATCCTGCATTAGCTTAGCAAACTTTTCGCATAATTTGGGATTAGTTGACCCAAATATGATATCATCAACATAAATTTGAACTAATAAAATGTGATCATTCTTAGAAAATTTGAACAAGGTCTTATCAACTTATCCAACAGAAAAATCATGATCAGTTAGAAATTTTGAAACAGTTTCGTACCAAGCTCTGGGAACTTGTTTAAGACCATATAAGGCTTTGTTCAAATGATATACATGATCAGGAAAGTTGTGATTTACAAAACCTGGGGGTTGCTCAACATATACTTCCACTTGTAGTTGACCATTCAGGAATTCACTCTTTACATCCATCTGATAGACCTTGAAGTTCTTGTGTGATGCATAAGCAAGAAAAATTCTGATTGCTTCCAGTCTTGCAACTGGAGCATACGTCTCATCATAGTCAATTCCTTCTTCTTGCCTATATCCTTGTGCCACTAATCTTGCTTTGTTGCGTCCAATTGAACCATCCTCATTCAGTTTATTTCTGTATACCCATTTTGTACCTATAATAGTTTTTGAAATTGGTCTTGGAACTAAGTTCCAGACATTGTTATAAGAGAACTGATTTAGCTCTTCTTGTATTGCATTTACCCAGTTAGGATCAGCAAGAGCTTCATCAGTTTTCTTCGGTTCTGTTGTGAAACAAAAACTGAATAGATAAATAAATTTAGCATTTGATTGCGAGTTCTTACTGGATCAGATGGATTTCCTATTACCAGTTCAGGTGGATGTGATTTTCTCCATCTGTACTCAGTATTTGTTGTATCAGCAATTTCTTCAGTTGGTAACTGAACACGGTTTTCAGTCTCAGTTGGTGCTTCGTCAACTGGTATTTGAATGTTATCATTATGCTCTATCAACTGATCATCAGCAACGACTTCATGCACATCTGATTGGTCCAGTACTTCTGGTTCAGGTGTTTGAAGTATGTTTTGATTGCCATGACTTTCATTTTTGTCATCATCTTCCAAACTGATATCTGTAAATCGATCAACTAGCTCAACTTGATCAGTTGGCTTATCAGTTAGTTCGGTTTCATCGAAATAAACATGAGCAGATTCTTCAACATTTAGGGTTTTCTTGTTGAAGACTCTATAAGCTATACTAACTAATGAGTATCCAAGAAATATTCCTTCTGCAGATTTAGCATCAAACGCTTTTAAATAATTTTTACCATTATCAAGAATAAAACATCTGCAGCCGAATATTTTGAAATAAGTAATTATACTTTTTCTTCCATGCCAGATCTCATATGGTGTTTTCATATGATTTTTATTAATCATTGATCTGTTCTGAGTGTAACACGCTGTGTTTACTGCCTCTGCCCAAAATCTTTGAAAAATACCAGAATCAGCAAGCATCGTTCTAGCAGCTTCTTTAAGGGTCCGATTTCTCCTCTCAGCTACACCATTTTGCTGAGGAGTTCTGGCTGCTGAGAGCTCATGCTTAATTCCAGCATTTTCTAGGAAATTTGAAAGAGTTTGATTGATGAATTCAGTTCCTCGATCAGATCTGATTCGATCAATTCCAACTGATTTTTCATTTAAAAGTCTTTTGAAGAGCTTTATTAGTTGCGAAGCAGTATGGTCTTTAGATTTGAGAAAAATAACCCAAGTAAATCTTGAGAAATCATCTACGACTACCAAGGTGTATTTCATTCCTCCTAAGCTCATGACTGGTATAGGACCAAAGAGATCCATGTGCAACAGTTCTAAGCATCGGGATGAAGATTTACAGCCCTTTTTTTAAAAAGAGGATCGTACTTGTTTACCATACTGACATGCTGAGCAAAGCTTTTCTTTTGAAAAGTCTATTTTGGGCAAACCAGTTACAAGTTCATGTTTACTCAGATAGGCAATGGTTTTAAAGTTTAAATGATTTAGTCTCTTATGCCACAACCAGTTTTTAGACGATTTGGAAGCATTAAAACAAACTGGTGCATAAGTTTGATCATTCCAACTGACTTTATATGTGTTTCCACAACGTTTGCCAGTTAGTATGATTTCATTAGTTGAAGTTTTGACTGAACATGAGTTTTTGTCAAATTGTACTGAGAATCCACAGTCGCATAACTGACTGATGCTAATCAAGTTATACTTCAGGTTTTCTACTAATAGAACATTTTTAAAAGTAAAGTTATCATGGATAAGCTTACCCTTACCCACAGTTCTACCTTTGGAATTGTCCCCGAAACTGATGTTTGGACCACTGTATTTGATCAGTTTAGATAACGCACTTGCATCTCCTGTCATATGTCGCGAACATCCACTGTCCAAATACCATATTGAGTTCTTGTTTGTATCTGTTACCTGCAATCACACACATAATATAACTTGGTACCCATATCTATTTGGGTCCTGAACTGATTAGTCCCTTAGGAACCCACACTTGGATTAGTCTAATAGACTTTCCAGTAGCTGTATTCCAAATGGTTTTTCTCGGCTTTTGTATGGTTGGTGTGTAGTGTACAGATGATACAATATGTGTTTTAGCTTTATTCAACTGATTGTTCAGTCTATATCTCTTATGAACTGGCTTGCAGTTATAGTAATTGAAATAGCTATTCGAATAGTTCTTGTGAAACCTCTTTGATGACTGACTTTGTGAATCAGTTGAGAATTTTTTATTATAACCAATCCCATATCTTCTAGCCTTGTTCATATTCTCAGTAGGTTGCTCAATCAGTTTACTGGGCTCAATTTGTTCTTGTACCACTGTTGTTTTGACAAAGTGAATGTATTTCCCTTTGTCTGTTTTTAGCTTTGGTTGAGTATCATTTGGATACATTTCTCCTTGAGTGTTGAACCCTAAACCAGTTTTATCAGAAACTGATTTTTGTGAATTCTGCATCTCATTCAGTGCAGTAGATGACTTGTTCCAAGACTGAATGAGCTCAGTCTGTTTTGAGTTTTCAAGAATCAACTTCTGGATTAATGACTGATTTTTGTTTCTCTCTGCTTTTAACTCAGCAATTTTCTTTTTTAGACTCAACCCATCAAATGATTCATCAGTTTTGGTTTTATTGTCTGTGGGATCAGTTTGCTTTGCTTTGATTTTTTCAAATGATGATGCAAGCTTTTGATACTCATTTACCATGTCATGTAGTGTTAGAATGAGTTCTTCTCGTGTGAAATCAATTGAGCTGAAATCAAATACCTGTTGGCTAGATGATTCTTCTTCTGCATCATTAGCCATCAAGCACTTGACTTCCTCATCATCACTAGAGCTGCATGAGCTTTCTGGTTCTGACTCCTCACTGTCAGTTTCTGCCCATTTAGATTTGTTTTCTTCAGCTAAGAGTACCTCATGTTTCTTTCTGAAAGACTTCTTATCTTCCTTGGGTCTTCTTTTGTGTTCATATGATTTCTTTCTTCTATCAGTTGAGCCTTGACTGTCCTTCTTGGGTTTAGGACAATCAGCAATAAAGTGACCTGATTTGCCACATTTGTAGCAGGCATTTGATTCATTTTTGGAGCTGTTCCTTTGGTATGGCTTCTGGAAGTTTCCTTGATTCTTTCTCATGAACCTTCCAAATTTTTGATGAACAATGACATAGCATCACTGCTCAACTGATCAGCAGATTTCTCGACTGAATTGATTGGTTCTGTTCTGACAGCAGCTAGAGCAGTTGTGGCTGCAGGGGTAGATGGTTCTCCTTCTCTGGTCTGCAGCTCAAATTCATAAGCCTTTAAATCAGCAAACAGATCATGAAGTTCAATCTGGTTCAGATCTTTGGACTCCCTCATTGCCATGGTCTTGACATCCCATTCATTGGGAAGACCTCTCATTACTTTCAGTGCAATCTCTTTGTTGGTATACACTTTTCCAAGTGCATTTAACTCATTGATGATACTGCTTACTCTTTCATCATACTCATGCATTGATTCTCCTGCTTTCATTTTGATGTTATCAAACTTTTGAACAGCAACAGAAAGTTTATTTTCTTTGGTTTGATCATTTCCTTCACACAGCTGGATCAGCTTTTCCCAAATTTCTTTGGCTGTCTTACACATTTTTATTTTACTGAAGGTTACTTTGTCCAGCGTTTTGTACAGAATGTCTTTAGCCACATTATCAAGATTTGCTTTTCTTTTATCTTCAGTTGTCCATTCATCTCTGGGTTTTTCTATTCTTTGTGGTGCCCCTTCTGTTATGGCAACTGCTGTATTTGTTTTAAGAATCTTCATGGGTCCATCAGTTATGACATACCACATGTCATCATCTTGTGCAGCTAAATGAGCCTGGATTCTGATTTTCCAATCATCAAATTCTTCTCTGGAGAACATAGGAATTTTGTTGAATGAAGTCATGCTAGCAAGTTTATAGATCAAAAATATTCAAGAACAAGATTCAACCGCTCTGATACCACTTGATAGGATCGATTAACGTATCAAGAGTGTTTAGAATGGGGGTTGAATAAACACTCAAAATTAAAACTGAGCTTTTCGAATTTTAAGTTCAGTTTGGTGACAAACTGATTCTCGGAATCTTGCTGGTCAATGACAATCAGTTAAACTAAAGTAGTTGCGGAAAATAACTGACTGAAAGATAGAATACAAAACTGAAATAAAATACACAAGGATTGTTTCTGGATGTTCGGAGATTTCAATTACTCATACGTCACCCCTTCTATCTCAAGGATAGGATTTCCACTAAAAGACTTTAGTCGAATACAAGATTTGTACTGACCCACTTCAGTTTGGACTTATCACTGCCAAAAGCTGAAACTCTTAGTATTACAAAATGTTCTCAGTGCGTAACTGATCTTAGCACTATCGAATTTAACGATTATTACAAAGTGCTAGTGAGCTCAAATTGTATCCTTGACTGCTACGAATAAACCAAGTAATAGTGAGCTAAGATTTTGGCAAAATAACAGCAAGCTTTGAATAGAGTGATCTTCTTCCTCCTTTAGCTGTTCTTCTGTCATATTTATAAGCTTCCCTTCCATCGGTAACTTGAGATATATTTGAATCTTTGTATCCGTTGATTGCCACTTCATTATTTCTTGGGCATTGTTTGCTTCATTTATTGTAATGCGGCGTCTTAACTACTTTAGCCGAAATGCGTTGTTCTAAGCTCTATTGATTGAAGTGTGGCGTTTCATATTCAGTTGCAGTCTTCTATGTCTCTTTGTCGGTTGAATGTTCTTTCTCGAGACATGTTCAATTGAAGGATGCTTAGCTTAAAAGCATACGGCTGAATGTATCAACTGATCGGTTTTCAACTGATTGGTTTTCTTTATTAGATCAGCTGATTTCAGTTGTTAAGTCCAGTTGCTGAATATAATTGCGCGTATCGGTTGTTCATATTTTGTCAAACGCCGAAATTTAGTTTCCAACAAACTTTCGGCAATCGATCAACAATCACCCAAATTGCATCAATAGTTTCAGTGCTTCTTGGCAAATGAGTCACAAAATCCACTGATATGTGCTCCCATTTCCAATCGGTACTTCTAAACTCCTCAATTCATCTCCTGGCCTTCTCTTCTCAACTTTTATCGGTTGACAATTAAGACATCGACGTACAAAATCAATCACATCACGTTGCATTCCCTTCCACCAAAACTGAGAACGCAGATCCTTATACATCTTCTTGCCACCAGGGTTGATAGAATATCGACTACAATGTGCACGCCGCAACAGGTCCTGGCGCAACTCAGATGCATCAAGAACTACCCATCTATCATTCATCCTCAAACTGCCATCATCAACCACTCTAAAACAAGTATCTTGTTTCCGAGAAACCAAATCCTTCCATCGCTGAACTCTCTCATCTGTCATCTGTGCATCACGAATACAACCATATATATCAGGTTCAGCTAATAAGGTAGATACCTGGATAGGAGTCATCGAGATATCAAAATCATATCCCAAGGAAAACAAAACATCGTCATAGCTGATAAATGACTCACATCCTCTGCAGTACAGCTCACTTTACGACTCAATGCATCAGCTGTAAGATTAGCTCGACCAGGATGATATTCAATCTCACAGTCATAATCCTTTAACAGATCTAAGCATCGTCTCTGTCTCATATTCAACTCTGCATGTGTAAACAAAAAACTCGAACTCTTATGATCCGTATAAATCATAAACGAGGTACCATACAAATAATGTCGCCATATCTTCAAGGCAAAGATAATGGCTGCCAACTCCAAATCATGCACAGGGTACCTTGTTTCGTGTGGTTTCAACTGTCTCGAGGCATATGCCACAACATGTCGATCCTGCATCAAAACACATCCTAAACCATGTAATGATGCATCAGTATAAACAACAAACCTCTCGTTTTCTGTAAGAATTGATAACACCGGTGCAGTCGTCAGTCGGTGCTTCAACTCCTGAAAACTTCTCTCACGTGCTTTAGACCACTGAAATCGCACACCTTTCTGAGTCAACTGTGTCAAAGGTCTAGCAATCTTTGAAAATCCCTTGATAAATCGACGATAATTACCTGCTAAACCCAAGAAACTACGTATCTCTGGTACATATGTAGGTGCAGACCACTGTAATACGGCTTCGACCTTCGTTGGATCAACAGAAATCCCATCTCTCAATATAACATGACCCAAGAAGACCACCCGATCCAAACAAAACTCACACTTACTGAGTTGGCATATAACTGTCTATCTCGCAACACCTATAAGATTGAACGCAAATGCTCTGCATGCTCAGCCTCACTCCTGGAATATATCAATATATCATCAATAAACACAATGACAAACCGATCGAGATAAGGCTGAAATACCCTATTCATCAAACTCATAAACACAGCTGGAGCATTCGTCAACCCAAACGGCATAACTAAAAACTCATAATGCTCATATCTGGTCCTGAATGCTGTCTTCTAAATAACCTCCTCTCTAACTCGCATCTGATGATATCCTGACCTCAAATCAATCTTGGAATACACTGAGGTTCCCTGCAACTGATCAAACAAATCATCAATACGAGGGAGGGGATATTTATTCTTAATCATTACCTTATTCAGCTGTCGATAGTCAATACAAAGCCGCATCGTTCCATCTTTCTTTCTCACAAATAAGACTGGTGCACCCCAAGGCGATACACTAGGGTGAATGTATCCCTTGTCCAACAAGTCCTGCAACTGAGATTTCAACTCTCTCAATTCTGCTGGTGCCATTGTGTAAGGAGTATGAGAAGTAAGGGAAGTACCTGGCATCAATTCAATCCCAAACTCCACCTCACGGACTGGTGGGAAGCCTTGAATCTCATCAGAAAATATATCAGCAAACTCAGCAATTACAGGTATCTCCTCTATTCCCACCTCTTTCTTCTTCTCTGTCACATATACAGCATAAATAAGATAACCCTCATGTCCATGTTCCAATAACCGAGACATCCGGATAGCATATACCAATGGAACACGGGTACGAGAACCCTTCCCATAAAATGTCCAACGCTCTTTCTCATCTGTATAAAAATATACTACCCGCTGAATCAACATTCGCACAATATCTCCTCAGGACATTAATTCCCACAATACAATCAAAATCAGTCATCTCCGGAATAATCATATCTGATTTTAGCTCGTAGCCCTCATAAGAACTAATACCATCTGATATCATAGATACAACTGATATATCAACTCCACAGGGTGTGCAAACAGAAAGAGGCATAGGTAATGGAGACAGGCGCATATGATGCTCAACCACAAACCTCTTCGATATAAAAGTATGCGTGGCGCCTGTATAAACAAGAATATAAGTAGGATAAGAACACAAATAACACTTACCCGCTATCAGCTCCTCTCGTGCCTCCTCTGCCTGCTCTCGGGTCAAAGCATACACATGTGCCTGAGGCGGACCAGCTCCCTGCATACGTGGCTGTCCTCCAGAGGGTCGTGGTGTAAACTGCTGAGGCTGTCGTCCTCCTCTCTATGAGAAGCTACCTCTATCACTCATGGGCTCTCGCTGTCCCTCACGACTAAGACACTGTCTGGCTATATGGCCCACACCGCCACACTCAAAACAGGTGATCTCCGTCTGTGTACACTGTCTGATCAGATGAGGTCCCCCACAACGAAAATATCTCACTGCTCTGGACTCCCCTCTCTGCCCCTGAACAGACTGAGAACTGCCCCACGATTCTCAACACGTCGCGAATCAAATCGGTGCTTCCCAGATGAAGAAAAAGAAGATGAACCCTTCTGATATTTAAAAGACTGTCCATGTGGTCGGAATGACTCCCTAGTCGGCTCTGATATTCGTCCCTGAGCCCCATACTCCTGCATAACCAACTCAGTCATCTCAGCCCTCGTCACTGCATCCTCAAATGATACTGGGTTATTTGATTGCACACGATCAAATAACTCTAACTTCAACCCTCTCAAGAAATGCCTCATTTGAGCAAGAACATTCATAGCAACATCTGACACATATTTCAACAATGGAGAATATAGAGTCTCATACTCAGCAACAAACATACTACCCTGTCTCAATCCTCGAATTCCCTCTCTTTCTTTTGTCTGGCTGCTATAGAAAAATACTTATCAAGAAAACGAGACCGAAACACATCCCAATCAACAGTACGACCTTGGGCTCTCAATCCGGCCTCGGTCTTCTGCCAACACAATAGTACATTCCTCGAAAGCTGAAATGTAGCCAATCATAACCAAGCAGACCTAGCACACGGAGCAGTCACAAATATCTGGTCTATCCTCTCAATTCAATCCTCTGCTCGCTCGCCAATCTCAGAGCTATCAAATCTCGGCGGAAGATAATTGCTAAACTGAGCCAAAGTCAACTCACCATCAATAAAGGCTGATCTGCAGGTGCCTGTCCCATAGGAGGAGGTGGCAATGGATTCATCTGTCCAAACCCACTGTCAACCTTGTCTGTTTCCTCGTGTGGATGTACCTGTTCTCTAGCTGCCATCACTGGAAATCAAATTGTTAATCATAACATTTAACAATTATAATCCAGTAATCATCATCACACCTTTCGCATGAAAGCACACCCAACTAAAGATCAATCAATCATATCGAGAAATCATCAATAACAAGTCAAATGCACAGACACACGCAGATAATATTGTCATCCAACTCCCTCATCACAAACCTAACTCCTAACCATCCCAGACATCTAACATATGCTCTGAAACCACCAATGTAGCGCCCCAAACCTCGCCACGTAGTCATACAACATGTGACGTCATATGCATAAATTTTTTTTCAACGACGTAATAATATAATGCATATACGAAAAAATAGTGCAATCATCACACTATCTACATCAGTGTAGCAGAAACTGTATAATAAATACACACATACAACTCAAATAAGACAATAAGCTATACTGTCTCTATCTCCTATCAACTACAGGATTTTTTGACTAGACACATCTGTACCTTCACCACTATCCTGTCTCACGGCATAATCCTGTAACTTGTCCAACAGAAACAGCCCCCAAGGTTGAGCATACACAAAAATCATCATCTAATACATAAAAGTTATATTAACAACAACATAAGATATAACTGAAATGATAACAGAAATACCTCATTTGTCGTTTCTGGACAATCAGCCATCAACAACCTCAACAACATCACACTGCAATGATAACATCGACGATACGTCTCACCTCAACTCCGGTGACAGCAATATCGTCCAACAAACAACAACATCGACGATACGTCCCACCCCAACACCAGCGACAACAATATTGTCGAACGAATAACATCAATGATAACGTGACGTCTCCTAACAACGACATCCAACAACATCAACAATAATAAACAACAACAAATATAATATCAAATCACCAAATTCCGATGATTCACCATCGTTCAACGCAATAGTATTTATCAATACTAAACAATAACAATGTATGCTCGTACGTCAACACGTACCTGATAATCGAATATATATAAAATCTGGCTATTTTTTTGATCCTGAGGCTTGTGATGTATCTAAATAATTCAAAAAAAATATCAGATCATTGTCACTATATCAACACAATCATAACAGGCTCAACATATAACATCAAATAGCCCAACAACAATTAATTCAAAAAAATATAAAACTCGATTATAAATTCGTATTTTTCAACAATTTAATATTTTAATGTATTTAATTCATAATACTATCATCAAATACACCATAATTAATTAACTTCAAATAATAGACTATTTTACAACACCCGTCAAATTACGAAAAACTTTATATCAACGTGGAGCCTATACTTTGTAGACTCCGAATATATAATTAGAATTAATAACAACTGACAAACAACTTTCCAATCTCAATCAAACGATTAAAAATCCTTAATTTTAATAAATTGGGAATAATTCAAAATAACACCACTATAATCTTCTCTACATCGTTAAAACCATATACTATTCAAAAATCTTCAATTTTCGTACGATTTAACAATTTATCGGATTTATTCCAAAAATTGACGAATTTCAAACATCACAAAAAATATAAAATTTATACCTCAAATCGAAGACCTCGTGTCAATGAACCCAGGACTGAAGTCGGTTCGTCGAATGGATAAACCGATAAGTTACACGATCGAAAAGAAAATTTAAAATGATATTTCCTCTCTTTTCTCACCTCTCTGTCGAATGTCCTCTGTTGAGTTAGGTGGAGTTCATATTTTAATGAATTCAATCGACTCAATTCAATTTTTTTTCTTTTTTTTAAAATTATTTTGGGGATCTTTTTTATTAGGAATAGGATGCCTAATCCATTTTAGAACCTTATTAAGAGGTTTATAATTTATGACTAATCTTGGAACACCTCTTTCCTGTTCAGAATGTTTATTAGCAGTACATGGCCAAGGAGATTGAGAAGGCTTTATCAAACCTTTTTCTAATAAAGAATGAATTTCATTCTTACATAATTCTAAATATTCAGAATTCATTTGACAAGGACGAGCCTTGGTAGGAATATTCTTTTCATCAAAATTCTCTTCATATGGGAGAGAGATAATATGCTTCTTTCTATTCCAAAAAGCATTTGGAAGATCATTACATATTTCTAATGAGAACTTATTATAAATAAGTTTGATTTTCTCCTGTAATTTAGGATTCTGTAATTTATCATCTATAGTTAATATATTAACTTCTTCTTTTAAAGAATTAATCTGAAAAGTTTTCCTATCAATCTTTTCTTGTAATTCATTAAGAATTCTATGAACATGTTTAGTTATGAACTTAAAGGAAATAGGATTACCTTGAAAAGTACCTATAATACCTGTTTCATCAACATAAGTTAAAGGATAAATTTGATAAATAAAAGGAAGACCAAGTATAAGTTGGCTAGAAATATCTTTTGCTGATAAAAAACTTATTTGAATACAGTTTTTATCTTTGCAAATATAAACCTTTGGTAATTTATAATTTATTTCTAATGGTTCTCCTCCTGCATGAGAGAGAGAATGAGTGGTTTTATGAAAATATTTCGTAGGAATTAATCCTTCCTGTATAACATTTAAGTCTGCACCACTATCAATCATTGCAATAAAATTCTTTTTATAAGAATTTTCAATTAATAATGTTATATTAATGTACCATTTTTGAGATATGATCATGCTCAAAACAGATAAATGTTTTTTATCTGGATTAGGAAAAGAAATATCTTGTAGATTATCAAAAATATCAGAATTATTAACTGAATTATTATTATTAGTTTCAATGATTGAAACACGATAATTTAAACTATTATTATTGTGTTGTAAAATTTTTACTTGTTCTTTAAGATTTTCTATTTCTTTAACTAAATCCTGTATAGTAACTGGATTCTGTTTACTATATTTCTGTTGAAGAAGATTTTTAACTTCTTTCATAGAGTAAGCTTGTTCTTGTTTAACAAGAATATTATTATTATTATTGCTAGTTGAAGCAGTATTCTCCATTTGATCAATAATTATGGATTTTAAAACTGGATCCTTAATCATTTTAAGGAATTCTAAAATATTATTGTTAGTTAACACATTAATATTTAAATCCTGAAATTGAGACATGAGTTTATAAAATTCATCATTTTTATCTTCTATATGATTTAAACAAGATTTTCCTTGTATACAATTATTACATTCATTTAAATCATTAGAAATATCTGATTCACTATCTATTATTTCTTCTGAAATATAATATTCTGAAGAATTCTCAGTTTCACTGTCAGAATTATTATTCGAATCCATTATTATTTTAAATAATGTTTCTTTTAGATTATCATCTATATCTAAATTATTAATTTTGTTTTTAGTCCAACATTGATTAGCATAATGACCTGGCTTTTTACATTTTCTACAAATTATTAATTTGTTTTTTTATTTTTCTTCTTTCCGTAAATCACGACTTTCTTTTCTTTTCTTCTTTTTATCTCTTTGTCTATCAGACAAATATCTTTTCTTTCTATAAAGTTTTTCATCTTTTTCTTTAATTTTCTTCTTACCTGTATTAGGTAAGTCCATACCAAATTGATCACAAAATTTACCTAATTGTTTTTCTCAAGTAAATTCTGTCTTTTAATTTGATTATTTAATTTTAATTCATTACAGAGAGCTAAACCCTCTTTAATGCAAGTATTAAGAAAATTTCCATAAGTATAATTATCATATGGAATATTAATCTCATCTTTTCTAAATACTTTTCTAATTCTTTCAGCAAATAGAAAAGGTAAACCATCTATAAATTTAGCTTTCCAGAAACTATTATTACAATCTGGTATCTCATATATACGAGATAAAAAGGTATCTTTATACCATCTAAAATCAGTAAGTGTTTTACATTTTAGATTACTTAATAAAGTACGAATCTTTTCACTATCATCAGTGAATTTTCCAGTAAAATGTTCAATCATAGTCATTATTAATGAATAAACAACATTTTCTGATTGAATATTATTCTCTATCTTAATAGAATTAATAATATCTTCCTTTTGGAATTGATTTAAATAGTTATCCCACCAACCTTTAAGTTGGCCAGTAAAACCTGATATAATCATCTTAGCAATATTTTTATCAGTATTGCCTGAAGTTTTACACACAGTACTATACATAAGCATTCTGTTAGCAGTATTATAAATTTGTTTATCACTAAAACCATCAATATTTCATTCATAAATACTTTTCCCATTATAACTATTAGCAAATATATATTCTTGTTCTTCAATAAGAACGTCCATGGAAGTAGGTCTATTATAATAATATTTGGTTTGGGTAGGTCTATCTGCCCATTTAATTTTATTAATTTCTTCTTCAGAATGATCATTATCATTATCAAACTCTTCATTAAGAGTATTCAAATTCAGATTTTTAAATTTTTCTTCTAATAATTTTTCTCTATCAGAAACAGAAGATTTAAATTTAAAATCCTTGATATCTGGAGGGGATTGAATAGAAGAAGTAGCAATAGAAACAATATTAGTTTCTTCTTCTTTAGTTTGAATATGAACATCTGGTTTAATTTGATTAATAGCCAGAATTATTTTATCAATACGGTCCTAAAGAGAAACTATCTCTTCTCCTATTATCGTAAGATACAAATTTGTATAATTCTGTTTTTCAATTATCTGATTAATATGTTTAACAGTTATCTGTAACATATCATTTTCAAATAATTTTGAAAAAGCAGTAAAATTTAAAATTTTATTATTCTTTTCTATAATAAAAGATTGTTGAGGAGGATAGACAGATTTTTGAATCTGTCCTATAGAAAGTTTATAATTTCTTTCAAGAATAGAAATATAATATATAATAAATATTTTAAAAAACCAAGGAACAAAATGAATCAATTTATTCTGGTTTTCACAATATTTATAAAATTCCGCAACAATATAATTAAACTCATCTTCAGAAAAACTTTTAAAATACCAATTTCTGAAAGATTCCCATTTGGGTAAATAAAATTCTGCATTGATCCTTGCCCTAGCAAGAGATCCTTTAGTAAAATCAATTTTAGTTTTACTATCCATTAAATACTAAAATTCATTTCTGAAACTGTATCAGTTTCTCTAACTTTTTGAAAGTTACTTTTATGCACAATATTATTCTGATTAATAATTAATTCATCTACTGTATCTTGTACAGGAGTCTCAACATCTTCTCTTATCTGAGAAGTAGAAGCTCTAGAAGTTTGAGGAATATCCACCAAATAATCTAAAGGCGAAATAAAAGAATGACTAGATCTTGATCTAGTATAGATAGAAGATGGCAATAATCTTCTTTGTTCATTATTAAACTGTATTTGAACAGATCCTTCATTATTCTGAATAACTTGTTGTAAATCCCTATTTATTATAGGATTTTTATAAACAGCTTGTTCAATTATCCAGTTTTCTGGAAATTCAATTTCTTCCCATTTTATAGATCTACGGGTTGTAATATTAGATCTATTAAAATTAGTTTCTATAAGAATAGTTTCATTTAATTTTTTATCTATTCTTTTACACATAGGATTCAGTGTAAATAATGGCTTATAATAAATACGATAACAGATACATATAACTTCTGTGCCAGGAGTATAATTATAACCATGAGTTTTAACATTTAATATTAAAGAATCTAATATATTAATATCAGACAAAGATAAAGATAAATTCGGATAAACATCAAAATATACTGGACCATGAGCCAGACTAGATTGAATTATTCCCATAAGGGATTGTTTCCAATTCAAATTTCTACCATCTCTTAAAGCTGCTATGAAGCTTTCTGGTAGTCCTTCTAATGTTAAAGGTCTAAAAGCTATTTGAATTAAACCTATATGCATGAATCTGTAATTTTTCCTATAAGGCAAGATATATTTATTGTTTAACAATCTAATAACCATTTCATTATTATGAAGTGGTACCGATGATTCTGTAGTTTTAACCACTTGTTTAAAACCAATTTTTTCAAAGGTTCCTAACTTATAGATCATTTTAGATTCTATCTTAGGAATAGTCCATTTATTCAATAAATCTAAATTATCAGGTAAATCATATTCTTCATTCAAACTGTTTTAAACAGTTTCTTTAAAACCGAAAATATTCATTTGAATAAAAAGTGCTAAATTATTATCCAGACTATTTCCATGGCTCTGATACCATCTGGGGCTTGGGATCAAGATGAGGAATATGATACGTGGCGTTGTTACACCAAACTTTTCCTTAGTGGCTTTCGCACACATGGAGGTTCTTGGTTTCCAGCCTATATACCATCTTCAACTCTTATTGAGCTAAGAAAAGGAAGAATTTAAGTCTCAGAATAAAATGAATATAAGATTCATATTTGGAACTTTTACAAAACATAAAAGGATTTATAAAAGATATACCAAAGAAATTAAACAACAGAGGATTTTACCGAGGTCCACCTCAGAATCATAAATTCATAAAAAATCACCCATGAACGCCTTAAACGCCATCTCTCGGCTAAGCAGGCTAAAGGGCTACAACATGAATTTATTTTTCCTGGTTAAACTCGAACCTTGTGTTTACCATTTCCTGGTTCATCTCTTTACCTTATGTTCTAACCAAAGACTCTTATATTACATTAAATTCCAAAAATTTAAATAGATCTTTTATTATCTCAATCTGATATCAAGAACAAATAAATATAGATCATGTCATAGCAAGGTAATAATTTAGCACAAATACTTTAGCCTGTCATTCAGGCTAAACTTATGAAAATAAAAATTAAAAAAAACAGTAAATAAAAACAGAAAATAAAAATAGTAAGAACTTACAAAGTTGTTACCAGTACTTTAAATTTTATTGATAAGCTTCAGAAGGGTTTTTACAAGAGAGAGAATAGAGGGGAGCAAACTCAACCGTGTCCTTCTAAAGACACAGAATGAACTTATTTATAGATAGAAGAGCCGGACATCAAGCCCCGGATTCCATCTTAAAATAAAAACAGTAAATGCTTTATTAAAGCAAATAGTAACATGGTTACAAAATTCAAAAAGTAAAAGTGATATGCCACCCACTTTTTGTCACGATATGTCATGATAAGATGTGATATCCACCAACTGCAGATTCTTCTCCTGATGATCTTAATCATATTTAATATTGTCTTTTAAAGAATTTTTCAATTTCTCAAAAATGTCATCTATTTGAGAAATTGAGGAATATCATCCTCAGGGTCTTGAGCATCTTGCATCTTCATTAGATGAATAAATTGATTTTCATTAGATTCGGACGCCATAGATTTATTTGATTTGGAATCAGAACCTCCAATATTCTGGAAATGATCTTTTTTCATTTCTTCAATATAGATCTCAATCATTTTGTCTTTTGAATATATTTCAGAATATTTCTGAGTAAGAATCTTGAAAGGACTCATAGAGGCTTTCTCCTTTTCTTGTTGATTATTAATTTCTTGTTGATATAAAGAAATTTTTTCTTCCATTTGATGAAGAGTTTCATAACCATATGGTTTTCCAGTTTCTGGATCATCTCTCAATAATTTGTCCCAAAATTTTGTGGAACTGACCCTCCATATGCAAGGTATACCTTCATCAGTGTAACCGAATTCTGGCTGCCATTTCCAGATCCATGGGATACCAAATTCCATGAAAAATAGACATAGAGTCTTACCATCGATCCAATGTTCAGAAAATGATTTTTTAATACTTGGAAAAACATTTAACCAAGTATTCATGGGTTTTATAAAAACCTCTGGCAAAATCTTTGCGGATGGACCAAAAATCTTCCACCATATTAAAAACCAATTTGGAACTGGGTAGTGAAAAACATTTTCACAAATCTTTAAAAACCAAGTATGTTTTCTTTTCTCATTTTCATAAAACAAGGTTTTATTAAAACTTTCAATATAATCCCAAAAATTGAATTTAAAACTCATTTTATGATTTTCAGAATAAAATTCTTTTTCAACTAATGGAGATATACCACATTCTTCAATAGATATAATCTTCTTAATTATAAACTTTGAGAAGTTATAACTTCCTTTCTGCTGAGTATTACTGAAAAAGTGAGTTATGTCAACACTTTTTGTAGATATCAGAAGATTTTCATAAAATCCTCTTTGCTTGTAGGAATTATATACATATGATGTATTGGTTAGATATCTTTCCATGATAGTCCATGGAGTTTTTTCCCATTGGGTATCTTTTTCTTCTATAAGAAGAATCAATTCTCGATGTTTTGTCTCTGTATAAAGAGCTGAATCATTATCATCATCTTTTATGATATTGGCATATGATGCTGAAGATTGAGAATCTGTATTACTTCTCTTTTGTTTCAAGAATTCTTGAAATTCATTGTATAACTCATTATTTTGCTCAGTATCACTGGCTGATGAACTGGATAAGTTTTGGGCTATAAGCCTCTGTTTTCCATGCTGTGCAATGATATTAGGGGGTTTTTCCCTACCTCCTCGCCCTCTATAAGAGGACTCTCCACTTCCTCGGGAATACATATCTGTAGATGAAAACATTAGGATAAATATTCTCGAGTTAAGAAATCTGGCAAGTGATTATCTTCACCTTTCTTATAAATGATTTCAAAATCAAAAGGAGCTAAATGAGCTTGCCATCTTGCAAACATTTGTTTAGAAACATTATGTTTAAAATCTTTATTAAACATAAATTTTTCAGATTTTCAATTAGTTTTTATAATAAACTTTTGATTATATAAATCATCTTGAAATTTTAAAATACATCTGACAATAGCTAAGATTTCTTTTGCTACTGTGGAGTAATTTTTCTGGGCATTATTCCATTTACCAGAATAAAATCTAATAAGATATTCTTGTTTCATATTATCTCTCTCCCATATGAAGAGAATTTTGATGAAAAGAATATTCCTACCAAGGCTCGTCCTTGTCAAATGAATTCTGAATATTTAGAATTATGTAAGAATGAAATTCATTCTTTATTAGAAAAAGGTTTGATAAAGCCTTCTCAATCTCCTTGATCATTTACTGCTTTTTATGTTAATAAACATTCTGAACAGGAAAGAGGTGTTCCAAGATTAGTCATAAATTATAAACCTCTTAATAAGGTTCTAAAATGGATTAGGCATCCTATTCCTAATAAAAAAGATTTATTAGATAGACTTGTTAATGCTATCATATTTTCAAAATTTGATTTAAAATCAGGATTTTGGCAGATTCAGGTAAAAGAATCAGATAGATATAAAACTCTTTTAATGTTCCAATAGGACATTATGAATGGACAGTAATGCCATTTGGCCTTAAAAATGCCCCTTCTGAATTTCAACAAATTATGAATGATATTTTTTATAATTACAACAATTTTATAATTGTTTATATTGATGATATCTTAGTATTTTCTAATGATATTGAAATACATTTTAAACATTTAGATATATTTAAAAATATTGTTATTCAAAATGGACTTGTTATCTCAAAATCTAAAATGATTTTATTTCAAACTAATATTAGATTTCTTGGTCATATGATTGAAAAAGGAAAAATAATTCCTATACAGAGAAGTATAGAATTTGGTTCAAAATTTCCTGATATTATAACTGATAAAACTCAGTTACAAAGATTTTTAGGAAGTTTAAATTATATTTCTCCTTATATTAAAGATCTTACTAAAGATTCTGCTATCTTATATGATAGATTAAAGAAAAATCCTTTACCTTGGTCTGAAAGACATACAATAGCTGTTAGAAATATTAAGGAAAAGGTTAAAAATCTTCCTTGTCTTATGCTTGCTAATCCCCAATGGGATAAAATTGTGGAAACAGATGCTTCAGATATAGGTTTTGGAGGAATCTTAAAACAAAAAGATCCCCAAAATAAACAAGAATATCTTATTAGATTTTATTCTGGTAAATGGAATAATGCCCAGAAAAATTACTCCACAGTAGCAAAAGAAATCTTAGCTATTGTCAGATGTATTTTAAAATTTCAAGATGATTTATATAATCAAAAGTTTATTATAAAAACTGATTGCAAATCTGCAAAATTTATGTTTAATAAAGATTTTAAACATAATGTTTCTAAACAAATGTTTACAAGATGGCAAGCTCATTTAGCTCCTTTTGATTTCTTTGAAATCATTTATAAGAAAGGTGAAGATAATCACTTGCCAGATTTCTTAACTCGAGAATATTTATCCTAATGTTTTCATCTACAGATATGTATTCCCGAGGAAGTGGAGAGTCCTCTTATAGAGGGCGAGGAGGTAGGGGAAAACCCCCTAATATCATTGCACAACATGGAAAACAGAGGCTTATAGCCCAAAACTTATCCAGTTCATCAGCCAGTAATACTGAGCAAAATAATGAGTTATACAATGAATTTCAAGAATTCTTGAAACAAAAGAGAAGTAATACAGATTCTCAATCTTCAGCATCATATGCTAATATCATAAAAGATGATGATAATGATTCAGCTCTTTATACAGAGACAAAACATCGAGAATTGATTCTTCTTATAGAAGAAAAAGATACCCAATGGGAAAAAATTCCATGGACTATCATGGAAAGATATCTAACCAATACATCATATGTATATAGTTCCTACAAGCAAAGAGGATTTTATGAAAATCTTCTGATATCTACAAAAAGTGTTGACATAACTCACTTTTTCAGTAATACTCAGCAGAAAGGAAGTTATAACTTCTCAAAGTTTATAATTAAGAAGATTATATCTATTGAAGAATGTGGTATATCTCCATTAGTTGAAAAAGAATTTTATTCTGAAAATCATAAAATGAGTTTTAAATTCAATTTTTGGGATTATATTGAAAGTTTTAATAAAACCTTGTTTTATGAAAATGAGAAAAGAAAACATACTTGGTTTTTAAAGATTTGTGAAAATGTTTTTCACTACCCAGTTCTAAATTGGTTTTTAATATGGTGGAAGATTTTTGGTCCATCCGCAAAGATTTTGCCAGAGGTTTTTATAAAACCCATGAATACTTGGTTAAATGTTTCTCCAAATATGAAAAAATCATTTTCTGAACATTGGATCGATGGTAAGACTCTATGTCTATTTTTCATGGAATTTGGTATCCCATGGATCTGGAAATGGCAGCCAGAATTCGGTTACACGGATGAAGGTATACCTTGCATATGGAGGGTCAGTTCCACAAAATTCTGGGACAAATTATTGAGAGATGATCCAGAAACTGGAAAACCATATGGTTATGAAACTCTTCATCAAATGGAAGAAAAAATTTCTTTATATCAACAAGAAATTAATAATCAACAAGAAAAGGAGAAAGCCTCTATGAGTCCTTTCAAGATTCTTACTCAGAAATATTCTGAAATATATTCAAAAGACAAAATGATTGAGATCTATATTGAAGAAATGAAAAAAGATCTTTTCCAGAATATTGGAGGTTCTGATTCCAAATCAGATAAATCTATGGCGTCCGAATCTAGTGAAAATCAATTTATTCATCTAATGAAGATGCAAGATGCTCAAGACCCTGAGAATGATATTCCTCAATTTTCTCAAATAGATGACATTTTTGAGAAATTGAAAAATTCTTTAAAAGACAATATTAAAGATGATTAAGATCATCAGGAGAAGAATCTGCAGTTGGTGGATATCACATCTTATCATGACATATCGTGACAAAAAGTGAGTGGCATATCACTTTTACTTTTTGAATTTTGTGACCATGTTACTATTTGCTTTAATAAAGCATTTACTGTTTTTATTTTAAGATGGAATCCGGGGTTTGATGTCCGGCTCTTCTATCTATAAATAAGTTCATTCTGTGTCTTTAGAAGGACACGGTTGAGTTTGCTCCCCTCTATTCTCTCTCTTGTAAAAACCCTTCTGAAGCTTATCAATAAAATTTAAAGTTCTGGTAACAACTTTGTAAGTTCTTACTGTTTTTATTTTCTGTTTTTATTTATTGTTTTTTTTAATTTTTATATTCATAAGTTTAGCCTGAATGACAGGCTAAAGTATTTGTGCTAAATTATTACCTTACTATGACATGATCTATATTTATTTGTTCTTGATATCAGATTGAGATAATAAAATATCTATTTAAATTTTTGGAATTTAATGTAATATAAGAGTCTTTGGTTAGAACATAAGGTAAAGAGATGAACCAGGAAATGGTAAACACAAGGTTCGAGTTTAACCAGGAAAAATAAATTCATGTTGTAGCCCTTTAGCCTGCTTAGCCGAGAGATGGCGTTTAAGGCGTTCATGGGTGATTTTTTATGAATTTATGATTCTGAGGTGGACCTCGGTAAAATCCTCTGTTGTTTAATTTCTTTGGTATATCTTTTATAAATCCTTTTATGTTTTGTAAAAGTTCCAAATATGAATCTTATATTCATTTTATTCTGGGATTTAAATTCTTCCTTTTCTTAGCTCAATAAGAGTTGAGATGGTATATAGGCTGGAAACCAATAACCTCCATGTGTGCGAAAGCCACTAAGGAAAATTTTGGTGTAACAACGCCACGTATCATATTCCTCATCTTGATCCCAAGCCCCAGATGGTATCAGAGCCATGGAAATAGTCTGGATAATAATTTAGCACTTTTTATTCAAATGAATATTTTCGGTTTTAAAGAAACTGTTTAAAACAGTTTGAATGAAGAATATGATTTACCTGATAATTTAGATTTATTGAATAAATGGACTATTCCTAAGATAGAATCTAAAATGATCTATAAGTTAGGAACCTTTGAAAAAATTGGTTTTAAACAAGTGGTTAAAACTACAGAATCATCGGTACCACTTCATAATAATGAAATGGTTATTAGATTGTTAAACAATAAAGATATCTTGCCTTATAGGAAAAATTACAGATTCATGCATATAGGTTTAATTCAAATAGCTTTTAGACCTTTAACATTAGAAGGACTACCAGAAAGCTTCATAGCAGCTTTAAGAGATGGTAGAAATTTGAATTGGAAACAATCCCTTATGGGAATAATTCAATCTAGTCTGGCTCATGGTCCAGTATATTTTGATGTTTATCCGAATTTATCTTTATCTTTGTCTGATATTAATATATTAGATTCTTTAACATTAAATGTTAAAACTCATGGTTATAATTATACTCCTGGCACAGAAGTCATATGTATCTGTTATCGTATTTATTATAAGCCATTATTTACACTGAATCCTATGTGTAAAAGAATAGATAAAAAATTAAATGAAACTATTCTTATAGAAACTAATTTTAATAGATCTAATATTACAACCCGTAGATCTATAAAATGGGAAGAAATTGAATTTCCAGAAAACTGGATAATTGAACATGCTGTTCCTAGAAATCCTATAATAAATAGGGATTTACAACAAGTTATTCAGAATAATGAAGGATCTGTTCAAATACAGTTTAATAATGAACAAAGAAGATTATTGCCATCTTCTATCTATACTAGATCAAGATCTAGTCATTCTTTTATTTCGCCTTTAGATTATTTGGTGGATATTCCTCAAACTTCTAGAGCTTCTACTTCTCAGATAAGAGAAGATGTTGAGTCTCCTGTACAAGATACAGTAGATGAATTAATTATTAATCAGAATAATATTGTGCATAAAAGTAACTTTCAAAAAGTTAGAGAAACTAATACAGTTTCAGAAATGAATTTTAGTATTTAATGGATAGTAAAACTAAAATTGATTTTACTAAAGGATATCTTGCTAGGACAAGGATCAATGCAGAATTTTATTTACCCAAATGGGAATCTTTCAGAAATTGGTATTTTAAAAGTTTTTCTGAAGATGAGTTTAATTATATTGTTGCGGAATTTTATAAATATTGTGAAAACCAGAATAAATTGATTCATTTTGTTCCTTGGTTTTTTAAAACATTTATTATAGATTATATTTCTATTCTTGAAAGAAATCATAAACTTTCTACAGGACAGATTCAAAAATCTGTCTATCCTCCTCAACAATCTTTTATTATAGAAAAGAATAATAAAATTTTAAATTTTACTGCTTTTTCAAAATTATTTGAAAATGATATGTTACAGATAACTGTTAAACATATTAATCAGATAATTGAAAAACAGAATTATACAAATTTGTATCTTACGATAATAGGAGAAGAGATAGTTTCTCTTAAGGACCGTATTGATAAAATAATTCTGGCTATTAATCAAATTAAACCAGATGTTCATATTCAAACTAAAGAAGAAGAAACTAATATTGTTTCTATTGCTACTTCTTCTATTCAATCCCCTCCAGATATCAAGGATTTTAAATTTAAATCTTCTGTTTCTGATAGAGAAAAATTATTAGAAGAAAAATTTAAAAATCTGAATTTGAATACTCTTAATGAAGAGTTTGATAATGATAATGATCATTCTGAAGAAGAAATTAATAAAATTAAATGGGCAGATAGACCTACCCAAATCAAATATTATTATAATAGACCTACTCCCATGGACGTTCTTATTGAAGAACAAGAATATATATTTGCTAATAGTTATAATGGGAAAAGTATTTATGAATGGAATATTGATGGTTTTAGTGATAAACAAATTTATAATACTGCTCACAGAATGCTTATGTATAGTACTGTGTGTAAAACTTCGGGCAATACTGATAAAAATATTGCTAAGATGATTATATCAGGTTTTACTGGCCAACTTAAAGGTTGGTGGGATAACTATTTAAATCAATTCCAAAAGGAAGATATTATTAATTCTATTAAGATAGAGAATAATATTCAATCAGAAAATGTTGTTTATTCATTAATAATGACTATGATTGAACATTTTACTGGAAAATTCACTGATGATAGTGAAAAGATTTGTACTTTATTAAGTAATCTAAAATGTAAAACACTTACTGATTTTAGATGGTATAAAGATACCTTTTTATCTCGTATATATGAGATACCAGATTGTAATAATAGTTTCTGGAAAGCTAAATTTATAGATGGTTTACCTTTTCTATTTGCTAAAAGAATTAGAAAAGTATTTAGAAAAGATGAGATTAATATTCCATATGATAATTATACTTATGGAAATTTAATTAATACTTGCATTAAAGAGGGTTTAGCTCTCTGTAATGAATTAAAATTAAATAATCAAATTAAAAGACAGAATTTACTTGAGAAAAAACAATTAGGTAAATTTTGTGATCAATTTGGTATGGACTTACCTAATACAGGTAAGAAGAAAATTAAAGAAAAAGATGAAAAACTTTATAGAAAGAAAAGATATTTGTCTGATAGACAAAGAGATAAAAAGAAGAAAAGAAAAGAAAGCCGTGATTTACGGAAAGAAGAAAAATACAAAAACAAATTAATAATTTGTAGAAAATGTAAAAAGCCGGGTCATTATGCTAATCAATGTTGGGCTAAAAACAAAATTAATAATTTAGATATAGATGATAATCTAAAAGAAACATTATTTAAAATAATAATGGATTCGAATAATAATTCTGACAGTGAAACTGATAATTCTTCAGAATATTATATTTCAGAAGAAATAATAGATAGTGAATCAGATATTTCTAATGATTTAAATGAATGTAATAATTGTATACAAGGAAAATTTTGTTTAAATCATATAGAAGATAAAAATGATGAATTTTATAAACTCATGTCTCAATTTCAGGATTTAAATATTAATGTGTTAACTAACAATAATATTTTAGAATTTCTTAAAATGATTAAGGATCCAGTTTTAAAATCCACAATTATTGATCAAATGGAGAATACTGCTTCAACTAGCAATAATAATAATATTCTTGTTAAACAAGAACAAGCTTACTCTATGAAAGAAGTTAAAAATCTTCTTCAACAGAAATATAGTAAACAGAATCCAGTTACTATACAAGATTTAGTTAAAGAAATAGAAAATCTTAAAGAACAAGTAAAAATTTTACAACACAATAATAATAGTTTAAATTATCGTGTTTCAATCATTGAAACTAATAATAATAATTCAGTTAATAATTCTGATAGTTTTGATAATCTACAAGATATTTCTTTTCCTAATCCAGATAAAAAATATTTATCTGTTTTGAGCATGATCATATCTCAAAAATGGTACATTAATATAACATTATTAATTGAAAATTCTTATAAAAAGAATTTTATTGCTATGATTGATAGTGGTGCAGACTTAAATGTTATACAGGAAGGATTAATTCCTACGAAATATTTTCATAAAACCACTCATTCTCTCTCTCATGCAGGAGGAGAACCATTAGAAATAAATTATAAATTACCAAAGGTTTATATTTGCAAAGATAAAAACTGTATTCAAACCAGTTTTTTATTAGCAAAAGATATTTTTAGCCAACATATACTTGGTCTTCCTTTCATTTATCAAATTTATCATTTAACTTATGTTGATGAAACAGGTATTATACGTACTTTTCAAGGTGATCCTATTTCCTTTAAGTTCATAACTAAACCTGTTCATAGAATTCTTAATGAATTACAAGAAAAGATTGATAGGAAAACTTTTCAGATTAATTCTTATATTATATTAATAAAATAATATAATATATAATATTTAACATTTTTAATATCGGTATATCTTTTTGGACTAGTCAAACAATCAAATTTTTCAAAACTCAAAACATGAAACTTCTATATTTTTAAGTCTTCTACGTTATATCCAAATCTCAAATAATTTGGACTTCGTATGACCAAGATATATTATATTTCATTTTTTAAATATGGTTAATTATTTAGTAATCTCACATTACTAAATCAACAAATTGTGATATTTACTTCAGGGATTACATCTCCCTTGCATGCGCGGCTCCATAGGCACGCGATCACCCTTTCCCTGGAATCTCTCATCGTGCAACCTATATAAGACTGTGGCTCGACACTCTTAAGACCCCTGGACATGCCCTTATCAGCAGCTAGCAGCCGCATGACCTAGGAAACCGTAGCCGAAGAGTCCAAGCCCCCAAGGAGTCTATTTTCGTTCATCCATGAAGCCCTCACGTCTAGCCCTTGTGCCAACTCCTAAGTGGCTCCTAAACCCTCTGAAATTCATCCCTTTTGGTGTCCCTACCATGGAAGCACCTTTAGGTATCTTTAACATGAGTTTTTTAATTATAAAACACGAGTTATATGCATGTATGGCCCATAAAAACGAAAATAAAACTTGTGCCACATATTTTTCATGCAAAGTTCAATCAAACAAACATAACATAGTGTGAAAGATGTTTGAAAATAAGTTAAGACGTGCCTTTGCATATATTACGCACGAAAAAACTGCTTGCGATGCGAAGAATGTCGGTTGGGAGACGAGGGATGCAACCTTGCTGATTTTTCCTTCAAATTTCATGGCTTTCCATCAAGAATTTCGTGTGGTGTGTGCTGTTGATGGAGACGAAGAGTCCTACTACAATTTCATGGGGTTGGGCGTGAGTTTTGTGGAGGTTGGGGTAGGGTTTAGGGCCTTTTATTTTAATGAAAACACAAGTGCAAGCTTAGGCCCATTGACATGGTATAATAGATTCATTAAGTCTATTAATAATTATTTAAAATATTTTGTTTAAGAAAGTTTGTGAAAATAATAGCCGAGTTATCGAAAAGTTTATATTTTCATCGAAAATCGAATATTGTTTAAAAATACGACTCGACGTATAAAATCACCTCAAAGCACCTCATATTCGAAAATTCCATTTAAAATACACAACACATTAAACAATTAAAAATAGTTATTTAATAAAATATTTTCTCTAATATGGCCCCCGGTCTCCGTTCTTCGATTGCACTCGAATAACCTTTAAAACACAGTTTTATGCATTCTAGCTGAAAACCATATTTTAAATATGTAAACATGCCTACAAAATTTACTAAATGCAATTAAAATACATAAGAAATTTGATAAATTGCATGTATGTGGTTACGTGGGCATTCGAATTTTCGAAACGTTACATGAGGAGTCGCTAACCGGAGTTATTCGGTGAGTCTTAATTTCGAGGACGAAATTTCATATAAGGGATGGATGAATTATAATGTCCCAAAATGCGATAACGTAATACAACTACATGCAAATCTAGGAAAATAGAAAATTATTAATTAAATTATTTTAATTACATTGATTAAATGTGGTAGGTATGTTTACATGTTTAAACACAGTTTTCTATTAGAATGCATAAAACTATGTTTTCAAGGGTTATTCGAGACGCGACTGAGGAACGGAGACCGGAGACTGTAAAGAGAAATTTTTTTTATTAAATGATTATTTTTAATTATTTAATATATGGCATATGTAATAAGTGATTTTCGAAAATGATGTTTTGAGGTATTTTTATATGTCGAGTCGTATTTTAAACCAGTAATCGATTTTTAACTAAAACAATGACTTTTTGGAAGCTCGGTTATTATTTTCGAAAACTTTCTTAAACGAGATATTTTTCCTACATTATAATGGGCCAAACTTGCCACTTAATTATTTATATCAAAAGATGGAATTTTTAAACAACAAAAACACTGCATATCATACAAGAAACCTAGGTCTTTTCTCTCCACAACACACCACGTTTTTGCTTCTTCACATCAGTTTTGAAGGTAGAAAACGCAGCAAGGATTTCTCGTCTCTCCGGCAACGTCCATTCGCATCTAGACTTGAATCTTCGTTCGTGAATCACGTAAAGGCATGCCTTATCCATCTTTTCTTATCATTCATACCATATTATTTGTGAATATGAGTTCTTGCATGAAAAATCTAAAAACACCATAGTATTTTCGTTTTAAGGGTTTATACATAGAAAACTTGATGTTCTTGCATGATTCTTGATGTTTCTTGATGCACAAAGGGGCTACCAAGATAGGGCTATTAGAATGGGCGATTTTCCGAGGGTTTATAGGGTCCTTAGGTGCATGATGTAGGCCTGGTATGGTTCAAGGAAATAGGAGCTGCATGATTTTGGTTTTATGGGGTACTAGGGTTCGGGTTTGATTACTTGGAGGATGCGGCTGCGTGTGTTGGTTAAGGGCCGTGTCCAGGGGTCCTAAGGGGGCTGTGGAGTGGTCCTAGATGGGTTGACGGAAGGCTGGTACAAGGTCGAGGACTGTAGAGGCGCAACCATGATGCACGATCATGGTGCCGCGCGCAGGTGGTTGGACGTGCATGGCATGTAGGCTTGGTCTAGAATGGGTCCTAAGGGTTTGATAGGATCGGTTAATAGGTAGAAAATTGTTTAGAAGGAAGGTTGAATAAACACTCGCAATTTTTATAACCTTTTCGAATGAAGTATCAGTTTTGTGATAAACTGAAACTTAGGAATCTTGTCGGTCGATGACAATCAGTTTAACTAAATATAGTTGCGGAAATAAACTGACTGAAAGATAGAATAAATGACTGAAATAATAAAGCAAATATTTATGGATGTTCAGAGATTGAATAACTTCTATGTCACCCCTTCTATCACAAGGATAGAATATGCACTAAAAGACTTTGATCAATACAAAACTTGTACAGACCCACTTCAGTTTGGACTTAACACTGTCAAAACTGAAACTCTTAGTTAACAACAATTTTCACAGTTCTTCGACTGGATTTAGCACGACTGATATAAGTAACGCAATAGTTTATGCTAGTAAGTTCGAAAAGTACCCTCAAATGCTACGAATAATTCTAATAAGTGTGAGCTTTCTGAATCTCAAATGAGAGTAATAAATCTAGCAGAGTAACAGCAATCTTGATAGAATAGGTGAATCGTATTGATGAGCGTTGTTTCTCAAATGCTTTTCTCGCCTATTTATAGGCTTTCTTCCAACGGTAACATTAAATATATTTTGAATCTTTATATCCGTTAATTGCCACGTCAATATACTTCTAACATTCGTACACTGTAGTCTCTGAAATGCGGCATTCCACAACGAGTCACAGTCTGCATTGTACTATTGTCGGTTGAATGTCTTTTTCAACTGATGACGTGTACAGCTGAAGGATCAGCTGATAGGCATTCGCTGGTAAGCTTATAATTGAATATATCAACTGATTAGTTTCCAACTGATCAGTTAGTTGTCCTCGATAGTTCAGTTCTGCTCAACTGATCAATTTCCAACTGATCAGTCGGTTGTAAATTCAGTTCAGCTGGCTTCAGTTGTCTTTGATAATCTGCACATTAATATTCTGTTATGCAACTATCAATACGTGATCAGTTAGTTCAATAGATTTAATCTTTTAGTTTGTCAAACCACCGAAATTAAGTTTCCAACAATTTCTCCCTTTTTGGTGTTTGACAAAACTTGTAAGATATGAACTGATCAACTGAACTAAAGATAAACTCCGAATTCATTGTAGATAAAATAACTCTCTGATGTACAGATTCGTACGAAGAATAAAGAGTCGGGATTTAATCTAAGTAAAGATTCGTACAAAGAATAAAGAATAAATAATCTTCAGATCTTCAACTGAAGTCAGTCAGTTGATCTTCATATCTTTTTTTTCCCTTTTTCTTCTTCTGTCTCTCGAATAATTTCCCCTTTTTTGTCAAGCACATCCACTTTCTTTGTTAATATACAAACTTCTGCTGCAATATCTGATACCGCATTCATCACAATAGTCTGCAGCATATCAATCTTCTTAGTGACTTTACTCTCCAGAAAATCAAAACGTCTGCCGACTAAAGCTTGAGTTTGAAAGTGAGATTCAGTTGACAGTCTGTCTTTCTTTATTTCTTCCATCTGGAGGTATAGAGAAGCCACAGTTTGATTGAGTAGATTCAATCTGTTCGTAGTAAACTCATTGGTCGGGTTGAGCTTCAAAGTGTGTGCGAGCTGAGTAGCCTGTATTGCAGAAATAGCATTCATCATACTAACTAGGTTTGACTGAACGGTTTGAAGTTCTTCAAATAGAGCATCAGTGGCTGAAATTCTAGGAGACATGGCTCCAGAAGTTTCAGGAATCTGTTCCCTTTCTGGTTGAGTAAATACAACCATCACACCGTCAGTTGGTTTTGTTTCATGCACAGCTATTTCTGAAATATCTTCAGTTGGAGGGTCCTGGGTAAGAGACAAGACAGCTAGAAGAGCAGAAGCATTAGAATGTTTTTCCATCGGTTCAACAAATGGTTCTTCAGTTTGTTGTAGAACTGGCTCTTCAGCTTGCATTTCTTCAGTTGGGACTGAATGCAGCTGAGCCTCTTCAGTTGGTTGAGAGACTGCCTGTTCAGTTTGTTACAAAACTGCTTGTTCAATCACAGGTGGTGACTGAACTGGTTCTCTAGTTTGTTCAAAAATGGGCTCCTCGGCTGTTTCTACAATGTTGACAGCTTGAACAGCTGGTTTATCAGTTACCACCATATCTTCCACTGGTCTTGAATTGTCCAGCTGAATATCTGAGGTCACTGATTTGATGACCTCTTCGAGATTATCCAGAGATAATTCAGCTTCAGAATATGGCGTTGGATCAGCAGCGGATGATTGAGGTGCTGAAGATGAAGATGGATGAGCAACTGATGTGGAAGGTTCAGTAGCTTCAGCAGCTAGGTATTATGCTTCAGTTGTGGAAGTGGCTATGGATGTTTGCTTCTTCCTGCATAATCTTCATCTGAATATCCAACTAAATTGAAAGAAGAGTCTTTAGCGTACCATAATCCCACATTTTGAGTGCCTTATAAATATATTAAGATTCTTTTGGCAACTGTAAAGTGTGATTGTTTAGGATTTGCTTGAAATCTAGCACACATGCAAACATCAAACACAATATCAGGACGACTAGCAGTTAGGTACAATAATGAACCTATTAAACCTCTGTAGAGTGAAGTCTCCACTGATATTCCCCCTTGATCATTTTCTAGTTTAACTGATGAACTCATGGGAGTGCTTGCAGATGAACAATTTTCAATGCCAAATTTCTTGAGCAATTCCTTCGTGTATTTGGTCTGACTGATAAAGATACCAGTTTCCAGTTGTTTCACTTGCAGACCAAGGAAAAATGTCAGTTCACCCATCATGCTCATCTCAAATTTGTCCTGCATTAACTTAGCAAATTTCTCACATAATTTAGGGTTAGTTGACCCAAATATGATATCATCAACATAAATTTTCACTAGTAAAATATGATCATTTTTATAAAATTTGAACAAGGTCTTGTCAACTGATCCAACAGTAAAATCATGATCAGTTAAGAATTTTGAAAGTGTCTCATACCAAGCTCTTGGAGCTTGTTTAAGACTAGTATAAAGCTTTGTTCAAATGATAGACAGATCAGGAAAAGAGTGATTGATAAAACCTGGACGTTGTTCAACATACACTTCTTCTTACAACTGATCATTCAGAAATGCATTTTTTACATCCATTTGATAGACTTTGAAGTTCTTGAATGATGCATATGCAAGGAACATTCTGATTGCTTCCAGTCTTGCAACTGGTGCATACGTTTCATCATAGTCAATTCCTTTTTCCTGCCTATATCCTTGTGCTACCAATCTTGCTTTAGTTGCGTGCAACTGAACCATCTTCGTCCAGTTTATTTCTGAATAACCATTTTGTACCTATAATTGTTTTACAAACTGGTCTTGGGACTAAGTCCCAAACATTGTTATGGGTAAACTGATTTAGCTCTTCTTGCATTGCATTTATCCAATTAGGATCAGCAAGAGCTTCATCAGCTTTCTTTGATTCCAGTTGTGAGACAAAAGCAGAATGACTGAACAAGTTAAGCATTTGATTTCTTGTTCTTACCGGGTCAGATGGATTACCTATCACCAATTCTGGTGGATGTGATTTTTTCCATCTGAGCTCATTATGTGTTGTTTCCATATCAGCAACTGCTTATGTTGGCAACTAAATGTTTTCATTTTCAGTTGGAGCTATTTCAGTTGGTAACTGAATATCATCTGTTTTCTCCACCAACTGATTATCAGGAATGGGTTCCTGTTCAACTGATTGATCTAAGATTTCTGGTTCAGGTGTCTGAAGGATGTTTTGATTGATATGATTTTCTTCTTCATATTCATTTTCATCTTCCAAACTAATCTCTGTAAATTGATCAGCTAGCTCAACTGGATCAGTTGGCTTATCAGTTAGTATAGTTTCATCAAAAACAACATGGATAGATTCTTCAACATTTAAAGAATTTTTATTAAAAACTCTATATGCTTTCCTAACTTAAGAATATCCAAGAAATATTCCCTCTGCAGATTTAGCATCAAATTCTTTTAAATTATTTTTACCATTATTAAGAATAAAACATCTGCAGTCAAATATTTTGAAATAGGAAACCACACTTTTTCTTCCATGCGAGATCTCATATGATGTTTTCACATGATTCTTATTAATCATTGATCTCTTCTGAGTATAACACGTAGTGTTTACTGCTTCAGCCCAAAACCTTTGAGAAATACCAGAATCAGCAAGCATTGTTCTAGCAGCTTCTTTGAGGGTCCGATTTCTTCTCTCAGCTACACCATTTTGCTGAGGTGTTCTAGCTGCTGAGAGCTCATGCTTGATTCAAGTATTTTCTAGAAAAGTTGAAATATTTTGATTGATTAATTCAGTCCCTCTGTCAGACCTTATTCTATCAATCCCAACTAATTTTTCATTTAAAAGTCTTTTGAAGAGCTTAATCAGTTGTGCAGCAGTTTGGTCTTTTGACTTTGAGAAAAATTACCCAAGTAAATCTTGAAAAGTCATTCACAACTACTAGGGTGTATTTCATTCCCCATAAACTCATGACTAGTAATGGACCAAAAAGATCCATGTGCAACAGTTCTAAGCATCGGGAAGATGATTTACAACCTCAGTTTTTGAATGAAGATCTTACTTGTTTTCCAAACAGAGATGCTGAGCAAATTTTATCTTTTGAAAAATCTATTTTGGGCAAACCAATTACAAGATCGTGGTTACTCAGATAGGCGCGCAATAGATTTAAAGTTTAAGTGGTTTAATCTCTTATGCCACAACCAGTTTTTAGAAGATTTGGACGCAATAAAACAAATTGGTGCATAAGGTTGTTCAATCCAACTGACTTTGTAAGTATTACCACAACGATTTCCAGTTAGTATGATCTCATCAGTTGAGTCTCTAACTGAACATGTGTGTCTGTCAAACTGAACTGTGAAATTATTGTCGCATAACTGACTAATGCTAATCAAGTTATACTTCAAATTCTCAACAAGCAAAACATCTTTAATTGTAAGGTTACCATAGATAAGCTTACCTTTACCCATAGTTTTACCTTTGGAGTTGTCTCCAAAACTAATGTTTGGTCCATTATACTTGATCAGTTGATATAGCAAATTTGCATCTCCTATCATATGTCGCGAACACTCACTGTCTAGATACCAAGTTGATTCTTTTGTTGTACCTATTACCTGTAATCACACACAGTATATAACTTTGGTACCCATATTCATTTGGGTCCTAAACTGATTAGTCCTTTAGGAACCCAGACTTGGATCAGTGTAACTGACTTCCCAGTTTTTGCGTTCCAAATGATTTTTCTCGAATTTTTAGCAGTATGTGTGTGGTGTGAGGATGAAGCAGTATTATTATTCCCTTTTTCAACTGACTGTTCTTTTGATACCGTTTTTGAACTGGCTTACATTTGTGATAATTGTAATATCCATTCCTTGAGTACTGATATTTGTAACTGAATCGTTTAGGAGACCAGTTTTTTGTATCAGTTGAACTCTCTGAGCTATATCCAATACAATATCGTTTGCCTTTGTTCTTACTTTCAGTAGATTGAACAGTTGGTTTACTTGGTTCTGAATGTTCATTTACCATGGTTGATTTTAGAAAGGTGATGTATTTTCTTTTGTTATTATTCAACCTTAGCTGAGTATCACTTGCAGAGTTTTCAACATGACTGTTAAAACCTAAACCAGTTTTATCAGCAACTGATTTTTGAGCATACTGCATTTCCGTTAATGTAATCGAAGACTTGTTCAAAACTTGAATCAGTTTAATTGACATTTCAAAGCTTGGTTCTCGATCAGTTCAGCATTTTTCTTTGCAATCTCCCCTTTCAAATTTAACACTTCAAATGACTTATCAGTTTCAGTTTTGTTATCATTGGGATCTTCTTGCTCAGCTTTGACCTTTTCAAATGATCGAGCCAGTTTATGATACTCATTTGCCATGTCATACAATGTGGTAATGAGTTCCTCACGAGTGAAATTAGTGGAGCTAAAATCAAATACCTGTTCAGTTGCTGAATCCAGTTTAGCATCATCTGCCATCAAGCACTTGACTTCCTCTTCATCATCACTTGAGCTGCTTGGGCTTTCTGATTCTAACTTATCATTGTCAGTTTCAGGCCACTTTGATCTGCTCTCCTCAGCCAGGAGCACTTCATGCTTCTTTTTGGATGATCTCTTGTCATCCTTAGTTCTTGTCCTGTGCTCATAAGGCTTTTTTGCTTTTTGAATTGATCCTCGACTGTCCTTCTTTGGCTTAGGACAGTCTGCTATGAAATGACATGATTTGCCACAGTTGTAGCAAACATAGGATTGTTCTTTGGATTGGTTCTTCTGGTATTGCATTTGGAAGTTTCCTTGATTCTTTCTCATAAACCTTCCAAATTTTTTGACAAACAATGACATGGCATCATTGCCAAGTTGATCAGCAGATCTATCAGTTGAACCAGTTGGTTCCTGTCTGACAGCAGTTAAAGCCGTTATGGCAGCTGGTGTAGAAGGTTCCCCTTCTCTGGTCTGTAGTTCAAATTCATATGCCTTTATATCAGCAAATATATCATGTAGTTCAACTTTGTTAAGATCTTTTGATTCACGTATGGTCATGGTCTTGACATCCCACTCTTTGGGAAGACCTCTTACTACCTTCAATGCCACTTCTTCATTTTAGTACACTTTTCCAAATGCATTCAGTTCATTGATGATGCAGCTGACTCTTTCATCATATTCGTGCATAGACTCTCCTGCTTTCATATTGATATTATCAAATTTTTGAACAGCAACTGACAACTTGTTCTCCTTGGTTTGTTCATTTCCTTCACACAGCTGAATAATTTTTTCCCATATCTCTTTGGTCGTTTTGCACATTTTGATTTTACTGAACGTGACTTTGTCTAGTGTTTTGTATAAGATGTCCTTGACCACATTATCCAAGTTTTCTTTTCTTTTGTCTTCAGTTGTCCATTCATCTCTAGGCTTTTCTATTCGATGAGGTGCCCCATCAGTGATGGAAACTGCAGTGTTTGCTTTTAAAATCTTCATTGGACCATCAGTGATGACATACCACATGTCATCATCTTATGCAGCTAAGTGAGCCTGCATTCTTATTTTTCAGTCATCAAAGTCTTCTCTGGAAAACATAGGTATTTTGTTGAATGAAGACATATTGAACAGTTGTAAGTAAGAATATTCTGAGACAAGATTCAACTGCTCTGATACCACTTGATAGGATCGGTTAATAGGTAGAAAAGTGTTTAGAAGGGGAGTTGAATAAACACTCACGATTTTTATAACTTTTTCGAATGAAGTATCAGTTTTGTGATAAACTGAAAATTAGAAATCTTGTCAGTCGATGACAATCATTTTAACTGAATATAGTTGCGAAAATAAACTGACTGAAAGATAGAATAAATGACTGAAATAATAATGCAAAGATTTATGGATGTTCGGAGATTGAATAACTCCTACGTCATCCCTTCTATCACAAGGATAGGATATGCAGTAAAAGACTTTGATCAATACAAAACTTGTACAGATCCACTTCAGTTTGAACTTAACACTGCCAAAACTAAAACTATTAGTTAACAACAATTTTCACAGTTCTTCGACTGGATTTAGCACGACAGATATAAGTAACGCAATAGTTTGTGCTAGTAAGTTCGAAAAGTACCCTCAAATGCTACGAATAATTCTAATAAGTGTGAGCTTTCTGAATCTCAAATGAGAGTAATAAATCTAGCAGAGTAACAGCAATCTTGGGAGAATAGGTGAATCGTATTGATGATCGTTGTTTCTCAACTGCTCTTCTCATCTATTTATAGGCTTCCTTCCAACGGTAACATTAAGTATAATTTGAATCTTTATATCCGTTGATTGCCACGTCAATATACTTCTGACATTCTTACACTGTAGTCCCTGAAATGCGGCGTTCCACTACGAGTCACAGTCTGCTTTGTACTATTGTCGGTTGAATGTCTTTTCCAACTGATGACATGTACAGCTGAAGGATTAGCTGATAGGCACTCGCTGGTAAGCTTATAACTGAATATATCAACTGATTAGTTTCCAACTGATCAGTCAGTTTTCCTCAAAAGTTCAGTTCTGATCAGTCAGTTGTAAATTTAGTTCAGCTGGCTTCAGTTGTCTTTGATAATCTGCACATTAATCTTCAGTTATGCAACTGTCAATACGTGATCAGTTAGTTCAATAGATTTAATCTTTTAGTTTGTCAAACCACCGAAATTAAATTTTCAACAGGGTTCGATCTAGGTCCTAGGATGGCTAGTTGGTTAAGGCGTAGGGTTGAAGGAACTTGAAAGTTATTAAAGCTAGGGTTTTGTTCGAAACAAGGGCAGTAAATCAGTAGCTTTCTAGGCTTTTCCGAGGGTTTTAAATGGTATGAATTGTGTTGTAAAAGGGTTGGCTAGGGGTTAGTAAGCTATGGTTAAATTTTGGTAAAGTTTGGTTAAGCTTCGAGTTGATTCAAGTTAAAACCGGGACTTCAGTTCAAGTTTTAGAACGAATTACAAATTTAATTGAAGAGCTTAAGTTTACGTTTAAGAAATTTTTATGGGTGTTGTAACGCCCCGAAAATTTAAGAGTCCACGCGAACCACATGCATACAATTAATAAATTCCTTGTGTATTTTAATTAATTGTTTTAATTGCATTAATTAATTATGTTATGCATTTTGCATGTTTAAAACATATTTTTCTACATGGTTGCATTGAAATGTATTTTTAAATGGTATTCGAGTTGCGATCGAGGAACGGAGACTGATTGCTGAAAAATAGAAAATGTTTTTTATTGGTTAATTTTTTTTTAATTATTTAAAATATGGGTGATGCTTTTTCTTATTTTTAAAAATATGGGGTTTTGAGGTGATTTTATACACGCTGGGACGTAAATTTTATCGGTGTCGGTTTTTCAACAAAAAAAAATACGAACTTCTTGGCAACCCGGCTATTTAATTCACAAACTATTTTTACCCAAAATTTTGTTAATATTTTATTTAATTCTAACTAAGACTAATGGGCTTAATTTAGGAGCTTAATATGCCTAAAGCCTAGTTAGTATTTAATTAAGCTATAATAATATATGATTAGCACCTCAAAACCCTACAACTCTCATAACTCACGCCCCACACTCATTAAAGATTCAGAAACTCTCCCCCACCCCAACACACGACACACACATCTACAATAATTCAGGGGAAAAATCGAGAAGCTCAAGGGAATTCAAAGCCAAGGTCTTGCTCCGTTCTTCGACATCGTCAACGGATTTTCGTGCGTTAAATATGCAGAGACACGCATATTTCTTTCTTTCAAAATATCATCACACCATATTATTTTTTTTTATGCATGAAAAGTTGGAAAACAAGTGGTGTATGGATTTATTTTCGTTTTTACATAAATATGCACTTTTAAAGTTTGGTTGTTGATCCAAAAAAGCATGTTTTTGTATTGATCAAGGGCCGCCATGATATAGGTATTGCGTGTTTTCACTACCGCAAGTGTACGGTGTCAAGTTTTAGTACTGGTTAGAGTACAGATATCGATCCCACGAGGAGTGTGTATAAAAAATGTATATCAGTGCTCGTAATTAAAATAGTCTCAACTTTATTTAGAAGAATAAAATAAAAAGTTGGGTTGTTTGAACGAATTAATTGAAAATAATGAATTAATTAAATCACCGAATTGAGAAATAGTAATGAGAGAAAATATCTAGAGAAATGATTTCACAAAGTTTCCACGATAAATATTCACAGTTGAATTTATATTCCTGAATTCCAATTATTTAATGGCTAAGAACACTTAGATTATGTTATTCCCCCTTTCCCAAGTGACGAATAACTGTATCTATCAACTTCGATTCAATTATTCCTAATTAGAATCTAAGTTTCATAGATAAATGCAAACAATGTTCTTACTAAGCCTCGCTAAAGTTATACGCCTTCCGAACGCTATAAACATTTAACGATGTGTTCTAATGATCTATAATCCTAGTCCCTCTCCCGAGTTGTAGAATTAATCAAACAACAAACAATTTATGGCCAGTAAATTGCAGTGCAATAAACACAGAGAAACACAAGTAAACATGAAATGGAATTCAATCTTATAAAATAACCACGTCAAATCATCGTGTCCACTAAGCTACATCATTCTCTAGAATGGGAGATTAGTTCATCACGAAATCGAAATAAAAACGACGCATATTCAAAGTTTTAGACATTGACATATGAGAAAATAGAAACGCAATAGACAGATAACAAATCCGAAGTGTCGTCTATGTCCCCAGATTCGTCGCTCTTCGTCTTTGTAATCGATCTTCGCGTGTCTTGCCTTCGTCTCGCCTTCGCTCCGAGTCTTCTCCCTGTATTTTCGTCCAAAACGGCGTGTCTTCTCTCGTTTCTTTCTTCCCCAAGACGGCCTCTCCCATTTCTGACCTAGCGGCGCGCATTTTATAACTTTTCTGGACGCCGCGCGCGCGGTTGCGCGAGAACAGGCGCGGTGGCGCGCGAGTTGCTGTGTCTGGCCGTGCATGCATGCGCGCGGGTAGCGCGAGAGCTGGAGCGATGGCGCGTAGGCGTCTGCTTGTTGGCTCGTACTTGCGCGCGCGCGGTTGCGCGTGAATTCGCGCTGACGCGCGCTGTTCTGCTCGGGTGACTCATCTTTGCGCGCGCGGCTGCGCGTGATGTGGCGCGACCGCGCGCGCACCACTGTCCATTGGTGTGCTCTCGGTTGCGCGGTATGTCGTTTTCTTGGTCCACTTGACTTCGTGTCGCTATTTTCTCCATTCTTGAAAAGACAATCAAAACAAACCAAAACGCATAATTCTGTTCGAAACAAGCATAATTCAAAAATGGAATTTAATATAAAATAAGTGCAAATCTTGCACTTATCAATAGGTATTGGTCAAGCATTGTTTTACATGAATTTAAGGTCTTAAATCATCACCTAAAAACCCTGCACAACGAAAAGAAAGAGAAAAAAAAAAAGGAAAGGCGCAAGCTGGGATCATCCTTGGGCGGGTAGACTTAAGGCTCACGGTTTTAGTGTGTTAAGGGGCTGGGCTTGGTTCGGTTGAGACCAGGGCTACCCATGACCATGGGTGAGTCCAGGGGGGAGTCCTAGCCACGCTAGGACTCGAGCTAGGGGGGCTGGGAGGAGTCCATACCAGCAAGGACTCCTACCCGAGGGTTCAAACAAGCGCAGGCTTGTGCAGGCTTGCAAGGGCTGGTGGGCTCGATCCAAGGGGCCCGGGCTGGGTTAGGGTGACTCTTTGGGGTCCTAGGTAAGTGCACAATAGGCTGGTTCAGGGGTGGCTCGGTCGGCTAGAGTCCTAGGAGTGTAAACAAGAGTCCATGTGCATGTGGGTTTTCTCGGCCATGACAAGCTGCTGAGAGGTGGCTTCGGTTTTGGAGCTTGGGCTTGGTCTGGTCTTGGTCTGGGAGTGGTCCAGGGTTGTTATGGTAAGGTTAGGGTCATGTGGGCTCGGTGGTGGCTCGGCTGGGAGGGTCCTAGTTAGGTTAGGTGTCCTAGACATACAAGGAAGCACACACACAACACATGCAGGTTTTTGGGACAAGTTTCAGAAGTGTTTTGGGAGGGCCAAGGCTGGTTTTTCGGGCTGGGATTGCACAGTAGGGTCCCTAGATGGGTTGGCTAGGTTTTGGCTCAAGATGGCTTGGGCGTGGCTCGAGTAAATTGGGAGATGACTCGGTGTGATCGTCGAAGGGTCAAAAACGAAAATTAAAGAAGGAAAAATTGATCCATGGGTCCACGGGGGTGACCCATGATTTGAAAGGGTAGAATGAATCATAAAAATGTTATGTTTAAAATTTGGGATCAAAATAATGAGTTTTGGATTTATTCGGGATTTAATCGCCGCACGAAACGCTAATTAACGAATTAATTGAAAAGCCTAGATTTAAGCTTTATAAAATTATAAAAAATTAGGTTTAAGCTTAAATAATTATTATGAGTCAAATATTTTAATTTGGGTATTTTATATTAAGTTTTGGTTTAATTCGGGATTAAAACGCATTAATACGTTACATTTAAAAATTAATTTAAAAGTTATCGAATTATGCTAAATAAAAATATGAAAAAATTCATGTAGGCTTAAATAATTATTTGGGACATGTTAGAGTCAATGAAATTAAGAAAAAGTCAAAAACGGAAAATTATACGTCAAGGGGTAAAACAGTCATTTTACACCTAGGAATTAGTAAACGTCATGACAGTGTCCTGAAGGCTGTTTTATATGCTAACATGAATATTTTAAATGTTTATGGATGCTTTATGATTTCATATGCCAAAATGTTATTTTAAAATGATCATGGAATTTTATACGTTTATGGATTTTTATGTCAAAATGTTTATTTTAAATGTTTATGATTTAAAATGTTAAAATGTTCATTTTAAATGTCTATGGATTTTTGTGATGAAACGATAACGTTAAAAGACATATTGCATGCTTGGTTTAAAATGAAAAATGTTATATGCATGATTTTTATTAAGTGATGATAACATGTTGAACGATGTGAAAGGATTGTGACTAACACGAAGATATGTTGGAGATATCATGAGGGTTATGGTCCCAGTGGGAGCCCGACGATCGTATTTCCTTAGATACGGATATGTATATGTATATGTATATGATGATATGTTAATACGTAAGGCCAAGGCTCAGTTGACGGGTGAGACTGTCGCTGGTGTCCCCACCGCCCAGTACTGTTGTTACATGTAGATGGATCCATCGCCCAACACGTATATGAAAGTCACAATCAACGATCTGAATTCAACAAACACGAACATGAATATGAATATGAATATGAGGACATGAATATGTTGATATGAATATGAATATGTTTATGTTTATATGAAAATGTTTATGCATAAGATTATGAAAATGTTTTTATTTAAAAGTTTTATGCATCATGAAAATTTTTACGAAAATATTTATGTTTATGCATCTTCATGAAAATGATATTTTAAGTACAAGTATTTTTCACTGTTATATGTTAACTGTATTACGTATTACTTGTTATCAAGGATATGACGTGTTGAGTTTTTAGACTCACTAGGTGTGATTGATGCAGGTGATTATGAATATGATAATGGAGGTCTTGGTGGTTGACTTGACTGGACTGAAGGTGCACATAACCCGAGGACCGACGCTAGTTTTTCGCACTAGTTATGATTTATGATTTTGAGTTATGTTAAAGATATTTTTACGACGTTTTATTTATGAGTGGTTTTTGAGAGGTTATAGTATGAGCTATATTTTTCAAATGTTAGTTGGTTGATTTATTTTAAAATGATGTCAAAAATATTTTATGTTTGTGTATGCAATTCGGCCGATGCTATGTGAGGTTTTTTTAAAAAAAATTCTAGTACTTTTTAAGAAAACGAATAAGCATACGTTTCAAGTGTGTTTTAAGGTGTTATGGTAAGTTTTGATGGATTCGAGTTGTCGTTTTAAGGTCCAAAGGGTAAAATGGGAAGTTAGGGTTTCAAGAACAAAACGATCATTTTACACCTGAAAAATATTAGTAACCCTGACAGTGTCCTGAATGCTGTAAGAAATGTTAAAATGTTTATTTTGAAAGGTTTTTGAATTTTCTGATGAAAATGGTAAAATGTTAAAGAATAAGTTGCATGCTTGGTTTCAAGAAAATGTTATATTCACGAGTTTTTATAAATGATGAATATGATAAAATATTTTGAATGAGATGATTTGATTGTGACTAATACGAACACGAATAAGAATACGAAAGGGCACGATGACATGTAAGGCCAATGCTCAGTTGACAGGTGAGAGTGTCGCTGATGTCCCCGCCGCCTGATACCATGGTAATACGTAAGATTGATCGATCGATAAACAACTGATACGAAGGTCCCAATTAATTATCTGAATTCATCTAAGAGGAAAACATATATATATATATATATATATATATATATATACACACACACACACACACATATATATATGTATATGATGAAAGAAAATGTTAATGTTTATAATTGTCATGAAAAAGCTATTTTATTAAAAGTAGTTTCACTATTGCATGTAGATGTATACGTATTATTTATTACTATGGTTAAAGCTTGCTGAGTCAATAGACTCACTAGGTGTGAATGAATCAGGTGAGGATTTTGAATGTTGAGACATGAGGGTTGAATGACTGAACTGGCTCGGGCGGATGGGGCACTAACCCGAGGACCTATGCATTGTTATTTTTCCGCACAGTTATGATTTTACAGTACTTTAAATATTTTGATGACTTTTATGCTTATAAGTGGTTTTGAGAGGGTTTAAGATGTTTATGTAATTTTTTTGAAAAATGCTAGCTTTAGGTTTGGTTTGATATTTACATTTTACGACTTTTAGTGCAATTTTGGATTTTGAGTAAAATAGATATTGAGTTTATTTTAAATATATATATTTATATATATATTATATTTCAGCCGAAGTCTAAGGATTTTAGAAAAAAAAATTCAAATACATTTTAAAGAAAAACGAGTTAGAGAACGTTTCAGGTCGAATTCATATAGATCATATTTGGCTCAAATGAATTGTAACAAAGTAAATATTATGTGATAACCACTCGTCACAGTAATTGCGTTTAACCAAAATATTTTGATATTCAACTCATAAAATCCAGCTCAAATTATTTTTCAAATATTTTAAAACTCATTTCTACAAAAAAAAAAAAAAAACCATGAAAACGGTCATGAAGACAGAAAAATGCATATTTTCATTGGATTACAGTGGCTATGATAGCACATAAAACTTTATTATTCATCTTTACCTTGCTTCTGAACAAGATAGGAGTTAGATACATGGTTATATACAAGAATAGCCTCAGCAATTCCTAGACTATCTTTTCTATGAACAAATAGAAACGATAGAATGAATGAACCAAAGAATAAGCTCTATGACATTGGGGTGTTGGGGGGGTGGTGGCGCAATAATTTCACAATGAAATATATTGAGCAAAAGTTGAATATTTCAAAAAATTATATTTGATGTTTTTTCATTTTGCCACTTGAATCTGGCCCTGAACCACACCACCATATAAGGTTTAGCTACTCGAGTCAACAGGACCCGTTACTGGTAAGGACTGTGTTCTCAAACAATGGCTGCCAGTACGAGAAAGAATGCTACCTGTTGGTGTAGATGCCCTTGACCATAAATCAAATCTTAAGCCACGCTCAGTTCTTGGGGACAAATTCACATGCTGTAAAGCATGAGACTGGAGTTCGGATGGGTAGTCTCTCAAGCATCCGATTCGAGGTCCAGCTCCGGTACTCCACTTGCAAGATAATTGCTTCCCCAGTTGGTAGGACTTTGTTTCTCTGTGTGAGTTTATTCTTTGCGAAATGATTTGCTCGGGAACGACCCCCTCTTTTACTAGATGATGATCTTTTGACGTGTGAGCATTTTCAAGATTGCTGTTGAATTGCTCTTCTGATTCTTCATTTCCATCAATAAGTGATTCTGGCTGGAAATTACCGGTGTTTGGCTGGGTGGTTTCGGTTTTTCTCTTGAAAGTCTCCATCAACTCGTGTTTACTTGGAATCAAAAGAGCAGTTGGTTTCCTAATTAAGCCACGAGATGTACTTGGTATATCCTTTTCACTTGAAATATGCTTATAACTAGAGCATTTCTTATGATCTGATTCATCCAAGTCATCTTCAGAAGAGTTACTTTTTAAGTCTAATACATCTCCCTTCTTTCCTATAGAATCTTCTTCCTCGTCATCAGTCGAATCAAGCTGCATTACATGTATTAAGATTATGCATGCATATACAGGATTATGATTTCCAATCATGGAACATGAAAGAAAAAGGTAAGATTATACCTTAACATCAGTGAGATCAACGTTGCTCTCCCTGAGAAATGATATGAAGTCAACGAAATTTTTGGGGGTTGGACGATAATGACCACTGTGAGGCCAGATGGCCTGTCGAAATAAAAGCGAAAACATGGTAATTAATAAATATACAGCAATTAAAAACAGAAAAATGAGAATTGTTCGAGTGTTATTCATCAAGGTTCACATTGCAGTGGTACCTTTAAGATGCCTTTTTCGGCAACTATTCTCCCAGCCGCCAACGTAGTTCCTCCAGCCAAGAAACTCGAGTGCTGAAACGAGCCCTTCTTTTTCTTCCCGACATATAAGGTCCTCGAGGTGCTGAGCACAAATATCCACTTAGCACCAGTCGGTTCTCGAGTGGTATCAAGAAGCTCTCTGGTTTCCCTATATAAGAGATATCCATCCTCCACTGCAACTTCATAACCCTTTCTTTCCATCTGCAGCATAAGTTTAAAAACAATATCATTACAAGCATCCCCAAAACGGTATAACAAGTCTTAACAGATCTTTAAAAACCACAAAATGATTTTGAAGACAAACTTGATATTCTTTAGAATATGATGTGTTTTTTATATAATTATATGTAATCTATTTTTAAGAAGGATTTTCAGTCATATTTATCCCATTATATTGTCACCCGTATAAAGAGGTAACCATTGTTAATCACAAAGGTTGTATTTTGCTTAGAATTTTATTTGCAAGCAGAAACAATAATCAAATGGTTGTCTCATACTTGTCTTAAACTATTAAAATTTACAGAACAGAGCTCTTGACCGTATGAACAACCAAGAAACTTCTATATTTTAGGGAGAAAATCTATATTAAAAAATAACAAAAGGTCTCCCTAATCTCCAACTTATTTATTTAAATTTGAATCTGTTTCTTAATTAACCACAAACAGACGTAGTTTCAATACACATATTTCATGTGAGTTGAGCGTCAACTTGTTCTGACCATTTTCTTGTCTCTACCAATCGTTTATATTCTTTCAATTCCGGAATACTCCAGCTCGGACAACCCTTAGATTAGTTTTTTTCTCAATGACCTATAGCTCTTAACTAAAGACCGACTTCCCAACTCCTTGATAGATCGGATTAAACAAAATGGCTTTGTTGAGCTCCCAACGTCTCAACAGTTGGAAAATTCCTGTATGTTTTTCCAGCTACGTAATGCTCAGCTGCTCAGCTATGGCCACTCTTATAACTTTTTGGACACAGTATCACAAAATTTCAAGCCATTGCTAAAGATGATGATTGTCTTTTAAATGGAGAGAAATTAATAGGATTTTTAGATTTCTGAGCATTGTATCATAGATGTATTTGTCGAGAACAAAATTATAAGAATTCTATGCTGTGTTGCTTGTTTCTTCACTAGATTTCTACTACTGTTTTAAAATTCAACAGAAGCTACTCTTCAAAATTAAAGAATTTAAGAAGATGGACGCACCGGACCAAGATACTTAATACACTGTTGGTGAAGCTTTGAACGAGGGCACTTCTCAATAAGATTGAGCTCCTTTCCTTCTCCTATGTCTAGCCTGAAAGAACTTAAGTTGTTTAGACAATCAAAGAATATTAAAGGTCAGCCTCTTGAATAATAGTTTCTGGAAGTTTAACAGATAATTACCAGTAGAAGAAGGGCTCTTTGCTTTGAGAATTCAACCATTTCACATAATAAAAATGTAGATTGTGCCCATAGCGATGCCTTGGATCAATCTGCTTGACACAAATTCAGTTAAATCAGCATATTTTTTTAATTTTTCATTACAAAGGCAGTACTTACAGCTTCAAGCCAATGTTGTAAAGCAAGTTTCTGAGCTTTCCCATTCTTTGACAAGCCTTTTCCTACCTGGAATCAGTAAGATAACTCGCCTAAGTTTATCAATGAAAATTAGAAAAAAACTAAACTTAGTAGACGCTTATGTTTTAATCAAAGCTTACCTTGGCAGCCCTTGTTCTTGCCCTTGACCACCGTGAAATAGCAGTCTCGTGTTTCCCAAGATCAAAGAAAGAAACCGAACTGTGCTTGAGTTCCGCAAAATCTAAAACCTTCCACCAACTTTGCTCGACAAGAACTGCACAGTCTGCCAACTTTCTTCTCGTTCGGAAGCTCTTGTAAACCTTCTGTAACTTTACAGCAGCCTCATTTTTGGGGCTGCTTGGATCCTTAACCAGAGATTTTTTTTCACATATACTGATTATCGTCTCCTGGAACTTTTGTATATATCATAGTTTGGTTATTTGTTGACATATTTTTAAAAGATTCCAACAAAAGTTTTCCTGAGCCAAATGATGGCAAAACTTTATGTTCAAAGATTTTGTCCTCAAAACTCATAGCTTGGACCGGAGTCTTCCGACCATCGTCCCCATGGTCGATCGATTTTCCGATGACCGATTCGATACTATTCTCTAGATCACAATATGTGGCAAGCGGGCATGACCAAGATACACCCATGCAATTTCAGAATGGACTTTGAGACAAACGAACTTCTTCAATAATACTGCATTTAAGAAATCAACATAAATACAGAAGCCTAATTACTTTATGCATCATTCTATACTAAATTTCAATGAAATCACTTATAAAAGAACAATTATAATCATAAACAATAATTATGATCATCACCTTGTTACTAAAAAAGAAAAATATATATTATGAGCACTAAGACTAAACAATTAAGCATTTCCACGTCCAAGATCCAGTAAACAGCCGAAGAAATTCACCAATCAGAAAATTCCACAACCCGTTTCAATCCATTATTTTCTCAAAACCAATCAAAAAAGCTTAACCGTGCTAAACAAGCGAAGAGCATAAAATGCACCTAGCTATTCGAAGGAATGACTCTCAAAAACACCAAAGATATCTAACACCAATAACAAAACCCAGAAATTATATACACCGGTGAGCATAAAAATCTCCAAATAGCTCATCCAACGTAAACATTTGACAAAGAACAAGGAATAGACCCGGCGAAAGTAGTAATAATCCTTATAAAAAGAGAAGCTGAGAAAAAGAAAAGATTCTGAAATTTCTACCGCGATGCGAGTCTTTGCTAGAAATCTTGAATAGATGACGATTTGATCGATTAGAAATCCAAGGATTTTATGCTAATTCAGAAGATGAAATATGGGAAAAGATCAAACCACGTATTTTGTATTCTGCATTGAAGGCTAGCTATTATAGAGAGATGGCTGAGGCACATGGGAGACACGGTTGCTGAGAGAAACATGAGAGAGAGAGAACTGCGTGGAAATGGAATAATTTTTTATTTTTTATTTTTATTTTTTCTATTTTTTAAATATTTTTCAATTTGAAGAAATATTTTTTGAAAAAAAAAAAAAAACAAATTCGGGCATTTTGAAATGAAAAAAACACGGGATTTTAAGGATTAAAATCATTCTCAATTGAAAATTCAACATGGTAAATCATTTTTAAATTTTAACTGATATTGAGATTTGCGAAATCCATAATTTAACTACTGTATTGTTAAACATAACTATTTTTATATTGCATTCTTTTAATTTTCTAAAATATACTTATTTCTATTTAATAACATAATTTTCCATTTTTTGGAATTATCAAAGTATGTTATGGAATATGTATATCTAATGCGTTGTGATTTGGTGCTAGTTTGAAATATTATTTTATGTAATTAATTACTAAAATTATTAAGAATTAACATTTGAAAATTTATTAAAATTATCGATATAATATGATTAATATATTTAAATTTTAAATACTTTTATAAAAATTATTATACCAAACCATTTGACATAATACTTAAATGATGATAATAATATTTTGATGTTAATTTTTTAAAAAAATTTATTTTGGATGAATAAAATTGTTGATAATAATAAAATAAAAAAATATATCTAAAAAATCATAAATTATTTTTTCAATCAAAATTTTAAATTATTAATATTTTTCAAAAGGTCCACAATTTTTTTCATTTATTATATGAATAAATTTTGATAAAAAATTTAGAATATGTTAAAAATGTTTATATTGAAATTCTAATTAAGATTAATAATAATAGCAATTTATGAACGGTCAATGTACCAAAATCCGCGATAACATTTTTTAAAAGTGGAAAACATATTATTATATATATAAAATTATATTTATTTAATATGATATAGAGTAGTGATAATTAAATGTATAAAAGTAACAAAAAACACGAAATAATAAAATGATAAAATTAATATAGACAATTTATGTAATTTATATTTTTAAGAGATATCAAATTAAAATTTGAATTTAAAAAAAAATTAGAAGAGTTCACATTTAATTACATATTTATTTTAACACGGTAGATGAATGCATTAATACTAATAAATATTTTTTTATAGCAATATTTTGTCGGGAACTTTTCAAATATGGCAAAAACTAAGTTTTGAGGTGCAATAATTGTCCATGCTGGGTCGAACAATCGAACCATGACGTTTGGGCTGTTATGATGTTTAAAATATTTGAGTTGTACCATTACCACCAACTATAGTTACGGGTAAATTGAAAAAACGATCAGTCCTAAAATTGATATTAGAGCAAAAGTCATGGATTCAATTCTAATTGATTTCAAGGATTAAAATTATTTGGATTGAGATTGTTGAGGTGCAATAATTGTCCCTGATGGGTAGAGCGAACAAAACATGATGTTTGGGCTGCTATGTTATTTAAAATATTTGAGTTATACAATTACCGTCAGCTGTATAGTTTTGTAAAACGAAAAATGCTCGATCCTACGCTCTGTTTAAATAAATATAGATAGAGATGTTTCAAATTAATAAGTTGTAACTTCTTTTAACTTTACATAATTAATAGATATGGTAAATTTCTATTGATAAAACACAGATTTTTGCTAAAATTAAATATTACAAAAGATTTTTTGATAAAAACTATCATTCAACCCTAAAGTTTGAAATTTTTTGAAATATGCATATTTTACCAACGAATTTACGTGTATTCTCGTTTTTTTTTAAAACAAAATAGAAGTCATTAAATAAATTTTTTATTATAGAATTTACATAATCCTTGTAGATGTTTAGTCACTAAATAGACAAATATTTATTAATATTGACTAAAGGTATGGATATTTTTATTATAGAAATATAAATTATTTTTATTAATGAATTTTAAATCTTTATATATATGGTATTAAAGGCCAATATAATTACATCATATCTTGTTGACCTGTGGCTTTTATATGCAGAAACCAATGCAATTATGCATTTTTTTCCCAAAATAAACCAAAGATTTTAAATTAAATTTCCAACTTAACCAATAAGAGCTTCTGTTAAACATTAAGTAATTAATAATTAATGACTGCGTGAAAATGCGGTAAACTATGTAACTTAGGGTTAATATTTAATAATAGATGCGATTTCCTCTAAAAAAATCAATGAAGCACGCATATATTCATAAATATTCATTCTTAGATATATCATTTAGATAATATCTTAAAAGTAAATGTGAAAGGTTTTTCACTAGCTAGTTGTATTATTGTATATTAATTAATCGAATTAACTCCAAAAACTATTAATAAAATTTCACAAGGAACTAAATTTAATTCAGAATGCTCTCAAATAATATTTTTTATTTGTAAATCCAAAATATATTATGTTATATTATATGTCACTAAAAACACGAGAGTACACATATATTAGGCATATCCAGGCAAAATACAAACATCAAGTCACTTATACAATTATATTCTGAATTAGTGTCTTTTGTGACGAGGATATAAATTGTTCATACAATGAAAAAAACATGTAATCAAATTTTATACAATAACCTATTGACGTCCGGACAAGAACCCTACAAATCTCGTGTGTGTCTCATGTGAGACCGTCTCATGAATCTTAATCTGTGAGACGGGTCAACCCTACCGATATTTACAATAAAAAGTAATACTCTTAGCATAAAAAGTAATATTTTTTAATGGATGACCCAAATAAGAAATCCGTCTCATAAATACGACCCATAAGACCGTCTCACACAAATTTTTGCCACAAATATTTGTATTTTGACGATGCAGAATAGTAGAGTCGTCAATATTAACATAATACATTATCTTTTTTTATTTCATTAATTACCATAGACATGAAGTTTTTTTTGCTTTAACTAACCCTAAATCAAAGGTATTTTGAGTTTGAATATTGGCCACCAATTTTATCTATTGACTTGGAATTTGATTAGTACTTTATAATTTATGGTTTGGTATAAATCGAAGGGCTTTTCCCTACCTACTCTAATAAAATAATACAACAAAATATATGGGTCCACACTCCCATTGGTGGTGCGGTGCAACAGTTGACTATTTAATTAATAAACAAACGGCGATATTACGTAATGCCAACAAAAATGCAGCTAAGGATTCGAAGGTGTAATGTTCTTCTAAGTCCATGTGTCTGACTAAGGGGGGGTTATTTGTCTTTTCACAATTAAAATAAACTTTTTTGAGAAATTTAATTAAATTAACTCGATCGCATTCCTTCCCTATTGTAAATATTCGATGCACTCTTACTGTACGTAAATTCTGGGTTTAGGTTATTTGTAGAGTTCAAATTCACCGGGCGTAAAACTCATTCATTTATTTAATTTTTAAATTATCTAATTAAGTTTAAAATGAATTTAGTGATGTATAATTTGTGGAATTAGTATTATTTTAAACTATTTATGTTTCTGTGATGCACGTTAAAATATTTTCTTGAATTTCATGTTTCAGGCGATTATTCGATGCGTGATCGAGGAAAAGAGACCGACGACGATATTTGGCAATTTTAAAATGTGATATTTTATTTTAAATTAGGATTGTGGCATTTTAAACGATTTATTAAGTTTTTAGCATTTTAAAGCCTAATTTATTTAATTAGTGATTTTAGGATTTTAAAACTTTTAAAGTTTAGCAAGCGTACATTTCATTTTTAAATTAAGGGATTTTATTAAGTTAAAAGTGAGTTAGCATTTTTAATTTTTTGCTAATTATTAATCAAGCACAATTTATCCCTTAATTATTAAAAAACTCACACACACACACACCGAGACACACACACACATACACGTTTTTACACACACATTTCATTTCACTCCATCTTTTTTTCAACAAGAGAACCTAGGGTTCCTTGAGTACTCTCAGCAGCCGCCCCTCTCCTCTGTATTTTCCAGCAATTTTTCGTCTCTTTTCTTCAAAGAAAATCGTGCCACGTTCGTCCCGGATGAACCCTCGCATCATCCCCGCTTCGGTATTGTCGTTTCGGTAACGTTAAATATCAAAAGGCATGTATAATGTAACGCCCCGAAAAATTTAAAGGTCCACGCGAACCACGTGCATGCAATTATTAAATTCTCAGGTATTTTTATTAAATGTTTTAATTGCATAAATTAATTATTCTGCATGGTTGCATTAAAATATATTTTTAAAGGTTATTCGAGTTGCGATCGAGAAACGGAAGCCGATGGCTGAAAAATAGAAAATATTTTTATTAAATAATTGTTTATAATTATTTAAAATATGAGTGTTGCTTTTTCTTATTTTTGAAAATATGTGGTTTTGAGGTGATTTTATACGCCGGGACGTAAATTTTATCGGTGTTGGTTTTTCAATAAAAATGCGAACTTTTTGACAACCCGGCTAATAAATTCACAAAATTTATTTAAACAAAAACTTTGATAATATTATATTAAATCCTAATTAAGATTAATGTGCTTAATTTAGAGGCTTAATAGGCCTAAAAACCTTGATGGTATTTAATTAGTATTTAAAGTGTTAATCACCCAAAACCCTACACCATTGTACACGCCTCCCACCCTTTTTAAAATTCAGAAATTCTCTCCCAAGACACACAACACACACGAAACTACACACACAACATATTGAAGGGATTTTCAAAGGGTTCAAGGAAAAGCTAGCCAAGGTTTCACTCCGTTCTTCGTCGTCAACGGTTTTTCGTGCGTATAAAATGCAAAGACACGCCATATTCTTTCCTTTACTCATCATCACATCATATTATGTATTTGTTTATGAAAATTGCATGAAAACAAGTTACACTTTGCATTATTTTCGTTTTTATGCATCTATTTGCCTAAACTCTTGAATTAATGCATCAAAACATGATTTATATGTTATTGAAGGGGCTGCCATGATTAGGGGTTGTTTAAGGGTGTGTTTACACATGTTTAAGGGTCTAGAACGCACACACAAACACAGCAAAAACGAAACAAACAAACTGGAACGAATTCTGGTATGGCTTTGATCAAGGGGTGCGGCTTTGGGGGTTTCTGCTGGTGGGCTTGGCCAGGGATGGCTGGGGCTTGGTAAGGGGTCAGCCTAGGGTCTATTAGGGTCCTAGCATGGCTAGGCGGTTAGGAAGAGCCCATGATCACATGGACTCTTCCCTCGCATGCTTTTGGTGCAGCCGAGTGATGCAATTTTCAAGGGGTTAGGGGCTTGGCTAGGGTGGTCCAGGTGATGGCTCAGGGTGGTCCAAAGTGGGTCAGGGAGGATAGGGCTCATTGGTGGCTGCTGCAAAGAGCCCCACGCAAGTAGGACTCTCGCGCACATAAGGGGACGCGCAGGTGCTGTCCATGTACAGCACCTTGCTGCTTGGTTCAGGGGCTCGGGCTGGGGGTGGCTCGGGTCTAGGACTGGTCTAGGGTCACTAAGGGTCATGGGTGCTCAATGGTTAAGGGCTGGTAGAGTTCTAAGGTAGCTAAGAGTCCTAGTACAACTAGAACACAAGACACACACACATGCAGAAACATGGGCCAAGTTACAGCAGGGTTTGAGCGAGTTAAGGGCTAGGTCCAGGGGTCAGGGCTGGTCATTAGGGTTCATAGTTGAGTTGGTTAGGTTTTGGCCCAAGGTGACTCGGGCGTGGCTCGAGTAAATTAGGAGTTGGCTCGGGCAGTTTGATTAAGTGTCAAAAACGAAAATTAAAGAGGGAAAAATTGAGCCATGGGTCCACGGGTGTGGCTTATGACTTGGAAGGGTATAATAAATAATAAAAATGTTATGTTTAAAGTTTGGGATCAAAATAACGAGTTTTAGATTTATTCGGGATTTAATCACCGCATAAAACGCTAATTAACGAATTAATTGAAACGCCTAGTTTTAAGCTTTATAAAATTATGAAAATTAGGTTTAAGCTTAAATAATTATTATAAGTCTAATTTTTTAATTTGGGAATTTTATATTAATGTTTGGTTTAATTCGGGATTAAAACGCATTAATATGTCTTATTTAAAGACTAATTTAAAAGTTCTCGATTTAAGCCAAATAAAAATATGAAAAAATTCACCTAAGCTTAAATAATTATTTGGAACATGTTAGAATCAATGAGTTCAAGAAAAAGTCATAATCGAGGAATTTTACGCCTAGGGGTAAAACTATCTTTTTACACCTAAAATTAGTAAACGTCATGGCAGTGCTCTAAATGCTATTTTTATGATATTATGGTTATTTTTAAATATTTATAAAATGTTCACGATTAAATTATGATTTTTAAATGTCCATGGATTTTTATGAATTAAGGTTGACATTTAAAATACATAATGTATGCTTGGTTTCAAAACAAAATTATATGTTATGCATGATTTTTAAAGTGATGAGAATGTTAAACGTTGAAGGAAGTGAAGTAATTGTGGCTATTGAGGTAACGGTATGAGGTAACGGTATGTGGTAACGGTAAGAATGGAATATCATGAGGGGAAAAGGCCCCAGAGGGAGCCCATTTATGGGAAAAGTCCCCAGAGGGAACCCCGACGATCGTATTTCTATTCGAAAGAGGATAGGCCAGGGCTCAGTTGACCGGTGAGAGTGTTGCTGGTGTCCCCCGCCACCCAGTACTGCTGTTTCATGTAGATGGATCCATCGACTTTTTGAGGTTTGAGGAAAGTCACAATTAACGATCTGAATTCAACAAAGGAAAAGGAAAAATGTTTATGATCATGAAAAATGTTTTATGTTATGTCATGTTGAGGAAAAAGGAAAGGTTAAGGTTTATGTTATGCATGTCATGAAAATATTTATGCTTAAAGTTGATGCATCATTATGAAAATGTTTCTATTTAAATTTCATGCATCATAAAAAGGTTAACGAAAATGTTCATGTTTGAAGTTTATGCATCTTCATGAAAACGATATTTTAAGTACAAGTATTTTTCACTGTTATATGTTGACTGTATTACGTATTACTTGTTATCAAGGATATGACGTGTTAAGTCTTTAGACTCACTAGGTGTGATTGATGCAGGTGATTATGATGATTATGTTTATGGAGGTCTTGATTGTTGATATGACTGGACTGAAGGTGCACATAACCCGAGGATCGACGCTAGTTTTCCGCACTAGTTATGATTTATGATGTAGAACCCGATAAATCAAATTACGTATAAGCCATGCATAATTACTATTATTTAAATTAAAATGATTTTTCATACATGCATGAGTATTTAATTCATTTTAAAAATTGTTAAGTCATGATCATTTATTTTTAAATCGTAGAAATTTAGTTTTATCTTTTCGGTTAAATACGCGAGGCCGGACTAGAGTTGGAGAATTGAGATAAAATTTAATAATAAGAATAAATTTAATTTAAACCAAAGAATAAGTTATTTTAATGTAAAAGAATGTTTAAGGATTTATTTAATTAATTATAGATAAGTAGTAAATAAATTTTTTTTGTCCAATAATTAATTAAAAGCCTAAATTAAAATGTGTGACCAATTGAGATAAGTTAATCTAGGCTTATTTTATTTAAGAAATTGTAACTTAACATGTTATTAATTTATAGTAAGAATTAGACATGCATGCAAGAAAATTACTCTCCCAAATTAATTTATTATTTCACTAAAATACATAATAAATGTTTAAAACTTTAAAGAGTTAAAATTCAAGAATTAAGCAATATTTTATCCATACTATTTAGCAATTTTTGACCACCCCATTGTAGATTTTATTAAGCTTGACAACTCTCCATTTCGATACATTTTCCTTATCCAATCTTGTTAGATAATTCCCTCACTTTTAATCACCAATAATTAATAATTAAGCAATATTTCAACCTTAATTTGAATTGCAAGATTTCGGTCATCTCACCTCACCTAAATCTCCCTCAATCAAATAATATCACACCTCATTTCCTTATCTCCCAAACTCTAGGATAGAAAGATTTTATCTTGCCATTTAATCCCCATTTATTTTGCAACTTCCTCATTCATTTCCTAGCCTCCTCTCCTCTCCATTCTCTCGAAAATTCAGAAGAAAAACCTAGCCAAGAAATCGTGAGAAGCAACAAGCAAATAAGAGAGAAAACAAGAAAGAAAGGAACTCCATCTCCGCCGCGCCGTGTCGTCGTATAGTTTGTTTTCTTTTCAAACAAATTTCCAGGCATGTTTATACGTTTCTTTTCTCCTCAATCAAGTCATATGTACACTTTTAAACCATATTATGTTCACGAAGCACGAAACCATGCAATTTGACAGCACAATTGTTTCGAAAAAAAAAACCTGCACATAATTTCAGTATTTTCGGCTTTCACTTCATGCTTCACGGGTTGTGTTGTGTTTGTGGTTTTAAGGTTTGGCTCGGTTCCAAGCACTCAAGGCTGCATCTAGAGAAGTTATAGAGTGTGTTAGGAAGGTGTTGGTCCATCGGTTTGAGTCTATTCGCCTCAGTAAAACGAAATGGACAGCAACTCTCCATAGTTGCAGATTTTTGAGTCTCGATTTTCATGGTTGTTTTCTAATGTGTGTGTTCGAACCATGTCTGTCCTAGGGGCTGTAGCCATGGTTAGAACCCTCCCTTAGCATGTCTAGGACGTGACCAAGATGACCTTTCATGGCTTGGTTCATGATCCCATCGGTTTTTAAAACAAGCAAGACAAGTCCCTCGGTTTCTTTTTTTTCGATTTTGTGTGAGTGAGTTTCGAATTTTGAGTGGTTGGGTGGATCTTGGTTGGCTTCCAGCCCTTAGCCATGGTTCACACAATACCTCATGATGTATAGATCATGCCATGGTTGATCATATGGCCACTGGAATGAAAATGACGGCGAAATAAAAGCAACACCCCCACACGTGCAGTATGTGTTCTCGGGTGAAGCTTTGGATTGTCTTAGGTGGTTGCTTGGATTGTGGTTCGCCTAGGGCCCTTAGCCATGGTTCACGCCACACCTTAGGATGTTGGGAAGAGGCTCTGGTTGGTGGTTCAAGCCCCAATGGCCATTAGCCTTGTAATCGAAGCGAAGCTGCTGCCACGTTAATTGACAGCAACTTTGTCATCGGTTCAGAGGT